>NC_090194.1:14731156-15431156 GCF_024679245.1 Pseudorasbora parva | reverse complement strand
TAAGGATTATTAGGGCCCAAGCCCTGAAAGGGCGCAGAGCCCTATTGTTCTTCTAAGGACAATTTAGCTTTTTCGACTATTCGGGCACTTTCGGTGCCCTTATCATGCTCGAAAACTCTTGAAACTTTGCACACACATCGGAATCTGCGGCCATCAGGGCTGGACCAAAGCTGGTACCTGGGCGTGGCAGGGGGGCTCGACAGCGCCCCCTAAAGTGGGGTCTGAAAACATGGTCTATAAATCAAACACACTTTCACATACATATAGGAAACTCGGTACACATATAGAGCTCATCGGGCCGAACAACTTTCGTGCTCTAAGTTATGTGTCAGCCCAACAGGAAGTGAGCTATTATGGGTTGTTCGGAAAACGCATGCTCTGGAATTTGCGATACTCCTCCTGGACGATTCACCCGAACAGCACCAAACTCGGTCATCATGAAGTCAAGACATTGAGGATGCTAAATTGCGAGCAACTTTTTGATATCTCAAACGGTTAGGCCGTGGCGAGGAGACGAATTTATGGCGAGAAAAGGGAAACAGGAAGTGTGTTATAACTTCTGCATTCATTAATTCATTTTGATTAAACTTCAGCTGTGTGTTCGTTGTAAGAGGCTGATCACATGGATATGACTTTTGTGAGTCAAAGTTATAGCGCCACCAACTGGCAGCAGGAAGTGTGTCACTTTCAAAATGCTTTGAAATCACCATCTTATTTTTACCCGATTTACTTCAAACTTCATCAGTATAATGTCAAAACATAGCAGATATAAAGCTGGTAAGCACTTCCTGATATTGTATATACTGTTGCCACGGCAACACATCAAACTATAACATTCTTTTTTGCTGCTTTTGAGACTCTTAAAATGCTTCAAATTACATGAAACTCAATACACACATCAGACATGCTGTCCAGTAGATAAGGGCAAAGACTCAGAAACGGGCGTGGTGAAGGAGCTCAGTAGCGCCATCTTTTGACAAAAGTAATGCAATCTTTTGTCAAAAGTGGGGGGGTTAGTTTTATCTTCAGTCACCAAACTCTGTATATATATTGTTCTCTTTGAGCCGAACAACTTTCTAATTTACAGTCATTAGCTCCGACGAACAGGAACTCAGATATTTAGGGCTTAAGGTGTGAGGACCTTATTGTAATTGCTCAAACCATCATTTTTCTTTTCCCAAATGAATTACATTTTTGAGGGCTTAAACACGCATGAAAACTCATGAAACTTTGCACACGCATCAGAAGTGGTGAAAACATACATCTGATATGGGTTTCAGAATTAGGTGTGGCAAAATGGTTCGATAGCGCCACCTACAAAATTTAAATTAAGCGTCATTCGTGCTACTTTTCATGTATGAGTATGAAAATTCGGTAGACGCATTCAACAGCCCAATATCTACCAAAAAGATCCAAGGCGCCAATTCTGAAAAACCAACAGGAAGTGAGATATTTTGAATTTTCTTTGGTAAATTGGTGTAGTTTTTGCCATTGCCAGACGTTGTACTTTAACAAACTCCTCCTAGAGATTGAATCATATCAACATCGTATTTGCACAGTCTAATCTAAAGGCCTTTGTGGCGTTAAATTGGGAAGATCTTGAGTTTTCCCTGAAGGGTGTGTCCGTGGCGGCCTCACAAATGTTGATGTTTCGCCATGACACAGGAATTTGTTGTACCTCAGGCATACAATGTCCGATCTGCCTCAAACTTCACATGTTTGACAAGAGGCCTCAGGACATCTACATTCCAATATTCAGTCAAAGTTATAGCGCCACCAACTGGCAGCAGGATGTGTCACTTTTTGAAAATGTTTTGAATCACTGTCTTACTTTCACCCGATTTACTTCAAACTTCATCAGTATAATGTGAAAACATGACAGATATAGACATACGAATGGATTCCTGATATTTTATATACTGTTGCTATGGCAAAGTGTCAGTTTAATTATCTTTTTGGGTGTTTTTGAGACTTAGCATGCTTGAAATTGTGTGTGTGTGTGTGTGTGTGTGTGTGTGTGTGTGTGTGTGTGTGTGTGTGTGTGTGTGTGTGTGTTTTCTATACATGGGCTTTACAGAAGGTCATTTGCTGTTTTTGAAAAGACACGTCTTAAAATTAATTATTTACTGATAAAAATCTAATTGATTTAAAAAGTAAATTTCACATGATTTTCTAGTTTATAAGTTGTCTGGGTATCACCAGACAAAGCTCAATTTAAGATTGGTCAATGAGCATTATTTAATTGACTCTGTATGCAAATGGATGGTCAACAAAACAGACTACTAAACTCGCCAATAGCGTGCCAGGTGAATAAGTTAGTCTGTGATTTGTTCCCGCAAAAGTGTAACAGAAGCAGTAGAAATGAATGTACAGGTTTTCAGACTGTGTTGCAGGGCGAAGTCAAATCGCTGGCAGATCAGGCAGGGTTTACCCAGTCAGTCTAAGTAAATTTTATAATAAAGTTTATAATAAACTTCCATAAAATTTAGACGCGCATCTTACTCTTACCTGACACTAATATTAAAATCATTGTTGCAGTTTCTGTGATTTGGCTCCAATTGGTAATTTTGTAATTAACATTTTTTATTGGATGCTACAAATATTGAAATGAAAGCATGCTTAATTGCATAAGATTGTAAATAGCTAAGGTAGGTCAAAAACACATGAAGAGAAGTGTTAGGATAATACAATATCACCATTCGGACGGTATTCTGCGCTCATTTGAAATTGATGTGACATCATCTGACATAAAATTGATTAATTAAATTTAATTGATCTCATAGATGTGGCTGTTGTGGTTCGTAGTCATAGCAGCACCAACTGCTGCAGTTAATGTGGTGAATCCAACGTCATTTGTAGGGCACTAACAATATAGTTTTATATAATTAGTTTAATAATTGTGTTAATAAAATAAAAAGACCATGAATTAAATACTGGCCTTCAGGACTTACAAAATTTTGAGCTGCAAAAGATAACTTTGCACATATTTGAAAATTACCTATTATATCATATTACATTAGAATTCATCTATATTTAAATTACATCATGGGTGTGGCTTGTGGTCACAGCGGCACCAGCTGCTGCGGTAAATGTGGCATATTTGAGCGATTTTAAAATACTCCAGCGATTTTAAAAAATCCTGTTTAAATGCATATTGCCTGTCTTGCACAATTTGCCTGAAGCCACCGGGGTGGCGGTGCCACCGGCTTGGGCCCGTCATCGCTGCTCGCAGCTTTAATTATTATTATTATTATTATCTTTTCGCCTTTTGGGCATTTTTGGGGCCCTTCCCATGCTCGAAAACTCTTGAAACTTTGCACACGCATCGGAATGCGCGGCCAACAGGGTCTGGCAGAGGCCTTTGACCCGGGCGTGGCAGGGGGGCTCAACAGCGCCCCCTTGAAAAACTGGGTCTATATATTAAACACACTTGCACGTACATGTATGAAACTCGGTACACTTATAGATCTCATCGGGCCAAACAACTTCCGCACTCATAGTCATAAGCTTCGCCCAACAGGAAGTGAGCTATTATGGGTTGTTCGGAAAACGCATGCTCTGGAATTTGCGATACTCCTCCTAGACGATTCCCCCGATCAGCACCAAACTCGGTCAGCATGAAGTCAAGACACTGAGGATGCTAAATTGCGAGCAACTTTTTGAAACCTCAAACGGTTTGGCCGTGGCGAAGAGACGAATTTATGGCGAGAAAAGGGAAACAGGAAGTGTGTTATAACTTTTGCATACATTAATTCATTTTGATGAAACTTCAGCTGTGTGTTCGTTGTAAGAGGCCGATCACATGGATATGACTTTTGTGAGTCAAAGTTATAGCGCCACCAATTGGCAGCAGGAAGTGTGTCACTTTTGTCCAAAGTGGGGGGGTTAGTTTTATCTGCAGTCACCAAACTCGGTATATATATTGTACATTTCGAGCCGGACAACTTTCTAATTTACAGTCATTAGCTCTGACCAACAGGAAGTCAGATAATTTGGTTGGAAGATAACAAGAAGTCGAAAGCGAGCTCTGAGTTTTTACCATCTCCTCAAAAGCGATTCATTCAATCTCCTCCAAACTCGGACAACATGAAGTAAATATACAGAAGATGCTAAAATGCAAACGGTTATTGGATATCTCAAACGGTTTTCCCGTAGCAAAAGGCTAAAAAACACAAAATAGGGACACACGTGCCTGGTTCATAAATAAGGCTATACTCCCACCTGCTGGTTATTCTATATATCACACTGTTTTTTTTTTTTTTTTCAACACATGCTCTCCCTTAAATGTCCAGTAGAGGGCAATATTGTATAAGTTTTCAAGCAAAAAACCTTGCCTCTGTGTGTGTGTGTGTGAATGGTTTTCTAGCCTGCTGGGGACTTAAACCTGAATGCACACAGACTCATTGGGACTTCCCAATGGGTACAAAAGCTTATAAATCACACAGAATGAGTTCTTTTGAAGAAAGTTTTGTGTGATGGGTAGGTTTAGGGGCAGGAGCAGTGTAGGATGACAGAATATATGGTTTGTACAGCATAAAAACCATTACATCTATGAGTCCCCAGAAAGATAGTGAACCAGACATGAGTGTGTGTGTATGTGTGTGTGTTTGTGGGTGGGTGTGTGTGTGTTGTGGATGGGGGATGGTGGATGGGCTTAACTGATAAGAGTTGCCTGCAGCATACTTCAGCATTACTACTGTGTGTGTGTGTTCGTGTGTGCGTGCGTGCGTGCGTGTGTGTGTGTTCTTTTTTCTAGCCTGGTGGGGACTTCAACCTGAATGCACACAGACTCATGGGGACACGTGTCACTGATTTCTACAGTGTGTGTGTGTGTGTGTGTGTGTGTGTGTGTGTGTGAGGGGTGGGGGGGTGGGGGGGTGAAGGGGGGTGTTGTGGATGGGGGGATGGGCTGAGCTGATTTGAGTTGCCTGCAGCATACTTCAGCATTACTACTGTGTGTGTGTGTGTGTGTGTGTGTGTGTTTGTGTGTGTGTGTGTGTGTGTGTGTGTGTGTGTGTGTGTGTGTGTGTGTGTGTGTGTGTGTGTGTGTGTGTGTGTGTTGTTCTAGCCTGGTGGGGACTTGAATTAACCTGAATGCACACAGACTCATGGGGACACATGTCACTGTAGGGGCCTAAATTGAGGTCCCAATGGGTACAAAAGCTTATAAATCATACAGAATGAGTTCTTTTGAAAATGTAAAAATGCAGAAAGTTTTGTGAAATGGGTAGGTTTAGGGGGAGTGTAAGAGGACAGAATATATGGTTTGTACAGCATAAAAACCATTACGTCTATGAGTCCCCAGAAAGATAGTGAACCAGACATGTGTTTGTGTGTGTGTGTGTGTGTGTGTGTGTGTGTGTGTGTGTGTGTGTGTGTGTGTGTGTGTGTGTGTGTGTGTGTGTGTGTGTGTGTGTGTGTGTGTGTGTGGAGGGGGTCTCTCTCACTCTGTGTGTGTGTGTGTCACCTTTTCTCTTGTGTTTTCATAATTTAACCCTTTCATATCATAGGCTATCACAAATATCTATCACTTTATTGTGAAAAATAAGTAAAAAACAAAAACATATATTATATCTTTAATTAAATACTGGTCTTCTGAACTTACAAAATTTTGAGCTGCAAAAAATATATTTGCACATAATTGAAAGTGATATCCTAATACTTTTAATTGTTTTCTATAACATGGGCTTTAAAGAAGGTCATGTGCTGTGTTTGCAAAGATCACGTATGACACCTCTTTAAACTAATTATTTATTGATAGAATTCAAATGGATAAAAAAAAAAAAAATTTCACATGATCTTATAAAAGTGGCTGTTTATTATAAACTTCCATAAATTTTATGCACGCATATTACTCTTACCTGACACTGATATTAAAATCATTGTTGCGGTCTCTGTGATTTGGCTTAATTTATTTTTAAGAGAAGTGTAAGGATAATACAACTTCAGCATTTGGACAGTATTCTGCACTCATTTTGAAATTAACATTTGACATCATCTGACATAAAATTAATGAATAAAATGTAATTGATCTCATAGATGTGAGTGTTGTGGTTCCTGGTCATAGCAGCACCAGTTGCTGCAGTTAATGAGGTGAATTCAAATGACTTTGACATAGTCCCTTTATTAGGGCCCAAGCCCTGAAAGGGCGCAGAGCCCTATTGTTCTTCTAAGGATTATTATTAGGGCCCAAGCCCTGAAAGGGCGCAGAGCCCTATTGTTCTTCTAAGGATTATTAGGGCCCAAGCCCTGAAAGGGCGCAGAGCCCTATTGTTCTTCTAAGGGTTTTTATTATTATTATTATATATTATTATTTTTTTTACCGACTATTTGGGCATTTTTGGGGCCTTTCCCATGCTCGAAAACTCTTGAAACTTTGCACACGCATCAGAATGCGCGGCCATCAGAGCCGGGCTGAGGCTGGGACCCGGGCGTGGCAGGGGGGCTCGACAGCGCCCCCTAAAGTGGGGTCTGAAAACGGGCTCTATAAATCAAACACACTTGCACGTACATATATGAAACTCGGTACACATATGGAGCTCATCGGGCTGAACAACTTTCGTGCTCTAAGTTATGCGTCAGCCCAACAGGAAGTGAGCTATTATGGGTTGTTCGGAAAACACATGCTCTGGAATTTGCGATACTCCTCCTAGACGATTGACCCGATCAGCACCAAACTCGTTCAGCCTGAAGTCAAGACACTGAGGATGCCAAATTGCGAGCAACTTTTTGATATCTCAAACGGTTTGGCCGTGGCGAAGAGATGAATTTATGGCGAGAAAAGGGAAAGAGGAAGTGTGTTATAACTTCTGCATACATTAATTCATTTTGATGAAACTTCAGCTGTGTGTTCGTTGTAAGAGGCCGATCACATGGATATGACTTTTGTGAGTCACAGTTATAGCGCCACCAACTGGCAGCAGGAAGTGTGGCTTTTGTCCAAAGTGGGGGGTTAGTTTTATGTACATTCACCAAACTCGGTATATATATTGTACATTTCGAGCCGGACAACTTTCTAATTTACAGTCATTAGCTCTGACCAACAGGAAGTCAGATAATTTGGTTGGAAGATAACAAGAAGTCGAAAACGAGCTCTGAGTTTTTACCTTCTCCTCAAAAGCGATTCATTCAATCTCCTCCAAACTCGGACAACATGAAGTAAATATACAGAAGATGCTAAAATGCGAACGGTTATTGGATATCTCAAACGGTGTTCCCTTAGCAAAAGCCTAAAAAAGACAAAATAAGCACACAAGTGCCTGGTTCATAAATAAGGCTATACTCCCACCTGCTGGTTATTCTATATATCACACTGTTTTTTTTTTTTTTTTTTTTTTTCAACACTTATGCTCTAACTTAAATGACCAGTAGAGGGCAATATTGTATAAGTTTTAAAGCAAAAAAACTTGCCTCTGTGTGTGTGTGTGAATGGTTTTCTAGCCTGGTGGGGACTTAAACCTGAATGCACACAGACTCATGGGGACTTCCCAATGGGTACAAAAGCTTATAAATCAGACAGAATTAGTTCTTTTGAAGAAAGTTTTGTGTGATGGGTAGGTTTATGGTAGGAGCAGTGTAGGAGGACAGAATATATGGTTTGTACAGCATAAAAAGCATTACATCTATGCTGAGTCCCCAAAAAGATAGTGAACCAGACGTGTGTGTGTGTGTGTGTGTGTGTGTGTGTGTGTGTGTGTGGCTGTGTGTGTGTGTGTGTGTGTGTGTGTGTGTGTGTGTGTATGTGTGTGTGTGTGTGGAGGGGGGATGGGCTGATTAATACCTGCAGCTTTCTACAGTGTGTGTGTGTGTGTGTGTGTGTGTGTGTGTGTGTGTGTGTGTGTGTGTGTGTGTGTGTGTGAGTGTGTGTAGGGGGGATGGGCTGATTAATACCTGCAGCTTTCTACAGTGTGTGTGTGTGTGTGTGTGTGTGTGTGTGTGTGTGTGTGTGTGTCACTTTCTCTCGATGGTAATAATTGAACCCTAACATATCATAGGCTAATACAAATGTGAAAAATAAGTAAAAAAAAAAAAACCTCTACAAATACCTTGAATTAAATACTGAAATAAATACAAAATATTGCGCTGCAAAAGATAACTTTGCACATATTTGAAAATTACCTATTATATCCCATTACATTAGAATTCATCTATAATTAAATAACATCATGAGTGTGGCTTGAAACTTTTCCCCACCGTTTAGACTTTACTATTTTTGTTTTGTTGAAAATCATGTTTAATTTCTCTCTCTCTCTCTCTCTCTCTCTCTCTCTCTCTCTCTCTCTCTCTCTCTCTCTCTCTCTCTCTCTCTCTCTCTCTCTCTCTCTCTCAGTGTGTGTGTGTGTGTGTGTGTCTGTTTGTAGGGGGATGGTGCCAGCTTCATTTTGATTGTGTGTGTGTGTGTGTGTGTGTGTGGAGGGGATCTCTCTCACTCTTTGTGTGTGCCACCTTGTCTCTTGATTGTCATAATTTAAACCTTCATATCATAGGCTATCACAAATAACTATCACTTTAGTGTGAAAAATATGTAAAAACAACAAAGAAAATACTATATCTTAATTAAACACTGGCCTTCTGAATTTACAAAATTTTGAGCTGCAAAAGATGCATTTGCACATAATTGAGAGTGACCCATTATATCCTAATGCATTAAAAAAAATCTATATTTAAATTTCATAATAGGTGTGGCTTGTGGTCATAGTGGCACCAGCTGCTGTGATACATGTGGCATATTAGAGCAATTTTCAAATATTCTCCTGTTTATAAACTTCTATAAATTTTATGCACGCATATTACTCTTACCTGACACTGATATTAAAATCATTGTTGCGGTCTCTGTGATTTGGCTTAATTTATTTTTAAGAGAATTGTAAGGATAATACAACTTCAGCATTTGGACAGTATTCTGCACTCATTTTGAAATTGACATTTGATATCATCTGACATAAAATTAATGAATAAAATGTAATTGATCTCAGAGATGTGACTGTTGTGGTTCCTGGTCACAACAGCACCAGTTGCTGCAGTTAATGAGGTGAATTCAAATTACTTTGACATAGTCCTTTTATTCATTTTTTCCCATATTAAATGCCTATTGGCCTGCTGCGCACAGTTAAGCTGATGCCACCGGGGTGGCGGTGCCCCCGGCTTGGGCCCGTCATCGCTGCTCGCAGCTTTAATTATTATTATTATTATTATTTTAACCCGACTATTTGGGCATTTTCGAGGCGCTTCCCATGCTCGAAAACTCTTGAAACTTTGCACACGCATCAGAATGCGCGGCCATCAGGGCCGGGCTGAGGCTGGTACCCGGGCGTGGCAGGGGGGCTCTACGGCGCCCCCTAAAGTGGGGTCTGAAAACGTGGTCTATAAATCAAACACACTTTCACGTACATATATGAAACTCGGTACACATATAGAGCTCATCGGGCCGAACAACTTTCGTGCTCTAAGTTATGCGTCAGCCCAACAGGAAGTGAGCTATTATGGGTTGTTCGGAAAACGCATGCTCTGGAATTTGCGATACTCCTCCTAGACGATTCACCCGATCAGCACCAAACTCGGTCAGCATGAAGTCAAGACACTGAGGATGCCAAATTGCGAGCGACTTTCTGATATCTCAAACGGTTTGGCCGTGGCGAAGAGACGAATTTATGGCGA
Source organism: Pseudorasbora parva (assembly GCF_024679245.1). Lineage (NCBI taxonomy): Eukaryota > Metazoa > Chordata > Actinopteri > Cypriniformes > Gobionidae > Pseudorasbora > Pseudorasbora parva. Next base: position 15,421,499 of record NC_090194.1, on the reverse strand, counting down.
GAAAAGGGAAACAGGAAGTGTGTTATAACTTTTGCATACATTAATTCATTTTGATGAAACTTCAGCTGTGTGTTCGTTGTAAGAGGCTGATCACATGGATATGACTTTTGTAAGCCAAAGTTATAGCGCCACCAACTGGCACCAGGAAGTGTCCCTTTTTTCCAAAGTGGGGGGTTAGTTTTATCTACAGTCACCAAACTCGGTATATATATTGTACTTTTCGAGCCGGACAACTTTCTAATTTACATTCATTAGCTCTGACCAACAGGAAGTCAGATAATTTGGTTGGAAGATAACACAAAGTGGAAAGCGAGCTCTGAGTTTTTACCTTCTCCTCAAAAGCGATTCATTCAATCTCCTCCAAACTCGGACAACATGAAGTAAATATACAGAAGATGCTAAAATGCGAACGGTTATTGGATATCTCAAACGGTTTTCCCTTAGCATAAGCCTAAAAAACACAAAATAAGCACACAAGTGCCTGGTTCATAAATAAGGCTATACTCCCACCTGCTGGTTATTCTCTATATCACACTGTTTTTTTTGTTTTTTGTTTTTTCAACACTTATGTTCTCCCTTAAATGACCAGTAGAGGGCAATATTGTATAAGTTTTCAAGCAAAAAACCTTGCCTCTGTGTGTGTGTGTGTGAATGGTTTTCTAGCCTGGTGGGGACTAAAACCTGAATGCACACAGACTCATGGGGACTTCCCAATGTGTACAAAAGCTTATAAATCAGACAGAATGAGTTACTTTGAAAATGTGAAAATGCAGAAAGTTTCCTGTGATGGGCAGGGGCAGTGTAGGAGGACAGAATATATGGTTTGTACAGCATAAAAACCATTACGTCTATGCTTGAGTCCCCAAAAAGAGTGAACCAGACATGAGTCTGTGTGTGTGTGTGTGTGTGTGTGTGTGTGTGTTGGGAGGAGGGGGGGGGGGGATCGGGGGGATGGGCTGAGCTTATAAGGGTTGCCTGCAGCATACTTCAGCATTACTACTGTGTGTGTGTGTGTGTGTGTGTGTGTGTGTGTGTGTGTGTGTGTGTGTGTGTGTGTGTGTGTGTGTGTGTGTGTGTGTGTGTGTGTGTGTGTGTGTGTGTGTTATTTTTTCTAGCCTGGTGGGGACTTCAACCTGAATGCACACAGACTCATGGGGACATGTGTCACTGATTTCTACAGTGTGTGTGTGTCTGTGTGTGTGTGCCACTCTTCTGTCTAAAAAGATTACCTCTCAATGCTGTGCTTTGGCCTGCATTAAAGGATAAAACATATTATTCTGGGTGTGAATAAAAAAATAAATGTATAAAACCAGTTTATTTGTAGGGCATTGACAATATTGTTTTATATAATTAGCTAAATATTTGTGTAAATACAAATAATTATTAATAAAAAATATATAAATATAAAAAAACATTACTAACAAAGGAAAAAACACATTTGAGTGTCTTTAAAAAAAAAAAGTAGTGTAACTTAAAAATTAGAAGATTAATGCCTTTTGTTTAAGGACAAAAATGAGAACCAATAAGCTATTGGTTTGATTTTGTGTCTCTGTCACAACCCCCCCCCCCCCCCCCCTCAGGATCACTCTATGTGTGTGTGTGTGTGTGTGTGGAGGGGATCTCTCTCACTCTGTGTGTGTGTGTGTGTGTGTGTGTGTGTGTGTGTGTGTGTGTGTGTGTGTGTGTGTGTGTGTGTGTGTGTGTGTGTGTGTGTGTGTAGGGGGTCTCTCTCACTCTGTGTGTGTGTGTCACCTTGTCTCTTGTTTTTTCATAATTTAACCCTTTCATATCATAGGCTATCACAAATATCTATCACTTTATTGTGAAAAATAAGTAAAACAAAAACATGTATTATATCTTTAATTAAATACTGGTCTTGTGAACTTACAAAATTTTGAGCTGCAAAAAATACATTTGCACATAATTGAAAGTGATATCCTAAATACTTTTCTATAACATGGGCTTTAAAGAAGGTCATGTGCTGTGTTTGCAAAGATCACGTATGACACCTCTTTAAACTAATTATTTATTGATAGAATTCAAATGGATAAAAAAAAAATGTTTCACATGATCTTATAAAAGTGGCTGTTTATAATAAACTTCCATAAATTATATGCACGGATATTACTCTTACCTGACACCGATATTAAAATCATTGTTGCGGTCTCTGTGATTTGGCTTAATTTATTTTTAAGAGAAGTGTAAGGATAATACAACTTCAGCATTTGGACAGTATTCTGCACTCATTTTGAAATTGACATTTGACGTCATCTGACATAAAATTAATGAATAAAATGTAATTGATCTCAGAGATGTGAGTGTTGTGGTTCCTGGTCATAGCAGCACCAGTTGCTGCAGTTAATGAGGTGAATTCAAATGACTTTGACATAGTCCCTTTATTTATTTTTTCCCATATTAAATGCCTATTGGCCTGCTGTGCACAGTTAAACTGATGCCACCAGGGTGGCGGTGCCACCGGCTTGGGCCCGTCATCGCTGCTCGCAGCTTTAATTAATCTTTATTATCTATCTATTTATATCTCATTTAAATGTATAATTTCCTCACTGTCTTTATTCTATTTTTAAATAGAATAGGATAGTGCACCCAAAAATTATAATTACCCCATGATTTACTCACCTTCAACCCATCCTATGTGTATATGAAATTCTTCTTTCAGATATACAATCAGAGTTATATTGTAAAATGTTCTAAGTTTTATGTTGGCAGTGAATGGAGGGCATGCATCCCACCCATCCATCCTAAAAGTAATTCATATGGGTGTAAAAAAACGTTATAAACTTAAATAACTAGTAACTAATCCGAAAGAGTAACCCCTGGATTCACTTGACGCATCGATGTATTGACAAACGCAGAAGCACAGAAGATAGAGCAAAACAAAACACTGATCACGAATAAAAAGTCTAAACGCAGAATGTAAGACGATTTCGATATAAGAGGAGTTGATTTATATTTTTTGCCCAGCCCTATTTGTTTGACCCACAAGATCCATCAAAGCTTCTAAATCCTACGTCAGACATTGCGTCAGAAATTACTCTTTTGGTGTTAATTTGACTTGCATAGGCAGTCTGCCAGAAGCTAGATATTTTAGTCGATAAAGTTTTAAATATGGATATCATTATTATTACAAAAACCCATCTATTTGCTTCATAAGGCCTTTACTAACCCCTTTGAGTCGTATGAATTACTTTTATTATGGATGGATGCACTTTACTGGTCTTCAAAATCAGGACCGCCATTCACTACCATTATGAAGCTTGGAAGAGCAATTATAATTTTTAATATAACTGTGTTCGTCGGAAAGAAGAGTCATATATACCAGCCTAAGATGGCTTGAGGGTGAGTAAATCATGGGTTCATTTTGGGGTGAACTATCCCTTTAAGGGCACCATGTGAGTCAGCTTATCTACACTAAGAGATTTAGTCAAGCTTTGTTATCTGTAATGTTTTACAGACATTTCTTATTCAAACCTACTCACCGGTTAACAAACTTCCCAACTGAAAATAATGCAATAATGACCAACTTGTCTTTGCAGAACGTAAGAGCAAATGCTTCGGCTGACGCGTTTGTGCAATGCAAACACGATTAAAGTGTCAAACACGTTGACAACTAAATTAGGTACAACAACACTGTAAAACGAATGGTCATGCATTCATTGGATTTAGATGACAAGTCTAAATAACAAACAAGACAACAACAACAAAAAACTTTTGTCAGTAACATTAGTGTCGTTCACTTTCCAGAGAACTTAGTAAAGAGCAAAATTCCTCTTTGTTAACTGTTCATTTTAGAGTGTGAGACTTGTTGAGATACCGGTATGTTCATAAACAGAGCAACTAGTGCTCAAAAATGGCTGTTTGCTGACGGAGCATGTGGACGAACACAGCTGTGACGAACTTCAGATACGTGGATGAGCGAAAAAAAACAGAGCAGGCGTGTCTGAAGAGAAATTACAGAAGCCACTCGCGTTTGATTTTCCACATTTCATACTTAACGCTGGGTTTAGTGGGGCTGAGGAGTTTCCTGTGTATTCAAGGGGTGGACATCACACATTAGCAACCCCGAAGTTGTACGTCCTTCTTTGCATATTAATATCAGTCGGACAGATACAAAGCCACGAGCACCAGAGCTGTTTCAATAACTGTTTGACCGTCGTTAAATATACCGGTACTAAAAAATGAAGAAGCGAACAAGCCGCCACTCTAACACATTTTAACTTTACTTCAGACGGTGAAACTAAAAAAAAAAACGCATCGATAGATATGAGATACCAACTACCGATGGGTTTATGATTGGTTGTCTATTGCTAAACCACTCGCAGCATTCAGGCAACCAAACGGTTTCTGTCGTCCCAAAAATGTGGTCTAGGCAGGCAGCTCACCAAAGGTTTTGAGTTTTTCAGAGAGTTTCAAAACAACGCAACGCATACATTGCTTACCTGTTAGATGAAGTATTCCACAAAAAAATATTTTGGTACGGACGTTGTGTAGCTTACTATTTAGTGTACAATGCAGCAAACGTCCTACAGTCTGCAGCCCAGATCCATTGGTTGCATGCTGCCCAAATAGACATGTTAACCCTAGTGTAAACTCTCCACCCCCCAATAGCAGATTGTAGTAGGTTGTGTCTGAAGATGGAACCTGGATGTTGTGTTGTGGAAAGGAGGAAAGAAATGTAATGAAATAAAACTTATTTATTATAATTATATCAATATATAATTAATCAGTGTAACGTTTTTATCATTTCATTTGTTTTATAAAACTATTAAATAATGTTAAGTATTTTATTATAAATTAAAATAATTATATATATATATATATATATATATATATATATATATATATATATATATATAGACAAAAAAACGTAGTCAGAAAAAAAAACCTAAACAAAATGAGCAAGTCGTTCACACATGAATAAAATTCTCAAACTTTTTATACTTACTGCTTTGTCCTTTGCTAACCAAAATTTTGCCCTAAGAAAACAGATAAAGTATCATTACAAAAAGAGAAAAGTTACAAAATTGAAACAAAATAGAAGTTTGTACAAAAGAAACTATAGCCTTTTTCTATGAACAAATGCTAAATTAATTATTTAATAAAGTAAATCAATTAATTAAACTATTAATTAAATCCAATGTTTACTTGTAAAGAAAAATAGAGCTCTCCACATGCTCCCTCTCTGCCTGAAACTCTGCTTCCTCATCGCCTCTCTTAGCATCAGACATTTCCACTGCTACTGTCCTCTCTGTATCAGTATTTCCCCCTGCCTCTTTGTCATTTTCAATTCTAATGGTAGTCCTTTTGTTAAAAAAAGGAATGTATCCCCCTATCTTCCTTTGCTTTCTTTTTCATGCTGTCTACAGTTCAGACAAACATACAAAGAAACGATTGTATTATTATTAATTTAAACAGCTACTTACACAACAGTGACATAGTCATAATGTAAGTGTATATGTAATGTTTGTGGTACCTTTTTTTAATTCACTTGCTAACATTTGCAGTAACTTTAGCTAACATTAGCTAATTTATATGATTAATACAGAGTATGCGCATATGGGTATTCACTTTGGTGAGTAATGAAGCCAATCACAGTAACAGACATGTTTGTTGATTTCTAAAACGCAAAGGCCAATCACAGGTGTTAAAGTTAGAATCCACTCACCATCTGAGTTTTTGTCCAGCGACGAGGCCTGTACATGCACTAATAGACCTAATAGACCTTATTCACAGCAGCGCCTTCTTTATGAAAGAAATTAGTATGAAAGTGAGGCTGCGGGGATAGACATACAACTCTTCAGTGTGTTGTACTGTTATTTAAAGGGGGGTGAAATACTCAGTTTCAGTCAATCTCACGTCAATCTTGAGGACCTATAGAGTAGTATTCCATCCTTTATATCTCAGAAAAGTCTTTAGTTTTATTATATTTATAAAAGAAAGATAGGCTGTACCGAGTCTTTCCGTAAAAAAACAAGCACCTGGAGGCGTATCATGTAGGCGGAGCTAAAGAATGACGAGCGCACAGCTACTGCACGAGAGCTTCTGAAAGCTGACATCCTCAAGCGTGAAAAAGAAAACGTTACCCTAATAAACCATGGCTATCAATCAGATTCAACTAATACAGATATGATCCAGAATCAGATCCGGAGGATGAAATAAATTGAACAGGAGAAACAACAGCAGCAGCAGGACGTCCGTCTCTGTGGTATGTAGCCAACTGTATTTAGTGGCCTGTCAACATTTGTGTGCGTTTACTCGTGGTTTATGATGACATGATTTGGTTTATGGACTATTGTATGCGACTAAACCTTAGCAGTAGCAAGCAAAACGGTTTTGCACGTCAGAAAGTGTATAAAAAAAACAATGGAGTAACGTTAGCGCATTTGAATGAAGAAGCACACTTTGTAAGAACTTCCACTAGCTTTATGTTTGGATGGTTTTACAATAAACAAACTGACATATTAGTCAGCTAAACAAATTAATTGTATTGTATTTAAACACACACCATAGATCGCATGCTCCATTGATAAATTAGCTATACACGATCGTGTTGTTTACTGATGTTTACTTGTGCGATGATAGCCAACAACATAGACATTTGAAGCAGTTTTACTCACCACCTGCTTCCAAAGCAGGACCGTGAACCTTTATCGCTCCGTCAAAAACACACTTCTTGTTGATTTGGTGAAGTCTTGTGATAGCAGAGACCGTGGAGATCCACTATTATGACACGACCGAAGCGTGATGTGACGCTTCTCGTCATTTCTGCGTTTAAATCGGTTTAAATGCTTCTCGGAATGCTGTGCGGACGCAGCGTTCTGTATGAGCTGCAGCTGTCTTATGGTCTTTTTGGGAAGGCCCGTGCATGAGAAGGCCATTACAATAGTCCATCCTACTGGTGATGAAAGCATGAACCAGTTTCTCTAAGTCTTGCCTGGAAACAAAGCATCTAATTCTTGCAATATTTTTCAGATGATGGTATGCTGATTTAGTTATTGCTTTGACATGACTACTGAAACTCAGGTCTGACTCCAAAATCACTCCAAGATTCCTGACTTGATTTTTTTTTTTATCAGACCATTAGCCTCAAGATATGCGTTCACCTTGAGAATTTCATCTTTGTTTCCAAATGTAGTGATTTCAGTTTTATCTTTGTTTAACTGAAGATAGTTTTGGCACATCCAGTTGTTAACTTCATCAATGCATTTGCACAGCGAGTCAATGGGGCTGTAGTCATTAGGTGATAGTGCTAAGTAGAGCTGGGTGTCATCAGCATAGCTGAGGTAAGCAATATTGTTATTTTTCATTATTTGGCTCAGTGGCAGAATATACAGGTTGAATAGAAGTGGTGCAAGAATTTACCCTTGTGGGACTCCGAATGTCATGGTTGTACACTCAGACTTATGGTCTCCTCTAATCACATAATAACCTCTCCCTTCTAAGTATGATCGGAACCATCTGAGGACCATCCCAGAGAGTCCAACCCAGTTTTCCAGCCTGTCTAGAAGTATGTTGTGGTCAACAGTGTCGAATGCAGCACTGAGGTCGAGTAGAACCAGAATTGATGTTTTGCCTGTATCAGTATTTAAGCGAATATCATTTATAATCTTTACAAGCGCTGTCTCTGTGTTGTGATGCGGGCGGAAACCAGATTGAAAATTGTCAAAGAATCCGTTTGAGTTTAAGAATTTGTTCAGTTGATTGAAAACAACTTTTTCAATGATCTTGCCAATGAAGGGGAGATTTGAGATTGGTCTGTAGTTGCTCAATATGAAGTTATCCAGATTTCTCTTTTTCAGAAGAGGCTTAACTATTGCAGTTTTAAGGGCTGTTGAAAAAGTCCCATAAAGAAATGAGGAGTTTACCACTTCTAGGAGATCTGCTTCTAAACAGTTAAACACACTTTTGAAAAAAGAAGTGGGGAGTGCGTCAAGGGCGCAGGTTGATGTTTTAAGGTGCTGTACTGTGTCTTCTAAAATTTTACCGTCAATTGTTTCGAAATCAGACATAGTAATTTTCTGAGGTTTTCGTCTGATCTGTCTGACCCCCTCTGATAGAAATGACGTCATTACGTAAAGACGTAAAAGAACCGGTGATCCGTTTTTTTAACCGGATCATTGAAACGAACTGTCCGAAAGAACCGGTTCGCGGAAAAGAACCAAACTTCCCATCACTACTTGAGAGCAGTGTTTATGGGCGTGCATTTGCTCTTTCGCCTCAGTCACGTGAACGCGTACCCTTCCGGGAGAAGAGCCCGTACGGCCCATACAAGGACCTTCCGCTCTTATTAACGTCAAGCCGAGCCATACTGGAAAAAAACTCTCTGAAACTTGTGAAAAACCGGAAGGAGTATTTTTGACACAGAAATACTCTATCAAACGTCCAACATTAGTTTTTGAAACTCTGTCTATGTTTAGGATGGGAATCCAAGTCTTTAACAGTGTAAAAAGCTCAGTATGCATGAAACAGCATTCCCCCCCAAAATTCAAATTCAAAATTAATTTTGAATAAGGCCGGCCACAAAATGATTCTAATTGGCCTCTTTGCATTTGATTTCTCTATTTTAACCTTAATTACTACACTAATTGTAATATAAATAATATAAATATTAGAAGAACATTTTTTAAGTGGTCATTACTGGTCCATAATTATTGCACAAATAGTATTTAGTACCAAAAGATCTCCTCAAAATATTCAATAAATATTAAAATAAACATGTACTGACACGAAAATCTAGTAATTTCACCACAGATGCATATCATTTAAAATATACTCTTGTTTCAAAGTCAACACATGGCTTTTTTTTATCAAGTAAAGCAACAAAACGACACCTTACCTGGCATTTAAGTAAAAAAATGTGCCATAATGGATAGCACTCGTACTTTCTTGGAGGTGAAAAGCAAAGTTCTTTTTGACCTGCAGGATTTCTTTTAAAAGGGGTTAAAAACGAAAGAAAAAACGGCTGTTTTTGAATAGACTATTTTAAGTTTCTAATTTAAAATGTTTGTGATTTAAGGCTATAATCTATGTTTAAATGTTTTGCCACTTGTGTGAGCTAAATCTAAAGTATATAAATATGAATAAATGAATTTAATAAAGGCTACGTAACCTGATTTCTATTAAAGAGTAAACAAAGAGAATTGGAATTCTGACGAGGCATGTTCAGTAAAAACTTTTGGATTTTAAATAAAAAATAATGAATAAATGCTGTGTTTGTGGTGTGCACCAGCGGATCAGTTGCGGACTGCAAACGCAGCATATGTGAAAGCACTACATGACGTGACCAATAAAATCGTAAGAATCTGCTGCAGGGCAAAGGTACCGTCGAACTGGTTTTGGGGGGAAGCTGTTTTGAACTTGCACAGACTGTTTGTGTGAGAGCGGCGATTTCAAGGTCAACTCTTTGTCATTGTCAAGTGCTTTTCAGCTTGCACAACAGGGGTGGCACTATATATAATATTATAAAAATATGTATTTATTTCATTTTATAATTATTTTCTTATTATGTAAACGTATATAATACTTGAGTTTAGGCATTTTATAGACTATAAAGCTGTAACCAAAGATGGGGATATTTAAAATGAAAGAATATATATATATATATATATATATATATATATATATATATATATATATATATATATATATATATATATATATATATATATATATATATACACACACACACACACACACTATACAGAGCGTGCAGAATTATTCGGCTCGTACACTCAAAAAAATTCTGTGTAAAAAACAACCCAATGCTGGGTCAAATATGGAAATATATATATATATATATATATATATATATATATATATATATATATATATATATATATATATATATATATATATAGTGGGGAAAATAAGTATTTGAACACCCTGCTATTTTGCAAGTTCCCCCACAAATAATGGAGGGATTGTAGGTGCATATCAACTGTAAGAGACATAATCTTAAAAAAAATTCAGAACACAAATGTATACTTTTTAACTATTTATTTGTATGATACAGCTGCAAATAAGTGTTTGAACACCTGAGAAAATCAATGTTAATATTTGGTACAGTAGCCTTTGTTTGCAATTACAGAGGTCAAACGTTTCCTGTAGTTTTTCACCAGGTTTGCACACACTGCAGGAGGGATTTTGGCCCACTTCTCCAAACAGATCTTCTCTAGATTAGTCAGGTTTCTGGCCTGTCGATGAGAAACACGGAGTTTGAGCTCCCTCCAAATATTCTCTATTGGGTTTAGGTCTGGAGACTGACCAGGCCACGCCAGAACCTTGATATGCTTCTTACAGAGCCCCTCCTTGGATATCCTGGCTGTGTGCTTCGAGTCATGTTGTAGACCCAGCCTCGACCCATCTTCAATGCTCTAACTGAGGGAAGGAGGTTGTTAAATAGTAAAAAAAGAAAAGAAAAAAAGAAAGAAAAAAAATCATATATTGTGATTTCTGGATACTTTTTTTTTTTTTTGATTATGTCTCTCACAGTGGACAAGCACCTACGATGACAATTTCAGACCGCTCCATGATTTCCAAGTGGGAGACCTTGCAAAATAGCAGGGTGTTCAAATACTCATTTTCCTCACTGTATATATATACAGTTCCTTCTCAAAAAATGTGCATATTGTGATAAAGTTTTCCATAATGTAATGATAAAAATTAAACTTTCATATATTTTAGATTAATTGCACTCCAACTGAAATATTTCAGGTCTTTTATTGTTTTAATACTGATGATAGTTAAAATTATAACTTTATAACTTTATTATAAATAGACCAAAATTCTCAAAAAAATAGCATATCATGAAAAGGTCCTCTAAACGAGCTATTAACCTAATCATCTGAATCAACTAACTAACTCGAAACAGCTGCAAAAGATTCCTGAGGCTTTTAAAAACTCCCAGCCTGGTTCATTACTCAAAACCGCAATCATGGGTAAGACTGTTGACCTGACTGCTGTCCAGAAGGCCATCATTGACACCCTCAAGTGAGAGGGTAAGACACAGAAAGAAATTTCAGAACAAATAGGCTGTTCCCAGAGGCACCTCAAGGCACTGTATCAAGGCACATCAGTGGAAAGTCTGTGGGAAGAAAAAATTGTGGCAAAAAACGCTGCATAACGAGAAGAGGTGACCGGACCCTGAGGAAGATTGTGGAGAAGGACCGATTCCAGACCTTGGGGGACCTGCGGAAGCAGTGGACTGAGTCTGAAGTAGAAACATCCAGAGCCACCGTGCACAGGCGTGTGCAGGAAATGGGCTACAGGTGCCGCATTCCCCAGGTCAAGCCACTTTTTGGTAACAGAGAAGCAGCACTGGACTGTTGTTAGTGGTCCAAAGTAGGAGTTGCAACGACTAGCCGACTAATCATCTAGTCGACCTTAATGCTCTGCCATGACGCTTTAAGCTTGACGTCTGCTAGTCGCTGGCCTATAGAGGGCGCAACAGGATAGACAATTTCCTGACACGCAGATCTGTTTTGAACAGTTAAAAATGACAAATAAATGCATACTCCGAGAGCTCTCCACAAGACATGTTTGATTATACCATCTGGATGCTTAAAATTAATCGGGAGAATGCACGCTTATTGTACAGTTAAGTTAATCATCGCGCTAAACTGCGTGCTGCATTGCAACATAGCCTGATCACAGAGATCACGCGCGCCTCACACAAAACCATTCAGTAGTGCAGAAATGTATTGTCAACACGGTTCTGTGATTTAGCAATAAAATAGCTTAGAAATAGAAACTAAAAAAGTTCTAGCGTATATTTCTTGATAACTAAAACTCACAGCTTCACTATTAGTAGAGACGCTGCCAGGTAGAATTAATTCACACACAATCACTTTAATGCATTCATATGTAATCTTTATTGTGCTACTTTATCTGTATCTTATTCAGACAAGCAGAAATCTGTGAGAAATATAACGACCATAAGACAAAATAACTGATACAGAAGCTGTTATGTAGGACCAATAACCTTATGGGCAGTACTGTGTCATATGCAAAAGCTGTCCTGTGCTCAAGAAGACCCGAGTTCGCGTCTCAGCTCAAGGTTCAGGTTTATATTTTGTTCATTAACGACGTCATCAGTGACTAGTCGACGCCGACTCAACTTTCATCACATAAATGTCGACTCTAAAAAAAAATGGAAGCCGTTCAACCCCTAGTCCAAAGTACTTTTTTCGGATGAAAGCAAATTTTGCATGTCATTCAGAAATCAAGGTGCCAGATTCTGGAGGAAGACTGGGGAGAAGGAAATGCCAAAATGCCTGAAGTCCAGTGTCAAGTACCCACAGTCAGTGATGGTCTGGGGTGCCATGTCAGCTGCTGGTGTTGGTCCACTGTGTTTTATCAAGGGCAGGGTCAATGCAGCTAGCTATCAGGAGATTAGAGCCCTTCATGCTTCCATCTGCTGAAAAGCTTTATGGAGATGAAGATTTCGTTTTTCAGCACGACCTGGCACCTGCTCACAGTGCCAAAACCACTGGTAAATGGTTTACTGACGATGGTATTACTGCGCTCAATTGGCCTGCCAACTCTCCTGACCTGAACCCCATAGAGAATCTGTGGGATATTGTGAAGAGAAAGTTGAGAGACTTAAGCTCATCCAACACTCTGGATGAGCTTAAGGCCGCTATCGAAGCATCCTGGACCTCCATAACACCTCAGCAGTGCCACAGGCTGATCGCCTCCATGCCACGCCGCACTGAAGCAGTCATTTCTGCAAAAGGATTCCCGACCAAGTATTGAGTGCATAACTGAACATAATTATTTGAAGGCTGACTTTTTTTGTATTAAAAACACTTTTAATTTATTGGTCAGATGAAATATGCAATTTTTTTTAGATGAATCTAAAATATATGAAAGTTTAATTTTTATCATTACATTATGGAAAATAATGAACTTTATCACAATATGCTAATTTTTTTAGAAGGACCAGTATGTATGTGTGTGTGTGTATATATATATATATATATATATATATATATATATATATATATATATATATATATATATATATATATATATATATATATATAATATGACATGTGGAGACTCAGCTGTCAGTTTCAGAGTATAGTCCTCAGAGCAGATCACAATTAGAGCAGAAAGGCTGATCGCAGACATCTGCTCTAGTATTGTAGGAAGATATTCAGAATGAGGATGAGGATTTCTGGAGGAATATAATGGGACTCCTAACATATATTATACAATACAAACACGAATATACAGTTTAAAAATGGGTGTCAGTTATATTATGAAACTTTATGAAAAATGTCATGAATAAATTAAATCTAGATTTTTTTTACACATTTTTATGGAAGCCACATTAGGGGGGAAAACATGCTTCTGTAAATTTTAATTATGTTATAAAAAGTCATACTAAGTCATAATTATGAGATAAAAAGTCACACTTATGACATACTAAGTGAGATTTAAAAAGTTTAAATATTCTGTTATAATTATGATTTGTTTGTCATAATTTTGACTTTTTATGTCATCATAATTATGATTTACAAAATAATGTTTTTTTTCTTCTTATGAGGCAGAACTGGACTTCCATACATATACTATAATGGATTTGCGAAGGGTTGTTTTTTTATATACTGTCTTCAATATCTAAAAGAGTCCATTTCATTTAAGACAGAATAACACGTTTTCCACATTCTATGAACTTTGACCATTATTGGCTGACCTATTTCTACAAGCACAAAAACATCCCTGAGCATAAAAACTGTTCCAGCCACACATGCACACTCACTGACCTCACAGAGCCTTTCCTACCTGAGACAACCAATCAGAGGAGCTTTAGAGAGCCCCACCCCCAGTCATGGAAATATGACAACACGCAGTACTATAGCTCACACATTACTGTTTTCATTCATTAATTATAATTTAAAAAAATGATATTTAAGGCATTGCAAACTGATGTTAGTCTTAAAAACTGTGAAAGCCAACAGTTTCCCATCAGATTCTACGCAGACATAAGGTCAAAACCATCTGATAAGACATTTCAAACGGTTTCTGTGCAATAAGCACAGCCATTGATTGTGTGTCATTTGATGCAATGGTATTTTGCTGTTGTTATGAAACAGGGTTCGCTGGGGTCATGAGGGGAAACGTCTTCAGCTGGATGGCATTTTAGAAATGGCCCAACCCTCCTCCTTACACCTGAGCTGTGGTCACAGATGACCTCTACTGGCTATTATAGGAGGCATCTATATTATTCATGCATCAATCCGCACATTCAACACCTCAATACTGTGAGAGAAACCGTTATATCATAAAAGAGTAGTGCAGTAGTACTGTAATGTTTGACTCAGGGCTCTGTATCATGAACAAACGCAGTTTCTATCCTGCTGTTGTTTTATTTGTAACTAAAAATGTATGATTGTTTCCTCATGTCTTGTATAGTTTTAGATTCTGGAACTGAAAACTGGATTTACTTATTAATTTTAATCAAATATGAATTGTCACTTTAGTGAATAATGTCAGAAAGGTCATGTATATTTTGCATATAAGCCATGTACTATAAATTCACCCTTATTAGTGTGTTTAGTTTTATCATAGTTTTTGTTGTAATACTAATAGAATTAAATATAATTTTGTAAGTTTTATGTTTTTTTTATTTTAGTTCTTTTTTATTTTTTGTACTTTTGTATTAGTTCATTTAGGACTTCAGCTTATACTAAACAAAAATGAGAAATGTTGACTTGACAACTGAAATAAAATACTCTTGTTGTATTTAATTTAATTTAATGTCTATTTTATTTATCTACATCTGATTCTTATTTTTAAAAATAGCCTACTATATAGCCTACTTCGAAAAATCGTTTTTTGAATAAAAATGTTTAAATTTAAAAGGAAAACAAATTCTTTATCTTTCAAAACTACCCATTGTGTTTGTTGTGCTTTTGTACTCTAACCAAAAGATGGCGACAGAGGTGGAGCAGTCGCCCAGCTCTTGTTTCAAGAAGTCTTAAAGGGATAGTTCACCCCAAAAGGAACATTTTGTCACCATTTACTCACCCGCATGTTCTTCCAAACATGAGTTTCTTTCTTCTCTTAAACACAAAAAAATAGATATTTTAAAGAATGTTGGTAGCCAGACAGCTATTCAAAACAAAGGTGTAGTTTGATGACACCAAGTTTGAGCACTGAATCTTGGGACACAGGTCTTCACCTTACAGCCGGAGGAAAAGAATCTGGATAGGACTCATGTTCATGGATGCGATTATTAACGTTACTGTAGTGTGAAGCAGAGCAGGACTGAGTGTTGAGCGTTGAACTGAGCAAGGCTACTAGAGCGATTGTTAACACAATGAACCCAACACACCCCTCGCAAGCAGCGGGACTTTTATTATGCCATAGTCGCGGGTGCCACTTTCGCTTTTCCGGTCATAAGTATGACGTAACACAGCTCTTTATCATTTTAGATACATTTGAGTGTTGAAAATGATGTTTTGAAGTTTCTCTGCGAATTTGCTCGGCGGCTGCTATGACACTTGTTGCACGCTGCAGTTAACGTTTCTTCAAAATCAAAATCAAACCGGAAACCGAGGGTAAAGCAGATATGACGCGTTAAAATAGCAATTTTCTCACAATTTACTAATAGTTGGAAAAATTAGGAATAATGTAAGCACTCAACTGAACAAAATTAATAACACTGGCTTAGTGTTTTTTGTATATTTTACTGATTATTTTTTTTTAAATAACTCCTAAATATTTGAGTCTAGGTTTTAGTAGCCTATGTACTACTAGTACTCAAGAGACAAATTATTTAACTTTTATAAATAACAGTAGCCATATTTGTTCACATTATTTATTTCTATTGCTCCGTTTAATTGGCCTATATGTGAAGTAGACCGGAAAAAAAATCTCTTACATGGCTAAAAAAAACATACCTTCAAATAAATGTCTGTAAATATCAGATACTGTTCCTTTAAATAAAAGTTATGTGACTGACATCTAGCTTTCAAAAACATTTTTATTTCAAAAACAACTCATTTAACAGAACAGCCATGCACAGTAATGTCCTTTCATTTGGTCCTGCTGTCCACTTTAGAGAGATAGAGAAGGGAGGAAGAGAAATAAATAAGAACAAATGATAATGGTGGGATCAGAGGAATTCAGCACGAACAGCAAAAATACACCAAAATAAAAAGAAATTCACCACACTTGATCATTCCAAATATACACTAAGCTCTGTTTGATCGATTGTCTGAGCATGATAGTACCATGAGAGTTGAATAAAATCCAGTAATAAAAATTCTAAGGCACCACTTCCATATTCCATTTTTATATAGTTTATAGAGAAAAATAACCTAATAATAATGCACAATTAACTTAATTTGAACAAATAAGCCCTCTCCTTAAATTCATAACTTATTTTCTCTTGAATTGTGGTCATAAGAGTCATTGTTCCCAATTGCATTTACAGGTTTTTGTATTTCATTAAAACGATTTTCTATTTAAAATTCTGTTTTTCTCATTGGGAAATTGTTTTGCTTGTTTGTGTGTTGCTTGTTTTGTCGTAAACCTTACAGCTTTTTTGATTTATGCGTTAAAACAAGAAAGAAATGCCAATAAATGTAATTCAAGATATATCATCTGAAAACATGTCTTAATATCTTTTCTTTTACTTAAGAAAATGTACCTTGTAATTTAGACATTTATACTGGAAAACAAGAAAAATACTGATAAAAAATGAAATTTCTCCTCTAAATGACTGGTCCCAGGTCTTGCTTGTCTCTTCCACAGTTTTGAGGTCTCCATGATGAGTGACATTTGTCCTTATAAAGAGCTGCTCACTCATTCTAACCCCTCCGCTTTTAGAAAATGCCTATTTATGTGACTTTGTGACGATACAGGTCCTTCACAACTCGTCCTTGTAGGTGGCGCTCTGCAGCCCGGCCGGTGGCTGAGAACCCTTCAGAGTTTTATGCGACCCCCTCCAGTCCGTGCGCACGTTGTCATCATCCCACAGCGTGGACGTCTCTGTGTCGCTCACCCACTCCGCGTCCCCGGCATAATGGCAGGGCTGCACCAGAAGAGGGTGTGTGGAGTACGCCATCAGATTTCGATTGGGAAAATGGGATTTGTAGTCCTCACTATTGAGAGGTGAAAAACAGCCAAATAAAATGGTTTTTATTAGCTGAACTCTTCATTAGGATTACAGGCTCTAGAAATTAGGTCAAGCTATGTTATAAGCAACAGAAATATAACAAATACTAATTTATATTATATTTCTATATCTTATAGAAATTATATATATACATTATATAAATATACACACACACACACACACATATACTGTATATACAATATATATATATATATATATATATATATATATATATATATATATATATATATATATATATATATATATATATATATATATATATATATATATATATATATACACACACACACACACGCACACACAAAAATAAGATAAAATAGGTGCTTATATACAATATAAAACAATATTCATAAGGCACAACAGGTAGTAATAATAGCATTAATCTTTAATTTATATATATATATATATATATATATATATATATATATATATATATATATATATATATATATATATATATATTTATATTTATATTTATATATAGTATATACATGGAAATATGTCTTACATATATAATACATGTATGTGTATGTATTCAAATATACATAATACTTATACACAGTACACACTTTTTTTAAAATGGGATTTATCGATTTGACAGCACAAATTATAATATAATATAATATAATATAATATAAAATAATATAATTAATATAATATAATATAATATAATATAATATAATATAATATAATATAATATAATATAATAGGGATTGACTGGACTGTGTATGTGTATAAATTATTAAAATTCCTATTTTAAAAAATTACTAGTAACGCTTATGTTACAACCTTTCAGAGGAAAGAGGTCACTGGTTATCTATTTAATGTCTCTTTAGGATCCAGGATCAGATAGCAAATCACTTTAGGGTTTTTGCTGCTTGACTTTACCCCAATAAATTAATAAAGTATCAATTACTTTCAGCAAAAGCCTGTAGAGGTACTTCATGTACTGAGGATAAACCGCATGTCCCAGGCCAGCTGGCAGACGGCCCGTGGCTTTGTCAGATCTGGAAGGAGAGCGAAGCGGCAAATGCCAGCTAAAGTAGCTACTAATTTTGCTAGAATGCGGAACGGGGAAGGAAGGTCAGTGTGTTTAAAGGGTTAGCCGCCAACGGGGCAGTAGCAGCACGCCGCTTTCTGCCGGGAGAGCCGTGGATCGATGGAAAGATTGAAAAACATGAGGAGAATGCTGCTCTGATCTGCCTCTGTGGGGATAAGGAGCTTCAGGCGGGACGTGCCAAGCAAAATGAGCAAGAGTCAGAGATGTAGAGGAAACGGACAAGGAAAAGAGATGGCATCATGCCAATCCACAGCACACAAACAACCACGCTAAAGGAATCAAAGCTATTTTCAGGCCAGCTCAACATCGGACCAAATGACTTGTACAATTACATAGTGAAGAAAACACGTAAAGAGTTTTTAGAATAAAACACTCCAAATCAAAGCACACATTTGTGGTGAGCAATTTCAGCCAGTCCTGCTTTACACAAATATGATGTTCTCTTATATTTCTGGAATGTTGTTTAGCTAGAATTCTACATTTCGTAATAAACTAGACGTGTTCAATATATAATCAAGGAGAAAATCCAAGTATGCATATGTCTTTATGGTTAGAAAGCAAACTATATCAACTTAAATTAGAAACATCACCCTTATAAGGGGTTTGAAACAAACCCCACAAATCATTTTAAGATTTAAAGTATGTTTAGCCACAGTCTCTAGTCTGGAGACTTGACTGTCATACTCACTTTGGGTGCTTGTCATACATGATGGGTAGAAACTCATCCACAGGAAGCATCTTGGATACCGGTTCGGCGTTAAGGAGCTTCTGAGCTCCCTGGAGAGAGATGGCGTAAGACAGCGTCCAGTAGGAGTAATCAGCGTACACCAGATTCCTCACGTTCTCCACTGCAACTTCCTCTCCAGGGTTCACCTTCTTCCTGCCCAGGTATCTGCAAACAGACCCCACAACAGTAAAGCCACCTGATGGGGGCGCTATATCCTCTTTAATGAGTTGTGCAGTTGGATTACCCATGTGTATTTTGAAGTGCCCCAATTAGGCTATTTTAAAGGTTCCTAATTTTATTTTGGAGTATTCCTACAATAGGTTTACATGCATACAAGGCAATAAAATTATAATAATTTTCTCATAATATACATTGCAACATCACCTCTTTTTTCACAGTGTCTAAAACCGGTTTGGTCAAGGATTCTGTCTCTCTAAACCTCTCCTTTTTGAGAGTCTGCTCTGATTGGTCAGATCTCAATCTGTTTTTATTGGTCTACTATGCTCTGATTGGTCAGATGACCCAGTCTGTTGTGTTTGGTCTACTTTGCTCTGATTGGTCAGATGGAACAGTATTTTAACTGGTCTGCTCTGCTCTGATTGGTAAAATGCTAAATGGACTGCATTTATATAGCACTTTCAACAGACCCTATGGCCATCCAAAGCGCTTTACCTTTTTTCCTCACATTCACCCATTCCTACACCAACGGCGATGTCAGTCACGTAAGGCAACATCCAGCTCCTCCGGAGCCGCTGAACCTCCTAACACCAGCCTAACCAACCTCATGGACGCCTTGACACTTGGTCAGGTGGAACTGAGGATTGAACCACCAACCTTACAGTTTGTGGGCAACCTACATGAACCACTGCGCCACTGCCGCCTGGTTAGATGACTTAGTCAGTTGTGATTGGTCTACTTAGCTCTGATCAGTCAGATGGCCCAGTCTGTTTTGATTGGTTTACTCTGCTCTGATTGGTCAGATGGCCCAGTCTGTTGTAATTGGTCTACTTTGCTTTGATTGGTCAGATGACCCACCGTGACAACACAAATCAGACTCTTCCATGCCTCAGCTACAAATACAGTGTTTTTGGGTCAAAGTAGACATTCACAGGCAGAACATAAAGACCATTGGCTGGCATTATGCAAATGTGTTACAAACCTACGTAGGTTTGTGCAGGAAGTGAGACTGAAAATACTGAGAACTCATTTCAGACAGTTTTGAATCAGTTCTTTTTTTTGGAGACACAATAAGTCATCTTTGAAACTTTGTAGACCTTTTTCACCTATTTCAAAAGCTGTATTACACACTCCATAAAAGCTAATATCTGAAAAACCATAATAGGGGCACTTTAAATAATAATTTTAAAATGTTTACATAGATATGACAAGCTTATGCTACACAGTCATAAAAACAAAAGTGTAAAAAAACTAAAGTGAAAAAACATTTGTAAACCATAAAAAGAAAAAGTGACAAAGCTGAATTTAAGTTTTCCTTAAAACTGCGACAAAAGCAATATTCTGATTCTGGTTTGTGTGTCAAACAGGTGTCACTCACATGATGTCCCAGTCCAGCTCCACCTGGTCCACCTCCTCCATCAGTCGCATCAGACGGCGTTTAAAGTTGGCTTGGAAACGCACGTCATCCTCAAAGATCAGTGCCTTGTCTAGCTGCATGTCGACCATCTATGAGCAAATCATTTTGACATATTAATAATCACAACTTTAGGGTTTGGGGTCAGAAAGATTAAAAAAAAAAAAAATAATAATAAATAGATTCATACTTTTATTCAGCAAAGTTGCATAAATTGATTGTTGTTAAAAATATTTCTATTTCAAATAAATGCTGTTCTTTTTAACTGTATATTCATCAACAAATCCTGAAAAAAGCATTGATAATAATAATAAATGTATCTTGAGCATCAAATCAGCATATTAGAATGATTTCTGAAGCATCATGTGACACTAAAGACTGGAGTAGTGATGCTGAAAATTCACGAATAAATTACATTTTAAAATATATTCACTTGCATTGTAATACTATTTCGCAATATTACTGTTTTTACTGTATTTTTTGATCAAATAAATTAAGCCTGGGTGAGCATAGGAGACCTCGAAACCCTCACTACTCCAAGCCTTTAAATGGTCGTCTACAATATAATATAAATCAATCAATCAGCTTTATTTATATAGCGCTTTTACAATGACGATTGTTTCAAAGCAGCTTCACAGTGTTAAACAGTGTTCAACAGTTTGTAATGAGTAATGCAATTACTTGTTACATTTTACATGGCACCTAACTTTTTCTCCAGCAGTTTATTTCTGCTACGAAGGAAGAGATATTGCCATCTACAGGGCATTGAAGTTACTATCTTGTGGGTTTTGCCCTTACTCAGCCAAACTTTTCAAAGGGGCTACTTTACATGTGTGAGAGTGCAATAGCAGGTAGTTGCTAAATCAAAGGTGTTTCATATACGAGATGAGGACATGACTGCAGCCAAAACCAAATCCTTGTGCAAGTAGGCTTATACTATTTAACTTTACTTTATTTATCCATTATATTGAAAATACCTTTTTGAAAGGTATTGGTTTACTTAAGCCCTTTTTGAGCACTCGAGCTTAACGGAGACTTTTTTTATTTTGATTTGAGCAAATAAACATCTGATTGCTTCTTGTTTTTCACTGACATTTCTCATAGGTGTCGAGGACTAGTGCATCTTTAAGCAAAATACATAGGGATAGTTAACCCCAAAATTTAAATGACTCCATGATTTACTCACTCAGTCATCCTAGGTGTATATGACATTCTTCTCTCAGACGTATACAAACAGAGTTATATATTAAAAAATGTGCTGGATGAAGTGAAACCCATCAAATTTACTTCAGAAGGTTTTTATAAACTCCCCGGAGCTGTGTGGATTACTTTTATAATGGATGGATGCACTTTTTTGGGCTTGAACTTTTGGGATTCAAATCATTGCCATTATAAAGTTTGGAAGAGACAAGGCATTTTTTAATATTAATCTGATTGTATTTTTCAGAAAGAAGAATGTCATATACACCTAGGATGGCTTGAGGATGAGTAAATTAAAATTTTTTTGATGAACTATACAGATACTCTATACTTTTACGCAAGTCATATTAAAATTGGTTACTTGTAAATTCATTTTGGCTGTAAGTTATCTATACTTTTAAGTATGGTTTTCAGGTACTTGTTACACTTCTCTCTGAATGTCATAGCTTTATATAAAATACCAAACCAAATGGCATTTATTTAAAGGGTTACTTCAGCGATTAGCATATGGCTTTGTATCAGCAGAAACCCTGGAGTATATTCGAATGATCGTGCTTCAACTTCTCAAACTAACTCATATGAAAGTTAAGCTTCCAAAGGCATGAACTGAAAACGCGCCAGACTGAACATGCGCTGTGAATCTATGCCGCGGACGTGGTTACCTCAGCTCTCATCACGAGCTCATCCTTGACTGTCAATGTAATCTGGGCTGTGACACTCCCTCAGCGGCTAAATCACATATTAAACAGACACTTTCAATTTGTAATTGTAGTGTCTGTTCTCTAACTGAACTGAATTTATGAAAATGAATGCAGTCACGGTGGGAAAGTGAAAGTGATTCAGTAATCTAGTAGCGGTGGCTTTGGGAGTGGCCTCGTAGGGCAGCGAAGCTTTCTGGGAATTGTTGTCTTTCATCCCCATGAAACAAAAATTAATTTTCTGTCTTTTCTCAGTCTAGAAGGCACCAAATAAAAAAAATATTTCACATTTCTACTACATTAATGACCCAGTTTAAATATAGATGCATCTTCCCAGCGCTGAAGTACTCCTTTAAATGTTTTTATTGAATGTTTTATAAATTGCATTTATTTTGTTTTTGGGGCCACTGACCTCTTTCCAGATGTAGTAGTGGCTCAGGAAGCAGCCCACCTCTCCCTTGGTCAGTGTGCGGCCAGAGAAAGGGTCATAGTAACCAGGTAAGAGATCGACACCTAGAATCTTAATGTCGCTGCTGTTCAAAGCACTGTATGCCCCCCCCCACACACACACACACACACACACACACACAATTGAAAACACAAAATTATTGCCCTTATCCTCATCTATAGATATAAAAATAAAATGCATGAAGATTCCATTAACAGTAAATTTCCATTATTTCTGTTACAATAATTTAGAATATCACAAAAGTACTGGGATAAAAGTTTATAATTTGGAAATGAACACTGATGTCTAAAATAGAGCAAATTATCTTTTGAAAGAAACTTGATGCTTCAAATAAGTAGGTGGCGACAAGTGACTGTTCCCACTTTTTCACAATAACATATAATAGCGTAAAAAGTATGCGTATTTGGAATGCTGTCCGGTGGGAGGGCTCCGAGGGTACCTGAACCCAGGAGTCATTTAATCATTCATTCAAACATTGATTCACAGCATCATGATCTCTAACTTAAAGTCACGATTCTCACAGCTCTACTGTCTATTGTGCATTTATCTATACTTACGCTCCATCTATGGCATCCACAATTTTAGCATCAATCTCTAGCTCATACAACGACCATAACATCCTGTCTCTGCGGTCTGGACGTCTGCGCAGGTTTACCAAGTAGATCTGAAGAGAACAAACACACACACACACACACATGCAAAATGTTCCAATCAAATTTTGTGATTGCTGTAGCTCACAACAATGGTAAAAAACAAAACAGATTATGCACTTTACCTCATCAAAACCCATGAGATCTGACTGTTTGGGGGGAACGTGGACATAGCGAGAGACGTACATGGGCGGCCCATGGACTGTGGGAGAAATGACCTCAATTAGGACTCAAATCCGAGACAATAATTCTGTTCGATTAAGGAGCTAATCGCTAATTACCAGAAGCTTAGAACAATCACATATAGTGGGGTCCAAAAGTCAGAAAATCACACAAGACGTTCTTTGTAGCATTCTTATTTTATTATACGATCATTCATTTTGTAGAAATCATACATATGAAAGCCTGTTTATACCTCAGAGTAAAAAATAAAAAGGGTTCTTTTGGCTTTATTTCTCATAATTGACTTTAAATCCCATATTGTGATTTTTTATCTCACATGTTACTTTATATCTCCAACTACATCTCCAGCTTAACGGTTAAAGGGGTCATAAACTGCATTGTTTTATTGTTTTATAATGTGTCCTGTGATGTACTTATAATGTTAATATGATTTTTACATCAAAATTTGTCATAATTTAGTAATAAAAGACATTTTCCCCTAATTTTATCCCTATTTGAAGGAGCGTGTCTACTGTGCAACTTTATTGTAAATGCCCACTGCTGTGATTGGCTAACATATTTGCACAAAATAAGCATTACATGTGTATGTATATATGTATGCATGTCTCGAAATCTGTAAGATATTTTTACTATTACAGAAAAGTGTAAATTATAGCATTATATTTAGATCTATTACATTATATTTAGATCGTGGAATGAAATGTTGCAGTGATGAGCATTGTAGCCGATCACAGACATGTTGCGCACATTCACATTGTTGAAAAAAAATAACACATTCCTACCATTAGGATCCTTTGAAAGGTAATGTTATTTGTAGTCCACCCTGTCTCGCTCTTCTCTACTCGTCATCTCACTAACAAGCCAGTGGGCGGGGCCAAAGTTGCAATGATGATTTTCATATGTAGAGGTCTTTCACCTATCTATAGGCACATCCCATAATCCATAACGAGTCGTTCTCTGGGCTTGGTTACAATAAAAACTGTTTTTGGACTAACAAGGACGTTTCCAGATCTGAAACTTACAGGATATTCTTATAGTTAGATGTCCTCTTACATCTCAAAAGCTCACGGAAAATTAGATTCCACAGTTCAAAACCCTTTAAGAATACGTCCGATTGCGCTCTAGGAGGATTAACAAATTTCCAACATTTGAGCTGCACATATGTCACTTGCACTGCAAACTGTCCTGAACAAACTCAGGAGCCTTTGCTGAGGTTGTGGATTGCAGTTTTTAAAGCACAAACCGATTTTTTCACTTCATAATATCTCAATGTATTGTGATGAGCCATCTGTATTTATTTTGTTTAGCTTGTATGTGTTTTTTGACTCTCAAAGTGACGTTAGCCATTATATGAAAATATAAAAAATATTTTGTTAGTTCTAATTAAGAAAAAGAAGACACCTACATCTTGGATGGCCTAAGGGTGAGTAAATGTACAGCACTTTTTTTTTTCTAGGGGAACTTTCCCTTTAAGTGTGAATTGAATGTAAGGCTTTCTGACACTTAACTAAATGTCAATTATAATTAAATTAAACTGTTTTATAGTTTACATTACATGTTTTAACGATGCTTAAGAGATATAGGATGTAAGTACATCTTTATATGTCATTTTGTTAACACTAGTTTAGTGTACAATTCTCACTATCTAACTAGTTGCTTATTCACATGCTGCTAAGATATTGGACTGTTTATTAGTACTTATAAAGCACATATTCTGCATGAGCATATTCTACATCCCTTAAATCTACCCAATACCTAAACTTACTAACGATTACCTTACTAACTATTAATAAGCAGTAATTATGAGTTTATTGAGGTAAAGGTCATAGTTAATAATCACTTCGTGTACCAGGCTGTACATGGGGGATGGGGTCGCACTCACAGCTCAGCTCGGCTCAGGCATTCATGGAAACGGTGCGGCCGGCGGAGCAAAGTGAGTATTTTATCTTCTCAAGTTAATTCCTATGAAAGTTAATCTTCCAAAGGCATGAACTGAAAACGCTCCAGACTGAACGCGCGCTGAGAACTACTGCCGCGAGCGTGGACGCGTTTACCTCAGCTCTCATCACGAGAGCTCATTCAGCTCATCACGATGCGTGTAATCTGACTCCTGCTGCGTTTGTGCTGACACTTCCTCACCGGCTAAATCACAATATACTGAACAGACACTTTCAGTTTTTAATTGTAGTGTCTGTTTTCTAACTGAACTGATTTTATGAAGATGAACGCCGTGTTGGGAAAGTAAAAATGATTCAGTAGCGGTGGCTTTGGGAGTGGCCTCACAGGGTAGCGAAGCATTCTGGGAATTGTAGTCTTTCATCCCCATGAGACAAAAATACATTTTCTGTCTTTTCTCAGTCTAGAAGGCACCAAATTCAAAAATAATTTCACATTTCTACTACATTAATGACCCAGTTTAAATACAGATTCATCTTCCCAGCGCTGAAGTACCCCGTTAAAGCAAAAAGGAGGACATATAGACTACTACAACATTCTGAAATTCATGTACATTTACAAATTATCGCAGAAGTGTTATGCTGATAATATCATTTAGTAAAAAAATATAAATGTGAGTGTCACTCACTCAGAGATTCCAGGTAAAGGTGGACAAAATTGATTCGATCATCCTCCACAGTCTGATGAGGCTTTGCAGGTACGTTCAGATACCCATAACGCTCCTTGTTGCACAGATACATCTGAACCTCTGGTTTTGAAAAAAGTGAATTATATAAGATAAATAAACATTGCCAGAAATAAAGTCAGCTCTTTTCAATGCAACTGCCTATTTGTTACAGCCAGCTGGACACAGAGAAGAACTTTTTCCCTCATTCCTACCAAACTAAATCCAAATGTTAAACTCATCATATTGCATAAGGTAAATGAGATATGCTGGAGTCATCCAGAAGGGGGCATCATACCCGATATTCTGCAGGAGAAGGCAAAAACGATGATGTCGTCGAAGGGCCAGGAGTAGTCTTTGTGAGGGGGGTGAAAGGACACACTTTTGGTGCCCTGTTTGCGCAGGTCCAGCAGGATTGTGGAGTGGACCATGGGGACAGGGTAACAGCCCAGCCTTTGACGTTGCTTTGTGGGGAAGTACTCAGCGGTACGACGATAATATCCCTGAAACAGAGAAAAAACTGTACAACATAGTCAAAAAACAAAGTGTTTGAGGAAACAGCACCTAAACAGAGCCAAAATGAACAATTGGCCTCAAAAGTGATGTATTTCTCCAAAGACACTCACTTAAACTGAATAGAGGACTTGTTTTGTCACATTGCTTTCACACACAGCTTTACTGTAAATTTCTGCTCTCTCATATGTAGCCTTGACAAATTTATTTGAAGTTTGATTGGACAGTTTATGATTGAGTTTGACTGGACAGTTTATGAAAATTAACCCAAAAAAGTAGTTGCAACATTTTATGTGTTTTTGTAGCAAAATAATTAGTTAAATAATTTAAATGATGGCAAAACGAAAAATTATATTTATTATTATTAGTAGTAAAATAATATATATATATATATATATATATATATATATATATATATATATATATATATATATATATATATATATATATATATATATATATTATTTTATATATATATTTATATTTTTTTTTTTTTTTTTTTTTTTTTTTTTTTACTACTGCTGAAAAGGTTGGGGTTAGTAAGATTTGTAAAAGAAAACGTTTTAAAATCAGTCTTTTATGCTAACCAAGACTGCATTTATTTGACACAAAAACACACTAAAACAGTAATGTTATTAAATATTATTACAATTGAAAAGAAGTGTTTGAATATATTTAAATTTTAAAATTTTCTGCATCATTACTCCAGTCTTTAGTGTCACATGATCCTACTGAAATCATTCTAATATGCTGATTTGATGCTCAGGAAACATTTTTGATTATTATCAATATAAATGTCTTTACTACCACTTTTGATATGAATGCATGTTTACTGAATAAAGTTATACATTTCTTGATAAAATGTAGTGATCCCAATTCTTTGAATGGTACACACACACACACACACACACACACACACACACACACACACACACACACACACACACACACACACACACACACACACAATGCAGTTAGCAACTTTGTATTAGCTTGACTGTAGTTTATCTAATTTAAATCAACAGTAGTCTATACATTCAGAAAATGCAGTTTCAAAGTAGCTTCTCCAATGCTCGTAATATTATACAGAAACAGTTGAAGCAAGATGAAATGTTAGCTATCACTCATTGCATACACATGTACACACACTTATAGACACTTTCAAGCTGGAAACACATGGTTCTGTACCTGTGGAGTGATGCCACACCAGAAGTTAGAGTATGCTGACTGTGAATCCAGCATGGGGGCAATAACAGACTTATTCTCCGCCATCAGGAGGTGCAGGGTGTCTGGGTTGGTCAGGATGTTGTCTGTGTCTGAATACTGCAGATGAGGTAATAAATACAAAGAATGTCATTGATAGTCCAGATATTAGCAAAATAAAACAGATAGACAATTCTAGACATTTTCAGTCTGAGTTTAAAGCAAAGTAGTAGTCCTGTAATGTGAGTGTTATAAGACCTCAGCCCAGCATTTGCAACCATTGATTTAACAGGGCTTTTTCTGTTCATTTTGGTCAACATTTTTCCCATTGTATAGGGAGGTTCCACTAGGATCTGTTTTTGGCCCAATACTGTTTTCATTTTATATGCTTCCTTAACTATTGAATTTGTTTACATCCAATGAAATCATGGATGGTTTGGAGCTTCGTAAACCAAAAATGACTCAGATCTGGGCATTTTGGCCCACTTCTATAAATTGGTGGTAAAGAATCTTGGGGCCAGATTTTCTAATAGCTTGTGCCAGCGGAAACCCTCTTTTGCCATTAAAAAACTACTGTCAGCATTTACTAAATACACGCAGTGAAACTTTAGCTCTGAAAACTTATTTTTGCAGCATGTTTTAAAACAGACATTTATGTGTGCAGCTCTTGGTAGACTGCATTGGTGATTATGGAAATGATCCAGCTGCGTCTGTGTTCTTTAATTTGTGTCATCAGTTGATCACACGCAGAACTTTCCACTTTCATCAGCTGTGCTCTCATGCTAATTTGCCCTGTTTAGTAAATGTGGCCCATGTTGTGCAGTTCGATAACTCTCTGATATTTGATAAACACATTAATTCTGTGTTCAAATCCTGTTTTTTTTATTATATCTGAGATCAATAGCCAAGGTAAACCATTCCCGTCGTCTAGTTATTTTGAAAAAAAATCTATGCTTTTTTTTCTCTAAGACTGGATTACTGTAATTCATTGTATGTAGACGTTTTATCTTCATTTTGGTGCAGCACGCTGATCCCAAATGTATATTAGCCTCACTACATTGGCTACCAATTCAAGTTAATTAATAGAATTTAATTCCAATTATTGACCCTTGTATATAAAGCATTACACAAACTGGCACATCCAAATTTAGCGCACCTTCTTCAAGTGCATAAACCACATAGTGTGCTAAGGTCAGGAAGTCTGATGACATGGGGCCCTATCACACACCCAGCACAATGCGAAGTCAGGTGCGACGTTTTTTGCTAGTTTCATCCCGACGCAGTTACCATTTTCATGTCCAGTGCCACGTTGCTTAAATAGTAGCAAATTAACCAATCTGTTTGCCTATGGTGGTCCATGAATATGTTCAGGCACATTGTTGGTGTGTTGCTATTTTGAGGCAACTGAAAACAACTGCGCCATTGACCAACAAAAACAGCGCAGTATTTTTTTGTGTTATTTAAAGGGCGTGTTAGTAATGTGTGCATATAGGCGGGTGCATAATGCGTGTACAGTCTGCTAGACACGCAACAGCACACAAACATTTTTAAATATTAATTCTCCTCTCTGGAGAAGCGTTCAGTTTTTTCGCTCGCAAAATCCACCATGTAAATAGCAACTACGCCACAGCTGGCTTTTAAAGGGAACGGGAGATGAGACTTTGATTGGTTTATTGCATTTTAAGCCCAAAACACACCCATACTCATTAAGAGACTAGGTATAACCCTTTTCGACTATGCGTCTGGCACATGACCGTTTTTTTCTGTCGTTTAACTAGCTAAAGTGGTTTCGGACATGCCCTTAGTGCACCTGGGGCATGCGCTTCAGACCATGCGCTAAGATCGTTAAAAATAGGGCTCTTAGTTTCTATGACCAGACTGAAATTGGGTGGCAACAGAGCATTTGCTGTAGCAGCTCTGAAGCATTGGAATAACTTAGTGCTTCTCTAACTTCTCTCTTCTCTAATCTAAGACTAGCATCTCATTAGGTTCTTTTAAGCTAAATTTAAAATTACATCTACTCGCATTAGTGTTTGATCCAACTGGTTAACTTAGAAGTATTTGAATCTGTCTGTTGTTGATTGAATATGTCATCATGATATGGTGTTATTGTTGATAATTTTATTTACTGTATGATTGTACAGCATATCGATCAACATTCTGCTGTTTTAATAGTGCTTTATAAATAAAATAAACAAGCAAGATATAAGCAAAAACAATTCCAGTAAATTATAGCACAATTTCTGACCCCAATGATAAGTGAATCAGGGTGTATATGCTTTAACTGGGTCATACCAGAATGTAGTCAGCCCAGCGTTTCTTGGCAAAGTTCAGCGCTGCCTGTTTGAGCTTCATAACATACTCATAGCGTCCGTTAGTCCAATGCTTGGGCCCCAGCTCACCCGCATAGGACCTGTGTAGATAAAACAGCAATCAAAACTTGACTGGTGGTACCTAAACTTCCACAAATCTAAAAGCATTTAAGAATTGTGGTTTTATCAGGACTGCATATCTGCCATCCATGCATGTTGTGTGATGATCATCTCACGTGTGTTTATCTGAAGGTCTCCACTCCACATAGTGATACTGTGTTTGCATTACGGTGAGCCATTCTCGCAGGATAGCTGTTGTGTTGTCAATGTTGTGGTCTGTTGCAGCCCTACATGAAACAATAAACAGAAAGACAGCAGTTAATTAGAGACATTGGTGTCAAAAGAAAAATAAAGTTACGTGGTGCATCCGACATCCAGAAACATGAAAAAATCCAACTCCCTTCAGGGTGCAACTCCCTTCAAAAACATGTAATGATAGTTACGAAGTAATATATACTTTTTATCTTTAAACATATATTTAACTTAACTTCGTTAAAAAAAAAGATGTGTACATATGGTAAAATATGGTATAAGTTTATACTTAATAGTTACACCACTTGACATTTAGAGTAATTCAATTTAAACTTTAGTTAATAATGGTAACGTTATAGGTTTTTCAAAACTGTATGAAATCAATATGTACTGGCTAATGTGTTTTAAATATTTTTCCCCCATTTATTTTCTAGGACACTCTTATTTGTCAGTGATCCAAATACTGAGTAATATGAACATGAACTAACATGTAACTATCCCATTTGTGATGTAGCGTCTGACTTCTCGTTTATACAAATAAAAAAATTAACTACTTTAAGCTATTTTTAAAGTTAAATCATAGTCTACACTATTTTCTTTTACCTAGTTTATTTTCTAAATAGTAGCTATATGCGCTAGAAATAAAATAAATGTAGGCTAAAGTGAATAAATAAAGAGCTACCCTGGACGTTATTAGTTGGGGGGAAGGGTATCTGCTTTTAGGGAAAAGATTGCAAAAGTCAAGAGGAGGAGGTGATGAAATGTAAATAAGATTGACCTTTTGACATCTACAAATAGTGAAAAGATAATCAACCATATAAACTGCAGGGTAGGAAGTCACCTACCAGATAGAGATGCGCTGTTTGGGATAGTTTAATCTCTCAAGAGCTCCGAGGTAATGTGGTAAAGAATGAGCGGCGTTCCGTGCGATTATAACTATAACGACCGTGGGCGGCTGCATCTTTGACTCGTCGGTATAATTTTCCTCTGAAAAGTAACATTGTGCTACCGCAAGAATGGTCCAAACAGTTATAATCCCAGATAACATGGTTGGATTTCGATGGCCCGCTGCGTCGTTGCACAAACAGTCCCATCCGCGTCAGCAGCTGAAGGAAAGAGGGCTCTTCCCTAAACTTCACACTCCCCCTCAATGCTCCTTTTCCCCCCTGAAGGAGCCAACGTGTTCTGTTAGCTGTGTTTGAGTTACAGCTTCCGTGTGAGGATTTTTTCCTCAGAACGGTTACATTAAGTGTTCAGGGTAATGTTTTTGTTTCACCGAAACACATCGACGTTCTTTTCTAAAGCTCAACTTTTTGAACGTTTCGCTACAATGTTTCGCTAGCTAGAATGTGTCGACGGTTGTTTTGGGGATTTTTTTCGTCTAATAGAGCATATTGATTTTCTTTATCGCAATTAACCAAAGAAAGAGCCTGAAACACTGTCATTTTAACGATTACAGTCAAACTAATTTACTGACAGTTAGATGGCGTATTTTTGTGTGTGCCATGTTTAGTTCAAATTCCCAGAGCGCAAGGCTATACTCGTTTTTATTTTAGAAAACAACCACACAGTTCTAGTTGATTCTTTCCTTAAATGTTTGCATGCAATGAACAACCACAAGAGGGATGTGTTGAGCTTGTTTCACAAAGGAACCAATAAAATGACGTGTCTCTCGTTTTGACATTAGAAGCTATTTTTTCAGTATGATAGATAGATAGATAGATAGATAGATAGATAGATAGATAGATAGATAGATAGATAGATAGATAGATAGATAGATAGATAGATAGATAGATAGATAGATAGATAGATAGATAGATAGATAGATAGATAGATGTTGCACTTTAATTTAATCCAATCACTTACAAAAAAAACTCCACATTGATTCAATCTTTTACTGGTTGTTCCTCTACAAAGGAATGTAAAATTGATCAGTGGCTGTCCGCACTATTGAGTTCTTGTCTTTATGAATGCTGAGATGCTCCTTACAGGGAGATCAAGTGAAAGAGAGAAGCTCAATGACCAGATGCTGCAGAAGAGCAAAACCTTGAAGGGTGTAATCAGAAAAGAAAACAGCCTACCGAGAACAAAGAGATAAAGGCGCTGAGAGAGTAAACGGAATACGGCTGACATCCAGCAAAACTGATTTCAAGTGGCCCTTCTATCATTGGCAAGGCGCATTGCCTGTAACAATTAAATTAGCGGCGTGCTCAGGCTTGGTCCGGAGACTTGGGTCAAAGGGAGTGTTGTTTCATGGTACCCACGCCTACCCCTCCAACCCCTGGCCCTCGGAGGGCACTTTCCCAGCGCCTTCAGCACAGCCAACCCTGAGAGAGTTCACCAACATCCCAACTAACTTTTCACTGCTGGGTCAAAGGTCTGAGGAGCAGGGCAGCAGGGTGTGGCGGGGGGTTGAGGGCACACAAGACAACTGGCCTGGGCCCAAACATTTATTCAGAGAAGGAGGGGGACATTTTCCCCTGGACAACTTTGATTAAGCCACTTTATCCTATGCCTAGTGGGGGGTCTGCCGTGAGCCTATGGATATACGAAGCCATGTGGCATACAAAGTGAAAGGGGGGTCCACTGGTCCCAGCACCTCCGCAGACTCTTTCTTTACTGGGTCAGTCAAAATCCCTAAAAGGGCAGCTGCAACACTATGGGAAAGCCTTAAACTTCGTCCAGCATTGCGATAATCAATAACATGTTCCCATACAGACGTCTCACGGCTCATCAGCTCAATAACTGTCACTCACGGTCCCACGCTCAGCTCAATCGCACAAACTTACTCAGCATTCGTGATGTGACAGTCCAACACTGA
Source organism: Pseudorasbora parva (assembly GCF_024679245.1). NCBI lineage: Eukaryota > Metazoa > Chordata > Actinopteri > Cypriniformes > Gobionidae > Pseudorasbora > Pseudorasbora parva. The sequence goes on along the minus strand of NC_090194.1, from coordinate 15,387,973 downwards.
ATGCGAAATTAGTTTGAATCTTCACTGAAGCTTTTTGGGAGGCTTGGTTTTTAAAAAGACCAGCTATGTTCTCACTGGAATACTGAGATTAATTCCACTGGCTCAATAGGAAAAACGCACATCTACCCAAGTTTTTGCAACTCCTAAAACATATTCACTGCAGTTTATTCCAGATTCTTTGCACAAGGATATGTTATATGACCTTTTACCATAGTGAATGATTTGTAAAATACATTTTGACATTTGCAACACATAAGCAGCTGCAGATGTAAGGCTTTTCTGACGTAGTAAACTTGCTCAGTAACTCATCTGCGCTGTAAAAAATAAAATAAAATTTTCGCTGTAAAATTTACGTCAAAATATGGCAGCTGTGGTTGCCAGAACTTTACCATAAAAAATACGGTAGCAACATTTAAAACCATATAATTTAAATGTTTATGTTGTAATTACGCAGTTCACTTGCAAAGGTACGAGCCCCGTGAAACATGAATCACAATAAAAGAGCTCAAAGACGATTGTGTTTCTAGGTTTTAGTGTAGGCTGTGTTATTTTTAAATGTGATAGATCATAGAGCATTAAAGCTTTCCAAACTGCTGCAAAACTTACATAATGCAGATTCAGATTCATCTGTTTTATCATACTGTAGAAATGTCACCAAAGGCAATTTTTTTCCAGTGCAAATAATGTTTTTCTTATTTAGTATGTTTGTCTTGTTCCTGTTTAAATGTCTAAAAGTTCTTAAATCAAGCTCAATTTGTTTGTCACAAAATGTTGACACACGTTGCTTGTACTAAGTATGTACTTTGGAAACAATTATGGCTATTTTAAATAAAATTTTGCTCAAAACTTTTACGTTTTTTGAATCTTCATCAAGTTTTGCTCTGATCAACTTCAGACAATGAAAAAAATCAGGCTGTATCTGAATCGCATACTTCCTTATAGTAGGCGAAAAACATTATGTGCACCGTACAAAAAAAAAATGGCTCCAATTGAAAACTTTCTAGTGACTGATCACATCTTAATTTAGTTTTAGATAAAGTTTGCCGAATTCAAATTCTGTGAATTGATGCGATTTAATTCATATAAATTAAATTCGGCCAACTGAAAAATTTAGATGTGATCAGTCACTTGAAAATTTTCAATTGGAGACCTGAATTATTTTTTCACTGTGAAGAGTAGTATGTCTGAATTCACAGTATTCATAAAACAATAGTTGAAAAGTTAAATAGCCTCATGTTTCAAAAAACATTACAATAATAATGAATGTGAACAACTTACAGAACAGTTGTACCTCCTGGCTGCTGCAGAATCATTTCAGCGTTGATAGTGTTGCCAGAGAAATGCATATATCTGAGTCTGAGGACGTGAAAAGTTCCGGGCAGCTTACGGTTTGCCATATAGTACGGTTATGGCATGAGTGTGTTGTTTTGGTTCAGGATTAACTGTAAAAGGCATTTGCTGTTTGTTTGTGATGTGCGGCGACTGTCTGTTTGGCTGCATCCTAAGTCACAAACTTCCCTAGTAGACTTCCCTTCCCTGTAAGTAACAATTACAACATGGCAAATGTGTCTGGATTAAATTCATACACTCTAAAATTGGCAAAACTCAAATTACTCTTGCTCTTAACTATATATATTTATATAAATATTTGAGTAATCTACATACAGTGCCTTGCCGGCCCCCTTGAACTTTGCGACCTTTTGCCACATTTCAGGCTTCAAACATAATGATATGAAACTGTAATTTTTTGTGAAGAATCAACAACAAGTGGGACACAATCATGAAGCGGAACAAAATTTATTGGATATTTCAAACTTTTTTAACAAATCAAAAACTGAAAAATTTGGCGTGCAAAATTATTCAGCCCCCTTAAGTTAATACTTTGTAGCGCCACCTTTTGCTGCGATTACAGCTGTAAGTCCCTTGGGGTATGTCTCTATCAGTTTTGCACATCGAGAGACTGAAATTGTTGCCCATTCCTCCTTGCAGAACAGCTCGAGCTCAATGAGGTTGGATGGAGAGCGTTTGTGAACAGCAGTTTTCAGTTCTTTCCACAGATTCTCGATTGGATTCAGGTCTGGACTTTGACTTGGCCATTCTTACACCTGGATATGTTTATTTTTGAACCATTCCATTGTAGCTTTTGCTTTATGTTTTGGATCATTGTCTTGTTGGAAGACAAATCTCTGTCCCAGTCTCAGGTCTTTTGTAGACTCCATCAGGTTTCTTTCAGAATGGTCCTGTATTTGGCTCCATCCATCTTCCCATCAATTTTAACCATATTCCCTGCTGAAGAGAAAAGAAAAGCAGACCCAAACCATGATGCTGCCACCACCATGTTTGACAGTGGGGATGGTGTGTTCAGGGTGATGAGCTTTGTTGCTTTTACGCCAAACCTAACGTTTTGCATTGTTGCCAAAAAGTTCAACTTTGGTTTCATCTGACCAGAGCACCTTCTTCCACATGTTTGGTGTGTCTCCCAGGTGGCTTGTGGCAAACTTTAAACAACACTTTTTTCTTCTTGCCACTCTTCCAGAAAGGCCAGATTTGTGCAGTATACGACTGATTGTTGAGTCTCCCACCTCAGCTGTAGATCTCTGCAGTTCATCCAGAGTGATCATGGGCCTCTTGGCTGCATATCTGATCAGTCTTCTCCTTGTATGAGCTGAAAGTTTAGTGGGACGGCCAGGTCTTGTTAGAATTGCAGTGGTCTGATACTCCTTCCATTTCAATATTATCGCTTGCTGCTTGGGATGTTTAAAGCTTGGGAAATCTCTTTGTATCCAAATCCGGCTTTAAACTTCTCCACAACAGTATCTCGGACCTGCCTGGTGTGTTCCTTGTTCTTCATGATGCTCTCTGCGCTTTAAACGGACCTCTGAGACTATCACAGTGCAGATGCATTTATACGGAGACTTGATTACACACAGGTGGATTCTATTTATCATCATTAGTCATTTAGGTCAACATTGGATCATTCAGAGATCCTCACTGAACTTCTGGAGAGAGTTTGCTGCACTGAAAGTAAACGGGCCGAATAATTTTGCACGCCCAATTTTTCAGTTTTTGATTTGTTAAAAAAGTTTGAAATATCCAATAAATTTCGTTCCACTTCATGATTGTGTCCCACTTGTTGTTGATTTTTTCGCGTATATATTAAAAAAATGAACTCTAAATATTAAATTATGCAATCTCTATTTAAATAGTTTTAGTAGTGAAAATTTGGCTAGCTTTAACTAGTTAATTCAATTAACACTAACTTGCTAATTTGTAGATCAATGCTTTGATAGCATTAGCAGCACTTATTCAATGAGTAAAACATTTAACATACTGTTTATCTGTTCTCAAACTAACCCCCCCCCCCCCCCCCAAATACCCAACATAACAGAAAATCTCCCACTTAACATTAATATTGCACAAAAAAATATTAGATAACACTTAATTTTAGCATATATTCTCCCTTTTACATGTCATGCCAAAGCATGCTGGGAAGTAGAAATCCCAGCTCAGTTTCAGTTAAATGTAAGTTGGTTTAAATTAATAAAATTCAAAACAATGAAACAATTCAGATTACTTAAAATGTGTCAGTATTGTGAACTCAAAAGGAAAAGAAAATTTTAAATACTCAATTTGATTGAATCTGTCTCTGCTTAGGGTTTACAGTGACACAATTTCATATTATATAGAATGTACTTTTTTAGCAGTTGCAAAGTAATTGCATACCATGTGATTTCTCAGATGCAGACCAAGTGAGTCTAGTTGAGTATATTCTAGGAATTGTAAGTTATCAGGGTATTCTATGTATATAGAAAATATGCATGCCTTTTACTGTAAACATACGAAAAGTATGCTATTTTGAACATACATATTTCTGAAGCTCAAAAAAGTTAGTCTGATTAATAATACTTCCAGCACTACTGTGAAAGTACACTGCATTTCAATTATTTTCTGTCTCTGGCTGATTCTGCAAAAAGATACATCTTTAAAGGAAGAACCGCTACTGGGGATGTGTTGATAGTATAGATAAATTGACTGGTAATCAGACCATTGGGTACCTCATATGTTCCCATTTGGCCAATACTGCGAGATGACCAAAGCACTTAGACGAAATTGCCTCAGTAAATCTTTAGCACTGTAGTGATTTTGTTCCATCAGTAGAGTGGGATTCAGTAACACCTTTTTAAGCAGACACATTTCTTAACACACTTCTGCAAACCATTGCTTTTTCATATTGAAGTAATAGTGTACTGTTAACCTTTGCTGAATCTTTTTTTTATTTTAATAAAGGCATAATTCTGTTGGTATAGTGTCACATCAATGCTTCATGATCGTATTGTAGTCCCAAAAATTTACATTCTGGTATTTACTCTACTCTACCTCTACTCATTCCAAACCCATATGCCATTATTTTTTCTTTTCATTCATTGACAATGTCTTCATATCTGCGAAGCTCCAAAAATGCCCACAGATAAACTGTAAAAGTGTTCCATTTATGGTCTCAACCAAAACTCAAATGAGAAACAGTCAAATTAAAGTCATTATTCACTGTCAATCTTACAGACGTAAAATCCTTTAAACCTCATTGTCATCAAGAGTCTTCTAAATAGTGTGACATAAACATCCATACTGCAAAGGCCAATAGGGGAACAAATGATAATAATAATAATAATAATAATAGATTTTATTTATAATGCACTTTTCATTCCGAAGAATCTCAAAGTGCAACAAAGGGGGGGGGGGGGGGGGGGTAACAACAAAAAATGAATAACAAGTAAAAATATAAAATACTACAAACAATCAACCAACACAGAAAACAGAACAGAAAACAGAGCTGATGGTGAACAGAAACAGAGCTGATGGTGAACAGAAAACAGCTGATGGTGGAAGTCTCTGTTAGCTCCGCAGCACACTGTGGCCACTCCATGTTTCAGATTTTTCCCAGCGGCAGTGTCCCGATGACATCGCCGAGGCAGGACAGCTGAAGACCAGATGATGGGTCTTCATGACGATTCAAACGATGGGGATCGCCGCAGCACCATGCAGGAGGCAGAACATTTTTTCGGGCACTTCTGTGGACACACCGGGGCCGGCGCAGAAGTCCAAGCCGCTCCACGGCCGCAATGCAGGACGGAACAGCGGCGCAGCCGAGAAGCGGAACATCCCAACATCATGCCGGACGCCGATTACGATGGCCCAGATGACGCTAGCCCGGTGCAAACTTGCCACCATGCAGCTTAAGCCCAAGGGAGACCACCAGTGAGCAGTCGCGGCGAGAAAGTGAAACATCAAATGTCCACCAAACCAGAACCAACCAACCGCAGCAATTCAAACGTAAACATTAGAAGCGGTGGAAAAACGGCGAAACGAGGAACAACGTCCTCTCAGTGGCTGCCAGCAATCAGCAACAGCCCCAATTGTAGCTCTGACTGTTAGACTAGTCACAAACATAAGGAAATAAAAAAAAATCTAAATCTAATAGTACATTAACATGAAATGAATGTAAATGATGTATATATTTTGTGTTTTTATTCCTTTGAATTTATTTAAATTTTATTTTTCAAACATATTATTAAAACAATTTTAAATGTATAAAAAATGTACACTCTAAAAAAAAATGCTGGGTTGTTTTAACCCAATGTTGGGTCAAATATGGACCAACCCAGCAATTGGGTTGTTTTAACCCAGCGATTGGGTAGTTTTAATCCTGTGGTTGGGTTAAATATTTGCTTAAGACAACCCAACTGCTGGGTTAAAACAACCCAACTGCTGGGTTAGTCCATATTTGACCCAACATTGGATTGTTTTTTACTCAGAATTTTTCACTGTCATCTTTTCATTCACCATCAAGTTTATGTTCAAATGTGCAAACGCATGTTCTAAACAGGGCTTGATGTCACTAACACCAAATTGTGATTCTTGTTACTTGTTACTGTCGCGACCATATTTAGTTTCAGTCGGTTTCTAGTCATGTCCAAAATCACCCCTATACACTCTAAAAAAATCTGAGTAAAAAACAACCCAATGTTGGGTCAAATATGGACTAACCCAGCAGTTGGGTTGTTTTAACCCAGCGATTGGGTTGTCTTAAGCAAATATTTAACCCAACCGCAGGATTAAAACAACCCAATCGCTGGGTTAAAACAACCCAATTGCTGGGTTAGTCCATATTTGACCCAACATTGGGTTAAAACAACCCAGCATTTTTTAGAGTGTACCCTTAAATAGGGCACTATTTAATGAGAGAGCCATTTGTAGTGGTGTCCAAAAGCATAGTGGATGTTATGTGCACTTAATACCCCACAATGCACCGAAGTGTACAATCAATTGCTGTGTTTGAAATCATCCATCCATTTTCCAAACTACTTGTCCGATCTGAGTATACATTTTCTTGCAGGTATACAATCATTTTTAATTCCTCACCTGTTCCTTGTTTTGTTAATCGTTTAGCCCTGTGTATTTAAGCCCTCAGTTTTCCTCTGCTCATTGTCTTGCCTTACTATTTATGGATCTTGTGTAGTGTAATTGCTCTTTGTGTTAATTAAACTCTATTATCACCTGTCATTCTCCATCACGCATCATCCTTCCTTGGGATTTAAACTACACTCCTGACAGTAATATTGTTACAAATTTAACATTGTAAAACAATATTCTTTTGAATACGTGTACATTTAAAGTCAGCTTTAAAAATACAGTCAAATTAAAACATTTGATTGAAATTGTAAATGAAAATTAATCCATTTTTGGGGTTTTTAAAAAATATGTTTTGACCTCATAAATGTTTATTCAAATTGTCTCACAAGGAGAAAAGCTCTGTCGCTACATCCGTTTATCATGACTTACAGACATACTTTCAATGAATAACAACTTAAATGGATAGTTTACTCAAAAATAAAAAAGTCTATCATATTCATGTTGCTCAAAATCCATAATTTTAAAGGTTGGGTTAAAGGGTTCGCTCAAGAGCGCATCTATCCATCATATAACTGCTCCACACGGCTACGGGGGGTTAATAAAGGCCTTCTGAAGTGAAGTGGCATTTGTGTAAGAAAAATATCCATATTTAAAACTTTATAGACTAAAATAACTAGCTTCCGTTGGTCAGTATGTTGACTTACGGCGAAAGAGTAACCCCTGACCATTGAACTCTTGACGCATGCATATTGACGAACGCAGAAGCGTAGAGGATAGAGCAAAACAATACACTTGTCATGAATTGGAAGTCTAAAACAAGAACTTTTTAAGAGAAATGGCAGAGGATTTTCATAAGAGTAGACAGGCTTGAGTTTGTTGCCCAACCGAGAGGCATCAAAGATTGTGATGCTGCTGTACGTCGCGTCATGGGTTAATCTTTTAGCGAAAGTCAACTTGCGCACTGCTGACCGCCAAGAAGCTAGTTATTTTTGTCTATAAAGATTTAAATATGCATATTTTTCTTACACAAACAAGCTACATCGCTTGAGAAGGCCTTTATTAACCTCCTGGAGCCATGTGTAGCAGTGGCAAATGGTATGGTAAATGGACTGCATTTATATAGCGCTTTCAACAGACCCTATGGCCATTCAAAGCGCTTTAAATATTGCCTCACATTCACCCATTCACACTCACTCATTCATACATCCGACGGCGATGTCAGCCATGTAAGGCATCATCTAGCTCGTCGGGAGCAGCTGGGGTTAGGTGTCTTGCTCATGGAAACCTCGACACTTGGTCAGGTGGAACCAGGGATCGAACCATATGACTTGGGGTATATTTTACCTTTTAGGTGAACTATCCCTTTAACTTCTATTTTATGGTGCATTTTTGCCTTTAAAGGCCCACTGAAGCACCTTGAAACGCACAGCATTATTCATTGTCTTGACTTCATTTCCACTGAAAAAAGGAAAATGGGGTGGGACATATCGGACAGCTCATCCCTTTCTTTAAAATAGTCAATAGCATTTTGTTTATATCACATCTTGGCCAGAGCCACCATTTATCTTGGTAAAGCTATAGTTTTCTTCCTAATCTCGAACCGTTTCTCCTCCTAATCTCCTCCATATATTGCTTTAAAATATAGCATTCTGTGCGGAATTCAAATGGGTCCGAATCTGATACATTTTGTGGTGTGCGCCAACTCGCACATATGATCCGCTCTGTGCTATCGTGTCTCTGGACCGGAGCAGGATTTGGGGCTTCCATGGATTTGACTTGTTTGTTCAGCACATCCCACAGATGCTCGATTGGATTGAGATCTGGGGAATTTGGAGCCCAAGTCAACACCTCAAACTCGCTGTTGTGCCCCTCAAACCATTCCTGAACCATTTTAGCTTTTTGGCAGGACGCATTATCCTGCTGAAAGAGGCCACAGCCACCAGGGAATACTGTTTCCATTAAAGGGTGTACATGGTCTGCAACTATGCTTAGGTAGGTGGGATGTGTCAAAGTAACATCCACATGGATGGCAGGAACCAAGATTTCCCAACAAATATTGTCCAAAGCATCGCACTGTTTCCGCCAGCTTTCCTTCTTCCCATGGTGTATCCAGGTGCTATATGTTCCCCAGGTAAGCGACGCACACACACCCGGCCATCCATGCGATGTAAAAGAAAGCGTGATTCATCAGACCAGGCCACCTTTTTTCATTGCTCCATGGTCCAGTTCTGATGCTCACCTGCCCACTGTTGGTGGCTATGGAGCCCCATACGCAACAAAATGATGCACTGTGTATTCTGACACCTTTCTATCAGAACCAGCATTAACTTCTTGAGCAATTTAAACAGTTCGTCTGTTTGAACGGACCACACAGGCCAGCCTTCGCTCCCCACGTGCATCAATGAGCCTTGGACGCCCATGACCCTGTCACCAGTTCACCACTGTTCCTTCCTTGGACCACTTTTGATAGATACTGACCACTGCAGACCAGGAACACCCCACAAGAGCTGCAGTTTTGGAGATGCTCTGACCAGTTGTCTAGCCATCACAATTTGGCCCTTGTCAAACTTGCTCAAATCCTTACACTTGACCATTTTTCCTGCTTCTAACGCATCAACTTTGAGGACAAAATTCACTTAATACATCCCATCCACTAACAGGTGCCGTGATGAAGAGATAATCAGTGTTTTTCACCTCTCAGTGGTCATAATGTTATGTCTGATCAGTGTATTTACTGAATCATTTCCTACCCCCTATATAGTGCACTATGTGCCATCCACAATATAGAATAGTAATTAATTGTGTGAACAAGTGGCTGGTTTCTTGCCGACCAGGCAGGATGCTTTAGATTCTAAAGAGTATTTGATTGGACAGACAATCTGATGAGAAGCTGAAGGGCAGGAAGAACTGGGAAGTTTTGAATGCTTATCTTCTACATGCAAATGTCTTATTGTTTTTGAGCACACTAGCTTATCAGTAAGGCTAACATATTCATACTAAAAGCCCAGGGCTTTAATTGTGACAGTCACTAAGCTTTCAGGAGCAGAGCAGCATGAGCATCCTTCAAAACATCTTGTTTTTGATGCTCACAAGAATGAACTCTTTTGAACAATATAAGGGTGAGTGAATCATTTTAGTTTTTCAAATTTAAATTGTTTCTTTAACTTGTATCAATAATTAAAGAAGGGTTTCCTTGGCTTCTGTGGCCAACATATGCACAGACTATAGTGCAATTTGCCTAATGGTGAGACCAAGTGCACCTGAGGACTCCAAATAGTGCCATATTCTCTATTGCTTTATTGCTTTCTCTATGATTTAACAGCTGGCGAATGGGATTATGGCCTAATTAAGCCCTTTTTCAAGAGTTGCAGCCAACTCCTTTAAATAAACTATCCGATGTTCTCTTGAAGGTTCTCTTGAAGTTTTATTTGCACTTTAAATATCTTGACTACAATGCATGACTACTAACTCTTACAAACCGATTAGGGCACAATTGAAATCATTTTGAAAAGCCAGCATCTCTTGTCGTTGTAGTGTTTTGTGGTTGTGGCTTTGTTGCGAGTGCTGTTGGAGTGTATGTGTGTACTTAAAGCACTGTGGCTCTGTGAAACCTACAACGAGGAATGAATTTCCCTGTAGTCTCTTTAACCTAAGTCACCGCTGCTTCACTCACTGTCCGTGTTGCCTGGCAACCAGCCAACCACAGTGAAAGAATCTGTGTGCCTTTTTTCCTCTTAGTGGAGGGGGAAGACGAGAGCAAGTGAGAAAGAGAGAGCAAGAGACTGTATACAAACCCTCCTATCCAGTTTGCCAACTAAGGATGGGGTTCCGGAAGTTAACAAGAAGTGCCCGGAATGCTGGAAACCAGAGAAGTGGCAAAAATTATTCCACACATTATCTTTAATGATGTCATCAAATATTAAACACTAATATTACGGCATGTAATGTCCCAATAGGGACTGTGCAATATATGCAGAATTTATAAGTAAAATACCATTGTCCCATTGTTATATTTTGTACAATATTACAATAAACATTACAATTATTTTATTTATTTTATTATTTTAATATAAAATACAATCAAAAAAAGATAGTAAAGACTGATTTGTTTTTCAATAGATGCTGATCTTTTAAACTTTCTATTCATAAAATAATCCTTTAAAAGGTGTTTTAAATTGTAATAATATTTTCCAAATCACTGTTTTTACTGTATTTTTGATCAAATAAATGCAGCCTTGGTGAGCAGGAGAGACTTCTTTTAGAAAACATTAAAAAAATTTACAGACTCCAAACTCGAACAGCATAGTGCATAATGTACTAAAGGAGTATTAGGAACACCTGTTCAATTTCACATTAATGCAATTATCTAATCAACCAATCACATGGCAGTTGCTTCAATCCATTTAGGGGTGTGGTCCTGGTCAAGACAATCTCCTGAACTCCAAAGTGAATGTCAGAATGGGAAAGAAAGGTGATTTAAGCAATTTTGAGCGTGGCATGGTTGTTGGTGCCAGACGGGCCGGTCTGAGTATTTCACAATCTGCTCCGTTACTGGGATTTTCACGCACAACTATTTCTAGGGTTTACAAAGAATGGTGTGAAAAGGGAAAACATCCAGTATGCGGCAGTCCTGTGGGCGAAAATGCCTTGTTGATGCTAGAGGTCAGAGGAGAATGGGCCGACTGATAGAAGAGTAACTTTGACCGAAATAACCACTCGTTACAACCAAGGTATTCAACAAAGCATTTGTGAAGCCACAACACGCACAACCGTGAGGCGGATGGGCTACAACAGCAGAAGACCCCACCGGGTACCACTCATCTCCACTACAAATAGGAAAAAGAGGCTACAATTTGCACAAGCTCACCAAAATTGAACAGTTAAAGACTGGAAAAATGTTGCCTGGTCTGATGAGTCTCGATTTCTGTTGAGACATTCAGATGGTAGAGTCAGAATTTGGTGTAAACAGAATCAGAGCATGGATCCATCATGCCTTGTTACCACTGTGCAGGCTGGTGGTGGTGGTGTAATGGTGTGGGGGGTGTTTTCTTGGCACACTTTAGGCCCCTTAGTGCCAATTGGGCATCATTTAAATGCCACGGCCTACCTGAGCATTGTTTTTGACCATGTCCATTCCTTTATGACCACCATGTACTAATCCTTTGATGGCAACTTCTAGCAGGATAATGCACCATGTCACAAAGCTCAAATCATTTCAAATTGGTTTCTTGAACATGACAATGAGTTCACTGTACTAAAATGGCCCCCACACAGTCACCAGATCTCAACCCAATAGAGCATCTTTGGGATGTGGTGGAACGGGAGCTCCGTGCCCTGGATGTGCATTCCACAAATCTCCATCAACTGCAAGAAGCTATCCTATCAATATGGGCCAACATTTCTAAAGAATGCTTTCAGCACCTTGTTGAATCAATGCCACAAGAATTAAGGCAGATCTGAAGGCGAAAGGGGGTCAAACACAGTATTAGTATGGTGTTCCTAATAATCCTTTAGGTGAGTGTATATATGGCATGTCAGCTAATTAGAGAACTATTATTCATCTAACAGTGTAAACATCATTCATTGCTTCAAATATGATACTGTAAAAATGAAGCTTTTCACAAATGTTTTTTTTATTTTTTTTATTTTAAATACGGCAAATCCATTGAGGAACTGATGTCTCTCATGAAATCACAGATGTCATAAAGATGGTCAATGTAGAAGATATCTCGGGGCTGTTGTTCACATCGTTTTGTTCTATAATATATCCAGCCCAGGCAGATACTCCATACTATTTATAGATTGCACTTATGTGAAGAAAATCTATAATGCAGTTGTGATGGAATAAAGCCAATGGCGAGCAATGAAATATAAACTGTGATAATAACGGCACGAAGAATATCGTTTTAATGGAAACAACATTGAGCCTTTTTAGATGCACATAACTTAAATGTGACAACTTCAGTTTCAGTCACGCAGATAAAAAGCACACACACACACACACACACACACACACACACACACACACACACACACACACACACACACACACACACACACACACACACACACACACACACACACACACACACACACACACATATCAAATCTGAAATGTACAGCAATCGTCATAATTTCCAGCACAAAGGTATTGTTGAGAAACACAAATTAGGTGTGATTTACAGTTATAGTTCTGCATGTTGTGTAATATGTTGGCTGAATAAGGGCTCCAATAAATGAAGTGAAAAATGTCAATAACAGAATGAAAGCGAACAAATTGTCCTTCATGGCAATTTATAGCCGACGCATAAAGAAAACTATTAAAGTTTCTGTAGCTCATAATCCTCTATAAGCATCTTTCCACAGATGGTCGGAGGTGTACATTGATCCACCCTGTCCTGCTTAGCTTATATAGCGCGCTTGAGATGTTTTCATCTGGTGAGGCTTATTTTAGAATTCTCCCTGGTCCATTGTTCCCCCTCCTCCTCCTTTCCAGAGGGGCAGTTTCATTGCCTACCCCGTGGATCTGGACTCCACTCCCCCACTGCTCCTTTCAGCGTCTGGGTTAAACATTTATCTGTGAATAGGGAAAGCACAGTGCCAAAACAAATCAATGTTTCCCACTGTCCTGATGTGCATGACTTGACAATATCCTGCCCAGCTGGCCCACTGGGCAACTTGAGTTTTGTGTACTTTTCTCCCTGCTAGTGGTTTGTTGCATTTGAGTCTCAAATTTGTTGAGTACAACAATGCAAATAACTTCAGACATACAGATCCTATAGAAAGCAACAACATATCAGTGTAACAACAATCCCCCCCCCCCCAGTTATAATTTATGCATTGAACTGAACGGTTGTGAATATTAAAGTTTTTTTTTCCTTTTTTTCTTCTTCTTCCCTTAGTTAAGACTTGTATAACTGGCTTTCAAAAATAGCACCTAAAATTTTATTTAAAAGAAAAAATGTATTTCAAATTGCCTAATTAAAATGAGCTAAAGCAACACAATTGCTATACATTATCTCCAAAATTAAATTGATCATGTTCAGTCCACTTAAATAGAAGTCAAATTAAAGTTTACTTAATGTGTTTGTGTTGAGATTACATTAATGATTTGTGTTGCATTAACTGAAATTGGGCAGGGCTTGTTAGTTCCCATCATGCTTTGCATATGGCTAAATCAAGAGAGAGTAGGCTAATGTTGTTATTTTAGGTAAAAGTGTTATATTATGTATTTTTAGGCAAAATGAGAAAGGGGGAGACTTGATTGTGCTTAACAGTGTTTAATATTCAATTATGTTGGAATTATTAGAACAATTTAAATTACACTGGATTACCATTGTGGAGAAGAGTGGAGCATTTGCAGTCTGTGGATTTATACAATGTCTTAACTGCTTAAGGAGCTTTTAATGCTCAACATTTAAGATGTGTGATAGCTAAAACTTTGTTAGTGCAGTAGGGCAATAAGTCAGTTGTATAATATTAAAGTATATGAAATTGAAGTGGTTGATTGATATATGAAATTAAATGCCTGGATCGTGTCAGGGAGCCATATACAACTCACTTTGAGACTATTTAATTGGGTCACTTAAAATGTATTCATTCCATTATGTTGAAGTTACATGAACAAAATTATGTTTGTTTTTTGATTGATGTGGGACCGATGTAGCACAATTAAATCATGTAAATCCAACACACTTTAAAAAAATACAACTATACATTGTTTGTTCATGTTAGTTCACAGTGCATTGACTAATGTTAACAATTACAACTTTTGATTTTAATATTAGTAAATGTTGAAATTAACATTAACTAAATAAATGCTGAAGAAGTGCAGTTCATAACTAATGAAACCCCATATGGTTCCAGAAGGACCATGCTTATGAATGTGGTATCTCAATAATGTAATAAATATCCTTCTTAATAATTGTGTATTTTCATTATATCCTAACCTTACATATTGTTGTCTGCATGTAAAAACCCTGAATGTTTTGTCAATTATTTTGTTATTTTTTACATGGCAAATTGTAGTAAAAATGACTGTGCTCTAACAAGAGTTATCTGGGGGAAAAAACAATTGACATTCAACATGTTATAGATGTAATGAAGACCAAGTATCTTCACAATCCTCGGGTGTCTGTAAGTCCATCATTGTGGGTTTATTTTTTGTCATACATCAGTTAATGATGTAACTTCAAACATCATTGTTTAAAGTTACAGTGTCTCTTCCAATTGTTTATGTAAAAACAATTATGTTGTAATAAAACAGTATTATCATGGAATAGTGGAATATATATGTATACAATTATCAGTAATATATGTAATAATATCTGCTATTACATATATTGCATATAGTGATTATAAAATTATCATCCTGAACTGAGCTCACATGCTCTTTTAAAATAAAAAAAAGAGAAGACATTATTGGTAGGAAACAAGTTACAAATTTGAAAGTTAAAATGTATAGGTGGCTGAGCTCCAGAATTCAGTAATGAGGTGGCTTTGACAGTTATTTGAAAAACAAAAAGGCGGCAATAAAGAACCCCAAAGGTTTCTTCAGGACGATACAATTCTAAATAGGCTACAACACTTTAGCCTAGCTACTACGTGTAACATTTGTTCAGAATGTAGATCCCCCCCCCCCATTTGGTTCCCATCATTGCGATCATTTTATAGAATTAGTTTTAATTAATTTAGTTTTCATTCATTACATTTTATAAATCAAAAATCTAGTAAACATACTTTTTCGCTAGAAAAATGCAATTATTTAATATATTTTACATGCCTTAAGCTTTTTTAGGCATAAAGCATTCTTCAAAAATGAGTCAAGAATAGGCCTAGTACTATATAGAACGCAGTTTAAACCTTTTTTTCTAACATTCTCTCAGCTAAGTGCGTCAGAGCACAGACTTTATCTTTAAAATGTAATTAAAAGCATAAACATCTTCCTTAAACTACACAAAAGCCATAAATTACATCTAAACGCCAATGGGGTTCCATTAATGCTTCTATTAAATGAGTATTATATCTGTGGATAGTGGTTTAACCCTCTCAAGTATAGGCACTCAGGATTGACGCTCGTGAAGCGCCTGTGAAAAGGCGGCAGCGGGAAAGACTCTTTTAGCGCCAAATGAGCAATGGATTGCACGCGGGCAAGACACCCCGCTGAACTGAAGAGGAGGTTAACTCGCTTACTTCAGTGAGACAGATGAAAGGATAAAATAGTTTCACTTTAAGAGGGAGGAGCAGCGCCCAGGAGGCGGGAGTTAGGCCGTGATTTATTAGGAGAAAAGGGACAGCGAGGGGATCCTTCAGCTCGCGCTAGTCACGCTGATGGGTTGAGCGCTCGAGCGGGAATTAATAGGCTATAGATTGTTTTGGATATGTTACCTCAGTAGCTACGTTGGTGAAATTTAAAGGTTTAGGTGTAGGTTGAGTGGTATAAATGGTAAATAACATTTAAGTGTTTCTCTTTCAGGTGGGCCTACCTCCAAACACCTGCTTATCAAATCCACAAAGAAGAAGAAGAAGAAAAAAACATAAAAACTAAAAAAGTGTTCTCTTTCTTAGGTAAAACAGTGCCCACAAATAGGTTTATATCATTTTTTTAAAATAAGAAAACGTTTAAGGAGTTGGTTTTTAAGTCAAGTTAAAATATAGGCTGTATAAAATATTTAGGCCTTTAAATAAATAATAATGCATTTTGAATGTAGCCTATCCTATATAGGCCCCCACATAGAAGAAAACGTGGATTTTAAAACAAACAAACAAAAAACTCTGGTAGTCAAATGCCAATTTTCGTCACCCAAAATATGCAGTTTAGTCACCTCTCAGCCTATTTATTATATATTTAGTAAATACGTAGACACATTTAAAATTATTTATGTTAGTGGCGAAAAAAGAACAAAAAAATCGAGCCAAACTTTATTGCAGACAATTCTAAAATCCAATACAATGGATATTTAGGATATGGCCTATATTAAGTAGCCTATTCTTTTAGTTCAGAAAACTTTCTTTGCAGCAAAATATATTTAAACGTATGTAGTCTAGAAATAAAAACAAAAAATAATAACTATACTGGTTATTATTATTACGCTATTATTATTTTCTCATATAGCCTAGCCTATAAGACATTTATTGTTTTACGATGATCAAGTGGTCATGAATTTTACGTAAGTGCCTGGTTACAGCGTTGTACTAGCTTTCCTCACCCCATAAAGGTGTCCAGAAAACAAACGTCATGCAGTGTGTGTAAACAGAATAAACAGTGTATGGATTGTGATCACTGTTGAGGAAAAAATGGGGCTGTTGTGTCTTTAAGAGGCTGCTGGTCCCTCGCTCGCAGCTGCTGGCTTGTGTGCAATAGAAGACAGTGGAGATTCATTACTTCTACAGCACAATGGACATTTATCACCCCATGGTGTTATTCAAATTCAGTACCAAGCGAAGATCATCCCCACTCCCTCTCGCCGTTCGTCGTGGCAACACCGGTATTGTTACGAGAGCCTGAGAAAAGCCTTCATAGGAACGTGATAGCCTGTGCCATTCCATAAGAACCGTCCCATCAAGGCATTGCTGAGGGCGTGCGGACTCTTCGAGCGACCCAACGCATCCCTTCTTCTAGCATTTGACCATTTTCTCCGCTTGCGTTAGTGAGGATACAGCGCTCGCGCGCACAGGACAGAGGCTTCTTTGCATTTTCATCACCGTTGCGTTGTAAGAAGAGGCTTTGCTATAACATCATCACACTACGGGCAACAAAACTATCGAAATGGGTCGACTGGAAATGTTTTTTGATAGTTTTTCGGTCTTTGCCAATATCAGATGATGATTTTGCTTGATGTCGAGAGGTGGAACTACAAGGATGTGCGCCCTTACAGGTGCAGAAATGGCGAAGAGCTGCTTCTGTAACAAGCAGGACTTTACAAAACTGCCTTTTAGCTGATTTGTATTTGATATCTTTTTTCTTTCAAAAGTGTTTCTTATTATTATGCAGTGAGCTGAGGCTTTGAATTATGTGTGGTTTATACAAATTTCTTAACAAGCGCACTGAAAGAGCGTCAAACTTTTAACACTCTTAAAGGAAATGTTTTTTAAAAGGAAGATAGAATACGTTCGAAGTTTAGAATTTTACCATGGATTGAATTAAAATAAAGTTAGTAGTTTATAGTTTAGAACTCGACTTTATTATATTTCTGAGATGAAAGACCAATTGCAACTTTTTTTTAAATGAAGAAAATGGAACTAGAAATCCTGAGGTAAAACGTACGTATACGGAGCTATAAACTAACGTCGGATTGTCTGTTTATTTCGTTAGAACAAACAACCGGATATACATGGCCTTTTTAAGGTAAAATACAGGCATTCAAAGAATGGAAAACGCGGAACGAACGTGTTTTAAATACTAGAATTATATATATTTTTTTGTGTGAAAATCTACTAGGCCCAACAGGGACACAAGATATTTCAGATAGCCTAGTAATTTTGGTTTTTGCACATGGAATATATTCAGGCTATATGGTGTTTTTTTTTAAATGTATGTTGCGATCAAATTATCTATTTCAAAGGGTCCTAGAAACTGATTGTCCAAACGCAATTCTTGTAAAATATAATTTAAATCCAAGAATTGTGCCTGGACATCTGTTGCTGGAGATTCCACATCTTCGTTCTGGAGGACATTAGGCCCTGCTTCTGCTGTCTGCTTCTACTGTAGCTACACTAGGCTAACTATTCATTTTCCTAAAGTTTCGCTAAGGTAAGACGCTCATTATGATACAGGAACGACTATTTTACTTTATTCGCATAACTTTGATGTTCCTTAGAAAAATGCAATACATTAAAATAATTATCCAAACACTTTTTATGCATTCGTACTATCCTTGATCATATTCGTCTGGGAAATGTAATATTGTTTATTTTCGTTTAAATGAAAAACGAAATGTATGCATAACCGCAATGTTTTCTTTTTCTTCTTTTTTTGAATGTTGCTTAAGCTTCTCAAGTTATGTAGGCTATTTAAACAATTTCCCAAACGAAATTCGTAGATTGCAAGACCTATTTGTTTGTGATAGTGTTTATGCTTTTCTCATTGTGAATGGTAAGTGAATAAAAAGTCACGCTGATTATAACAGCATGGTGGGAAAATGCTTTTGAGCATGCTTGGGTTTCTCATTCACTGAGACTGCCATCTTTGCCCAAAGCTGCATGGGGACTTTTCCATCAAACGGAGTGAACTAAAACGCTATTTAGTCTAGGCTACTGAATTCATTTTCGGCCTCATTTATTAAGCCAATTGCATCAATCCAGATACTGTTTTGGTTAGATTAGCCTAGCCTTATTTATTTAATTTAGCATTTTACTATTGTCGGTGTGTTTCAACGCACTAGGCCTGTAGCCTATGAGGCACAGGGTCAGGGAAAAAAAGTGTGTGTGTGTCGGCATCTGTCTAATTCTCCAGGACTAACACAAATTAGTTTAAGCTGATTCTGAATTTTCTTAAATCCTTGGGCTAAATGCAGTTTAACAGCGGGAAGCGTTCGGTAAATAGTTGTTTTGCCTTGATTTTATATTCCATTTCAGACAGTCGATTGATTGTATTGGTAACTATACGTCCCACTGGCTGAATCAATAAACTGCTAATTACACTACAAAGTAGTTTCAGTGACGTTTTTGACAACGAAAAACAGAACACCAAAATGTTCAACGCCCCTAGCACCGGGATTTTGTTTGATTCGGAAGCACCGACTTGAGGCCGAATTAAACATCTGCACCTGCACCACGTGTTATTTAGAAACCAAAAGAAATAGGCTAGCCTACTTTAAAATTCATTAGAAACACTACCACTCGTTTCAATTTAGCCGCTTTTTCGTTTGACCATAGGCTAATATTTTGTTGATTGTTATTAAAGTTAAACGCAGGGCCAGCTGGGCCCAACAAATTCTTTGAATTAGGAAGGCTTTGAATAATCCCTATCAGCGTAATTTATCAATAGCATAAGTCTATCATGTCGATTGTTCGGATTCAAGCAGTCATACGTTTTTATAAACGTTTATTAAACCTAATGACCAAGGCCAACCTTAAGGGTTATGCAGGGAAGGCCTATTAGGCCTACTGTTTACAGAGAAATTAAATCTAGTAACGCAATTTCATAATCTGCAAAATCAAGGAAGTAGCCAGTTTTCCACTTCACAACATTCAAAATGAGTTGCAGTTTTTACTGTAAACAAATTCTAAATCATATTATTATAACGTAGGCCTACATGTCTAAAATAAATGTGGTATTTTTTCTGTCACTGTTGTGTTGATAGGTTTTTGAAAAATGCTATTGCCTTGCCTGTCGATGGCGCACTTCTAACGGTTATCAACGTCCAACCGTTGACTAAACCAGTTCCAAAAAGATGCTAATGAATGTAGGCTATTAATACAATCATATCCTGGTGGACTGGTGGATGTAGAGGTAGGCTAGTACACATTCAAAATGTTTACTTTATTTGTAGCTTGCAGTTTTAAGCCTTCATGCTGCCTTCACGTGCTCTCGGAATTATTGTAGGCTAAATACGAATTTCTTATGTAGCCTATACTTTTCACATGAACGCCCTCACATTTTGAAACTTGCATGCAATGATCTCGTAATCACGACTTCAGAAGTCGGAATTATCAAATTTCCGATAGCATGTGAAGGCAGCATTTCAAGTGTCAATCTTTTTTTTATATAAAAACAATTTAGTAACAGACGAGAAAACATAATTGTTGATAGAATGAACGAGAAATCGAGAAATTTGGAATGTTTGTTAAGCTTTATAGTAGGCCTAATTTAAAAAAGGGCTAAATAACCGATGCTAGCCTACAAATTCGAAAGAATAACTTAATTGGCACTGTAAATGAGCATTTCTGCGTTGCATATTTTCATATTGCCCATTCAAATATATGTAGGCCTAATGCTTTTGGCTACGATATTCAACACTTGTTTAACAAGTTTATGGTGTTTTTTCCCCCGTCAATAGAGGAAAATGGCTTACCGTGCTCCATTTTGTGTAGGCTACTTAATCTCATCATCAAACTATGATATCAAACCATATAACCCTTTTTTTTTTTTAAAGACAAGCCACGTAATTTAAATTGTAACTGTAACGTTGTTATAAGATTTAGGCCTATTGTAGCCTTTATACAAAGTTAAATATTCGTAGGCTATAGCTTGTAGGCTATTTTGAAAATATTCTTATAAAATAAAAACAGTTATATCGCTGTTAAAAACAGAATATCACAGGGTGCTTAATCAAGTGGGTTAATTCCATTCTCGTTCGAAAAGAATGAAATGTTCGTGTGAAATATTAAGCCTCATCTCCACTGTCAAGTGTGCAATTAATAGAGCGAATAGCCTATATAAACGGTTAAATTTGTTTTTTTGTGTATATGTGCGCTACAATATTTTAGACTAATCAGTTGGCTACTCTTAGAATGTAAAGAAACGATTATTTTAAAAGATGAATTACTGGAATTAGGACAACATATAATTTTATAATATTTTTAATAATATAACATTTTGTCAGTTTATGAGCGATAAAAAGTAAGTAGGCCTAATCATCCCTATAAATAACATATTGAAAAATAAGCTAGAAGAAGTGTGGATCAACTACAAGCCTAGTTTAAATCTCAGTAGGAAGTGTCTTTAATAAAAAGAGAAACTCATTGCCTCCCAACAGGTCACACTGCAGGAGAATCATGTTTACCCATGTATTCCCCCCTTTCACTACCCATTACATCATTAGCATCTATATTATAGTGTTACTATTATCACACGGGTTTCCGTTGCAATTAGATTCCAAAAGATTTATGCTCGACCTTCCGACATCATCCTATAGTTTATTCTAATATTCCATATAAGGAAGCACAAGTAAATCAAACATAAAAGACAACATGTCATCTGACTGGTTTCTGATGTCTGACTGTTTCTGTACGATGTTATATGCTAAAGGAATAGGTCATCCCAAAGCATCAAAATAATATTTAGAGATAGACTAGGACTACTTTCAGGTGTAGGCCTACTATAGAAGTGTAGGAATGTAATAAAACCACATCCTCACATAAATATTTAATATCAAATAATCAACCTGCTAAGCTTATGACGAATATAAAAAATTAATGCATACTGGACTGCAGAAATATCTTTATTTAAACACTTTATTGCACTAAATTTGAAATCACATTAGTGCAAATAAAACATTATTGTGGTAATATTTATTAAATTCCGATAAAAAAAATAATAATATATGGACTTACATAGTAAACATACAATTGACAGCTGTAAAATGAATGAAAATTATAACAGAGCCATTTGACATAGGGCAACCGGTCCATCATGTCTCAAGAGAATCCATCTGGACACTGACTAGACAGAGTGACCTTCCTAATGAGCCCTTGCTCCCCATCGTCACCCCGCCACGGTCCTGTAAGGTATAGGGGACAGTGAATATCCCTCGGAAGCCAGATTCCCAGCGAGTTTACGTTTTATTGGACTTAAAACCAAAAGGATTGGCCGAAAAGCCCACGGCTGGGATTGAAATTGGCCACTGATGGCGTTGTTGATGGATCATCTGATATTTGACCTTTTGAAGGGCGGAGGGGCTCCTGTCTGGGTGTGGTGCTTCTCTTTTAGAGTCAGCTAGCCTCCGTGAAGAGTAGAGATAAAGACAACGTTATCCTGGTCATGAAGCTGGTATTCCAGTTCACCCTGCAAGGGATATGCACATACACACACACACACACGCACACACACACACGCAAATAAATAAACATTTAGTTCATAAATATCTTTCAAATATTTCTACACTGAAGAACTAATGTATATACAAAAAAACTATATATTTATTGTAAATTGTAGAAATCAATTGCAGCTTTAAATCAACATTTGATTTGCCGGTTTTAGTAATCATTGACAGTTGTTGAGACATTGACTTCTTTCAATTGATTGTGTTACTTTAAATTACGGTCTGATGCCAATACATGTTTTCCTGAAAGAACAACCCAGCACAACCTTTATGCACATTAGATGAATGAAGAGAAGCTGACACTAGACCTAAAATGAGCATGTCATTAAAATAGAGATTGGAAGAAGTGATTGAGAAACTGTACACACACACACACACACACACACACACACACACACACACACACACACACACACACACACACACACACACACACACACACACACACACACACACACACACACACACACACACACACACACACACTCTTACCATCAGTTCCCAGTCTGCATCGTTAATCAATACGAGAATCCCAGGTCTACTGTGTGTGTCAAAAAGAAGAGCTCATGTAAGTGATGTGAGCTACACTAAAACATGACAGTAAAGCAGCTCTCTGATAATAAAACGCAGCCTGTTTATACACGATGAAAATCGCCAGTGCTGCGGTTTTCTAAGACCCTTGCATCCACAGTTCATTAAATGAATGAGCTTTTCTCATACAAAACAAACACATGCAAGATGAAACACAATGAAGACTATGCATAAAACATCCTCTCACAAAGATAACACAATATTTATAATTACAGAAATCAATACAATATAACACAATTGGATGTTGCTTGGTTTCCAATTAATACCTGCCTACTCAGAACACATTTGAATTATAATAATAAGGAATTTTATATTTTGTACTTTATTTTAGATTTGAAGTAGAGGTGCTAGTGTAGGTGAAGGGGTTGCCCCTTGCATCTAAATAGTCATCATCGGTGAGATTGAAGACTACACTGTGTATCAGAGGTTTACTGCAGTATCCACAGAAGATTTCATTTTTAGTTAGCAATCCATGCTGTTAACTGCAATAAAGGTTATTTACGACCATTCTCTCTATAAAACCTGTTGGAGAAAGAATCATTTCGCTAAAGAAGCATCATTTTGAAAGAAATATGATTATATTAGAATTTTAAAAAATTAAAATCCACTCACAGTTTAGTTTTTCAGGGCTGATTAAGCAAGGTATAATTTCTTATACCTGATCCATTAGGAAAAAGTTAAAGTATTTTATCGTCACTGGCCGAATCACAAAAGGGAATGTGGTGTGATTTTACATCCTTGACCTCATGGCGAATCTGCAGTGAACACGTAGCACTGCATTTATGACGAGCGCGTGTATGTTTGTCTGAGCATCGGTAACGTATTTACTGTGCATCTGCGTCTGTGTACTTACACAGTGTTGCCCTGCATAAAGAGCTCTGGGCGCTCCTTCAGCATGTTCCCTCGGATCCATGCCAGCAGCTGCTTCATGTCCCCTGTAAGAGTACCACAGAGGTCAAAGTTCACAGGTCAGAGTTCACTGAGCCAGCCCCACGGTCGATGTGACGCGACAGAGCCTCGAATGCAAGGTGGGGGGAGGCATAAAGGAGGTACATCAGGGATAGTTTGGACACTGTCATTTTTGAGTGCGCCATTGAAAATACAGCAGTGATGCCGATTAAATTCAGATTCGTAAACACAGAGACGCCATTAACTGTAGCCGTATCAACCCGGAAGCACTGACCAGGTAAATGTTACTAGAATAGGTAGGTTTTAAAATACAAAGGGTTAGCACCGAAAAGCTGTATATCTATTGGAGGGTGTGTGTGTGTGTGTGTGTGTGTGTGGGGGGGGGGGGGGAGGACATAAACCCAGGGCGCTAATGTGAATTCAAATGAAATCTAGGATGTCTGCACACCCCCCCGTAAAACAAAAATGTGTTAGGTGCTGCCATTTGTAAACCTATGATTGGCAAAAAATAAAAAATTGCTTGGAATATCTAATTTTGTCTTCTCCTGAAGCCATGCAAATATTATCCAATCAAAACCATTGGATGTTATTCGACTAATTGAAGGGCAATAAAGTTTAGTCCTCAAGATTGGTGTTGTGTGATGATTCAAGAGTATGATGATGGATGATAATTATTTTATACATGTGTGAGCAATGAAGCTCTGCTGCCCAACATGGCGGAGAACACGGTAAGTCCAACATCAACATTGTATCATCAGCATCCATTTCTTGGAACGTACCAGTTTCCTGCTCAGAGGGGTGGTGGAGACAAAGACGGAGAAAGAGTGAGGAAGAGGGGGAGAGAAAGAAGGAAAAGAGACATTTGATCTGGGGAGGAGTTTGAATTTATTGTTTGCGAATTTGCTGTGGTCGACATAAGGCTGGGCACACAAATTGCGCATTTTCCGTAATTTGTATTCTTGAAGATCGCTAGTTTGTCCGAATGAAAAGCCATTAACTATTTTGGAAATATGACATCAGAGACATCAAAAACATGGGTAGAATTACCTGACATCCATAATGCTGCTGATCCCTGTGTATGTTTAATCCTTGTGTGACAAAAAACATACCCTTGATAACTTACCCTAATCTTTGGATATAAATAGGATGGGAATATAAAATCACAAGATCTCAATGCAATTTAATTTTATACAAACCTAAGACATATTGGAAGGTGCATTAGATAGCTGGTAATGCTTGTGTAGGTGTTCTTATGTGTGTCAGCATAGATATCAGCTATAAATCCGATAAGGGATGTTTTTTTTAAAGAAGGTACATTAACTGAGGTGTTTGGCAACATTTAACACTGAACACCATTTTACACGCTGTGCTGTGGTAGACGTTTTACTGACACGCATCTCAATTCAAGCAGCAGGGAGGAATATATAAGGTCTCAGGTGGGCAATGGTTACTAGAACCAGAGAACCTTTGAGGGGGGTTAGGAAACCCTTGATGGGTTTGAGGACACATGACGACCAGAAGACAGTCGCTTGTGCCATTGTGCTATTGCTAACTGGCTATGCAAACGTGTATAATTAAACCAGGACAAATTAGCAAGAGGATGAAAGAAAAGGGCAAGTGGGTGTAGGAGCGAAGGTCTGTACAATACTCTTGACTGGGCAAGTTTCCACCAGAACTGAAGCTTTCGGAGATGTCAGCACCAATGCGTGCAAGTGTGTGCGCTTGTAAGCGTGTGGCGTGCTTCTCAGCGAGAGGAAGGGGTCGAGCAACAGAGGCTGTTTCAGGTTAATTGGATCGCTGTCAGCCTCTTCAGTTGTGTAACGATCGTTGTACCTTGCAGCTCAGCTAGCCCACAAACCTGAACCTATAAAGAAGAGTGATGCTTGCCTCAGTGCTACGCTACCGCAATGAATATTGACTAGTACCAAAAGCCGGGGCGAAAAACAGACGTGATCACTTTCAGCCACATCGGTCCTTTGATTGGGAGAACTTGAAAAACAAAACAAAAAAACTAAGTAAAAGTCTCTTGCTTCGTACAAAGGGTGGCGTATGTGAGGCAGGGGAAAGGAGTGAGGGGTCAACAAGACGCCCCATGTTTCTTTCGGGGTAAGGGAAGAATGGAAGACGAAAAGGACTGGATATGTTGTGGTGAGGTAAGAAGAGACGGAGGGAAAACACGACTAGGAGGGGGGAGTATGCGTCACCGCAGACAGGTGCATGCTGGGATAAAGCCTGTGTGGGAGGGTGGCGGCGTCTGCGTAGCATAGTGGCTGGCTAACTCTCTCCTTTCCTTTCTCTTTTCATGATGATCATCATTATCACCACTATCTTTGGGTGGGAGGGAATGAAGTCATTCATCATGCTCAGGATATGAGGGTTGGAGTTTCTATGACAATCATGTGTGTGTGTGTCCAGCAGCGGGGGGCTCTGCACTACTCATCAATCACTCAGAAGGGTCTGGACCAGTGGACAGAAAATTTAGGAGGGATTAGTGTAGACCATCAGTGTCAGACTTAGCACTCATAGCCAGCCATCCGTGATGTACTCAAATGATGCCCAAACACATGTACAGACTATGGGCTTCAAATGTGCTCCAAGGTTATCCCCTAGGCCCTTCGAGGTCTCGGTGGCCACATTCCCTCCTGCCGTCCACTTTTGTGGACCTGTTGTCGTGGATACTCTGGTGCCATAGAGCTTGACCTTTCTCTTGTTTGGCAAGGCCACCAAAGTGCGCATAGATTTGAATGTTCTCGACCTCGGAGCTGCGACAGGGATGAAAAATTCGAACACACTTGGCCAAAATTTCGAGTCCAGTTCAATACAACTCAGACCTCAAGTGATGGACGAACACTGTCCAAGAGACAGAAACAGTTACGCCACAAATCTCAACAAATCCGGGTATTTTTTTGGTAGTAATTGTCCCACTAAATAACCAGATCATCCACGAGTTACCAGGTTGACTTTGCAGAACTCGTTATTAACAACTTTTACCAGTTGAGGGAAAGAAAGGTTCTATATCTCAGGAACTAAATGTTTGTGGAAACTGACCCACATGGTAAGCTCAAAGGAACATTATATCCTAACTATTAATAAATTGATTATTCAGATGGAATTTAGGGGGATCTCCTGCCTGCTCTGTTGATATCACCATCTTCTAATCACTTATCCAATCCCAAAATGTCAACTACAATTCTTCCAGGTACTTCTGAGCATGTGCTCAGGATATATGGTATCACTATACCAATCCATATTTTCTGCTAATGTCTTGCCTTCCAATCCAGAGATGGCAGAGAAAATGTTAGCCACTCACTGCTTAAATACAGGGGGCAATACAAGCCCTCCCCCACAACCAAACATCCTACCGCTTTCACCCAAATGTCCCACCAGGAAGCTGTAGGAATGCAAGGTGTTTGTAGTAGTGAGGCATTTGTACTGTCAGGCATCCCCAAAAATGACTGCACACAAAAAGGACTTAGTGCTTTGTAACAATTGTCCCTCCCTCCTTTACTGGCCCTCCATTCTCCATACCTTTCCTGTGACCCCAGCACTAGGCATAAAAGATCCATCAACAGTATCACTGGCTGCATTTACAAGTGAAAGGAGCCCAATAATGGAGCAGTTAGGGGAAGAATAGCTGGGCACAGGGAGGCTCACAGATGTTGGTGGTTGAGGGGGAGGTGGGATGTATGGGGAAGGGGCTCAGCTCCATTGTTGCTGAGGGAGGGGTGGAGGGAAAAAAAACCCTCGATTTGTGATGGCAGTTGTTTGCCATTGGCCCAATGTCAGAGTGAAAGCAGGACTGGCTGGAAGAAAAGGTGTCCAGGGAAGCGTGTGAACCAGGGCTCGAAGAGGTCAGGGGAGGAAAGGAGGCGAATAGGGAAAAGGGCATCAGGCAGAGGGACGGCAGAATAAAAGAAATAGATGTGGAGAAAGAAGCACATAATTTGGTATGATTTGTGTGGTGTTCTACTATAGGAGTATCAGAGAACAGAAAGGCATCCTTTAGTTCTAGAAGGGCATAAGGCCAATAAGTGAATCCTACATCCGAATCTCTGGTATTGGGAGAGAAAGGGTAAAGATATTTGGAGCTAATTAAGTCATCAGCGCTGAGAATGGTAATGCACTGGTTTGGAATAGAAAAGGTGATAAACATTTGAAGTCTGACAAAAGCCTCTCAGTACTACTGCATCATCTTTCATACATTATCAATGCGAAAGTGCACTTTAGTAAAAACTACTCTTTAAGAAAAGAGTAACAAATTAGATTTTCACAGTTTATTAAGAAAACATGAGGAGTTTAGCCATGCTAAACGTATGTTATGGATTTGCTAAGGAATTCTGAATTTTTGTACATTGCTTTGTGGTTACTTTACTGTCCTCAACAAGTTGAGTTATATTTTGAAATACATGTCAAAAAATCAAATAGAGCAGGACAAGTTACAGGCTTAAGGCCAAAGCCATAGTTCACCCAAAAATGAAAATTCTGTCATCATTTACTCACCCTCATGTAATTTCCGAACACATATGACTTTTTTATTCTTTAGAACACAAAAGATGATATTCAGAAAAATGTACATTTTGTCCATACAATATTTTAGACCCTATTGCCATTTATTATACAAACAAAAAGAGTAGAAACATTCCACAAAATAAAGTCATACAAGTTTGGAACATCATGAAAGCAAATAAATGATGGCACAATTTGACACAAAACTACGCTTTTAATACTTAAGAGGTTAGTTCACCCAAAAAGGAAAATTCTGTCATCATTTACTCTCCCTCAAGTTGTTCCAAACCTGCATGAATTTCTTTCTTCTGCTGAACACAAAGGAAGATATTTGGAAGAATGTTTGTATATAAGCAGATTTTGAGCCCCATTGACTACCACAGTATTTTTTTCACCTACTATGGTAATCAATGGGGCCCAAGATCTGCTTATACAGTATTGTTCAAAATAATAGCAGTACAATGTGACTAACCAGAATAATCAAGGTTTTTAGTATATTTTTTATTGCTACGTGGCAAACAAGTTACCAGTAGGTTCAGTAGATTCTCAGAAAACAAATGAGACCCAGCATTCATGATATGCACGCTCTTAAGGCTGTGCAATTGGGCAATTAGTTGAAAGGGGTGTGTTCAAAAAAATAGCAGTGTCTACCTTTGACTGTACAAACTCAAAACTATTTTGTACAAACATTTTTTTCCTGGGATTTAGCAATCCTGTGAATCACTAAACTAATATTTAGTTGTATGACCACAGTTTTTTAAAACTGCTTGACATCTGTGTGGCATGGAGTCAACCAACTTGTGGCACCTCTCAGCTGTTATTCCACTCCATGATTCTTTAACAACATTCCACAATTCATTCACATTTCTTGGTTTTGCTTCAGAAACAGCATTTTTGATATCACCCCACAAGTTCTCAATTGGATTAAGGTCTGGAGATTGGGCTGGCCACTCCATAACATTAATTTTGTTGGTTTGGAACCAAGACTTTGCACGTTTACTAGTGTGTTTTGGGTCATTGTCTTGTTGAAACAACCGTTTCAAGGGCATGTCCTCTTCAGCATAGGGCAACATGACCTCTTCAAGTATTTTAACATATGCAAACTGATCCATGATCCCTGGTATGCGATAAATAGGCCCAACACCATAGTAGGAGAAACATGCCCATATCATGATGCTTGCACCTCCATGCTTCACTGTCTTCACTGTGTACTGTGGCTTGAATTCAGAGTTTGGGGGTCGTCTCACAAACTGCCTGTGGCCCTTGGACCCAAAAAGAACAATTTTACTCTCATCAGTCCACAAAATGTTCCTCCATTTCTCTTTAGGCCAGTTGATGTGTTCTTTGGCAAATTGTAACCTCTTCTGCACATGCCTTTTTTTTAACAGAGGGACTTTGCGGGGGATTCTTGAAAATAGATTAGCTTCACACAGACGTCTTCTAACTGTCACAGTACTTACAGGTAACTCCAGACTGTCTTTGATCATCCTGGAGGTGATCATTGGCTGAGCCTTTGCCATTCTGGTTATTCTTCTATCCATTTTGATGGTTGTCTTCCGTTTTCTTCCACGTCTCTCTGGTTTTGCTCTCCATTTTAAGGCATTGGAGATCATTTTAGCTGAACAGCCTATCCTTTTTTGCACCTCTTTATAGGTTTTCCCCTCTCTAATCAACTTTTTAATCAAAGTACGCTGTTCTTCTGAACAATGTCTTGGAACGACCCATTTTCCTCAGCTTTCAAATGCATGTTCAACAAATGTTGGCTTCATCCTTAAATAGGGGCCACCTGATTCACACCTGTTTCTTCACAAAATTGATGACCTCAGTGATTGAATGCCACACTGCTATTTTTTTGAACACACCCCTTTCAACTAATTCAACTAATTGCCCAATTGCACAGCCTTAAGAGCGTGCATATCATGAATGCTGGGTCTCATTTGTTTTCTGAGAATCTACTGAACCTACTGGTAACTTGTTTGCCACGTAGCAATAAAAAATATACTAAAAACCTTGATTATTCTGGTTAGTCACATTGTACTGCTATTATTTTGAACAAGACTGTATATAAACATTCTTCCAAATATCTTCCTTTGTGTTCATCAGAAGTAAGAAATTCAATCAGGTTTGGAACAACTTGAGGGAGAGTAGATTATGACAGAATTTTCATTTTTGGGTGAACTAACCCTTTAAAGGGGGGGTGAAATGCTGTTTCATGCATACTGAGCTTTTTACACTGTTAAAGACTTGGATTCCCATCCTAAACATAGACAAAGTTTCAAAAACTCATGTTGGACGTTTGATGGAGTATTTCTGTGTCAAAAATACTCCTTCCGGTTTCTCACAAGTTTCGGCGAGTTTTTTTCGAGTAATGGGTCTACTTGACGTTAATAAGAGCGGAAGGTCCTTGTATGGGCTGTACAGGCTCTTCTCCCGGTAGGGTGCGCGCGCGCGTGACTAGAGCACGCTGTAAACAGTCTCTCAGATGCAGATCCAGTCGTCCAGTCGCCGCGCTCCACTTTATTCCTATGGGTGACGTCGAGCGACTTCAACGCTTCAGCACAGCATTCCGGGAAGGCAGCGCTGCATTTGAACCGATTTGAACGCAGAAATGACGGGAAGCTTGACAACATCGTTTCAGTTGCGTCTCAAAATGGATTTACACGCCACTGCTGTCACAGGACTTTACCAAATCATACCAAAGAAGTGTGTTTTTGACGGAGCGGTCCCAGCGATAAAGCTTCGACGGTGAGTTAACTTAAACTGCTTCAAATGTCTCTGCTATTGGCTACCGTCGCATGAGTAAACATCAGTAAACGACACGATCGCGTGCTTCGTCATTCAAATGCGCTAACGGTTACTCCATTGTTGTTCTCTGTATAACGTTACAGTATTCTGACGTGCAAAACCGTTTTGCTTGCTACTTCTAAGGTCTAGTCGCATACAATAGTCCATAAACCGAATCATGTCCTCATACACTGCGAGTAAACACACAGAAATGTGGAGAGGCCATTAAATACAGTAACTTACATACCACAGAGACGGACGTCCTGCTGTTGCCGTTTCTCCTGTTCAATTTATTTCTCCCTCAGATTTGATTGTGGATCATTATCTGTATTAGCTGAGATAGCCATGGGTTTCTCCACGCTTGAGGACGTCACCGCTTGGCGCGCTTGTCATTCTTTAGCTCCGCCCACACGATACGCCTCCAGGCGCTCGTTTTTTTCCGGAAAGACTCGGTACAGCCTATATTTCTTTTATAAATATGATAAAACTAAAGACTTTTCGGAGATATGAAGGATGCAATACTACTCTATAGGTACTCAAGATTGACATGAGATTGACTGAAACTGAGTGTTTCACCCCCCCTTTAAGATTTAGAGGTTTGTTCCAATTATGAGTAATTGTAACAGTGATACTTGTATTATCACCCAGAAACACAACAGAACAGTTTTTTTCATACTCACATGGATCTGATTGGCCAGGGAGTGTCACATGATGATTCTTTACTCCATCAAACAGAAGTTCTGCTCCCCCTCTGAAACAGGAAAAATAGTGCATACAATGTTGTTAATACCCCTTACAGGCAGAGCTTTTAACAAAAATGTTCAGTGAAGGTTCTCCTATTTCCAAAATCATTTAAAAGTATCCTCTATGCAGCTTTAATTTACTTAACATCTACTCCATGAAATTGGATTTTTGTCCTTGACGTTTTATACATCTGACACCAGATGTCACAGCAACGTAAAAGTTGATAGCACAAGATTTAAAGGTAGGGTATGCAATTTCCAAGAGGCTAGCAATAGCAAGCTTTGAAAGCATAAAACCCTACCCTTCCTTCAGATTCCCCAAGGAATCCTCCAAAACACAAACACACACAACAGAAGAGTCTGCAGAGCGTCACAAGGTGGTGTTAAATTACCTCATGTCTCAAAGCACAAAACATTACAATAATAATGGATGTAAACAACTTGGAGATATTATTTGTACCACCTGACTGGTACAGATTAATTTCAGCGTTGATAGTGTTGACATAGAAACTAGTGCTGGCACAATAAATCGATGCATCGTGAAATGGTTCTGGATAAATTCTGAGATTTCATGAATACATCGCGGTTCTCTAACGAAATGGTTGTGAGCTTAGTTTTTAACAGCAGATGGCACTGTGTGCTTTAGCCGTGTTGTCAGACGTGTTGGCTCTGCTTGCTTCCAAATCCTTACACACCACTTGAACCTTCTAAAAAAAAAAAAAAAAAATAAGTTCAAAAAGGTTGAAGCAAATTACAAGGGTCTTTGCAGTGGGCTATTTACATTAATATTGGGTCATAAAAGCATTCTGCGGTGCAAGTACATTCTCAGACTTTTGTGGACATTTGAGCATACGGTTAAAAACTAGCCTAGAGCATTATCTGCTGTTAAAATCTAAGCTCAGAATTGATTGTAGAAAATCGCATTGTGTTTGGAAAATCTATGAATAGATTCACGAATCGTGATGCTTTGATTTATTGTCCCAGCCCAAATAGAAACGTATACATCACAGTCTGACGACGTGAACAGCTCCGGATAGAATGTCACAGGTTGCCATCTCGTATTTATGGTAATCGCAACATGGCGTAAACGCAGCAAAAGCTTGTTGTTTTGGTTCAGGAGGAATTGTAAATGGTGGCTGCTGTTTGTTTGCGACTTGGTAAAAAAAAAACTCTGGGTTACTGTCTACAGCTCTGCATTGCCTTACTGAACGTGAAGTGCAATGTTTGCACAAGCAAAGTGCACGGAGGGATGGAAATATGTTCACAGGCAGGTAGAACATCATAATTATAGTACTGGCCTAAAATAAAACATGTATATAAATCTTCTGTGGAAGTCTCAGGACCAAATGTTTTTCATCCAATCATTGCATTCGGTCCAAATGCACTGATTGGACAAACCTTTTTTGGTCCTGAGACTTTTTTAATGTAGTTTTAATGTAGACCAATTCTATTATCAATCGCTATCAGGATGTAAAGAGAGTTTCAACCAGTATAACAAAGTGTTTATAAAAAAAAAAACTGCCTACCCTTCCTTTAAAACTCATTTTTTAAATTTTCAGATATGAATATGGTAATTTTCTTTTTTTGCATTTACATCAGGGGTTTTCAAACTGCCGCAAGTAAGTGAAAGGGGGTCTGTGGAAAAGTCGAGAGAAAAACTGTAAAACATAAAATAAAAAAACTATTGGATTTAAAATAGAGTAAAGCAATAAATTAGATCTAAATTAAAATAGATTAAAATTATATAAGCAAATTGAAAACATATAACAATACATTACTACATTATAACAAAATATATAATGTAACAAACAAATTTATTATTTTTACTAATAAAAGTTTTAAATTATAATTTTTTGTGTATAAATTTAGCGTTCTTAAAAAGACAGATGCCATATACATTTTAGGAAGGGGATCCCCTACACAGGGATGATCATATTTGGGGGTCCGTGGCAAAAGATTGAAAACCCCTGATTTACATAACACCTAAACTCTAACGAATTTATGCAGAAAAGACCTACTTTAAAGAAGACATCACAGTATACTGTACATAGTTTTGTACCAGTTTAGCAGAATTTAATAAACACAAACTCAGTAAGTGACAGAGAACTGTGTAAGATTGAAAGAAGGTGCATGTCAGTGGGGAAAAAAACACAGATAGGGACATGAAGTCAGAGTAGGACTCATGTAGCAGGTGCAGACCCAATAAAGAGAGCTCACATCTCCTGGAGAATGCCCAGTTGTCCTCCAGATCGCCAGGCCTGGCGAGATGCCCGTACCCAAGCGGTACAGAGAGAAGCCAGCCTGTGTGCCAGCCTCAGAAAGGCCACTCACAAACACCACCTCTGTCCATAGACAGTCACATAGGACTCTTTTGCGACTTAAAAGCAGTGAGAACTTTGACCGAATGCAACATTTTATGCACCCGATGAATTTTGGCCAAGATTTGTTTTGAGATGCTCTCCCTTTCTGTCACTATGATGCCATTGACATTCTCAGTCACTCTATGGCTATGTTTAAAATAGCACACTGCCTACAGCTTTTTCCTTTAATATATGATATGTGTACTATCTATGCACAGTATGCAATTCATACGATACCCTGATGGCATATAGAAAACTATCCCACAGTAAAATGCCCTCAACCAAACTTACCTGATCATACCCTTAAATTTTTGTTTTGTTGGTTTAACCTAATATTGCTAAAGGTCCCATGGCATGAAATTTTCATTTTATGAGGTTTTTTGTTCCCCTAGGCTGAATATTGTCCCCAAGTGGCTAGAAATTTCAATCGGTGTAAACTGATTTTTCTCTGCCTTAGAGAAAATGAGAGCTCGTCTAATCTTGAATTTTCCTTTTATGATGTCATACCAAGAACGAGAATTTGGCACGCCCATGCGAGCACTATATTTGTTTGTCCTCGAGAGAGCATGGCTTGTGAATGAGCGAAACATGGCAGTTGCTCAGTGTTTGGATTTACAAATGTATTTTGAATGTTCTTGACCTCGGAGCTGCGACAGGGATGAAAAATTCGAACACACTTGGCCAAAAGTGATGGACGAACACTGTCCAAGAGACAGTATTTTTTCAGTTCCTTCATCTGAGCCTCAGAAGAACCATTGGGTTTATTTTATTTTCTCTGAAAATGTCCTGATCTGTGATCAGTGATTTGTGATGTATAGCTAAGTTCACACTCTTTTTTAAATCGTTTAATGCTATTTATGCATCAGTGAATCAAGCCAGTGACTAAACGAACAACTACACATCATTTCTGTTAGTAGCATGAAACAAATTGTTATTTAAAGCTACACTGTGTAATTTTTTTAGTTTATTCTTAGCTAAAAACATTTAAATATTTGTGCTCAATAATGTATATTTACTTCTTTCAAGTAATAAAGTAGTCTCGTAAATTTATAATATGCCATTGAAAATACATACGGGTAAGGGGTTTGAATGCTGGTCGCCATGTTGCTCCTCCATCTTGAAAGTACATTAGCCAAAGAGGGACATACCCGTACATTCAAGCTTCGACTTTCGCGTTTTAACATGATGGCACCGTGTCGAATGTGAAGAGGGGGATTGCTAGCCTGACAAGCCAGACCCACATCAAGATGTTTGGTCTGGACACTCACCACAGACAGGGCTCAATCCGAGGGGCGGGATAAACGGTTGTCTTTCAAACTCCCTCTGCACGCGATAGGATAGCGCTTCAACCAACCAGAGCAACGTGAAGCGGAGCTCGTTGATAGATTAAACAGTCGCTGTATCCGGTCTGCAAAACTCAGAACACATCTTCCCTTTTTAAGGATGACTTCAGTGCCGTTCTTTGTTCTTTTCTCAGAGAAAAGCTCATGGTCAAAGCTGATTCGAAAGACCACAGTTAGCCAGCTTCTGTGTTTACTAGAAGCACGCAAGCGGAACTTGGCCATCATTATGTTAAGCCCTGCCTGCCGACTCTATACAAGATGTGATTGGCTTGACCAGAGTTTTACAGGTTTTTTGGATACTCGCGGCAGATTAGATTTGCTGCCGCTAGGGTGCATCTAGATTTCTAGGCTAGCGTTCCTTCTCAGATGATGTCAATTTGACGGATTGAAAATGCTTAACCACTTCCCTCCAATCATTAATCTGCAATGAGCGTGTGATGGAGAGGAGAAGCGCTGAAGTAAAACCCTGCCCTCTATTCAATATACCGTTTCACTTGGAAATACGTCACAGCACTGAAGAAAACTCACTTGGTACTTCCGGTTCACTGGGACTTTAAACATTCTTGGAATCATTTTGGATAATTAGGTCAACAAAATACTAGGGCTGTCCTCGACTAAGGATTTAGATAATCGAATCAGAATTGTCGAATCTCTCTATGGTCGACTGATAGTCGAATCATCTGTGTGTGTGAATGGGTTGGGAGGGGCATGACACTGTCAGCAGAAGGGTAAAACTATTTTTATTTTCCTTTACACACTGCACACAGCAACAACTTTTAATAAAACGACCAAAACTGCCTGCCAACTGACAGACGAACTGACAATGGCTTTCTTATTTAGGTTTAAATAGATAAACATTCATAAACCGTTTTCTCATAACATGTTAAAGCCGGGATCGAAATACAGAACATCACACAAATATATAAAAGAACATTTTGATAAATAAATAAACCTAAAAAAATACCTGCCTAGAGAGGAAAAGAACACTTTGAGTGCGTTCACATGCACGTTCTGAAGCCGATTGTGCCTAAAGCGGTTGAAGACGTACGCCAAGCTCAGCACATTATATACACGCAAGCTCAATTTTGAATTGACTGACAGATGAGCTGCACGAAAGCGCTCTGTGGTGCAGCGGGATTTTAAACAACTTCCTGAGTGGCCGCGGACAGGCACTGAATGCTGCCGCCGGTGTGTGTACACTCATTGAACGTGTTCTAATTGAGCACCCCCATATTGCCTGAATGGTATGATCTTCATTTCATAACACCCGCGAAGATTCGACCGTGAAATCGGTGGTCGAATCAGGCTCCGCATATCGATGCATCGAATCTTCGACTACTCGGGGTCACCCCTACAAAATACACAACACTGTTCTAATGGTTTCTTGATATTTTAAATAAAAAATCTTACATATTGTGCCTTTAAATTGCTTTTTTTTTTTTTAAATATAAAATAAATGTATTTAGATGTAACCACATGAAGCATTTAGGTTACCATTTTTAGTGTACTACTACTTTTTATAATAAATTAGAGCAAAAAGAAAAGAAAAAAGCCCTTTATAATACACCACTAATGGAAATATCATACATTATAAAGACACGGGTGCTACTTGAGTGCTGTCAAAAAAGGAATTCTGATAAATCTTTGAATCTGGGTCTCAAACCTGTTGATATGAGGGGAAAAGCTCTGGCTGATATTTCTCAGTAATTTGTTTTTAGAACAGTTAAATTAGTTTTGAATAAAGTGTTTGCTTTTGCATTAGATTTGTAAAGTTTTGCATTTTATGTGGTTTTGTGTGAGTTTCGAATGGCCATAGTTTCAGAAATTATGTTAGCAATAAAAAAAACAACAACTGTAAAACATCTCATTGATGTAACGTTAGCCATTTTTCTTGTTTAGAAACATTAGGAAACCAAATTTATATTAAGAACAAACCTTCTCCAACTAAGTTTACGTCAATATGGATTATTACTTTGCTAAATTTAACCGAGTGGAGATTATTCCAGTAAATCTGAAGCACACGCGCCACCTGAATGATTGACAGCTCTGACAACACCATCCGCACGCGCTGCTCCAAGAAATGAAATAACATGCATTACATTTATATTAGGTTACTTCATAATTTAAACCGGGGTTTCCTTGTTATCACGGCAGTAAAACCGCCAAAGAAATAACAGGCTTTATCAACCAGGTCCAATCGATAAAGCTTCTGTCGAATGGGTTTGAAGACTTATCATGCATTACGTCACATGCATTA
Source organism: Pseudorasbora parva (assembly GCF_024679245.1). NCBI lineage: Eukaryota > Metazoa > Chordata > Actinopteri > Cypriniformes > Gobionidae > Pseudorasbora > Pseudorasbora parva. The sequence continues at coordinate 15,350,305 of NC_090194.1, read as the reverse complement.
ATGTAACCACTGGAACACGAGGCAAATGCGAAGAATATTAAACAAAGCGATAAATACAAACCCAAACTCCAAGTGCAGACCTAAGGGCGCTGCCATGTTGCTGCATAACCCGGAAAGAATCGCACACATTCAACGGAAATGACTTCTTCCTCTGAGGATCACATTGAACATTTTACTGGAGCGGACGTTTGTGTGTTGTTGATATTCAGAGACAAGTCTTGTGGTTCGCCTTTGGGTATTTGTTCTATTACACGTGATAAATAACTAATAAATGTTTTTGACTGAACGTTTACCTTGTAAAAATATTTAATAGCATATATAAAAATGTATAAAACGATATATTAAAAGTAATTATATTAAAATTATATTAAATAAAAAAAAACATCATATTATAATATTTAATGGATTATACTTTTAATTTAACTATATTTTAACTGTATTAACTGTGTAGGCCATACTGTGGACATAATTACATTTAATTGATTCCATTTCTGTTGGCCTCAACAATATTTTAATCGTTATTTTAAGTCTTGTTTCGTGTTCAAATTCTACTGAAAAATGGCAGGTTCCAACGACAATTTACCTGATGCAGTCCAGCTATTATATTGCTCATTCTAATGATTATTTTAATGTGATTTAAATGTTAACATAATGTCTGAACTTTCGCTCCGTCTCCTCAGGAAAGCGTGATGTATGCTGGAGTGATGTGGCGGTCCCACACCCCCTCCGCCTCTGTCACACTGGTGACAGGTCTGTCCCGACTAGGAACAGATTGAATTGCAAATCTCCTGCCTTCTGTTGGCGTCCGAGGATGAACTGGCCCTTTGCAGCCGGCCATTCATGTGGTAATGTGAAGTCTGAGGGGCAAGGGGGGCCCTGGGGCCACAGAGAGTCACATGAGGGGACACTTGGGGCTGACTTCCAAAAAATACTATTTATCACAATGAATTTGGACTATCACACTGGTATGTGTACACTTACACTACATATGTTGTTAACATATAACCATGAATAACCAAACGGATGGGAGACATACTTGAGTTTAGATATCCTGGCTTCTGTTGCATTTTCTTTAAAAGCACAGTTATTAACATTGCAGGTTGCACACGACTGACAGTGACATGAGTTTAGCGGTGTGATGTGTGTGAATAAGTGTGTGTGTGTGTGTGGTGGATGCGGCATGAGCTCTAGATTTAGATGACAAAGTGTTAAAGCACCAAGACATGTAATCCAGTCACTTTACATGTACTTAGCCGTTCAGGACATGACAGGCTGTTCCTGTGCTGTCACCAGCAGATCCGTCTGTAAATAAATCCAAAAAAGAGAGCAAGAGTGAAATCAATTCTAAAAAAAGAAAAAAAAATGCAGCAAATGTAATCAAAATATGCTGGAAAGAATGTATACTGATGTCACCGCTTTTCCCAGCTGCTTTAACACAATTTGAGGCATTTTCAGAGCAGTAATGTCAAGCCCAGAACCCTGTTGAAAAACACTTTCCACAAAAATAGCCCACAGGCACACAAAAAAACATTTTCACAAGATTGAAAAACAAAAAGAAAGTCACATACTGCAGTCGAATGACAGGTTCACCTTGAACTTCCATTTATCTTTTGATTTAAATATTCTGTTTTGCTGAGCCAAAGTGAGCCGAGCCCAGTCGACACACACGCACCCACGCACGCACACAGTATATATATATATATATATATATATATATATATATATATATATATATATATATATATATATATATATATATATATATATATATTGTCATTACATATACATATATTGTGTCTCATATATACAATTAAAATATTTTATATGTAATTAAAATATATTAATGTAATAAATATATAAATATATTTTTGATTTAATAAAATATATGCCATGTACATCTTAATATTCTTTAGTAAAGCTAAAATTTTAACTTTTTTGGTTACCAAATATATACCAAATAATATATATATATATATATATATATATATTATAAAATGGAAGAAGCTCAACATGACTGTCAATCTCCCTCGGACTGGGGCTCCATGCAAGATCTCACCTCGTGGGGTCTCAATGATCCTTAGAAAGGTGAGAAATTAGCCCAGAAATACACGGGAGGAGCTGGTCAATGACCTAAAAAGAGCTGGGACCACTGTTTCCAAGGTTACTGTTGGTAATACACTAAGACGTCATGGTTTGAAACAAGCATGGCACGGAAGGTTCCCCTGCTTAAACCAGCACATGTCCAGACCCGTCTTAAGTTTGCCAATGACCATTTGGATGATCCAGAGGAGTCATGGGAGAAAGTCATGTGGTCAGATGAGACCAAAATATAACTTTTTGGTCAAAATTCCACTAAACGTGTTTGGAGGAAGAAGAATGATGAGTACCATCCCAAGAACACCATCCCTACTGTGAAGCATGGGGGTGGTAGCATCATGCTTTGGAGGTGTTTTTCTGCACATGGGACTGGCCCACAGTGGGCGACTGCACTGTATTAAGGAGAGGATGACCGGGTCATGTATTGCAAGATTTTGGGGAACAACCTCCTTCCCTCAGTTAGAGCATTGAAGATGGGTCGAGGCTTGGTCATCCAACATGACAATGACCCGAAGCACACAGCCAGGATAACCAAGGAGTGGCTCTGTAAGAAGCATATCAAGGTTCTGGCGTGGCCTAGCCAGTCTCCAGATCTAAACACAATAGAGAATCTTTGGAGGGAGCTCAAACTCACTGTTACTTAGCGACAGGCCAGAAACCTGACTGATCTAGAGAAGATCTGTTTGGAGAAGTGGGCCAAAATCCCTCTTGCAGTGTGTGCAAACCTGGTGAAAAACTACAGGAAACGTTTGACCTCTGTAATTGCAAACAAAAGCTACTGCACCAAATATTAACATTGATTTTCTCAGGTGTACAAACACTTATTTGCAGCTGTATCATAAAAATAAATAGTTAAAAAGTATACATTATGATTTCTGGATTTTTTTTTTTAGATTATGTCTCTTACAGTTGATATGCACCTACAATGACATCTTTAGACCCCTCCATTATTTGTGGGAGAACTTGCAAAATAGCAGAGTGTTCAAATACTTATTTTCCTCACTGTATATATATATATATATATATATATATATATATATATATATATATATATATATATATATATATATATATATATATACACACTCACCTAAAGGATGTGGGGTGTGGTCCTGGTCAAGATAATCTCTTGAACTCCAAACTGAATGTCAGAATGGGAAAGAAAGGTGATTTAAGCAATTTTGAGCGTGGCATGGTTGTTGGTGCCAGACGGGCCGGTCTGAGTATTTCATAATCTGCTCAGTTACTGGGATTTTCACGCACAACTATTTCTAGGGTTTACAAATAATGGTGTGAAATGGGAAAAACATCCAGTATGCGGCAGTCCTGTGGGCGAAAATGCCTTGTTGATGCCAGAGGTCAGAGGAGAATGGGCCGACGGATTCAAGCTGATAGAAGAGCCCCTTAGTGCCATTTAGGAATCGTTTAAATGCCACGACCTACCTGAGCATTGTTTCTGACCATGTCCATTCCTTTATGACCACCATGTACCCGTCCTCTCATGGCTGCTTCCAGCAGGATAATGCACCATGTCACAAAGCTCAAATAATTTCAAATTGGTTTCTTGAACATGACAATGAGTTCACTGTACTAAAATGGCCCCCACAGTCACCAGATCTCAACCCAATAGAGCATCTTTGGGATGTGGTGGAACGGGAGCTTCGTGCCCTGGATGTGCATCCTACAAATCTCCATCAACTGCAAGATGCTATCCTATCAATATGGCCCAACATTTCTAAAGAATGCTTTCAGCACCTTGTTGAATCAATGCCACGAGAATTAAGGCAGTTCTGAAGGCGAAAGGGGTCAAACACAGTATTAGTATGGTGTTCCTAATAATCCTTTAGGTGAGTGTATATGTATGTCTTAAAAAGTGAAATATATGCACTATATATATATATATATATATATATATATATTTAAAAAGTTTAATATATGCATTATAGTATATAATATAGTGTATATATATATTGTGGTTCGGGTCAAGGATGTAAGGAAGAAGGCGGGGTCGGCGTTACTGGGACTCGTCACTTTTATTACTCTTTTACTTTCAAACAAAACACGTGCTCGAGGGCACATCAACTCATTAAACTTCACACACAGGTTTCAACACTCTGCACTGCTATCACTCCCCAGACAGGCTGCGCTCCGAGTCCCAGTCCAAACTCTCTCTCTCTCGTCTCTCTCTGCTGTGGCTTATAAGCCGTCTCTCCACGCCAACTACTGCAATCAGAGACAGGTGTTAGTCATTTGCACTTAACCCACTTACGCCCCGCTCGGCTCCGCCTCCTCTCTCCCTCTGCCGATCCCGCAAAACCACGCCTCCCCTGCCACATACCCCCACCGCCCGACTCAGGCCGGGGAGCCATCCGGCCTGCAGCCTCCCCCCCCCCCCTCCGGGAGAGGAAGTCAGCCACAGCCATCTGAGCACCCGGCCTGTGGACCACCTTGAATTTAAATGGCTGTAAAGCTAGATACCACCGGGTGATCCGCGCGTTGGTATCTTTCATGCGGTGGAGCCACTGCAGAGGGGCGTGGTCCGAACAGAGGGTGAACTCCCGCCCCAGGAGGTAGTAGCGAAGGGTGAGGACGGCCCACCTGATGGCTAAACATTCTTTCTCTATGGTGCTGTACACCGCCTCCCTCTTAGAGAGCTTACGGCTGATGTACAGCACCGGCCGTTCCTCACCCTCCACCTCCTGGGACAGGACGGCGCCCAACCCCCTGTCCGACGCGTCGGTCTGCAGAATAAAAGGGAGAGAAAAATTAGGAGCCTGTAAGAGCGGACCACCACACAGAGCAGCCTTTATCTGGGTAAAAGCCTGCTGGCACCGCTCCGTCCACTGAACCGTATCTGGTACCTCTTTTTTAGTTAGATCAGTCAGCGGGCTAGCGAGGTCCGAATAATTAGGCACAAACCGTCTATAATATCCCGCTAGCCCCAGGAACTGTCTAACCTCCTTTTTGGTCTTGGGTCTCGGAGAAGTCGCAACTGCCGCTGTCTTATCAATTTGGGGACGCACCTGCCCATGACCCAAGTGGAAGCCCAGATACTTTACTTCTACCCGCCCAATCGCACACTTCTTCGGGTTGGCGGTTAGCCCCGCCCTCCTCAGCGACTTCAGTACAGCACGCAGATGCTGCATATGGCGCTGCCAGTCCGTACTGTAGATGATAATGTCATCTAGATAGGCAGCGGCATATGCAGCGTGCGGCCGGAGAATCCTGTCCATCAGTCGCTGGAAGGTTGCTGGGGCCCCGAACAACCCGAACGGAAGCGTGACAAATTGGTGCAATCCGAACGGCGTGGTAAAAGCGGTCTTTTCTTTAGACATTGGAGACAAGGGGATCTGCCAATATCCCTTCGTTAAGTCCAGCGTCGAATAAAAGCGAGCGGTCCCTAGCCGATCAAGCAATTCGTCCACCCTTGGCATTGGATACGCATCGAATTTTGACACCGCGTTGACTTTCCGATAATCTACACAGAATCGCACGGAGCCGTCCGTTTTGGGCACCAAAACTATCGGGCTCGCCCAATCACTGTTAGATTCTTCTATTACCCCCATGTCCAGCATCGCCTCTAATTCGTCCTGCACTACCTTCTTTTTATGTTCCGGTAGTCTATATGGCCGACTGCGAACCACCACGCCCGGCTCCGTCTCAACGTGGTGTTGGATGAGGTCAGTCCGCCCCGGTAGGGGCGAGAACACGTCGGCAAACTCGGCCTGTAGCTGTTTCACGTCAGTGAGCTGCGAGGGTGAGAGGTGATCCCCCCCCGGGGCCAGAGCGAGAGAATGAGGCTTTTGGACCGCCTCCGGCCCGAGATCCTCCTCCCCGCCCACTACCGTCGCTAGCATCACTGACTCCGCCTCTGACCATTTTTTTAAGAGGTTGAGGTGGTAGATTTGACGTGCCCCGTCCCTATCTGACCGGCTCACCTCATAGTTGAGTTCTCCGACTCGCCGCGTGACCACAAAGGGTCCTTGCCACTTTGCGAGCAATTTCGAGCTGGACGTGGGCAGCAATACAAGCACTTTATCTCCCTGTGAAAATTGTCGCAGCTTCGCACCTCTGTTGTAGAGCTGTTTCTGTCTGTCCTGAGCCTGGAGCAAATTCTCCATGGATAGCCGCCCCAACGTGTGGAGTTTTGCTCTTAGGTCCAGGACATACTGAATTTCGTTCTTACTCGCTGACGGCCCGTCCTCCCAAGCTTCTCTAAGGACGTCCAGCACCCCCCGCGGCTGGCGCCCATAGAGCAGCTCGAAGGGGGAAAACCCCGTGGAGGCTTGGGGGACCTCGCGAACAGCGAACAACAGAGGCTCAAGCCATTTATCCCAATTCTTGGCGTCTTCGTGAACGAACTTACGAATCATGGTTTTTAACGTGCGATTAAAACGTTCCACCAGACCATCTGTCTGTGGGTGATAGACGCTGGTACGGATCGCCTTAATGCCCAATAATTCGTATAGTTCGCGGATCGTCCGTGACATAAACGCCGTGCCTTGATCGGTGAGAATCTCTTTCGGGATTCCCACCCGGGAGATTAATGAAAACAGAGCGCTCGCCACACTTTTCGCCGAAATCGTGCGGAGAGGAACTGCTTCGGGATATCGCGTTGCGTAGTCCACGAGCACCAACGCAAAGCGATGTCCCCGTGCGGACCGTTCCAATGGCCCGATGAGGTCCATACCAATTCTTTCGAAGGGGGCCTGCATTAATGGGAGAGGGCACAACGGTGCTTTTGGGGTGGCCGGTGGGTTCACCAACTGACATTCCCGACAAGACGCACACCACCGGCGTACATTCTCGTGAATGCCCGGCCAAAAGAATCGGGCCATGAGACGGTTTAATGTGGCCGTTTGACCTAAATGCCCCGCCATTGGATTAGAATGAGCCGTCTGGAAAAGCATTTCCCGGCGGCTTTTTGGTATTAACAATTGCGTTGTATCTTGCTTTGACTGGGTGTCTTGGACCACCCGATACAAGCGGTTGTTTATTACTGAGAAGTACGGATAGGAGAGCGGTTGTTCAGGGTGGACGCGGTGGCCGTCGATGGAGCGGACCTGAGCAAAGGCATTTTTGAGCGTCTCGTCCCGGGACTGTTCCAAGGGAAAGTCATCGCGCTCTGAGAAGATGGGCGGACCCATTGCGCTCGGTTCCCCTGGAACTGCCCCCGGCGGTCCCGAATCCACCTCGCCCGCCTGCGCAAGCGCTATCCTCCCACCTCCGTTCTTCCCCCAAGAGGCATCCACACATAAGTGCCCTAATAATTTATTAAACGCTGGCCAATTCGTCCCCAGAATTATGGGATGCCGGAGGCGCGGGTTAACTGCAACCTCAACACTATGCGTTTGACCCCTAAATTGGATATCCACGGGCACCAACGGATAGTCCACCACTTCCCCGTGCACACACCTCACCTTAACCATGCGGCTGTTATCCAATGCCCTAGGTGAAATCAGGCTTTGATGGATGGAGGTTTGGTTACACCCCGAATCCACCAAAGCCTGATAAGTACCCCCCTTGATACTCACGGGTATCTGGTACAGGCCAGCTTGATCGGGGGCGGCTTGTGGCGCGTCGGGGACCCGGACCAGCGTCCCCACCTCCATCATCGGACACCGATCAATAAAGTGTCCCGGGTCCCCACAGCGCCAACAAGCCGGCCCCGGCCTCCCCGCCGCCCTAGTGGCTGGAAGTGGGTCCAGCCCTTGGCGTGGAGAGAGGGACGGAGATAAGGACCCCGGGAAGGGATCGAGGCTCCCTCCTCCCCGGGCCGCCGGCCGGGGAGTCGCCGCTGTCTCGGCCGCGGGCCCCGTTCTCCACCTCGGCGCCGGCCGGGGCGGCACTCCAGCTCTGGACCTGGGAGCGGGGACAGGTTTAGAGAGAGACGGGGCGGGGTTAGGAGGAGAGAGAGAGAGAGAAGAGAGAGAGAGAGAAGCCGCTGGCAAGGGCTCGCCGACCCCGTGGCACGCCACCATCTGGTCTTCCGCCAACTGGATGGCCTGGTCCAGCGACGCCGGGCGGTGGCACTGGACCCACTGCGCGGTCTTCTTCGGAAGCCGCGCGACGAACTGCTCCAGCACCACGCGATCGATGATCCCCTCGGCGTCGCATTCTCCGGCCATCAGCCACTTGCGGCACGAGTCCCGGAGCTGGTGCGCGAAGATGAAGGGCCGGCCGGACTCTTCGAGCGCCAGTGTCCGGAACCGCTGGCGGTGCTGTTCCGGTGTCCGGCCGACCCGCTGCAGGATGGCGCGCTTGAGGTCGTCGTAGACCAGGAGGTTCTTGACTGGCAGTTGGTGGGCGGCTACCTGCGCCTCTCCCGATAGCAGGGGCAGGAGCCGCATTGGCCAGTCCTCCTTGGGCCAGTCCCGAGCGGCGGCGGACCTCTCGAAGAGGTCGATGAACGCCTCCGGGTCGTCCATCGGTCCCATCTTCGAGAGCGCGATGGTGGCGGCTGAGTCGCTGGTGGGTTTGGGACTGGCCTGAACCTCCCGGTCCATCCAGCTCCGGAACAGCTCGCGGTCCTCATGCTGGGCCTGGAGGAGCGCCTCAAATCTTTTTTGCTGCTCCTCCCTGACGGCCCGCAGATCTTGATGAGTCTCCTGGTGGAGGCCCGCGAGCGATTGCACCAGGTCCGCAAGTGGGTGGCACACTTCTTCCTCCCGGGTTTCGGCACCAGTGTGGTTCGGGTCAAGGATGTAAGGAAGAAGGCGGGGTCGGCGTTACTGGGACTCGTCACTTTTATTACTCTTTTACTTTCAAACAAAACACGTGCTCGAGGGCACATCAACTCATTAAACTTCACACACAGGTTTCAACACTCTGCACTGCTATCACTCCCCAGACAGGCTGCGCTCCGAGTCCCAGTCCAAACTCTCTCTCTCTCGTCTCTCTCTGCTGTGGCTTATAAGCCGTCTCTCCACGCCAACTACTGCAATCAGAGACAGGTGTTAGTCATTTGCACTTAACCCACTTACGCCCCGCTCGGCTCCGCCTCCTCTCTCCCTCTGCCGATCCCGCAAAACCACGCCTCCCCTGCCACATATATATATATATATATATATATATATATATATATATATATATATATATATATATATATATATATGGCAAATATTTCATAAAAAAAATAAAAAAAATAATAGTAATAATATATATATATATATATATATATATATATATATATATATATATATATATATATATATATATAATATTCCTTGGTAAATGTGATACAATTTGTATTAATAAAGTAAAATGATAAATATTTAACTGAATATTCACAGGTAAAAGTGATAAACTTTTTCTGTTACCAAAACAAAGGGTAGATTTTACCACTCGTTTTAGTTATTTGCACATGAAACTGAATACAAAATCTTGTTAATGTTAACAAAAACACCAAACAAGTTGGCTGTGGCTAAATTGTACAATATTCCATATTCTGGCTTTGATAAGGTCCTGTTCTCTTTCAGAGCAGATTCTGTATTTATGCTATTGTGTAACTTGTCGTTTGAGTTCACAGACCACTGCGGCCTTCAATAAAAGATTTTAATCTGCATTTCCCCAATATTTTGAACACAGTGGCGTGTGACGGGCAGCTCGGCGGGTCTTTGTGTGCTGAGTGGGCATTCAGTGCTTCATGTCCCTGTGTTTCTGTCAGTGTGCCCCGCTTTACCAGCAGTGCCTGGTGGACCTTTCTCTGACTGACACAGCTGTGCTTGGGACATCACACACACACACACACACACACACACACACACACACACACACACACACACACACACACACACACACACACACACACACACACACACACACACACACACACACACACACACACAGAGAGAGATTGCATCATGGTTTCACTGCAACCCCCCACCCCCCTCCGTAGCCACCATCTTGTCTTGGCGAAGTCACTTTAGCCTGACGCACGACAACTCAAAGCCAGTACGCATGCTCTGTCGCAGTGCATTCACAGCTGCACACACACACACACACACACACAAACACACACTGGTGCACCTTAGGAGGACATTCCATAAGCGTGATGGTTGTTGTACCATACAAACATCTTCTCTCCCCTTACACCAACCCCAACCCTTAAACCTACCCATCACAGAAACCTTTCTGCATTTTTATACTTTTAATAGATCATTTTTTAGTATTTTTTTTAAGCCATTTTATTTACAAGGACTCAGGAAATGGCCTCTTAAACAATAAATTTTATGTTGTAATACCAGTGTAATACCCATGTCATTATACAAATTTGTGTCCTCATAAATCACATACAATCACACAAACTCTCAAACACACACACACACACACACACGTCTGGTTTGCTATCTTTGTCTCTCCTTAGATAGATGTAATGGTTTTTAGACTGTACAAACTGTATATTCTTCCCCTTACACTAACCCTTCCCATAAACCTACCCATCACACAAAACTTTCTGCATAAAAAAAACAACAACAAAAAAAAAAAAACATTCTGTATGATTTATAGGGTTGTTTCCTCATTCAGGTTGAAATCCACCAGGAGAGAACAAATATGTTCCCACAAACACACACACACACACACACACACACACACACACACACACAAGCAAGGCGTGCATATTTCATATTCTGTTAACTTTGATGAACATTTGAAAGATTTATGCAAGTTTTAATTAATTGGTTTAAAGGGTTAGATTTGATTCAGCCCAGTTGTAGAAACAAATCTAAAGAAATTCACCAACATAATATGACCACTAATAGATTATATTTAGTAGTTAGACACTTAATCTTGGGTCTACAGCAAACATATTAAAATGTGTGTTATTAAGTAGGGTCAAGTGCAGGGAGTTGAGAAGGCTGACGTCACTACGGATGACTGGAGCTGAATCTAGCTTGACTCTGCTGCCACCTTTTGGTCATATTGTAGAGCTACACAGTCTTAAACCCAGTAATAGTTTAGTAAAATATATATATTTTAAATAAATATTATTAATATCATAATAATTTTAACTTATATTAAATAATGATGTGAGCCGATTATCAGACATCAGTCATTTTAGATTACAGCAGGGAAGACAGACAGACAGACAGACAGACAGACAGTTAGATAGATAGATAGATAGATAGATAGATAGATAGATAGATAGATAGATAGATAGATAGATAGATAGATAGATAGATAGATAGATAGATAGATAGACAGACAAAATTAGAAACAATCTTAGGAGCAAATGAATCACAAAAACACAAGCTTACTTTATTTTATTTTTTGAAAAAAGAGTGCAAAACATATGACATACCAGTATGTACAGCACATAATAAAAGGATGCAATCACGTGACCTTGTCCACCTCGTCTATCATCGACCGTTTAGGGGTAACTATTTACAAAACGAAATAGTTACACGTTTACCTTTACAGTAGAGAAACCAAACACAAGTTACAGTCCTAGACCAGCAGGCCTTATTAAAAAAAGTTTCAAAAGGTTCAAAACTTACTTTCATTTACTGTTTTTAGCTTACTAAACAGAGCCCTCTTCTGGCTAAAAGTGAAATTGCATACGATCCACTTTTCATCCCATAATGCTCCCCTATCTGTGACAGACAACCTAATCTACTTTCGAATGTGCATTTATTAAGATACCTGAAAAAACACCTTCAGAAAATTCCCTGGAAGTATGCATTGATAGACTGGGTGTGAAGTATAGCAGCCTGTATATGATACACAATAGATCGCGTTAGAACCAGATACGCAGAACTTTTCTCTTTATGGTACCCAGAAACAAGGGTAGAACATTTACACTGCTGACAGAGGTATACGTATGTGACTTTGGGTTTGGTTTGGCTAAATCTACCAGAATATGAAAACAGTATTGGATTAATAAGGGTTTATAAATGTGTTGCTATCCGCTGAACTCTTTCAAACTTTTTTCTTCTTCTGCAGAAACTCGATAAAAATGATATCGATAGCCTACTTGTACAAAACTCGCCAGCAGGATGTCATAGTGTTGCTATGCATATGCTAGGGTGTTTTGGGTGGTTGCTAGGTGGCTACTTACTGGCACAAATCGAAAGAGCCCACATCCAATCGCTCCAATCCCTCATTGAAATATATGAAATAAAGTTTTCTTAAATATGGAAATCATATGTGGGATCACTTAGAAAAGTAATAGCCCACCTCTCTTCAATAGATAGCACAATATGAGGTATAATTCATATCTGTTGGACAAACGGATGATTTATGCGCCAAAATAGGGAGTTTTAGCTAAACTCCTAATCCTAAACATGAGCAATATGCATTAGAATTTCAACACAATGAGCCTTATTGCCATAACATTACTTTGAATGCTTTATTTAATGTATTTGCTAACTTGTGATGGATGATCCACATTTATTGTGATCTTGTCTCATTGAGAATATGCGTTTTGCATGTAAAAAAAACAGCTAAAAACTCACAGCTATGGCCATTTTGACTAGCCTGGTCTGTCATGAAAGATATCAAAGGGGTCATATTGTGATTTTTTCTTTTTTTTTCTTTTCCTGAAGTATCCAAAGCATTTAAAATAAAGTTTATCATGAGCATTTCCACTCTCTTTTTGATTGATAATTAATCAGACAGTTTTTTTATGCTGCTGTGCCTTTAAGACTTTGTCTTTCTTCACATTTGAAATATTTCATAGAACAATGCACTGAGCACTACAACATAGGGATCCTTCTGGAGGCTCTGGAGAGCTGTAGGTGCTACACAGGGATCAAAAACAGACCAATGTGTGGTGGATTTGACCACTTTCATAGTTTTACTCCTATTATTATTTCATCAATATATGATGAAATGCTGATGTGTAAAGTGGGTGGTCATATGCTAATGAACTTGAGTTTTGGAAGTCAGAATCCAATTTTGCTATTTAGTTTCAATAAACACTCTTTTTGCATTGGAGCTTTTAAGTTACAGAATGAACTCCATTATTCCAAATACAAAGGAAAATTTGATATGACCCAGTTATACAAAAATAAACCTGGAGAGAGTGTGAATGTGAGCATCTGCTAGACACTCATTAAAAAGTGAAGGCCCAATTCCTCACAGTAACTGTCAACACCATTTTGATCAATAAAGCCATGACAGTCCTGAAAAAAGTGAAGCCCCCCCTCCGGTTTGAATGAATGATTTGGCAACTTACATTCAGACATGTGACATGTGAGTGTGTGTTCAGTCTATTCCAGCAGTAAATCGTGACTGTAACGTCAATGCAGTCTCATCTCCTGTACGGAGACACCTCTCCAAGGCATATTCGCTTTTTGTTGACGCAAGCTGATGGGAACAAAATTATGGATTCACATAAAACAGGATTCAGACCCATTTGGGTTAAAGTCAGCTTCATCACATTCTCTCTTTTTGAAAAGGAAGTGGCCTTGGTCACCGCTGAAGTCCCACCACTGAAGAAGAGATTTTGGCTTTAGATTTTTATTTCATTCCATTGCTGTAGTTCACATCTGTTTTCTTTAGGGGGCGCTATCATACTCGCATAAAGCTTATCCCCTTTTGTGCCTTGTTTTGCATGAGTCCCCTCATGGAGAACAATCCTTCATGTTCTCCATTTCTGCCTGTAAAGCCTCCCCCCCAAAAAGCATAATGGTCCGGTCCAGGAGTAGGAGTGAGAGATAGGTCAGGGATCATACCATTTTGTGGGTGTGGGGGTGCTATAATTCACTGTGTCGTACAGGAGGTTCTAGCTTGTGGGACAGAGCGGTCAGGACCTTGTCAAACTTCTCATAGCGCTCGGCCTGGCTTCCTTCAGAGCCACGACTGCCCCATAAAAGCCTCATCTGAAATTCTGTACAGAAGATTTCCAGCACCTCCTTCCGCTCCTGGAAATCTGAGAGAGAAAATAAAAACAATCAAATCTTTATTAAAATACTTTCTGTGAATTTGGGACTAGTGCACTGCAATCCAAATCACAGTATGTTGATTTGACAGCACTAAAATATATATATTTAAAGTGTACATCCGTGTATGCTTTTAGGCTAATAATGCCCACAATACCTTGTGTATGAAAGAGGAGTTTTAAAGTATTAAATTTATATGAAATTGTATATTTACATATATAAAATAATTGACTTTTATATTGTCATTGTGCATAGTACATGGTTAAATATTATCTTGAAAATATTTCCTTTTTATTTAGTATACATATATGCTGTCAAATCCAAAAGTTTGTGTTTACATAATATGTGTGTGTAATGTGTATAACTATTATGTATATATAAATACACACTCATTCATGTATATATTTAGGAAATATTTGCATGTATATATATATATATATATATATATATATATATATATATATATATATATATATATATATATATATATTATATTTATATTATATAATATATATAACATTTATATTATATATAAATCTAAATATTTTATATATAAATTTAACATTTTTCTTCAATATATACATGCATGTGTGTATTTATATATACATAATAATTATACACAGTACACACACATATTATGTAAACACAAACTTTTATTTTGGATGTAATTAATCATGATTAATCGATTAAATTAAATTAAATATATATAAATTTACATATATATACATATATCGATTAATTGAATCAAATTGATTAATCATGATTAATTGCATCCAAAATAAAAGTTTGTGTTTACATAATATATATGTGTGTACTGTACTGTGTATAATCGTACATTTAATTATTATCTGTGTAAGTAATTAAATATGTTTAGCATGGTGTTTTATATATATATAATATATATATATATATATATATATTTTTTTTTTCTATTTAATTCTTTTGAAAAAACCCTGAGGCTGAAGCTACCGTGTGAACATACTTTTAGTGTGTATTAGGGATTTTTTACTTCTGGCCTGGTTGGAGACAAGTTTAGGCATAGGTGTAACACAGGTTAATAGTTTACCCTGTAGTTTGCTCTCAGTGTTGGTACGGTACAGTCCTCCGTGGTGAGCGATGGTGCGCGCCGCCTCCAGGTGACTCATGACCACGTCCACACCAGACTCCACACTCTCCCACGACTCCAGCGCCTCCCCTGCCGCCACACCGCGCTCCAGCAGGGACAACACCGGCACCACGTGAGGGAAAGAGGTGTTGGAGAGGACACAGGTCTCTGAAAGAGAACCACAATGATTAATAATAAATCTTAAAACAAGAAGTATTTATAAAAAAAGACAAAAGTACATATATCCTAGGGGTTAATGTTGAAACTGCAGAGGGTTGTTCTGTATAGTAAATGTAAGCACTTCATATCTGTGTGTGGTCTGCAAAGTCACTGATGTATTTTTATTTGAAAAAACTGAAAAACAAAACAACTCCATTATATGCCCCCCATTTTTATGGGAATTTCTAGATGTGTGTGGTGTACTGTGGTCTCATGCCTTCATTTGTGTGTGTATGTGTGTGTTCTGGATTGTGTTGGAATTATTATTGGAAGGATCCACGATGGACCCACGATGGAAGGATCTCCCCCCCCCCCCCCCTTTTTTTATTACAACCACAAAAATGACTTGTATTCAGCATGTTTTTTTTGCATTCCAATTTCAAGTGTGACAAAACCGACAAGGTATTATACCACTCCAATGAAAACTCAATTTAAAAAAATAAAAGAAAGAAAAAGAATTTCAGGTCAAAATGACACAAGGTGAGGGTGTTGAAAATAAAAATAAAGAAAAGTAAATAAAATGATACATGAGTCAAATAATAATATTTATTTTTTACTTAAATCATTTACTTAAAATTAATAAAAAATTAAAAAAGTTTATATGAATTATAATGAATATTAATTTAATTATAAAGAATAACACTATATTGCCAATGTAATTCTTTTTAGTACTGTTTTTTGTTTGTTTCTTTTTTAATACTGGCTTCAGTAAAAAAAAGTATCATTAATAATTGCTAATAAAAATCTTTTTGTAGTGTAGTGTTATTTTGGCATTGAGCACGATTCTTTGTTGTGTTACTGTCATTGTGAAGTGAGTGACTCTACTTTACCTTTCCCATCATTCATGGCCTTCAGGAATGGCTTGAGTTTCTTCTCATAAAGGATGGCCCCTTCTGTGTGTCTCTGTCGCAGTGTCATCCACGTCTGCTCCAGCCGTGAGATCTAAACAACCATCACAGAACATTTAACATGAGAAAATATTCTGTCCTCACACAGAATTCCTGAGCGCATGGATTCCTGTTGAATACTGCCTGCAAAAATGAGCCAAACAATGGTAAATGTGACTGCACCATAAACATTCCATATAAATAATACATATATTATGATTTGACAGTTTTACAGTGCTTGCTAAGTTAAGCATTGCTATTGCTCATTAATCAGTATTAACTCTTTCTATGGCCTAGTACATGTTTGTGAAAACACACCAAGCAGACAACGAAGAACTAGCGTAGACTGTTGTCACATCGCGTCTCCAAAAAGCGCTGCTCTTGAACACACCGACATACGCACACTGATGACCTACCGTTGGCTTGGTGTCTCACCACCAGTGTTGGGGAAAGTTACTTTGAAAAGTAATGCATTACAAAATTGCTTAAAAAGTATCCCCTAAAAAGTAACTCATTGTGTTATTTAGTTACTTTTTAAGAAAAGTAATGCATTAGCAGCATTACATTACTTTTGCGTAACTTTTTTCACCTGGCCTTGGCTTGTATTTTTTTTTTTTTTAATTACAACCACAAAAACGACTTGGATTCAGCAAATTTTTTGTTTGCATTCCAATTTCAAGTGTGACAAAACCGACAAGGTTTTGTACCATTCCAATGAACACTCAATTTAAAAGAAAAAAGAAAAAAAAAGAAAAAGATTTTCAGG
The DNA here is from genome assembly GCF_024679245.1 of Pseudorasbora parva. Classification (NCBI taxonomy): domain Eukaryota; kingdom Metazoa; phylum Chordata; class Actinopteri; order Cypriniformes; family Gobionidae; genus Pseudorasbora; species Pseudorasbora parva. The sequence continues at coordinate 15,333,349 of NC_090194.1, read as the reverse complement.
TCAAAATGACAAGGTGAGGATGTTGAAAATAAAAAAATATATATAATAAATTAAATATTAGGTCAGCAGCAAGTACATTGTAGCCTAGAAACCTAGACGCACCCTAGCGGCAGCAAATTTAATCTGCCCGCAAGTGTCGTCTAGCATATGAAGGTAAATTGATGCCATATAGAATTGCAAGCGTAGGGTAAGATTTGTGAAAGTGTACATAAGATTGCAAGCATAAATTAAATTTGCATGCACAGGATTAGTTTTGCAAAGGAGTAAATTGCCTTTCAAGTGTAAGAAAAAAATATTTGCAGCATTTTACTGTTATTCATAAGTGTAATTCATGTATTGTGAAACTGCAGCTTCATGTTAACGCAAAATAAATATGATCTGTATTCTTCTGACTTCCATTTTTCTGCGCTTACCCTTTTGACAAGTTTCTTTCGCCAAAATACGGCCAAAAGCATTGCACGCCTGTGAACATCGATTTGCAAGTGAAAACAACAGAGTCAGGAACTGCAAAATAGATTGAGCGTGTAAAACCAACCTTTGTGTAAAAAAAAATAAACTGTTGCAACTGTCTAAATGACTTGTTGTGTGCGTAGGGCAAAAAAGGCTCCCGAAATAAACCGATTTGTACAGTTCCGTCTTTCTTTTAGCGGCGCTTACAGTTTTGGCACGATTCTGTCACTGACTGAGTTTATCAAGCGCGAGGAGGAAGGCGGGTCCACCTTCTTCAGGAGCCAATCAAATGAGCTGCTCGATTTACTCTTATCTGATTGGTTCAACCAAGTTGGTTCAAACCTCAGACGCCAGAACACATCTTTATCTTCTTTTACTTTTAATGCACAAATACATATAAATAAACAAACAAATAAACAAACAAACAAACAAATAAATAAACCACCATTGCTTAATAATCTGTGCACCGTTAGGTTTAAGACTTATATGTTTCAATCCTGAATTCTGAGCTGGTGTGTTGAGAAAGAAAATGTATGTGAATTCAGTGCATGTATCATCATCATCATCATCATCATCATCATCATCATCATCATCATCATCATCGTCATCATCCTGCCAGATATAAGTTTGTAATCTTGATGCTGCTAAAAGTAGACCTAGTATTTGCACTGCAGGCATAATATCACCTGACTACTGATCAGAGGCGATTCCAAAATTATTATTATTATTATTATCAGTAGTAGTAGTAGTAGTATTTTGCTAAAATTAGTTCATAATAACAAAAATATGTTTTCCTTTAACATGTATTTTAAGGGTACCTCTAAATTATGCACCATTTATCATCTGTAATGCCATCGTTAAACCTCTAGATGGCGGTATATCCCTACTGTATGGCTGTGTATTCCTTGTTTGCTGAATTTTGATTCAGACATAATTAGTTAGTTTGCATTTGATTTGGATATATATATATATATATATATATATATATATATATATATATATATATATATATATATATATATATATATATATATATATATATATATATATATATATATATATATGAATCATTATAAAAGGCTACTCTTTGTCAAAGTTAAGTTTTATATTGATTTGAAGTATCAGTTTTGTATTATCCTACAGTCAAATCTGGACAAAAAGAAAGCATTTCCTTTTTCATACTAACTATATAATAGCTTGATCTGTCTACACAACTACACGATCACTAATCAGAATCAATATTGACAGTGACCAGAACGATATTTCAAAATATATAATTGATTGTTAAATACCATGAAATGTGGTCTGAAAAAGTTATTCAGAATGGTATTGTTACATGGCTATTAAAGAATGGGAATGAAATGTTTTGATTGTGAAGTTTAACATCAGCTCAGTGGCATATATATATATATATATATATATATATAAATATAATTATACAATTCCAAACCAATGACTACACTAGCTCGAAATTCAGGATGAAAACATAAGTCTAAAATGCACAGCTTATTTAGCAATCGTTATTTGTTTGTTTGTTTATTTGTTTGTTTATTTATATGTATTTGTGCATTAAAAGTAAAATGAAGATAAAGATGTGTTCTGGCGTCTGAGGTTTGAACCGACTTGGTTGAACCAATCAGATAAGAGTAAATCGAGCAGCTCATTTGATTGGCTCCTGAAGAAGGTGGACCCGCCTTCCTCCTCGCGCTTGATAAACTCAGTCAGTGACAGAATCGTGCCAAAACTGTAAGCGCCGCTAAAAGAAAGACGGAACTGTACAAATCGGTTTATTTCGGGAGCCTTTTTTGCCCTACGCACACAACAAGTCATTTAGACAGTTGCAACAGTTTATTTTTTTTACACAAAGGTTGGTTTTACACGCTCAATCTATTTTGCAGTTCCTGACTCTGTTGTTTTCACTTGCAAATCGATGTTCACAGGCTTGCAATGCTTTTGGCCGTATTTTGGCGAAAGAAACGTGTCAAAAGGGTAAGCGCAGAAAAATGGAAGTCAGAAGAATACAGATCATATTTATTTTGCGTTAACATGAAGCTGCAGTTTCACAATACATGAATTACACTTATGAATAACAGTAAAATGCTGCAAATATTTTTTTTCTTACACTTGAAAGGCAATTTACACCTTTGCAAAACTAATCCTGTGCATGCAAATTTAATTTACGCTTGCAATCTTATGTACACTTTCACAAATCTTACCCTACGCTTGCAATTCTATATGGCATCAATTTATAGCAACTCTCAATATACCCTTCTGAGCTGTATTTCTCTCAATCTGGACGGGCCAGTCACATCGTGTATAGAGTCGGTGGGCGGTGCCATAATGACGACGGCCGAGTTGCGTTTGCTGCTTCTAGTAAACACAGAAACTGGCGAACGGCGGCGGTCTTTTGAATCAGCTTTGACCGCGACTCTGGAAGACTTGGAGTTAAGCTTTTCTCTGAGAAAAGAACAAAGAACGGCACTGAAGTCATTCTTAAAAAGGGAAGATGTGTTCGGAGTTTTGCCGACCGGATACGGCGAATGTTTAATCTATCAACAAGCTCTGTTTCACCTTCGTTGCTCTGGTTGGTGTAGCGCTATCCTATCGCATGCAGAGGGAGTTTGAAAGACAACCGTTTATCCCGCCCCTCGGATTGAGCCCTGTCAATGGTGAGTTTCCAGACCAAACATCTTGATGTGGGTCTGGCTTGTCAGGCTAAGTACATTGGTCAATTAAGTGAGATTAAATGCATTAAATATTTGCTTCATTTAACAAATTTAATTATCGAAGGTTTGCATAGTACATATTTCACTGATTTTATTAATTTTGAGGAATACTGAATCTTTTTTTTGTGCAAGTGAGATTAGTAAATACAATCTCACATTTAGTCTAGAACTACAGTAACCATTATGAAACAATGCCTCTGCACTTATAAATTGTCTCATAACAATTGTCTCAACATGGGGACAGGGGATCTGTTAGTCAATAAATGGGAAAACAAAGTAACTTGCATTACTTACTTAAAAAAGTAACTCATTTTTTTTTGTAAATTTTAAAAGTAATGCGTTATTTAACTAGTTACTTTACTAGATCGCTACTTTACTAGTTACTAAAAAAGTAATCTGATTACATAACTCAAGTTACTTGTAATGAGTTACCCCCAACATTGGTCAACACGCTTCTTAAACGTTGGCACTTAAGTCATCTTGCACTTTTTTGCTACGGAGTTGAAATCATGTGGTTTGCTGAGGAGAGGTGTGTGTTCTCACCTGCGGCAGCTCCAGGGCTCTCATGACGGCAGCGAATCCGTACATGTTGCCCATGTTGCTCTTGAGTTCAGCAGCCAGCTGGATGGTTTTATGCAGGAGGGCGGCTCTCTCCTCTGTGCTGCCCGTACATCCCAACAAGTCAACCGCCATCATTATAGACATGGTGTAAAACCTATTGAACAAGTGAAAAAGAAAGTACAGCTGATTACTTCAAACACAGCAAATACAGCTGCAGTGGTTTTTAAAAAATAAAAAATACAGTAAAACAGTAATATTGCGAAATTTGATTACATTTTAAAATAGCAGTTTTCCATTGTAATATATTTCCGAATGTAATTCGTGTGTGAATGAATTAAACGTTATCGGTTGTTGATGCTTCTATTGCTCTCCCCTTTTTTGTAAGTCGCTTTGGATAAAAGCGTCTGCTAAATGATTAAATGTAAATGTAAATGATGCACACTGCCGGTTTCTGAGCTATTCCTTTAACTTAACATTTGAAACATCTTGATTTTGATATGTAAGCTATGTAAATGTGTGCGTGTTTCCTAACCTCTCCAGCAGATCCAGCCTCAGCTGGTGTCCATGCGGAAGAGTCAGCAACTCCAGCCCAGAGTTCACTCCCATCATCCTCTGCATCTCCTTGGTAACGCCCAGTATCCTAGCAACCTGCCGATGGCCACACAGTTACAAGAGCAATATATTCAACCCCACCCCTTTATTCCCATCCTAATATATTCACAGCCAGAACAGAAGAAGACGTTTAATTAGCCTTGAACTCATCACAAGATGAATGTGGTACACAGCAGTGTGGAAAGAGTTTATTAACCCTGAAGGTTTAGATGTTAATGGCAGACAGCATTGAGAGTGCAAACAGATGAAAGGTTTGGGTTGATGTCCAGACCTAATCAGATGTGCCTCACGTAATGTTGTCGGCTTTCATGGATCAGAAAACAGAATGCCGTTATAACTGTCTGCTATGGGCTTTACCTGTCGTTTTTACTGCGATGTACTTTAGGAGTGTTTGGAAATATGAATGCGGTATTAATCAGGGATAAGTAAAAAGTTAATTATAGTAAGATGTTTGGTTAAAGGTGCTAATCATGATAACAGAGATATAAATGGGCATTAAGAAACCAGAGTCTGGCCAAAACTAAGACCATGTGACCATTCCTGAAAAAAGTGATCTGTTTATTATTTCTGTACATGTACAGCTTTCAGTGACTGATTCAAATAATTTATAATTTTATATAATTAAGAACTTTTTTATTATAACTGAAGTATTATTAAATTATTATTATTATATACTTGATTTGTTATTAGTGCTGTCTAATAGATTAATTGCATCGGACATACCGGTAAGTTTGTGTGTGTGTGTGTGTATATATATATATATATATATATATATATATATATATACACACACACACACACACACACACACAGTATATGTATACATACACACATATATATTTGCAAACTTTCAAGCTAAATACGATTCATTGCGACTAACATAAAAGTTTGTAAATACATTTGTATATTTGTGTGTGTGTGTGTGTGTGTGTGTGTGTGTGTGTGTGTGTGTGTGTGTGTGTGTGTGTGTGTGTGTGTGTGTGTGTGTGTGTGTGTGTGTGTGTGTGTGTGCGTGTGTGTGTAAATATATATAGGTCCTACAGGGTGTCATAGAGATGTGAAGTGTCTAAGTCACATCATCTAGCTACTAGAGTTCCCCAGGGCTCAGTGCTTGGACCACTTCTCTTCTCCATCTACATGTCATCATTAGGTTCTGTCATTCAGAAACACGGCTTCTCCTATCACTGCTATGCTGATGACACTCAACTCTACTTCTCATTTCAACCAAATGATCCTACAGTCAGTGTTCGTATCGCTGCCTGCCTGACAGACATTTCTGGCTGAATGAAAGAGCATTCACCTTCAACTCAATCTTGCAAAGACAGAACTACTTGTGGTCTCAACCAACCCAGCACTTCATCAAAATTTCTACATTCTGCTCAGTTCATCAAACATAACTCTTTCCAGGACAGCCAGGAACCTTGGAGTTGTGATTGATGACCAGTTAAACTTCACCGACCACATTACTGCAACAGCTCGGTCCTGCAGATTTGCCTTATACAACATTAGAAAGATTAGACCCTTCCTAAAAGAACAGGCCGCTCAACTCCTGGTCCAAGCTCTTGTTATCTCCAGGCTAGACTATTGTAATGCTCTTCTAGCTAGCCTTCCAGCATGCACTGTCAAACCCTTGCCCTTATCCAGAATGCAGTGGCGAGTGGTTTACAATGAGACGAAGAGAGCGCACGTCACTTCTCTCTTTATCAATTTGCACTGGCTGCCAATAGCCACTCGCATCAAACTCAAGGCACTGGTGCTCGCCTACAAAGCAACCACCGGCTCTGCACCAATATACCTAATATACCTAATATAAGGTATATACCAATATACCGTCACTTGCGTTCTGCAAGTGAATGACATCTCGTGGTGCCATCCCAAAGAGGCATGAAATCACTCTCACAGACCTTTTCCTGGACCATTCCCACCTGGTGGAACGACCTGCCTTTTTCAAAAAGGTTTCAAAAAACGATTTTCAAAAAGACATGATTTGACAGCACTATTTATTATTATAGCACACACACACGTCTTGTTCACTATCTTTGTGGGGACTCTCCATAGACGTAATGTTTTTTATACCGTACAAACTGTACATTCTATCCCCCTATTAATCGATTTGACAGCACTACTTATTATTATAATAATTTGTTTTTATTCTACAAAATATCACCCAACTCAAAACGGTCTATATGGGGGAAAACATACAATATGTATGCAGAGGTTTAGTGAGTATAATCTATGAATCACTTTGGGAAAAGACAATATTCAAATACTCCAGTTATGGATTTTTAGAAAAAAGAACTTAACACAGTGATCATAAATAATAAATCAGGCTTATGCCATAGAGTCCCTCTGGCCCACGGTTCGGGTTGTTTTCGGATCTTCTAAAGATTCAGATCCAAAAGGACCCATCGCATTTTCTTTCACGTGATGATTCTGCATCTGCTCTTATTGCTACTGCAAAAAAAGTTATTTTAAAAGTGTGATTGAACTATCGACCTTAGTTACGTCTGCTTGGATGTCATATTTGATGGATATTGTGCTTTTTCAGTGCATGGAGCCAATACAACACAATCTTGGTCAGACTTTATTGTCACTGACATCTGATATTTCAAAACTGTAAGCTACACTTCGTACCCCTTTTGTTTTTATTTTTCTGGTTATGGGTATTATTTTGTCTGTCACTTGTTTTGTTGATTGTAATCGCCATTCTCTTCAATTTCATCTCTTGATCATTGGCAAATCTTAGGCATTGTAGTATAATTTAAAAAATATCACAAAAAATAAGAATAAAATGGTTAAGAAATAAGCAAAATAATAGTTTTAGTTAATTTAAAAAATGTCAATGAAACAAATGTATTTTAATGTAATGTATGAGTGTCAGTTTCTTCTGGTGGCAGTGAATGTATTTGTGTGTTTTACCGTGCAGTCGGCCATGGTGATGTGCTTGGCTGCTGTTTTGGGATCCACCTCCGCCAGCAGCTCCTTCACCCTCTTCAACACACTCATCTCCAGAGGTTTATTCTCAGCTGGCAGAAGAGTCGACTGGTATTTCCCAGGCTTGAAGGAGGAGTTGGTCTCCACCAGGGGGAGTATGAAGCCCTCCACCCCGTCTGGAGCTCCAGAGCCCGTGCTTTGGCCCTCCTCCACCCTCAGCCTCTCTACGTAGCTCTTGCAGGGAGGAGTGGGGGCTTGTCCGGGTCTCAGCTCGCAGTAGCTGCCGCCTTGCTCCGAATTCTCGGATGGGTAACCGTGGGCAGGTGTGGAGTGGGTGCTAGGGGGTGTGTCCGAGCAGGGAAGGTTGTTATTGGAGGAGGATGGCGAGAGATGGGGATCGCTAGAGCGCCGCATCACTGGAGAAGGCGGGATCATGGCGAGGATACGCCCACCTGACCCATGTCTGTGGCGGGAAACTGGAGAGACAAAACAGATTTTACTGGGTGAATTTGATGTGTTTTTATAATTTTATGTTTTTTATTAAAGTATTTTTTATTTTATTTTTTACTTGTCCTTTAGTGTGTAATATAGCTGTTTGTGCATGTATTTGATCTGAGAGTCATAAAGCACAAAGTCCATGCCAAAGGGAGCCTGAAATGCCTCTTTTGTAGTCCTGCCATTATTTTTATGACTCAAGGCTGATTTATACTTCTGCGCTGGACCTATGCCGTAGCCTCTACGCCGGGGGCTACGTGTGTCAATTTTCCACGTTGACGTGCAGTTACACATGCAGAAGGAGCATGTGTACCCCTGAGGGAGGGGTTCTGGCAGATCCATCACAGCGCTTGTGGTCCGCGTAAAATCGTGCGTTGTTAAAGGGGTGATGAATTGAGAAATCAACTTTCCTTTGAGCTTTTGATATATAAAAGGTCATGGTAATATAAGATTATTCTGTAAAGTTCAGAGCTGAAAACATCCTTGTTAGTCAAAGAAAAGCTTTTATAGACAACAGGCCCAGAAAACGACTTCTACTGACGTCAGTGCGCGACGAAACACCGCCTCTACAGAATAATAAGCGCGTGAAGTTCAGTAGCCCCGCTCACCGACTCATGGGATCACGCAAGCAGCAGCAATAAACAAGCTGAAGATTATAGCAAGGCACTGCACTATTCCTGGATGTGGAAGAACACAGTCGCTGCATAAGATTCCTTTGGATCTAATATTAGAAATGAGTGGTTGAACTTTATTTTTAATGAAGTTCCAGCTCAGGTGGGGGAGACATGGTGTTCACTTATTTTACCGTGGTATCGTTTGTAAACAAATCTCACTGTTACAATGCTATTCTTCTATATTGGGTCCGACAGGAATGTTGCAACACACTTATGTGAGCAAAACGTGTTTTTATATGTAATAGTATTGCATTGTTATAGACCGTTTTGCTTATGTGTACATGTCTAACAGAGCATAACTTTAGCACGCTGGACTCAGACACATATGGGCCAGGGCTCGCAAAGCCCAACGTCCCAAAGCTGTGCGTTTTCTCCCAAACGGAAGCCCGTCGGCAGGCCGATGAATCTCGTAATATTCCTTTTGTTCTGCTGTTCTCTCTCTCTCTTGACGTGACATTTGAAGGGTGGTTCGCGCTTATATCGACCGATCGTGCACGTGCAGGCCATGTAATACACAAATAATAGTCCAACCAATCGCGGGTAGGTGAGAAATATAAATAACTGTTTGTTTGATAAAGACGTACTTGAATCAGTCCGGTTGCCGCTTTCAAATAACCCTACCTCATGTGAACTGAACTGACAGGGGCTAGATATGACAGTGGAGCTGAAGCTCATTAAATATGCAAATCTTATCCAATCCTAGCCGTGGGCGTTTACTTCCAAGTCTCCAGTGCGGCACGCCCATCAAAACCCTGCGTTTTGGGGAGAGCCTCAAAAACAGTGTAGAAAATAGCCTAATACTTATTAGTTATTATGTTTTTGAATGTAAAAACCACACAAACGTCATTAGTTGACCTCAGACAACAGTATAAAAAAATTAAAAAGCCAGTTCATGACACCTTTAAATTGTTGGAGAGGTGCACATCAGAGTATGTCTTAAGCTACACGTGCAAAACACAGCCAACTACATACACTCAACGCAGAAGTTTCAATTGGGCTTTGGCAACGTCAGCATGTTAGACATTTGCATAATGCCTGTCTACTGGATGCTTTTATCTGCCCTCAAAGAACAGTTGGCTAAGTGTTTTTGTGATGTCTATTAGACACTTTTTTGTCCGTTGCTCATAAAGATTATGGTAAGGAGCGTTACATTTCCCACACACGCTCTAAGCGTTTGATCAGTCACAACAGGGTCAGCTGACCATTTAGAGCAGACTGGGTTTTTCAGAAAGACATGATTTAAAGACACAGAATCTAAAACAAGTGAGTGTTTCAGGCAGAGGATGAAAGAGGTGCAGCAATATACAGTATCAGACACGTTGTTTTTTTATTTGTTTTTTTTTACACCTGAAATCATTTAAATGTACACTGAAAAAAAAAGATTTTTACTGCTTGTTCAAATTGCTTAATTAAAATGAGCGAGAGCAACACAATTGCTTTACATTTTTTCCAAACTTAATTTGATTGTGTCCAATCCACTGAAATATAAGTCAAATTGAATTCAAACTCAATCCGTTTGTGTTGTGAATCATTGTGAATGATTTGTGTTGCATTAACTGAAACTGGGCGGGGCTTGTTAGTTCCCAGCATGCTTTGCATATGGCTAAATCAAGCGCGAGTAAATGTTATTTTATATGTAAAAGTGTTTTTTTCATGTATTTTTGAGCAAAATGAGAAAGGGGAACACTTGATTGTGCTTAATAGAGTTTACTATTAAATTATGTTGGAATTATTAGAACAATTTTAATTATTGTGGGTAACCATTGTGGAGAAGAGTGAAGTAATTTGCTTAGGCTGTGGACTAAAACAACTAATGTCTTACTGGCTTTTCTGAAGGGGTTTTTAATGCTTAGCATTTAAGATGCTAATGTGTGCTCTTACTCTCTAGAAGTTTGTCAACTAGCTAGTGCAGTATTATAATTCAGTTGTGTAACTAAAGAATATGAAATTGAAGTGGATGAATGAAAACTGAATGTTTGAATCATGACCGTGAGTCATATAAAATTCACTTTGAAACTACTTAATTGAGTCACTTGATGATGATATTAAAGTTACATGAACAAATTATGTTTGTTTAATGCAATTGATTCATGTGGGACCGATGTACACAATTAAATCATGTAAATCCAACACACTTTTTTCAGTGTATTCTAGCATATATTAGATTCAGTTATGAATGTATAAATTAGCATATTATAGGCACATTAAACAGTCCTACACTGATTTTTTTTTTTTTACATTACAAGTAAAACATTTAATTTAACATCACTGACCCAACCTATATACATTTATTTAAACCTACAAAAAATGTATATAGGCTAAATCAGGCAGAAATAGATCTTTAAATGTTCAGATACATGCATGAGAGTGTGTGTGGACTCACTGGAGCTGTAGGCAGGGGACAGAGGTGCTTCCCCCACAGGGGACAGCGGGCAGCGGTATTCTTGGATCTGGTCCATACTCATGGCGCAGTTCCTCATGGCATCCTTATGGTGCACTGTAGAGGGGCTGGAAAAGAACAAACATGCTTTTACATTCCTCATTCTTTATGTCAAAACAATCTAGGTTTAGGTATATACAGTATTTTTGGCCTCTAATTTAGGTAAACAACACACCACAGCTACAAGCCCTCTAAACTACACACATTCAGTGCTATTGTGACGACATGCACAGAAGCAAGTGAAGGGTTTCCATGTGGCCAAATCTGTTTGGAAAACTGAGTGAGGAGGAGTGAATGGGAGGGGGGTCTGTGCCAGCTGTGAACACACACATAAACATACACACACACACACCAGCTGCTGCCCTCCGCTGATTTCACCTCTGGCTCGACTCTCTGAGGCTCATCTGGCTGTGTAGATGGGGCGGCACTGACAATACAAGACATCCTACATGAGCACATCACTCCTGCATCTATGGCACATGTGTATATGGCCTATTGAAACACTGTGCACCCACCAATATGCCTGAGCTGAAATACCTGAACTCCAAGAATGTAACCAAATATTCTAAATTAGGAGATAAGGCTTGTGAAGCATAAACTTAAATTGGAATTTTAGAGATTATTTGGAATAAGGAAAACCTTAGTTTTGCCCATCATACACTACGCAATTTTATGTGATTTCTGTCAACTCCTACTGGCCAAAATCTGCAATCTGACACATACATATCGCAACTATTATTGACTTGTACATAGCGTTATAAATATACAAATATCCTGGGTTGAAACAAGAAACATTTCCAAACATGAAGCATGTTGAAACTTTCAACAAAACAGAACAAAATATTATGTTATTTTGGGACTCTGAAATAGTTGAACTCCTGGTAGTCACCAAAAACTCCAAATGAATATGGTCCAAAACAAAAACCAAACCAAAACGAATCAAAACAAATTGTTATTTTAGGGATTATGAAACAATTGAACTCCTGGTAGTCACCAAAAACACTAAATTAATATGGTCCAAAACAACAATTTTTTTATTTTATTTTGGGACTCTGAAACAATTTAACGCCTGGTGGTCACCAAAAAAACTAAATGGATATGGTCCAAAACAAAAAACAAACCACAAAAAAACAAACCACAAAAAACAAAACAAATTATGTTATTTAGGGACTCTGAAACAATGGAAATCCTGGTATTCACCAAAACCACGAAATGAATATGGTCCAAAACAAAACAAAACAAAACAAATTATCTTATTTGGGGATTATGAAACAATTGAACTCCTGTAAAAACACTAAAATAATATGGTCCAAAATAAAAACAAAAAACAAAAACAAAACAAACAAAAAAAAATTATGTTATTTTGGGACTATGAAACAATTGAACTCCTGTTAGGCACCAAAAACACTAAATTAATATAGTCCAAATATATATATATATATATATATATATATATATATATATATATATATATATATATATATATATATATATATATATATATATATATATATATATATATATATATATATTTTGAGACTCTGAAACAATTTAACTCCTAGTGGTCACCAAAAACACTAAATGAATATGGTCCAGTTAGGTCTACCTGTGAGGAATGATCTTCTCTGTGGTCAGTCCATCTGTCATAGTAACACTACGTCTCTTGATGTGCGCCCCCCTCTGGGCCGATGGTGAATGTGCAGATCCTGGTCTCCCACCAGCTAAAGCAAACGTCGCTTCCAGGTACCTCAGCGGCAGCGTTCGGTTGACCGGACACAGCAGTTGGGCTCCGGTGCGCGGGCACACGGGTCGACCTGTGCCAGCATGGTGCCTGACCAGTGTGGGGACAGAGTCGAAGCTCTCATGCTCCAGCATGTACTGGATTTTCGTTTGTCCGCTTTTGACCAGGACTTTACTGATACGACAGTGGATCACTTCCTGCTGCCAGCGACACGAGAGGACATAGTCTCCCACGGTCGACAGGGAGTCCCGTACGAGGAAGTCTCCGCTACGTTGAACCAACGTTTCTGAAGCCTGTTGACATGAATAAAACAAGAGGGTTTATTAACTGAGATGTTGCGAGCTAAACTCAAACCCACATTTCCCACATGAGCACCAAAGCTCAACATGTCAGAGGACTTAAGATAACTGCTAGGCCAATTCTGAGGCTACTATGCGTTTATTTATTTTTGAGTTGACATCACGTTTCTTTGTTTTAAATGATTAAAATCTTTTTTCTTTCTTCCCCCCCCCCTTTTTACTAAATTGGATTTAGAATCCCCAAATTTGTCTTCAATCCCAGATGAGATCTCAGACTGTTGGACTATAATTTCTTAAAAACGAATGAATGAATGAATTAATATTTTTTTCCACCTAGAATATTCCAGTGAAAAGTAGCATTTTTTTCTTTTAAATAAACATTTGAAATTAAATAAAAAATGTATTCCTGTGGTAATCCACAGCATTCATGATTGAGTTTTTGTTAACATATTTTTACTTCACACTATTGGCAACTGAATAAACAGAAATAACTTGTATATTTTACACAAGTACATTTTAAAAGAAAGTTGATTAAATGGCACATATGCTGTATGTGATGCATGCCTCTGCTCCAGCAGATGGCGCTACAGTACATTTGGTGAGGTCAGAAGTGCAGCATGGGGGCGTATCACCATGGTGACTAGCTATAGTTTTAATAGAGAGGGCTGGAGTTTTCTTTACTCCAGCTTGAGCAGGAATACATTATGCTAATGCCCAGATGGCCGCTCTCATAGTAGAGACAGTGTGGGCTGCAGTTTGACGGCTCTACGGTGCAAAAACCGACACAAACATACTCACACACACACACTTACCAACAGAAAAAGCCAAATAAACAAGTACATATAAATTATACAAAAGGCACACAGAAAGCCCTCTAAAATGGCAAACAAAAGTTCTAATGTACCGAAATCTCCAGTTGCATGCTCACTGTTTTTTTGTTTGTTAACATAGTGTGGACTTCCCATTGACATCCATTAATGTCAAAGTTGAAGTGTATAATCTTTCTGAAGTTAAAATACTGTCTTCCATTCCAGCTTAACATGCAGAGACAGCTATAAGTCATTTGTATGCGGGTTCCCTGAAGAGTGTAAACACTGGCACTTTCAAAACATTGCTCAGACAACAGATTGGGATTTTGGGAAGCATAGCCATAGACTGTCCGCAGTCCTTTCAGCTGAGCATGTGATGCATATTGCACACAAACACTGACTGAAATCTGCAGTTCAAATCTGATTGGCTAGCTGTACACTACTTTCAAGGATATGAGCTTTTTTATGGTCTATGTGAAAAAAGGTATAGGGATGATTCAACATGCCTTAGTTTTGAGGAGGAAATAAATCCATAAAATGTACTCACCTTCAAGCCATTATAGTGTATATGACTTTCTTCTTTCAGCCAAACAAAATCAGAGTTCTATTAAAAAAATATCCTGGCTCTTCCCAGCTTTACTGATATTCAATTGAGTTTTTTAAGCTCCAAAAAGTGCACCCATCCATCATAAAAGTAATCCATATGGCTCCATTGGATTAATAAATTCCTTCTGCCGGAACTTGACTCCCTTGTGAACACACGTACGGCTGTTGTCGGAAGCCATTGATTATAGTTTATAAAGTTTTAAATATGGATCTTTTTCATACAAAAACCCATCGCTCTACTTTAGAAGGCATTTATTAACCCATTGAAGTCGTATGGATTACTTTTGTGATAGATGGATGTGCTTTTTGGAGCTTCAAAAAATCAGACACTACTCAGTACCATTACAAAGCTGGGAAGAGCAAGGATATTATTTAATACAACTCTGATTTCGCTGAAAGAAGAAAGTCATATACACCTAGTTTGGCCTGAGGGTCAATTATGGGAATTCTTTTAAGTTTTGTTCAGTTCTCTTTTCGTCCATTATTGTGGTGAAATCGATTCCACATAAATTCACCTCTAAATTACACATAAAAACAAAATGAACCATGACTGGACGATTTACATGTCAGTCAGACAGTCTCTTTCTGTATTAGTGGATGGTACTAGAACAGATTCCAAAGTAGACCAGCCCTTATGTTGTTAAGTCAAAATTTGGACTGCTTCAGACAGTCAGCATTGTACCATAGCAACACTTGAAAAGCAGACGCACCTCTCGTGGAATATGGCCATGGTACCAGCCGTGGCTCCTCATATCACTGCTGCTGAGTTTGAGTTCCTCCTCCAGCTCCTTCCTGAGTTTTTCCGGGGGCGACTCCAGCAGGTACTTCTCCTTGGAGAACTGAGAAAAACAAACAGAACCAACACGTAAGTCACACTGACCTACATCATGAACACACAAACATGTAATAGAGCAAACTATTGATCAATTTTAATAAAAAAAACGACATTCTTGAGCAAGAATTACAAGGTTTATTGCATCACTTATCAAACTGACATATCAGTCCATATATGAGATATTAAAAAGTAATTTGAGTCACACAGAGCCTCATCGCACATTCTTCTTTAGAATTTATTTAACATCTAACCCTGCTGCTAGAAAACAAACAAAAGCATACAAACACAGCCTGCAGACTTTCTTGTCTCACCCAAAGAACAATACTGTCCCGAGCGAGTCTGTTTAGACAGTAGAGCTCTGGGTACAGTAGAAAGCGTAATCAATGAGTGTGGCAGGTCAGGGCAAAGTGTCAACCCTATGCGACACAGGAAAACTAATCCAAACACACGAGCAGCATTGTAATGAGGTCAATAAAAAAGACAACGGACAAAGCTGAGGGCACTAACAGGGCTCAGCAAGGCTGTGAATATAGGAGATGTGGGATCAATTTTGCAGTCTTGGGTCACTCTAATGGTCTCTTCCTCTCTCAATCAGAGCTAAACTGATTAAACATCTGCTTCCTTTCCCTCTTCGACCATCTTTTACACATAGGGAACAGGAAAAGATGCTAGATTTCAGTAATCCCACTGTCATTTAAACAGTTGTGTGTGAATGTGTGTGCGTAAAGTGTATAAAGATAGTGAGGCAAGGTCAAGTGTAGGGAGTTATTGCTTTTGTCTCTGCCTCCAGGGGCCGAATCCTCCACCCGGGTCTAACCAGAGCTCTCTGTAATCTCATAGAGGCGTCTGTAATTGTCTTTTGCTGCTTGAAGATGGCCACTAGTCTCATATATTCTTGATTTAAGTCCAAGGGGAAAATCCAGTGTGCAAGTGATAACAGGGCTAGGCTGATATGAGGACTTATGAGAGGTGTATTTTACAGGAGACCCTTTTCCGATGTTCAACTTTATTAATGTTTATTCAAGGAGTGAGTTCAGTTGTTTACATAAAGTTTTGCATATATTGTGTTTCTGAGGAAAAAAAGATGAGATGGGACCAGACAAGGCAAGACAAGATACAAAAAGAAGAGATGAATCGAGACAAGAAAAGAAGCAAGATGAGAAGAGTCTAGATGAGAAATGACCAGAGACGATGAAGTGATGTGAGATAAAAAAGGCAAAACAAGGTGAGACAAGATGCAAAAAAAGATGTGAAATGAGCTAGGAAAAGAAGAAATGAGACAAACTGAGAAAAGACAAGACGAGACAAAGTTAGGTGACAAGAGACAAGAGCGAAATAAAACAAGGGGAGAAAAGATGGAAAAACTAGAGATGAAAACAGAATGAACTAGATGAGGTATGGTGAGAAAGAGCAAGATGAGAAGAGATGAGATGAGAGAAGAAGAGATGAGACGAGATGAGGAGAAAAGACTAGACGAGGTGAGGTAAGACAAGAGCAGGACAAAACGAGGCAAGACAAAATATTAAAATGAGAGGTGATTTGAAAAAAGAAGAGAGGAGAGATAAGATGAGAAAAGACATGACGAGACAAAGTGAGGTGAGACAAGAGCGAAACAAAATGAGACGAGGTACAAAAAGAAGAGGTAAATCGAGACAGGAAAGAAGAGATGAGACCAGATGAGAAGAGATGAGAAAAGACTAGACAAAGTGAGGTGAGATGAGAGCAAGACGAAAACAAGGCAAGATAAAAAATATAAAAAGAAGAGGTGAATCAAGAAAGGAAGAAATGAGACTAGACGAGAAGAGAAAAGACAAAACAAGAATGGAGGTAAGGTGAGACAAGAGCGAGGCAAAACAAAGGGAAGACAAAATATAAAAAAGGTGACGAGACGAAACTGAAAAAAAAGGAATAAAAGAAGAAATAAGATTAGATGAGGCATGAAAAAAGGGGGATCAGGTGAAGGTGAGAAGAAAGACACAAAGCAAGGCAGGAGGTAAAAAAAAGAGATGAGCTGAGAAAAGCAGCAAGGCAAGACAGGATACAAAATGATGAATCAATACGAGAAAAGAAGAGATGAGACAAGATGAGAAGAGACTAGATTAGAAAAGACAAGAAAATACAAAGTAAGGTGAGATAAAAGCAAGACCAAACAAGGTGAGACAAGGTGCAAAAAATGTGAAATGAAAAGAATAAATGAGACAAGTTGTGAAAAACAGAGACTAGATGAGGAAAGACAAGACAATGTGAGGTGAGGAGAGACAAGAGCAAGATAAATCAAGAAAAAAGATGGAAAAACAAGAGATGAACCGAGACCAGAAGAGATGAGTCAAGATGAGACGAGATGTGAAAAGTCTAGACAAAGTGAGATGAGAGCAAGACGAAAACAAGGCAAGATATAATATAAAAAAAGAGCTGAATCAAGAAAAGAAGAAATTAGACAAGACGAGAAGAGACGAGAAAATACTAGATGTGAAGAAGTGAGGTAAGATGATACAAGACCAAGGCAAAACAAGGGAAGACGAGATATTATGAAAAGGTGACATTAGATGAAACCAGAACAGTAGAAAAGGAGATAAAAGAGAAGAAATAAGATGAGATGAGGCACGAAAATAGAGGAGAGGTGAGGATGAGAAGCAAGACACACAGCAAGGCAGGATATAAAAAGATGAGATGATGATGAGACAAGGCGAAAAAAAGGAGATGAGCTGAGAAAAGCAGCAAGGCAAGACAAGATACAAAAAGATGAGATGAATCAAGACAAGAAAAGAAGAAATGAGACAAGATGAGAAGAGTCTAGGTTAGAAAAGACAAGAGAAGGCAAAGTGAGGTGAGATAAAAGCAAGACAAAATAAGGTGAGAAGATGAAGTGAGGTGAGAAGGGACAAGAGCAAGATAAATCAAGAAAGGATGAAAAAACAAGGGAGGAACCGAGACCAGAAGAGATGAGTCAAGATGAGAAGAGATGAGAAAAGACTAGACAAAGTGAGGCGAGATGAGACAAAAACGAGACAAAACAAGGGAAGATACAAAAAGAAGCTGTAAATCGAGACGAGCAAGAAGAGATGAGACAATATGAGAAGGAAAGAGATGAGATGGCAAAAGACAAGATGAGACGAAGTGAGACAAGAACAAGACAAGACAAGATACAAAAAGAAGACGTAAATCTAGGCAAGAAAGAAGAGATGAGAAGAAATGAGAAAAGACTAGACCAAGTGAGTTGAGATGAGACGAGGGCAAGACAAAACGAGGCAGGACAAAATGCAAAAAGAAGAGGAGATTCGAGAAAAGAAGACAAGACAAAAGAAACGAGAAGAGACAAGACAAGATGAGACGAAGTGAGACAAGAGCAAGGGTAAAAAAAGGTGCCATGAGACGAAAAAGAGCAGAAGAAAAGGGGATAAAAGAGAAGAAATAAGATGAGATGAGGCTAGAAAGAAAGGAGAGGTGAGGTGAGACGAGATGAGACAAGGCAATGCGAGATGACAAGGAGAGATGAAAAAGATGCGAGGTGAGATGAGACGAGACAAGGTGAGAGCAAGACAAATCATGGCAAGATGAGTAATGAAAGAAAGCTGTGGTGAGAGGAGATGAGAGCCAAGAAGAGATGAGACAAGCCGAGAAGAGGCGACACCTGGCAAGACGAGAAAAAAAGGGGAGATTTGATGAGAAGATATGAGGTGAAATGAGACAAGACGAGATGAGGCGAGAGAACGATAAAGCGAAGCATTGTGACAAGCGAAAAGAAGAGAGGAGACTAAATGAGATCAAAAGAGAAGAGAGACAGGAGTTCTGAAGACGCTTTAGCATGCAGGTGTCGTCGTTTCTGGAGAGATTCACTCTTAAAGAGCCTGAAGAGAGATTGAAGGAGATCAGGCTGCTTTCAAACACTGATGTCTGGAGACTCCAGAGAGACACCTGCGCTGTTTCAAGTCCCCTTGCCCCACTTAGAGCTGCTCCTGGAGGGCTAAATGCCTTTCTCACTGCCCTCTTTCTTCCACGGAGAAAGCACTTCTGGCAGTCTAATGAAGCGCATGCTGGGGGAAATGACCTGACCACATGCACACACACACACACACACACACACACACACACACACACACACACACACACACACACACACACACACGCGCGCGCGCACCAACTCACAATGTAACCTCTACAGAGGCACAGGGACAGAAAGAAATTCAGGATACAGAGGAGATAGAAAGAGAGATAGAAAGGGGGTTATAGGACCTATGCCGATCACACCCCCCAGCACCGAAGCTCTGGTTGTCATGGAAACCTCCTATTGTGCGAGTCGGCCCGGTGCCTTCCTATGTATCATGCACCACACACACACACACACACACACACACACACCTCAAGCATTTTAAAGCAAGAGGGCACTGCATTATGAAAAGATAAAAAAAATATATACTTCCTGGAACATGATCTGCATCAGAGACAGAACTGATGATAAACTTCTTGGGATGTTAAATCTACACTTCCCAGCAGTTCAGAAAATGTCTTATGTTATGAGATATCTGGAAGTCAATCATTCAGATATGCTTTCTCACATTTTCCAATGGATAGATAAATCAGAAAACATGGGTTATGAGATTCAAACAGAGGTCACCAACTAGTAGGCCGTGGTTTAGATTCAGACCCCAATCTAGATCACAATATACACATCATTTACAAATAGTTTAGTATTTGCATTCATAATTTTAATACAAATGGATATATGTTGAAAATAAAGTAGGTACACAAGTATTCAACCATTAAGGTAACAAATGCCCCCATTCTCGTCTAACCTTGCGTAGCTGCGGAGAGACTACTTTGTCTGTTTAGGATTGATTATTTCATATTTTTACAAAGCTGGACAAATGCACAATAATGCACACTGCTCATTTATTTAATAGGCATTTAAGCCATGTTTGCAAAGGGGCAAATGGAGACTGGACCTCCTGAAACTTTAATTGAATATTCCTGACCTGGAACCTTACGATATATCGAACAAACTGTACTTCTCTCCGTCATAACAGTTTCTGTGTGTCAAATAAAATCTGGCATCTAGGTCTATGATGCTTACTCTCTAGAAACAATATCTTTATTTAAATCATTATATTTGTGTTACAATGCACCATAAATTTTGTTTGTTAGGCAAGGTCGACATCAGAGCCTCATGGGTCTGGGATCACTGTCTGCTGTGTTATTTTGAGTAAAGCTAAACAGCAAACAGAGTGTTTAGTTGATTCGTGAATTTGGCCTCCTTTTCCAGAAAAAAAAAAAATCCTTGAAAATCTCTAGATGAATTCATGCACAAACACCAAACCATTCAGAGGTGTTTATCTTCAGACCCCCATGGCTTGTCATGAATAACATCCAGCCATGATTCATCACCAATTCACCAATTCCAACTCAGCACCCCCATCCTCTTCTTCCACCAATCGAAGCGCTCCGTCTAACCAGACCCCCACCCACCTAATTCTATTTCCACCAATCAGAGGAACCTTTGCAATCACTCAGATCATGTGTGTGTGATTGAGTGCAGCTGCCCCTCTGGGTGAAAGGAACGCCATAGACGCACAAAAAACCATTAGGCTGACACGAACCAAAGATATGGCAGATACAGATTCACAGGTCAGTGCCTGCCATTGAGTCGGCTCTCTAGGGTAGAGCTAATCCAGTCAGCCCAGCTGAGCAATGACCCAATGCTTTGAGAGATAACAGGACAGCTGGTGTTAAAATCACCTGCCACACTGATATGGAATATGATTTAGACCATAAGTGGTTCCTTTGTACAATAACGTTCATTCTTCGGTAACTGTGGCAGTAACACCTCCATACTTTGGGGGGGGGGGGGGGGGGGGGGGGCGATAGAGGTACCATCAACTGTGGCATTACTATTTAGGTAGCTAGCTACAAACATGACCATGGTCAAGGCACCGTTTACCAAAAATCGGTGAGGTTGTATTCACTGTATAGACGAAAGAGACACTGAGACATTTTTTCAATTTTGGTGAAATTTCACAGACCAAAAAATGTATTTGTCTATGACCACCTGAACCCGATGTGAAATCTGCATGAGGAAATCCTTCACCCTTACATGCCATTTCTGATTGCGTGGATCGCTATTAAAATGACTTGATATTGGCCACAAAATTTCACCAAATTAATAAATGAGGCAGCACCTTATGCCGTACCGTACATTTTTGACAGAAACAGTTTGACAGAAATTATGAAACATATTTTTTTTGTGGATAGGGCTACCTATCTCCTAACTACCTAACTCCACCCCAATGAACCGGGTGCCAGTTCAGAACCAGTGCTAGTGTCAGTTCTAAGTTGGTTTGACTTGAGAGCCTTTAAGAACCGGTTTGGCTTTCCACAGGCTAGAGAGCCACCAGAGAGCTAGGTCTTACGTCACTGTATACGTCTCACCTTTCTCGCTAGCGTTTTAGCAATGCTAGCGAGGCAGTGGGAAATACAAACATACCAGGCTCATTCCAGATGCATCAGCGCTGCACGGACCGATCCGCGTGTGATATCAAAATACTGCGCGAGCGATTCAAAAGCATAAGGAGTCGTTTGCGCTCGCTGTACTTTGATGCCATACGGCGATCGGTCTGCACAGTGCGTCAATGCATCTCGAACGAGCCTTCCCTCAATGGCTCATGGCTTTATGATCCTACATCGGCATCAAAACACCATGAATCCAACGCATTTTACAATCGGAGATTACAATCGAGCAGCTGTTAGCTTGATTAGCTTCTATTTAAAAAATGGCAGTCACAAGTTTGTGTTCGTCTTGTTGATCACGGTAACTCTGCCTCCAGCGACTGACGCGAGAGTTTCTTACTTCTAGCCCAACAAAATTTGGGTGCTATACTTAAGAACCCCTTTTCCTGGCTCGGAGCTGGTACTTGGCTGTGGAAAGACATAGAACCGATTTGAAACTAGGCTCTGGCTCCGAATTAGCACCAGCACTGCCTTGGTGGAAAAGGAGTAATACTAACTTTTACTTACTAACATTTGGTTCACTAAGCTGCTCCACCATGACAGCTGTTGACCTGAAAAAGCAAATTGACCATAGAGGTTTATGCTTAACATAATCTGTAATGCCTTCTGTGACCAATAATTAGGGGTTCAAGAGTGTAGCGCTGAAATTGTATTTATTACATTTTCCAAGGATCAGTATTCTCCTTCAAAAAGTGATCGGGCAGACCAAACCATAAGTCGTAGAGACTTGAAACTTTGAGGGCTGGTAGTACTCACACCGCCTACAATGTCACCAAGGCTTGCCCTGATCAGCCTGACGGGGGTGGTACAGCAGTCAAAAGTACAAAATGGCTGCAAGCTACTCCTAGGTTTTTTGCCTGATCGGAACCAAGCCAGTGCAGAAATATTCTCTGGACTGGAGAGTGAATATAATTTTCTAAGGGTATAAAAAGGTTTGATGTGACCGGGGCCACTTTTACTAAAATGGCTATTACTTGAACAAGATATAAGAGCTAAATGGAACAAGATATTTTTGCTAAACTCAGGAAATGTATGAGCTCAATCTGAGGTCAAATGAAAAAATAATTGCAACAATTCGCCACTTGTCTTTGTCCATGGTGCCATGCCTGTCTATGAGGCCATTGCCATATTTCAAAAAATATGGCCGCCATTGGTCAATGAAATTTGAGCATCTATTAGACAAGGTTAACGAAGGCAGAGTGGAATGAAACTTGGTTTGCATCATCGGCACAATGCCCTGAAGGAGCCTGATAAGTTGAGCCAGTGCTTTTCATGGGAGTCCTCTCCTTAGACTCCTGAATCCTTGCCGAGTCCAACAATACCAAACATGCCAGGTTTCGACTTAAGGCTTACTAGCGCTTAAAAAAAACTTTTGGAAATACTTTCGAAACCGATCCGAGGGGAAACCACCGCTGGAAATTCAAAGACATAGGTCGATGACTAAACAATAGTGCTCAAATGCCAGCATTTTGATAGGAAGTGACAAACAAATCCAATCAATTTTAACCATGTGTAATTTTTATGCTCTCATAAATATAAGTAATAAATGACTTGTTAAGTAATATAGAATACCAGCAGCCATATCACCCTGTAGACCTCCTGGGAAAAGTAGGTAGCTGCTGGAAGAGGTGTTAGTGAGTTGGTGGTGGTTGAGGAAATCCCCCCGTCCAAATTAAGCGCTTTGTTACAATGTAATGTATGTAACATATTATAAGTGTCAATAACTTATAAGATAAATTCACACCACATTTTACACACACATATGCATGGGCACACTCTGAGGACACTTAAATTATTTCTATCTATGATCTAAGTGGTTACATGCTTGCTAAATAAAACATAATATATTTTTACGCATGTGCTTAAAGGCCTTAAAAGCTTGAACCCTGATAATTGCTGCTCGCAGCTATATTAGTCCACCTATTTGGTTATGAAATTCATGGTCATAATTATTTTAAATGTTTTAATGTTTAAGGCATTTTGTGTTGGATTGCTATTTGATGTTAAATGTAAAGTCTTGGTATTGAAGCACAATCACTGGACTATCTAGTAGGTTTTTAAAACTTTTACCCAGAGTATTTCTGGGTAATCGGACAATGTTAATATGACATTTGATGTGTTTACAACTGTGGTTTGAGCAACAGTTTCTTTCTCTTTCGCCAGAGAAAAACACACATAGTCCTGTGACCTTTTCCTCAAGTCCCGATTTTAAGACGTTGTCCATCTGCTGCCCATGCAGTGTTGTTGTCCCTTTATCCCACCTTAAGCCATCTTAATGCTCCTATCATACCCTTATCTCCAAGAAAACCATCTTTGCATTATCCCTTCATCTATCCCTGCTGTCTTACACCACCCAAATCTCCACCAAATCCCCATTTCTGTCATCGCTGGCCAACATCCCAACACATTAGGTCTTAAAACGATTTCTGTTTCTTAGATTTTCTCTCTCAGTCTGTCTGTTTCTCTTTCAACCTCCCCCCCCCCCCCACACACACACACACACACTGGTGTTTAACAAGCACATATCCAGGTCAAATGAGGTATTAGATCTTATATGGCTCTATTAACAACAAAACTAAGCTGACATTGTGCATATTTAAGAGGTTTAAATAGATAACCATGTTTACATGAACATCCATATCCACATACTTTAAATATTTCTGAACTCATCAGTTCCATCAGGCATCAGCTCCTTTGTCCAGTAAGATGACCTTAATTATAATACAAGAGGCCAAAAGTTCATATCACATTGATTTCTTAAAGAAATAGGTTCCCAAAAAATGAAAATTCTGTCATTTACTCAATAATTCGATCATCTTGCTCATATAGTGTAATTTTCCCACAAAAGATGTTAGGAGAATTTTCAAGTAGTTTTTTCCGTACATTGAAAATGGATGATGATTTACAAAATTTCAAAAAAGCACCATAAAAGCATTCTATATTTCAAGTGTTCTAAAGCCAAAATGTCTCATCTGTTATAGATCAAATCTCAGATCTCATTAAATTCCAAGTTGCTGCTTCCAAATATTTTGAGGCAAATTTGATATGGATTACAATGCACAAGTAATATGTACTGCTTTTTAAGTATGTTTATGGTGCTTTTTTGTCATTTTTGGAGCTTGACAGTCTAAATCTCCATCTATTTTCACTTTATGGATAAGAGAAATTTGTACGTTCTGGAAGAAAGACAACTATACATTTGGAATGACATTAGGGTGAATAAATCATGACAGAATTTTCTGTAACTATTTAATACATCAAACCTTGAAGTTCAACCAAAACAATATTTTTTTTATTTCCTATTAAAACCAAATTTCTTTTGAATTTAAATGAACAGTTTACCCAAAAAATTTTATTCTGTCATAATTTAATCACCCTCAAGTTGTTCCAAACCTGTATACAAAGGAAGATATTTGTAAGAATGTTTGTAACCAAGCAGATCTCTGCCCCCATTGATTACTATAGTAGGGGGAAAATACTATAGTAGTCAATGGGGGCCGAGATCTGCTTGTTACAAACATTCTTCCAAATATATTGCTTTGTGTACAGCAGAACAAAGAAATGTATACAGGTTTGGAACAACTTAAAGGTGAGTAAATGATGACAGAGTTAAAACATTTTAATTGAAGAATTCACTATAACCTTGAATTCAGCCAGTCTCAGAGAAGCTAAAGGAAAGGTCACTACAGTGTGTGGTTAAAACAGTTCTTATCTCCATATTTTGAGTATCTGAGTCAATGTCCTGGAGCGCCCTGAAGAAACGCAGCACATGGTTTGTGGTCAGACTGCATGGGCAGTGAATCTGGAACATTTTATTAATTCAGTACGCATGGGATGATGCTCTCTGGATCGTGAATGGACTTGTAAGCGTGATATCAGACCCCCTAAAACAACATGTTTTGATGTGTGTGCAAATGTGTTTAGCAATGTTTTTTTTTCTTATAACTTTCCATTTAGCTTTTCACACTGCGTTTAACACTGGGTTACAATCTTTTTAAACCCCTTGCAGGCTGAGGCCAAGGCAAATGAGTTAACTGTAATAAAGATACCATACTATTTGTTTAAAACAGCCATAGCAGACTTATATGATGATGACATTTTCAAAGATGAACAAGCAATTATTAAACCAGGTCAGGTTCAGTCAGTTTGTTGTGAGCTGTATTCATCCAATCAGTGTTATTGACCTCCTGAATATGCACATAAAAATGTGAACTCAAGGTTTACAAATGTAAAGTCTGACATTTTATACCTCTTGTATAATCTCAGCAGTCTTTCTAGCTTGGAATCAGACCTCAGTCTCTCTGTCCTTTCCCCTTCTCTCCTGTTTCTCTCTGTTCTGTCTTCTGCACGTGTTTCTCCCTCTTGTGCTTTTCACAAAAATTGAGTTGTAATGACTCTTGACTGTGAAGTTTGTAGTCTTGAAGCAGACTGTATTGCTGCCATCAAGTAGCTTTACTTAAACTCTTAAGGTCAACGTGAAGTAAAAAAATACTGTGGCTGTACTACGGTAGTTTTTTTTAATGGTATTACCATGGAACATGTCCGAAAACTCAGAAGTTTCTCTTTTATAACTTTTGAGAAAACAAAGTAGTACCATGGTATTTTTAATTGATAACACAGACAATACAGAGGCACATACACTCACCTAAAGGATTATTAGGAACACCTGTTCAATTTCTCATTAATGCAATTATCTAATCAACCAATCACATGGCAGTGGCTTCAATTCATTTAGGGGAGTGGTCCTGGTCAAGACAATCTCCTGAACTCCAAACTGAATGTCAGAATGGGAAAGAAAGGTGATTTAAGCAATTTTGAGCGAGGCATGGTTGTTGGTGCAAGACAGGCCGGTCTGAGTATTTCACAATCTGCTCCGTTACTGGGATTTTCATGCACAACAATTTCTAGGGTTTACAAAGAATGGTGTGAAAGAGAAAAACATCCAGTATACGGCAGTCCTGTGGGTGAAAATGCCTTGTTGATGCTAGAGCTCAGAGGAGAATGGGCCGACTGATAGAAGAGCAACTTTGACTGAAATAACCACTCATTACGACCGAGGTATGCAGCAAAACATTTGTGAAGCCACATGTGCAACCTTGAGGCAGATGGGCTACAACAGCAGAAGACCCCACCGGGTACCACTCATCTCCACTATAAATAGGAAAAAGAGGCTACAGTTTGCACAAGCTCACCAAAATTGGACAGTTGAAGACTGGAAAAATGTTGCCTGGTCTGATGAGTGTCGATTTCTGTTGAAACATTCAGATGGTAGAGTCAGAATTTGGTGTAAACATAATGAGAACATGGATCCATCATGCCTTGTTATCACTGTGGATGCTGGTGGTGGTGGTGTAATGGTGTGGGGATGCTTTCTTGGCACACTTTAGGCCCCTTAGTGCCATCTGGGCATCGTTTAAATGCCACGGCCTACCTGAGCATTGTTTCTGACCATGTCCATTCCTTTATGACCACCATGTACCAATCCTCTGATGGCTGCTTCCAGCAGGATAATGCACCATGTCACATAGCTTGAATCATTTTAAATTGGTTTCTTGAACATGACAATGAGTTCACTGTACTAAAATGGCCCCCACAGTCACCAGATCTCAACCCAATAGAGCATCTTTGGGATGTGGTGGAACGGGAGCTTCGTGCCCTGGATGTGCATCCTACAAATCTCCATCAAATGCAAGATGCTATCCTATCAATATGGGCCAACATTTCTAAAGAATGCTTTCACCACCTTGTTGAATCAATGCCACGAGAATTAAGGCAGTTCTGAAGGCGAAAGGGGGTCAAACACAGTATTAGTATGGTGTTCCTAATAATCCTTTAGATTGCATATCATTCACTTGCATATCACTTTAAAGAATTAGTAGCAGAAGTTTGAAGAGTACAACACAGCAGAGCAGGAATTAGGTCATCTCAAAGCCGCCCTGCAGTTCCTGTTTATGGCAACCCTCTCAACCCATTAAAAATTAAGGAGCTCTTTAGCATTTTGATACAGTCAGCCCCACATCAAAACACACACACACACACACACACACACACACACACACACACACACACACACACACACACACACACACACACACCCACACACACACACACACACACACACACACACACACACACACACACACACACAAACACACACACACACACACACACACACACACACACACACACACACACACACACACGCTCCTGTCAAACACGATCAGTCAGCTGCATGCCACGGGGGGCATTTTGTTCTGCTGGGCTCACCCAAGGGTCACACAGGGTACAGGGAGAGTACAGGCTGGGTGTGTGAAAGCAGAGACGTCTCATGTGCCAAGACTGTGACCTCAACTCTCAGAGAGCAAACACCTGGTCGTGCTGTTGTCATGGAAATGCTGATTGGTCCCCTCTGATGGGACGTCTCAAGGGCGGTGCGACGTGTCTTGGGAAAATGAGGGGGAAATTTTGGTAGGACATATGTGGACAACACCCCATCAGCCAGCTGTTCTGTCTTCAACATTAGGTCTCTGCACATGGCAAGCCACTGATCTGCTGTTCTGGTGTGTTGCTGGGAATTCAGGGTGTGCTAACATAAATTACAGTTCAAGCATTTCTATAAACCAATGTCCCTTTCAGGCAGAGATAGGAGAGATAGGAGCTGCCTCTTGGGCAGCTTTTTTAGTCATGTCAAGCTCTTATCTCTTTGAATAGGGAAACATTAAATTCTCCGAAGCTGTTTATCCAGCTCACGATACATTTTTTATTGTGGCAAGCTGGGCGAGGCAGAGAGTCCTGAGAACAGAGCGAATGCTAATGTACCACCTGCACACGCCACACCGGTCTCGAATCTCACAGAGGAAGGATAAAAGGAGAGGCCACAGCGCAAGACAAGAGAGGACCATGGCTTGACATTTATGCTGGTGTTTTTATTGTTTATATGAGTCAGTTGTCTATGAGACAACTAGGGGGATACCACTTTACTTTTATTTTGTTGTTTATCTTTGGATTAAAACTTTACATTAAATGTTTGCAGATCCCCACCTCCTCTTTCCCTGAGCCTTTAAAGGGATGGTTAAACACAATTTAACTTTTTTACTGTTTAAGCATAAACAACATCTGCAAAATTACAACATTCAAAGTTTAAAGCCATTTTTATCACTGTGGAGAAGAGTAGGCTGGAGCAGTTCCAACTTTGAAAACGGGCCACAACCTGTATGAATGATTTATTTTTCGTTGATGTGTTTTCCTGTAATAGTTTGTATTGTTAATTGTACAATGTAGCAAGGAAGTTAACAAATGACAACACTGTTTTGTTCTGCAAACCAGTTTGTTAAATGCTCATTCATACCATGTGTAAAAATTGAGGTAAAAATATCCGAAAAATGACCAACATGCATCAAAAGAATGAGAAGAAATAAGGGCGATGATGTCATTAAAAAAATATGAAGTTATAGTGCTGCAGAGATATCAACCTTAATTAGCAGTAGCATTACTAGCCCCGGCCCAACAGGTATCTTAATACCAGTCTCTGCCATGGAAGGCGGTATGCGGGCAACATAACCACCAGCCAACCTGGCGTACTTGAACCTGATGTCAATTGTGTGAGTGGACGGATGGCCGAAGCCCTTGGTCCCTTTTAATTAATCTGATATGATAAAAATAGCTGTTTTTACCTAACCGGAAAAAGCGGAAGTGCGGGCCCGGCGACTGTGTCGCGTCCCGTCATAATAAAAGTCCCGGTACTCGCGAGCCGTTTAGAATAGACTCCCTCCAGTGGACGAAAAGTTGCATAGTGCACCTTTAAAGTTATCCGACAAACACCTTGCGTTACAAACTTTTTAAAAATCTCAACAGCGAACTTAGAATTAGAGTAAATTATTCTTTGATTAGAGCTTTTATATATTGTTTATCTACATGCTAGTTTATCTACAGGCATGATAAACATGGTTCTGTCTTTGATTTGGCTACTATAGTGAAGCCGATGTTTAGTGTTCATTTTGGGTTAATGGTTCTTGCAAAATATATTTGGCTGTAATCATTCTAAAAATACAAAAGGTGCCATTCAGTAGCTATCATTATTGAGCCGGAGTCTTTACAGACTACCGGTAAAGGTACTAGGCGGTTAGTGAATCACAACACACTGGGCCAGCTAACCTATCTGAGCCCATTGCGTATTTTTGAGGAACCGGCTTTATAGAACCCAGAAACCAACCATCAGACCGTTTTTACAAGGAGGGATAGAGCAGTGTAGAATAAAGGTAAAATATGAAAAATAATGCAATAAAAAAAAGAAGAAGCATGAACACGTTCAAGTTCACCCCACAAACACAATCAAGTCTTTGAAAGAAAGTGTTTTACCACCTCTTTAACTTTGCTACAGTTCATATTTTAAATCACCAATGAAATCTCACAACAATTGTCTCATAAATTGTGTTTCTAACAAAATTATGCATGTCTTGAGTTCCTGTTTGCGTTCAAGTGTACCAGTGTGTCCAAGGTGTGTCCACAATGTGCAAATAATTTAACATATTGCGCATTCCACTTTCTCCCATTCATAGTAATACGAGTGCATGTCATTGTATATGTAAAAAATTTTTTTTCAATAAACCCTGAGTGTTTCTTATGTTCTATCAGGCCTCAGGGTTTGAATGATTTCCTATGCATAGGTAATGATGATTCCAAATGAGATTGATAATTAAGCATCAATTATGAATTAGCTTCAATGCCTCTAATTCAACTGGAGAATGGTGGGAATTACTAGGATTTGCTGGATAATGGAGCGTCCCTGCACATGATTGTCTGTCTAAGAGTGGATTCGCTCATTATTTCCTTTCCTGTCAGTGTGTGTGGAGGTGTATCCACTGGTGTAGAGGATGCGTATCTTTCTACTTGGGCCCCCTCATGACATTTTAAGTCAATTATATCAGGCAAAATTAGCCATTTCTAGACAACTTTGACAGATCTAAACTGTAAATATATACAGTGTGTTTACATAGATACAGAGAGGCGATATGAGTGCATTTACGGTTCAGAAGAAAAATTACTGTATCTATTTTCATCTATGAAGATCCATTTATACTGTTTCACAAGTACACCAGCCCATCCATTCAAAATAGTTAATGGTAAATTATCTTGGCTTGCTGTCCTCGATGGAGGCTCAAGACCAAGGCTCAGCTCAAGCTCGGAGCTAAATCCCCCTATAGCGGTATTACGTAGAGGGAGAATGAGAGAAGGGAGAGAGGTGGAGATGGGGAGATAGATAGATGCAATACGCTTGGAATAATTATTGACAGAACTGAACCTACTGCTCCTAAAGATTTGGAACTTCATTCATAAAAATGAAGAGTGAAAAAATTCATTAAAATGTTTCATTCATAAAAATTAAGTGTGTACAAGTGTGTTCATTCAAGATATGTTTATTTTGAAAGACCTAAAAATACAGATAAAAATAGACTCTAGTTTCAAAAAGTCTAAATAAGATAAATCATAAACTAAAACTATACAGGCATAAAAAGTAAAATAATGATAAACTACTACAAAGAAGGTTAAACCACATGAAATGACAATTAGTCATACTATTTAACCCTGATACAAATTCTCATGCCTGACATCATAACTTTAGGCAAGGCTTGTGTCTCGTGGTTTGTGTTTGGGCCCATAAGATTGTGTGTATTTTTGTGTGCTACTGCCGGTTCATAATGCATCTCTGTGACACATGGGTCTGTTACATTGACAGGCGCAGGAGAAACATCCTGATTACTCTCTTCCCTCCGGGCTCACACACGAGAGAGAGAGAGAGAGAGAGAGAGAGAGAGAGAGAGAGAGAGAGAGAGAGAGAGAGAGAGAGAGAGAGAGAGAGAGAGAGAGAGAGAGAGGATAGCCAGCAAGAATAAACTGGCCATATGGGGTCTACGGGTGGTTTGGTCCCTATGTGTTAGGGGAGCAGCTCAAAGCAAGTGTGTTTCAGAGGGTTTTGGGCATATGGTGTCATAGAGGGGGGCAAGTACCACAGGAAAACACACATGACTTATCTTTCATCACGGGTTTGGAGAGAGCACATCTCTGTGGATAAATGCCTCGACATTCGCCGCATCCGTATTAGCCAAATAGCGTCTCAGCCCTGTGATTTAGTGAGTGTAACAAAAAGCTGAAATCATAGAAACAGTGGGAGCCTCATTCAAGATTTGAATTCCCACAAAGAGTACCCAAAACCGCAACGTTCAGAGAATACATAATGATTGTGATGGTTAACTTAAGTGCTGAAATGTTTAACTGCTCAAATGTTGTAGTTTCATTGTTAGGGTGTTAATGTGTATGCGAACACATAATAACTCTGCTTTAAATCCGAGTGCCAAGCTGTCTACCTAGACAGCACTTTATCTCTCTAAATTCATCTTTTGGATCTAATTATGAACTATTCATCTATGCACATTTATATATTTTTTTAATTAAATGTCCTAAAATGTCATAACTCAATAAAATGCCTTCTCTCTTGTGACTTATGCAGGACTTCTCCATACATTTATCCAATCCTCGCCTCTTTCTTACAAACGACTGCAAGTTCCCATTCAGATCTACCTCCAGTCAATCAACAGAACCATGTCTCACCCTAGACTTTTTAAACTTGATAATCCATTATAGACAAATGTATGCAACTGGCGCACTGACAATTTTTCTGTCATTAAACTAGCAAAAGTGGATTTGGACATGTGCTTCAGACATGTGCTCAGAGTTTTAAAATAGGGCCCTATGTGTGTTGTATATTTTTGATTATTAGACCAAATTATTAGCTTAGCAACATGTGCAAACCCAAAGACACTTGTGAGCAGATTCTTTTCAAATCACCTCAAATCACCATCCCATTAAATCAACTCTCGCTGAGAATGAATGACTTCCATTGGCCAAAAAAAACTCTTAAAATGAATGGTAATTGCATTGACTCATTAGACCTCTACCTCTACAAGGCAGTCGAGAACAAGGAAGCTCACTAGGTTTGGAAAAAGGGCAGTAATTTTTCAAATGACGCAATATTTTTGCAACACTGAGAGTCACCTGACCTGACCGCACAAGCGTTAATATTCATGAACTGTCACAAAGAGCCATTGCAGTCCGAAGACACCTCTGCTTCCTGTTTGTCTAAGAGAGCAATTAGGAGCCAATTTACGGGTTGTGAGGGGTCAAAAGGTCAAAGCACTGATGGATTGTGGGGTCTAAGGATGCATCAATATAACTTAATCAAATACTGTTATGAATCCAACATCTCTGTCTGTGAAAAGTAGCAGCATTTGTGTGTGAGCATTAGACTTGTGTAAAAGTCTAAGGCCAAGGGCTGTTTTATGTTCAAATAAACCGCACATCCCATAACACAGCACTGGGCTCAGCCCCAAAGGAGAAAACTGCAGCAGGGGTGAGTTGGCGAAGGAATATAAAGACACGTCCAATTGATTAATCAATAAATGTCAGCCGTAGATTAATTACACAGCCTGGAAGACGTACCAGCTGAAATTATGAAGAGACCAAATTCAATAAAAGACTTTGGGCAGCACTTCTGGGGAGCATCAGTTATACAATAAAAGTAAAAGGGCTATGAACACGGATCTACTCATCTGATTGGCAACAGACTTAAAATTAATCTGACGTGCTAAACTCACTCCAGTGGAGTTCATCTTGTAGGCTGTTTCCGGATTCACATGAATGGAACGGAATCTATTCTGTGCCATCTCAAAGTGAAAGGGCGGTTTGAAAGGTCAATACAAGTGAATTTATGAGAGTAACCTTACAGGCATCTTCCATCACATCCACCATCCATCTGTCAGACCTTCGGAGTGAGGTAGAGGGAGAAAAAGATGACAAGAAGTGGCTGAAAAAGCTCATGCGGCCTTTAGGAAGCACATGTCAAGCACTGGCAGTGTTTGTGCTTTGAGGAAATGTTAACGGATCATTTTGCTGATGGAACTGCAATGCTATGGATGTGTATGGATGTGTGTGTAACTTTCAAATCAAAAATCCGTGCCATTCTTGTTTTCGGCTCAAATCCAATTTTCTTGTGAGGTTGCTCACATTAGCTTTTAATTGTGGTTCTACTTGGCTCGCTCTGACCGGGATTCGAACCAGCATGGGAGGCAGGTATGCTAACATGGACCCTAAAAACCAGAGCCTCTAGCATCAGTCGCCAACATGCCTCTTGGGTAAAGTTTTTTACTAGCTGGCCTCCATACACTTACCTCTTAAACTTGACTCCTTTCTGGGTCATGGCACCAATATGTCGCCTCTGGTTCTACTCGCCTTGCTCCAACTAGGATTCGAACCAGTACTTCGGACATGGGAGGCAGGCACACTAAGAAGGACGCTAAAGGCCGCAGCCTCTAGCATCAGTCACAAGCATGCCTCTTGAGACCAAGGGAGTGAGGTTTACCCACATAGATCTTTACTAGCTGGCCTCCGTTAAACGTACCCCCTAAACCTCACTCCCATCTGGGTCACGATATCAATATTATTATTCTGGTTCTTCTCGCCTCACTCCAACTAGGATTTGAACCAGCACTTCGGACATGGGAGGCAGGAACACTAAGAAGGACACTAAAGGCTGCAGCCTCTAGCATCAGTCGCTAGCATGCCTCTTGAGACCAAGGGAGTGAGGTTTACCCACACAGATCTTTACTAGCTGACCTCCGCTACACTTACCCCCCTAAACCTCACTCCCATCTGGGCGGTTCTACTCACCATGCTACAAGCGCAATTCGAACCGGCATGGGCAGCATGGGAGGCAGGTACGCTAACAAAGAACCTAAAAACCACAGCCTTTACATCAGTTGCTAACACGCCTCTTGAGGCTGGATGAGTGAGGTTTACCCGCTCAGCTCTTTAGCTGACCTCTGATAGACTCACCCCCCTAAACCTCACTCCCATATGGGTCACGGCACCAATGTAACTCCTCCTCTACTCTAGTTCAACTCAGCCTCTACTAGCACATCCATTTATTTTGAAGGGGAGTAAGGGGACAAAAAAGGTCACATTTAGTTCCTGAGATAAACTTTGCAGAAAAGGGTCTGAATATTTAGACAAATCTAATTATTCTTTTAAAAATATTTTTTTACACATCTGGTCATATGTACTCTAGTAATCTGAATACTTTCACAAGACATTATATATATTATTAACATTAGTGGCGACATAAGAAGCAACATTTGTGGCAACTATATTTCCATAAAGAAAATCTAACCTATACTGTTTTTATATTTTAATTTGCTCATAAGGAAAACTGTAGGGGAAAACTGTCTGTGTGAGTTTTATTGATTAAAAAATTATGTTCAGGTGGAGTAATCCTTTAAATGTCAAATCACACGAATTCCAACCGAACTTTTCAAAATGAAGACACACTTCAATGAAAGTGGCCCAGATTAGAATTGAAAATGTCAAATGTCATTGATTTTTGTTGTTCACACTATCCTTCAAACATTTGGATAATTGGGCAGCATTAAACTGCATGTGTGATTGTAGCCTACGTGTAAGAGTGGGCCTGAGCACTTCTATCTTTCAGTGATGACTATCAAGTGAGTCACGACGTGATCCATACACATGCTCATCACTTTCTCTGATCAATACACACACATCAGCCTTCAGAAGGACATCAGGGTAAGGGGAAGCCTAGCTGTCACTGATGTGTCAAAACTGTCCCTACACACACACATTATACAATCTCCTATACAAATAGTGATGACCTGTGTACTGACATTAAAGATAAGCACGTCTAATCATTACATTATTTAGAAAAAGAAAAATGATGTGTGACTGTGAATGCAAGCTCAATTTCACACATTTTGTTACAAAATACAAATTCCAATACAAATAAAAATTGTAATCTCAGAACTGCCACAAGGCATGCTAGAGATAGCATTGACATAAATGGTCTTTTTCTGTGTTCAGTTTTCTCTTTAGATTAACTACAGTCATGGTAGAGAGACACAATTTAATCCTACCAAATTACAAAATAATCTTGCTCAGCAAATTAGTTCAACTCAGTAAATTTGTGGACTTATTAATAGCAGAGTACTCAAATATTACATCTAGTTCCACAGTATAGAACATTTAAGATAAATACCCTAAGTACTGTGGTATGTTATAATGCAAAAACACATATTGAAGCACCATTCACACTAACAGCAACGTTTAGCATCAAAACAAGGCAATAGTTGAGTTTCCAAGAACGAGTATCAATGACCATTGGACCACACATTAAACATTGGCCAAGCATTCGCATCTGCATTTGTATACTTGCATAGAGTATGTTTCAGGCCTATAGAGAGAAAGAGCACAATAAAAGGGTGAGGTCTGATTTTATTCCTTGTCACATAAGTACATGGAAATGTTGCCGTTCTGGTTTAGGTTATGAAGTGTTTACTGAATGTTGAAAGCCATGGCGCATTGAACATTCAGACATTCAGTGTGGTCAGCAACCCCTGGGCAAGTAGTCGTATCGTCCCAGTAGAGATGCACATACACACATTGGCAAGAAGATCTGCCTCGTAATGCCGGCTGGCAGGTCACAGAGAGATATCACTGTAGATACACACACACACACACCTGCCCTTCTGTCATCTGCAGCCTGATAGCACCCAAAATGCGTTTGAGGTCATTTCAACATCATATCTGGTGTTTGCACTGATCGAAAGGATGTCGCCACACGCTTCGTTGCATTTCTGCCTCTTTCGTTCTATCTCACCTCAGAGACACTCTCTCTGTATATCTCATTGCATTGTTGAGCTTGCAGCAGTCAGCCCTTGAGCTATGCTACGATTGGCTGGAGATGATGTCATATCTTCCGGAGAGCTCCGCAGCGGTGCATGCCATTGGCTGGCAGAGTAAACGGCGGTGGATTGCTGAGATCTCACTTTCATTCATGTACAGCTGGGGAGGGGCATTTATTGGCGGGTGGCCCGTGACCTCTCAGCTAGGGTCACATGGTAGCGGTACACTGTTAAACCGGCACAATGATACTTCAGAAATACACTAAAATGAAGTGCTAATGGGAGTTTATAATGGGATGAAAAAGTGTGGAGCCCAAGGCTTTGTTCGTGCAGCTCAGGTGTGTACAAACCCACACACACATGCGCGTTAATGTCTGCACCAGCAGGCTGAACGGTGTTCACACATTCATTACACACACATTTACACGCAGCCACATGGTGACAGGAGCAACCTAATCAGTGCGTCTCTGATGGGGGTTGGGATACGGGGGTGGGGTTGTCCGGGAGCGTGAGGCTGTCACCATGGCGACACTGCAGATGATGCACTCCTCCTGGAGTTGGGGGAGAGGAGTAAAGATGGAGAGTGCTGGGGAGCTCCCTTAGACAGATAAACACACACCAGACTGCTTGCGTGCGTGTTTAGTGCCTCTTAGCTAACCCCACTGGACATACTCTAACCCTTCTCAGCATGTGTTAAACCGTTCCATGCACACTAGGTATTAGCCAGCAATATCCCACTGTGATGTAAATGTCCCTTTCTCTCCTCTCTCACTCTCGTTCTCCACCCTGTACATGATGTCATTGTTTTTCTGTAGTTGCTGCAGAGGCATATGAACATGATTCTTTCCAGGATCTTTGTGGAGAAATCCACTCTTCCGGATGTTCAAAAATGCGCAGTTTTCTTACTGCTTTTCATGGAGGAAATCCACCAATATGTGCCAATGAATAAGACTAGAGGGCCTGTCTTGCACACTACCAGCAAAACTGGGTTAATTGAATTTAACATACAATGCAAAACTGGAGATTACATGGTATACACAAGTCTATAACTAATCCAATCCAGACAGCACAACAGTCTAAAGAAGCTTAGAAGACTCAGCTATGCCGTTTTCTGCCGCAATTTCAATTTTGTTATCACTACACTTTGCCATGGTGCTGCTGAAATGGAATTGAATTCATTCACAGCAATTAACGGTCTAATCTTTCCTTCTCATCATTTTGTCATTTAGGGTGATTTGGTTGCTGCATGGTGGGTGGTTTCACTTCAATCTCAGACAATAAAAAGCATTTTTATGATTGTTCTGATGTATTGTGTTATCAAGCGAGGAATAATTCTCTGCTGTCGACGGCAATTCACTGTAGTGGCTCTTCTAAATTGATGGGTGCTATGGCAATGTATAAAGGGGCAGGTTGGAATCCTAATGGAACGACTATGAATCCAACAAGTTGCTAGTACTCAAATGTCACAGAGATAGGAAACGCATGGTCCCTGCTTGAACTGGTCAAACACAGGAAGATAAACACAAGCCCGGCTTCATGCATGTCTGACACAAATATCCATACTTTTTGAAATACCACAACAACAATGTGAATGGATATAACATCACCTCACAAAAAAACTATAAAAACCAAGGGTTATTGCACTAAACCCTTTGCACTGATAAGACACGAAGCCACATACTGGCCATATTTTCAACACTAGATAAGGCCATTTAAAGAACACAGTTTTAGAATAACTAGGATAAAAAAGGCAAGAAGTTCAAAAGGACAAGCTATGTCTTTAAACTTCCTTTACCAATCAAGTGTATTCTACTTACATGACTGATTCTACCTGTCTACATTTAAGTGGCTTCTTTTGATGTCTATTGAAGTGCCCTCTCATATACATGCATTCCTCCTTTTTATCAGTGAACTGGAAAAGGGTGCACTGCTGTCTATTGACCCTAAGGTCAAACCAGGATAAAGGTCAAGTGGACACACAAAAGTGACCTCACTCCAGCCTAAACCACTTCCCAGCCCCCCCTTTCCTTTGGTCCCACCTGCTCCACAGATCCTTTCAGGGGCTGAAACTTTAGGACTTCTCTTCCATGATAGGGGCTTTTCTTTCACTTCAGAGGAAATGAATTCCTGGTGGTGTTGATAATCCACTGTCACTGAAGCATCTGATAAGGGATGCCTAAGACAGAGACACTTCCTGTTCAGCGCTAACAACCAATTGCACTGACCTACTGGTTTTACAATGTAATTGGCTTGGATATTAAAGCAGTGGAGAGGATGTGGAAGGGATAGAAGATAGACATGGTGAAACCTGCACTGAGAAGAGCTGAAAGGCTCTCTGTGATCTCCCCGCTCTCTTAAAGGGACAGGCGTATTAAAGAGTTCTGATGGCTTGTCATGAAAAAAAAACTCCCTTTCATCTCTGTTCAGACAATAGAAAAAAACATATCTCATTAATTCCACTTCCATTTTACTAACATATATAGAATAAATAAAAAAAACAGCACACAACCAGCTCACAGTTTCTTTGATATAGTTCACTGACAGGACTCAACCAAATTTGATTTCAACACAGGGACAACAACGCAGAAGTATAAATGAAAACCAACACGTAACTTGAGGAAGCAGCGTAGGTCAAACGCAGTGGCATAGCACCAAATTTTGGGCCCTGGGTACAAACCATCTTGCTGGGCCCCCGTACCTTGTATGTGTATGTATAGAAAATGGACTTCCCTGCTTAGGGCCCTGGTTACTCAGTACCCTTTATCCCCCCAGTCCCACGCCCCTGGTCCAACGCAAGAATAAATCAGCCTTGATCCAGGTGGTCATTCAGGAACAGAGAACTTTAGAATGGTTGAAATGTTGGCATTTGTTGGGGCAGTGTGATTCACAAACACATCCAACTTTTGCACAGATGGTGAGTGTCTAACTTAGCGTTTTTTGACAACTTCAGCATCTCATTTGTGTGATAAGCAAAGCAGAACAAACATCATTAGTCTGAGAAGTATACACAAAATGAATGAAGACTAATCCAGTCTCTGAGGGACTGCTAGTTCAGCCACATTATCAAAGGGATGAGAAGAAATTGGTACAGAAACAGTTCGGGTGGGGGGGGGGAATATAAAAATCCTGGCACTCCAAATCCGCGTGCCGTTCATTAGGAGAGAAAACAGCCCTGCGTAATTAGGTTATCCTCACATTCAGTAACAGGCAGATTTACTCTTGAACTTTTCTGTTTAACAGCTGCTAAGCCGCCGCAGCAGCCCTGGGGAAGAGACAGCAGCACCAGAGAGGATTTGGAGAGGATAGAAAGGAAAACATAAGAAAAAGAGAAGAAAGAAAGAGGGGAGAGGGAGAGTCATAGCCCTGAATATTTAAATATGAAATTAATATTTTTTTTTGTAATGGTTGGAAGGGGGAATCTATGCAAATGAATCACGCACCAGCTTAGTGAGACGACACCAAAGCAGACAATTACACTACACTTAATATGTCTGGAATCTGTGTTAATGGTAACGGGGTATTCGTTTTGGACCCCAAGTGTGATTGTGGTCCCAGACCCCTGTGGTTAAAACTGGCATGACCATATATGCAAGTGGGGTCGCAGGCGAAAGGACGGTCGAGCTGCCAGCCGGTTGAGAATAGGGGGATTAAGATGAAACAATCAAAGTGCAACTGCAAGAGACAGATGGAGGATTTGGGGTTGATGCTGTCCCTGATAAACATACAGTACCCTAACCCAATTAAAACCAAGACTGCACCATCTTTACTGGTATAAAGAGGCTGATGCAGGGACAAATTTGAGATTACTGGGAGAACTGCACACTGAATCCCTGGGTACAAACTGGATCGTAGGACTTAAATCCAAGTCTAAGGCAAGATGTTGTTGGAAAAATTGCAAGCAAAGTGTTAAAACTGTCTTAGAATTGGGTTTAGAAATATAAGGTTAAGGCTTGAGTTTCTTGGGCCAAGCTATCTAAATTAACATGCCAACCAAAATGTCTACCTATACAACTGTACATTCCATAAACCTAAAAGCAGAAATCAGTGTAACGCAAAGGTGCATACAAGGTCAAGCTACTTGACAGACAAAGAAATTCTCCACTGTCTGCATGTGAAATTCACTCAGAATGACTTTTATCAATTTGCAGCTGAGACACCGTCATCTCCTCCTGGTGAGCTCTGAGCTCAGGTGGCCAATGGGACAAACACATACATCATTACAGACAGTCCATGGACCTCATTGGCCCCTACATGGATTTGAGTATTTTCATTTTGTTCTTTGTAAATGCCAAATTGACACAACTGTGGGGTGTGTGTTGTATATGGCTTGCTCCAAGCTTGTGCTGTATACATACTAGCCAGGAGTTTTTCCTGCACAATGTAAGAACTATAAAAAAAAATATTCCTCTCACATTTGTACAGATTCGATTATACTAAAAGTATAAACTATAAAGAGAACATAGTGGTAAGGCTTAAGTAACTGCACCCTTAGGGCTAGACTGTGAAAGCTGTAAACTGTCTATAACTAAAAATGCACTGTAAACATTTTGTTTTTATATGGACATTTTTGCTATCTGAAACTAGCTGTGCATTTATAGTGAGACAGTGTCACTCTGGTACTCTGTAGTGCAAAACACTTTAATTTCATCACCTTAAACGCCCTCTGTTTAGCTTTTAAAAGGAACAGGAAAAACAAACAGAGAGAGAGGGTGAGAAAAGTAAATGAGGCAAACAAGTATTGTCCTTCTTTGTATAGTGGTTATAGCACCACCCAAACTCAGAGCCAAAATTGTACTGTTGTTATCCCGTCCAAGTTGGCTGAAATAGAGGACAATTAGACGACACCCATTCCCTTTTCCAGCCTTCCCACTGAAATCCTGTGTTGTTCTGAGATCATGTATCAGACCTCGACAGAGTAACTCAGAGTTTTTTGTATTCTGAGCCTTGCATGAAACAATATATCATTACTTTCAGATATAAAAAGCATGACCTCCAGAGCTACTTTGATGCATTCTCCTGTTTCCTGAGCCCCATTACAATCCACTACATAACCGCAGGGTGACAACAGAGCCCTGCCTGCTCATCCAACTGTGCATCATCAGCAGTAGTGTTACAGCTGAGCCAAAGTGAGCTGAGCCCAGTCGGCACATAGACTCACACACACACACACGCACACGGTGCAGTGATATCATAGCCCAGGCTGGTGGAATGACACAGTTGTTGGGTTTGCACAATTGTACCGGGCCAAACACATAGCCCTGAGGGGCACCCTTCCCTGCAAGCAGATGCCCTGAACGGAATCAGAGGAATCAATATGTATACACCACACCACATTGGAAATGTGACATGCATCTTCTTCTACTTCTCACGCAGGAACTCCTGATGGCACATTTAGAGATGATGTAATCCAGATCCACACCTTTTCTCACGCATCACACAGCGTATACATGCACATACTTTGTGGATGCATGCTCACAAACAAGCATTCAGGGGATGCCCCTCTCTCACCTGCACCTGCATGAAGGAGCCCCTGTAGAAGCAGCAGGCAGCCGCTGACAGGGCACTCCACAGGCTGCATCTCTCCGTCATGGCTCTGGTCCTCCTCTCTTCGGCTCGTCCACCCCTGGAGTCCACTAGAAGCCCCGGGTCATGCCCTATCTCCTAGCGTTCACCCGCGCTCAAGCCACTGCCGCAACTGATCAGTGCTATCGCTGTTCCACTAGAGCCAGCGTCATCCCAGATCTGCACCGGCTTCCTCTCTCTCCCTTCTCAATGTCTCGATCTCTCTCTCTCCCGCTCCGACTTTTAATGTATCTCTCCCACTCAGTCCCACTGCCTCTTACTCTCACTCTAGCGCTTGCTATGCTTCACAGTGCTGGCAGGGATTACCTCATCGCTCTTGGATGAAAGCAGTGGGTGGGGGGAGGGACGGAGGGGGAGAGAGAGGGATGTAGCAAGAGAGAGATGCTTGCAGGCACTGAGACCCCACCCACCCCCTCCTCCAGGGCTCCAAACAATGCTGGGGGGAGCGAGACAGAAAGAGAGAGAGAGGTATGTGGCGCACGCATTCAGCACCTACTCAAAGGAATTTTCCCCTTTATTCCGGTTAAAAAGACTGCAAAAGAAAAGCAGGAGGGGGGCAGTCAGTCTATAGACACTCACCCTCATGCACAGACACACTCCCACACCCACAGAGAGTTGCAGAGAAAATAGTTAAATCCAGGCACACATGACTGTTTGTATATGAGGGGTTTTTTAAAACAGGAATGGATGTTGTAAGTCTGGGCATGCAGGATCTATTTAGAATCTGAGTTGTGCTTGGAAATAAAATTATGTTTTCTAGGAACGTAGTAAAAACCTGCTAATGAGCCTCAGTCCTTGAATATTCCCTTTTGGATACTGCCCACGCATGCACACACTTACTCCAGATAAAATGAGTCTGAATCTGGCACGGCAGTCTAGGGTGGGGCGTTTGGTCCCTGGGGACTATTGTGACATCAAAATGGACGCCTTGCTATGGCAACCAACTCAAAGCCTTGACAGCAACACCTTAAAGGAATAGTTCATTCAAAAAAAAAAAAGGAAAGACTGTCATTTGCTCAAGCTGAAATTGTTCCAAACAGGAACAGGCTGGAAGTTCATTAGTTATTCACAGATAATCATTCCCTCTGTAACAGCTTTCAAATATTATTTATGCTTCTTTATGTATTAAGACTTTGCAGGTTTTACATCAAATGGCAATAGATCTTGCATGTCTTGTAACCAAAAAAGCCACGTCAAGTTTTAATATGTTAAATGAGAATAGAGAGCTACAGTGGTGGAGTAGGAATATCCATGAAAAATTACAAAAATGTCCATCTGTTACATAAAATCATATGACTTCAGAAGATGTGAAGTCGATTGGACTACAATTATGGTGTTTCTCTTTAAACTCGGAGCTCCCATTCATTTTCAATGTAAGGAAAAGAGCAGTCTGGACGTTCTTCAAAACTTCTCCTTTTGTGTTCCATGGAAGAATTCAGATTTATATAAATTATAATTATTGGGTAAACTATTCCATTAAATCAGAGGTGTCCAATCCTGTTCCTGGAGGGCCAATGTCCTGCAGAGTTTGGTTCCAACCTGCTGCAACACATTTTCCTTGTAGTAATACTAAAATCTTGATTAGCTGGTTCAAATGCATTTAATTAGGATTTAAACACTGCCGGATAGTGGCCCTCCAGGAGCAGGATTGAACACACCTGCTGGACATCCATCATCTAAGACCAGACAGCCATGTGTTTGACTGTAAGGTTCACATCAGCACCGTCTATACATTTGGTTCTGTAACAAGATTACTAAGCAATGAAGCTTACAGTATCAATTAGGGAATTTATACAATGAAAAACAAAAGCTATAATTAGACGAAGGCCATTCTGCAAAGAAATCGTACTGCTATTGTGCATTTGAAGATAATCCACTAAGAACATGTTAATTTCATGTTGAACGCTCATCAGCCTGAGACAATAGGAGGATAAATGTCAAGTTGCAGCTCTTAAAGAGTAAAAGATAGTGGTGTAATCCGTTCTGTGGGTTAACATCATATGTTATGGTGTGGGTTTGTCTCATGAGATCATGTAATGAAAAAAGGATTTCATGTTATTACCACAGATATAGTGAGGAGTCTCACATGACACACACATGGTGACAAACATATGGCAACCACAGACAGATATTTGCGAGAGATGAAATTACTACCTAAATTGACTTTTTGTAGCTTGATTTCCCTGTGGCTTTGTGGTAGTATCAAAGCATTGCTGTGCTTATTTGAGTGTCCTGACCAGAATACTACAGGAATAATTGGCCAACCAATGGTGTTATATCGGGGCGGGGCTACCTGTTTATTTAACCAATGGCAGATGGAAGGAAATTGTTTGAAATTGCCATTATTCTTCCAGTTCCATCCCATTGAAACCACGACCATGTCTTGCTACCAAGCAGTATTTGAGATGCAGGAACAGATCTGAAAAGTAATCTTTAGCTAAATTGAATCTCATGTCTAGGAGAAACAACTGTGATATTAAAGCTAACTTGATGTTTCTTAACTTCCTCTCTGTCCTGGATCTTCTTTCTGTGCTTGCTCTCTAGTTCTTGTTTTCGGTATCACGCTGTTGTGTGTATCTATGCTGATCATGGCTTT
The DNA here is from genome assembly GCF_024679245.1 of Pseudorasbora parva. Lineage (NCBI taxonomy): Eukaryota > Metazoa > Chordata > Actinopteri > Cypriniformes > Gobionidae > Pseudorasbora > Pseudorasbora parva. The sequence goes on along the minus strand of NC_090194.1, from coordinate 15,288,740 downwards.
TCCATCACAACCCCTCCTCAATCTTTCATTCAATCTCTCTCTCCGTTAAATATTAATTACACAGTGAGTGTCCTGCAGGCAGGGTGCAGCGGTACAATGGAGAGGAGCTAGACTCTGTGAGAGAACTGATAATGAGGAGGTGGAGGGGGTTTGTCTCTACCTCCATCTGCCTACAGGGCCCGTACGCCTCGCCTCCCCCTTACCATTAACATTAATGAGCTCGACCCCCTTGGAATTCTGGGTATTGTGGTTGCCGTGCTATATGGCTCCGGCCCAAGTCGGCGCTGCTTTTGCTGATCAAGCAGTTTGGTCATTTGGTTTGATCTGTAGCAGTAATAGAAGACCATGAGAAGCATGTTAGTGCGTGAGGTCTAGTCAATTTACAGTGCTAATCAATGTAGAGCTGCGTAGTGATTCGATCTGACTGGAATAACTGGCTGTTCTGTATGTATTTCCATGCTGAAAAACAGGAGGGAGTGGAAAAAGAGGGGTATCACAACCCCCATCGTTCACCAGCTGGGTGTACATCAATTTGTCTCTCATTTCAGTGCCTGTCTTTCTTCATTGAATGTTCACCTCTCTATGTCTTGTTCTTTTTAAGCATAACTATTACTATTGTTATTTTTAAAACATATAAAACCCCTTGCCAAGAGAGCACAAACCATACAGCTTGTTAAGGAGATTGTGCTGTTACTTTACTAAGCAATCTAAATTATGATCTTTGCCTGGCGCACAATAAAACACCATTGAAAGAAGGACCGAGACATATCTTGCATCTCAAATATCACAGAGGCCAGGGATTGGCGTCTTTTGACCAGTAAAAAAAGCCATCTAGAAAACCCTAGGAACCCCTAGAAATGCCTAAGCAACCCACCATAACATTGTTTCAGTGAGAATTCCATGGAAAAACACCACAATTGCTATCTTTACTACTTGTTGTGTCCAAAATGGACTCTTTGAAATCAAAATCGTATGAATATGTTAGCCTTGAGGTTATCTATAAGCTAGTGCGAAAATTGTGCAAAATTTCACATTTAGAAAATATAAGCATTCAAAACGTACAGTCTTCTACTTTCGCTAATATGGATGACATCACTCTGCTTCTCATAATATTTTCTGTCCAATAAAATGCTCTCCAAAATCTAAAGCATCCCACACCCTACATTATAAAGAAGCTGCTTGATATGTCCCATCCTGTCTTCCTGTTTCAGTGGAAATTACTTTAGGCACTTTAGTGGCCCTTTAAGTACAAATATCAGTTAAGTCTTATTTTCTTTCGATACAAATGAAACCATGCTAAAATGTAACAAAAGGTACCATGGTCCTAATAATATTTGATGGACATGGTACAATGGCATACCATGCTACTAGATATGTTTCAATTGAAATAAGTATAAGTATCAAAGTAGAATCATGGTATTACTTTGAGTATTGCTCTTTCAGTAGAATGATACAATTATTGAAAGGAAACTGCTAATTGGTGTTAGAGGCAGAGCGGAAAGGTTAGAGGTTCAATCCTAAGGTGCTGGGAAAGGTGTGAGATCTAGAAACAGCCGAGATAATGAGATGACAGCCCAGCAGAAAATAAACATTTGGTATTAACGGCTGAATGGAAAAATGCAATTACGAACACCAGTGTCTGGGCCTCTGGGAACATTCTGTTCTGGAGCAAAGACCAGTTTTTCATCTCTGTTTCCAGTTGAAAGAGCTGTTTTTTGCCATTACAGTGAACATTCAGGGCATAGACTCATTTTAACTCAGACATTATTAAAGTTTCATATTGTGGTGAAGAAGAGAGCCATCCAATGAGTGGAGGGGAGGAACTCTGTGCATCCAATCAAACTAGTACAGTAATCTACTGCAAAATGAATCTGTCATTTGGTGGAAACTAGTCGAATTTAACGTGTTTGGTTTATTTCATTCTGTAACCTATTTCTAGTTCTACAGATTTTGTACTATATGGCCAAAAGTATTGGGATAAATAACTGACCTCCAAATAACTGAATGTAGGTCTTCCAATCACTTCCATGGCCACATGCGTAAAATCCAGCACCTAGGCATGCAGACGCTTCTACAAACATTTGTGAAAGAATGGGTCGCTCTCAGGAGCTTAGTGAATTCAAGCGTGGTATCGTTATAGGTTTCCACCTGTGCAGTAAGTCGATTCATGAAATTTCCTCACTACTAAATATTCCACGGTCAACTGTTAGTGGTATTATAACAAAGTGGAAGCAATTGGGAACAACAGCAACTCAGCCACAAAGTGGCAGAAAATCACAGAGCGGGGTCAGCGCATGCTGAGAAGTTGCCAACTTTCTGCAGAGTCAATTGATACAGTACTCCAAAGTCATGTGGCCTTCAAATTAGCTCAAGAACAGTCCGTAGAGAGCTTCATGTAATGGGTTTCAGCATCTGCATCCAAGCCTTACATCACCAAGTGCAATGTAAATCGTCAGATGCAGCGGTGTAAAGCACGCCGCCACTGGACTCTAGAGTTGTGGAGACGTGTTCTCTGGAGTGACAAATGACGCTTCTCTGTCTGTCAGTCTGGGTTTGGTGGTTTCCACGAGAATGGTACATACCTGACTGCTTTGTGCCACGTGTAAAGTTTGGTGAAGGGGGGATTATGGTATGGGATTTTTTTTTTAATTTTTAGGGGTTGTCCCTTAGTTCCAGTGAAAAATAGTATTAATGCGTCAGCATACCAAGACATTCTGGACAATTTCATGCTCCCAACTTTTATGGGAACAATTAGGGAATGGCCCCTTCCTGTTCCAACATGACTGCAGACCAGTGCACGAAGCAAGGTCCATAAAGACATGGATAAGCGAGTTTTGTGTGGAGGAACTTGACTGGCCTACCTAGTGTCCTGACCTCAACCCGAGAGAACACCTTTGGGATGAATTAGAGCGGTGACTGCGAGCCAGTCCTTCTCGTCCAACATCAGTGCCTGACCTCACAAATGCCCTTCTAGAAGAATAGTCAAAAATTTACATAAACACACTCCTAAACCTTGTGGAAAGCCTTTCCATAAGAGTTGAAGTTGTTATAGCTGCAAAGGATGGGTCAAATTCATATTAAAGGTCCCATGGCATGACATTTTTATTTTATGAGGTTTTTCAACATTAATATGAGTTCCCCTAGCCTGAATATTGTCCCCAAGTGGCTAGAAATTTTGATCGGTGTAAACCGAGTTCTGGCTGTCTTTCTCTGCCTTTGAGAAATTGAGAGCTCAGGTGAGCCGATCTTAAATTCTCCTGTTATGACGTCATACCAGGAAAGGTTTCCTCCCCTTCCTCTGCTTTTCCTGCCCAGAGAAATAGTAGAGAATGGATTCAGTTTATCAGTTGTGATGTCAGCAGTACAGGCTTTACCATATGGATTCAACAGCACCGCCACAAACAGTGAGTAAAAGTGTTCATTAATGCCTGATCTGGTTTCAGTGAGTTCTGATGTGTAGCTAATCATTCAAATTCACACAGACTTGCTTTCTAAATCATTTAATACTGTCAGTCCCGCCGCTGGTCGTCTTGATGCATCGGTGAATCAAGCCAGTTACTAAAATGATCAACTTCACAGCGTTTCTGTTAGTAGCATGAAACAAATCTGTTATTTAAATGATTAAACTCCAGAGAGCGATCAAAGAACACTTTTTATAATGTTCGGATCTGTCAATCACACGTATATAATCAGTGCACACTTGTCCAAACTGCCGTTAAGCTGCTCAACAGAAGCTCTTACTGTATTCATGTTGAAGTCGTGTTAGCTGTGGTGAAAGCATTTTGTGAGAGAAATAATGTTGCAAAGTTTACTCGTGCTTATTCAGAGCTCTCAGATACAAACAAAATATAAACTTGCGCTCTCAACAACAATCTTTCCCCAGCTCCGTCTCTCTCTCTCTCTCTCTCTCTCTCTCTCTCTCTCTCTCTCTCTCTCTCTCTCTCTCTCTCTCTCTCGACTGGCAGTGAGTGCTCAGGCTCACTAAACCACGCCCCCTCTGCACCTAATCTCATTTCAAATGCAAAGATGTCAGCCAATCACAAAAGTGGGTGTTTTCACTGAAGACTCACAGCAGACACGCCTCTTGAAACAGAGCATTCAAGCCCGAGGGCTAATACCAGTATATAGAAAAAATGCCTTTTATTTCTAAATTATGACATTTTTTGATGTAAAAACCATACTAACAAAATAAGTACACCTCAGGAAACATTAAAAAATAATAAAAAAATCCATGCCATGGGACCTTTAAACCCTACGGATTAAGAATGGGATGCCATTTAAGTTAATGTGCATGTAAAGGCAGGTGTCCCAAAACTTTTGGCAATATTGCGCATGCTACATTCTACATTTGAATTAAATGAGTACAACTGCACACTCTCTTAAGCATAGGCTATTTATTTACCAACAATATGGCAAGTAGCCTTTGTCAAGATATCAGGCCCTTTGATTAAAGATGCAAATGTCAGCATTTTTTTTGCAAATGTTTGTTCCTCAAATGTACTAAAATAATTTAGGAATCGGAATTGTTTACTTCCTCACAATTCCCATTCATAAGAAACATTAAACTGTGTGCAAGAGTAAGGTGCAAGAGTAAAGAGGAAGTTTCAGTATTTATCTGCACATTGTTTATATAGTGTGTGTGTAAATGAGAATGTGTGTTTTAAAGGCTTGAGGTTCATGTGGGCCTGGCCACACCTAACCTTCCCTTACACAGAGCTTCAGAGAATGAAGATCAGTTTATAGCACCATCTAGAGGTAGCAGAGTTCACTACACAGCAATTAAATGCAGACTCTAATATCTTAATGAGTGTAAATAAAGGCAGGGACAGGCAAGACATTAATTTGCACCAAATCAGCACATTCCTTAGAACTCATTAGATTAATTTCTTATTACATCTCCAAATGGTGCTTTTAGTTAATGAATACAGGGATTTTGCCTAATTAAGCATGAAATAACCATATTCAGCAAGTTGTCAGGAGAAAGCCTCAAAGAACAGACATATTGAAGTAATAGACAGATATATTAAGATAATTCTTTCCAGTGCCTCCCTATCAAGGATGAGAGATTTGCCTAGTTTAAATACACTTTATCAAGTGACGTTTTGCTAAGAGAAAGAAAAAATTCCTTACTTCCACATATTCCCCTTGGTTGTCTGTGGTGTCCAGCTGTCTGTGAAAAGAAAAACACTGTCAAAATAATTTTGTAGCACAAACTATTCATGTTATATAATTATTCAATATAGTTAACAGTCAACTAGTCATATTTGTACTTACACATTGCAAACTAGCTAAATAAATTGACAAACATTTTGTGTCATTATACAAAAGTACTATATCTATCAGAATCAAGTATTGCACAGAATTATAATACATGTTTATACCTATGAAAATTTTTGAAAATACATTTTTTTACTTTTTTGTTATGTTGAGATCACAAGAATATAAGTTGTGATCATGAGACAACTTATGTCAAGATCACAAGATAATCAAGTCGTGATCGAAAGAAAACAGAAAAATAATCATCCTCTTAGGGGTTCCGTAAACTTTAATTTAGGATGCTCTGGAATTTAGGATGAGAATGAGAGATGGATTTCATAAATAAGCTATTATCTTAACTATTCCTGTTATGATTCCTTTCACGTCAGAAGATGCTTCATAAATCTCACAGAGGAACTTAACCTTTTTTTAACATCCAAAGGAAGTGAAAATGCTGTTCACGTTCCTCCTTCAGCACGCCACATCAATGACAGGATGAAATGAGGTTCAACCAAAAACAGGAATTGCACAGATATAGCATTAACCACAGTAAACGGAATGCTACTGACATCTTTCTTTCTGGACCAATTAAAAACTTTGAAAATTAGAAAAGCAGCATTATTTTGGATGTTTTCGTTTGTGTGGAATATTTAGAATAAAAGAGGAATATAGTACTGATTCCTGAGGAATTGTCATTGGTGTAAAAGTGTGATATAACCCCAGTCTTTCCTAAAGGACAGAAAGCGTTTTTGGTATGAGAGAAACAAATATAATTTTTGCTTTCAGACTTATGAGACTTTCAGCATGGGAACTGTTTCATAAAAGCAGAAGTGTGTAAAACGTTGAAGCCACTGCTAAACACACTGACTAGACATTGAATGAATGCTCAGTCAAAGTGAAACGATGTGTGTGTGTTGAACACGTTTCTTTTTCTGAAACACAGGAATGGAAGCAGATAAAAACAACAACCGCTTTTTAAAAAGATGAGTGTTTGCCTTCGGGTGTATGCTAAGCCAGTTTTGACATCTTGAATTTTACACTGACATCTTGTGGTGTGGATGCAAAAAACACACTGCAGCAAAAGATGCCTTTGAAGAAAACTGAACTGAAAGTGTCCAAAAAAGGGTTATATTTTGAATTTGGCTGGTCATGTGATATCAAAATAGTAATTTATTTAATTAATAATAATAATAAATCATTATTGTTTTAATGTTATGAATACAATAATAATATTAATATAATTAATATTATTAATAATATGTTAATTGTATTACATTTATATTCATTTTATTGTTCATTCTTTTACTTTTATATTCAAATGAATGTAATTGCAGTATTAGTTGGAAAAAAATGCTAATGTTGTGCGTTCGGAAGGATTTGGGGGAGATCTAGTACACCCAACTTGCAGGGACGAAAAGTGTAGGAACTGAATCCTCTTTTTTTTTTTTGTCTTGTATCCCATTAATTCATGTTTAATGGTCCACCACTCATAAAAACAAAAAGTATGCATGTGTCAGCAATCTAGAAGCTGCTTACTGCTGAATACTGCCACAAAAATTTTATGAGATGGCAACTGGAATTTTGACTATGCATGATCTTCGTTTAGTGAAAGATACTCTTTTATAGTTTTATCAGAGGTTGTCCTGGTAGAGTGATGCTGGTGAAGCTCTTAAAACATTCCTTACAAAAGCAGGAAGACACTTAACGCTGTTTCCTGAAGACATTTCTCACATCCTCCAGCTGTGCTGGTTGACCTCACATCATTATTCTCTTTCAGCCGCATTTACAAATGACAGGGAAAATATCTGCCATGCAAACAACAAACCAAGTGTTGTTTATAAAGATAACTAAGTACAGTCTTCTACAATCCAGGGTAAAATGCTTATGCATCATACCGTTTGCTAGGCTAACAGTTTGCAGTATCTGCATTAAAACGCCTCTCCAAGATGAGGTACCATAATAATAATAATAATTTTCTCAAAGTAACAAAATCATTATTATTTGATATTATAACTATACGCCATATTGCTATGACCAAAGGACACTTTTGTAAAGGCTATGCTGAATTCAAAGTATACAGTATAGATTTAAAGTTCACTAATTTGTTAGTCAAGTTCACTATTTACTCAATATTAGCCTACTATCATATGCAATTTAGCCACCACTGTCATCAAGATTAAAACTGACACAAGATTATGAAACTTGGTTTTGTAGTAGCAGTCAAATAAAATTTTAAAGGAAATGATGACCCTTTTTTGACATTTACACTGCAACACATAGTACAACACTGACAATGTTAAACTTACCTTAAGTCCTTGTGCAAATTCATACCCAAATAACACAGAAAGAAAACTACAACAACAAAAACCTTTTCTTCAAAAAAGAAGGCCTAAGTTTAAAATTGTAAATTACATTTGCCAGTCTGTTGCTTCATATGGCTTGTCGAGTCCTTATGGACGCTGAGCAGATTGAACAGCAACTTTCATTTGCATCCCTGTTCATCCTGTTGCTCTCTGCTGCCCTCTAATGTGAATTTATCAGGGTCAACACTTTAGGTTGACCTCACTGATCAATCAAACAGTCGCAGATTTGTGATCTCATAGCCAGTCATTTGCATGCCAGCAAGTGAAATGGGAAATATGGCTGTAGTTGTCATGTGTGTGGCTGTAACAGGGAGAAACTTCTTTAAGGGAGAAACGCAGGAAAACACAACCATGTTAAACCATAGAAAAGATGGAAAGTAAGGTCTAAAATACACAAGGAGAGTTAGTTAACCAGAACAGAAACGGCTGATGTGAGATTGATCAGAATTAATGACCAAGGAACACAGAAAAGGAGCAGGATGAAACTAAATAGACATAACCTTGACAATACCATGCAGGGGGCGTAATAATTTAAAGCCTGATATAAAAAATAATTTTTAACACCCGCATTCCTATGATGGATCCCAACATCAAATATTTTTAAAGGGATAGTTCAGCCAAAAATTTAAATTCTGTCATCATTAACTCACCCTCAAGTTATTGCAAACCTGTATGAATATCTGCGAAACACAAAAGAAGATATTTTGAAGAATGTCTGTAACCAAACATTAAAGGGTTAATTCACCTCAAAATGAAAATTATGTAATTAATTACTTACCCTAATGTCGTTCGACACCCGTAAGACATCTTCGGAACACAAATTAAGATATTTTTGTATTATCTGATGTCTCAGACAGGCCTTCATTGACACCAATGTCATTTCCTTTCTCAAGACCCATAAAAGGCACTAAAGACGTCGTTACAGAGCCCATCTCACTACAGTGATTCTACAATAATTTTATGAAGCAACGAATCAGGGAGCAATCGGCCCATCACTCTATAAGTCGTTATTTATTTTTTTTGCACAAAAAAACCTACATAAGGACTTATATAGTGATGGATTATCTAGTGGCTTATTATCACTTATATAGTGAGTTCAATACAAAGTTTCGAACCGTTATGAATCAGCGTATTGATTCATGATTCGATTCGCATGTCAAACTGCTGAAATCACGTGACATTGGCGATCCGAATCATGAATCGATACGCTGATTCATAACATTCAAAACTTGGTTTTGAAATCGACCCATCACTATATAAAGTCATTATTTTGTTGTTTTTTGCGCACAAAAACTATTCTCGTCGCTTCATCAAATTGTAGAGCCACTGTAGTGAGATGGGCTTTGTAACGACGTCTTTAGTGAATTTTATGGGTCTTAAGAGAGGAAATGACATTGGTGTCAATGAAGGGCTTTCTGAGCCATCGTATTTCAAAAAAAATATCTTCATTTGTGTTTCGAAAATGAACTGAGGTTTTACGGGTGTCGAACGGCATTAGGGTAAGTAATTATAGACAGCATTTTAATTTTTGGGTGAACTAACCATTTAACTTTCATAGTATTTTTTTTCTTCCATATATGGAAGTCAATGGGGCCAATCAACTGTTTAGTTACCCGTTTTCTTAAACATATATTTTGTGTTCAGCAGAAGAAAGAAAGTCATACAGGGTTGGAACATCATGAGGGTGAGTAAAATAATTTTCTTTTTTTGGGAAACCATCCCTTCAATACTCTGGAATTTTGATATCAATATTCAAAAAATAACACAATGGTTTCCACTGGAGTCTAAGCCCCTGAGATAAACTGTATTAGATACCAGAGCAGATACGGAAGAATCACGGTAATGTGTTTTTTCTCAGCCTCTATCTCGTGAGAACATCTCAAGCGTGACATCAATACTGATGTACATGTATAATGAGCCAGAACTGCTGTCACAAAAGAACAAGAGCATATATTGTTTCACAAAACCACACTGTCATGGTCTGTGGTCAGACATGAGGATTAGTCTAGTCTGACATTACAGTGCAGCTTCCTGATAGATCTGGAAAGAGTTGAATGAATGAATGAATGAATGATTTATATAGCTTTTTATTATGTACTACTGTACACCTAAACACGCTTTACAATTATATCAGGGGGTCTCACCCACACTACAGTGTTCAGTATCCACCTCGATGATGGGACAGCAGCAAAAGTGCAACGGCACTAGTGTGCTGCTCACCACATGTCAGCTATATAGGTGGAGAGGAAAGAGAGTGATAGAGCCGATTCAACAGATGGGGACTGTTGGGAAGCCATGATTGATAAGGTCAATGGAAGGAATTTAGCCAGGGGTTATACCGCTATTCCTTCTGTAATTCTGTAACTCACCGTAATGTCTCAATTTATGATCAGTTATCAGTTCATTTGATGAACTTTCACCAACACACACAATGGCACACTCCATTGTTCACAAGACCGTAAGTGCACATGAAGTGTGCCATTTGGGACAGGGACAGTATTCGAGACGCTATTGTGTGAACAGGATATTTCGTTACTCAATTTCTCAAAACTGGTCTTTGTAAATACAAACAAATGCAAAAAAATATGAATGTCTATCGGTTTTACTTTAAAAGTCATTGATTATATCAAGGACTTTTCAGCTAGAAAAACAAGAAAGAAAAGTTTGTAAATGTAACAGACGTAGGACAGAAAGACAGTTGTTAGTGTAAACCTCACTGCCCTGGCCTCAAGAGATCATCAAGAGACGCGCACTAGAGACTGACACTCGGAGCGGGTCGAGTAGGACCGGTTAGTGCCATTTGGAGTGCACATTGGTGCTATTGACCTGGATGGGAGTGAGGTTTAGGGGGGTGAGTGTAACAGACATAGGCTAGTAGAGCTGTGTGTGTAAAGAGCCTGGCCTCAAGAGGCATTCTAGCAACTAATGTTAGAGGCTGAGGTGTTTGCCCTCCTTGTTATTGCAACCACCTCCCACGCCGCAACAACCTCAGAGCAGGTAGAGTAGGACCAGTTACATTTGGGGCAGTGCTAGTAAAGTGGTTAGTAGTCTGCGTTGTGGCTGCAGCAACCCCGGTTCGAATCCGGGTCACGGCACCAAATGCAACCTATCCTACTCAGAGCGGGGTCTCAGGCATGGTAGTCCCTGCTTACACCCTTACTTTACCCTGGTTTTTAAAAAAATCATGCGTCCACTACATATTCACGAGTTCACACTTACATCAATTAAATAGAGTAAAGATTATGCGTATTTGGTCCGGGGAGGGCTCCGGGCTCGGAAAATTTGCCCGAATCCAGAGTATGCTTTTTTCTCGTACTTGTGTTTCCAATGAAAAAAAAAATCTGATGCAGCGCCAGTGGACTCGAAACGTCACCTGTGATGAGAACACGAAATAAACGGTTTTCTATTTTTGGAACTGTGGTGTACCAACTTTTCCTTCCTTTTTCCATTTTTTTTTGTTTTCGTTTTTTGAATGAGTAATAGAGTAAATGAAATTGATGTCATTAATGACTCACCCTAATGTCGTTCCACACCCGTAAGAACTCTGTTCATCATCGGAACACAGTTTAAGATATTTTATATTTTAGTCCCAGAGCATTTGCAGTCAATGCCCACTTTACTGTTCATGTCCAGAAAGGAAATAAAAACATCATCATAGTAGTCCATATGTGACATCAGTTAGTTGATTAGAATCTTTTGAAGCATCGAAAATACATTTTGGTCCAAAAATATCAAAAACTATGAATTTATTTAGCATTGTCTTCTCTTCCGCGTTCTTCCAAAAAGATCTTGCGGGTGTGGAACGACATTAGGGTGAGTCATTAATGACATCAATTTCATTTTTGGGTGAACTAACCCTTTAATACAAGAATTTTCGGAAATTTTCTGAGTTGATCTCCCCTTCCTTCTCACAATCTGCTTCATCACATGAGGGTAGAATACATTTTTTTCTCAATATGGGATTCAACAATTCCCAATGGACAAATTCAAGCCCTGTCGTATTTTTTTTCTTGTTCAAGGAAGAGAGTTTTAATCAGATATACGTCACAATAGGGAAGAAAAGACTATTGCAACTTCAAGTGTACTGAATGAACGTAGCTACTGAACTTAATGGTACATAATAAACAAAGATCAGTTAGAAAAATCAAGTAACGTGGCTTATTTTTACCTGTTAGGCTCCATCTTTTCCTGATTGTTTGGTTTACAGTCTGATCCTATATTAGCATGTTCTCCTACTGCTGTCTTTGCCTCCATCTGGCTGCTCATCTTCAGAGGCAACTGAATCAAGTTACTGTCCACCTGGAGCTCCTCAGCATCCACGGAAGCGTCTTCTCTATGTTTTTTCTTGGGCAGCACTGGCTGGACCTTTGACTCTTTGCTCAAATATAGATCTGGTGAAGGTTCAAGATATGCACTCGGTGGGTCAACGTGTAGCTTGGAGTCAACTGCAGGCTCCTTATGTTCATCTTCCAGCTTTGTTGAGTGTCCATCCACAGTCGGGGGAGGTGGAAGGTCACGATTCTGGATGTGACTATCTCTGGTCCCTACAGTTGGTTTGTCCTCCATTATGGGGTCTTCCAGGACCTCCAGGCCCTTCCAGGAGAGTACGCTGAGAAGGGGTGAATCAACTACATGGTCTTGAGCAGGTCTCATGCTTTGACTCTGATTGAGGTTGTTCTTGTCCTTGGACTTGCTCTTCTTCAAGCTTTTTTCCTTCTTCGGGTGACGCGGCATGGTGCCCATGTGCGTGTACATTTCACTGGAGCTGGCATAATTCTGGCTCCGCGGACTCATGCCCATATCGTCAGCGGAAACCTCTTTGAGAGCTTCATCCTTCTGGGAATCTGATTTCCGCCGAAGGTTGGTGAGGCTACCAAACCACTTGAAGCCTGAGAAAGGAGAAAGCATGTTATGCATGCTGTAACTCAGTTTTCTAAATGTCTTGAATGTTTAGGGGAAAAAACGGTTTATGACGCCCACTCAGGGCTGACTGTGCACCCTAGGGTCCCTGCCATTCCAAAAGTTCTTTCAATGTGAGAAAGAAAAATGTAACTCTTAAGTAAACATACAAGCCCTGACCTTGTCTGTGGGAAAAAAATCTCTGGTCTCGTAAGTCTCTCAAACATCCATCTGAACCTTTCATGAAGCCAGAATATTTCTTTCTTATGAAAATCATGTCATGGTTGCAGAACAGTGATAATGATGAATGGGTGAGGAAATTAAGATACTGTACAAACAGGAAGGCCATTCTTAAAATAAAGCTTTATCGTAATTTGTTTCTAGCATGATATTCAATGTCAGGGCCTGCTCTAAATTTTCACTGTTGGAATGTCTATTCATTTATCTTAATAATTATAGCTCTCGGGGGAGCGTCACAGTTTAGCCCTGTTCTGGTTTTGTTTCTTGTCAAGTGGTCTGAGTATATACATCATCAGACAGACTGAAATGAATAACACATGAGACTGTTAAAAGTGATGTAGTTCTTTATGGATTTTTCCAGGTGTTGTACTTGATGAAGAAACACAGCTATGCAAATTATTAAGGATATTAAGGGAGAAACCTGTTTTGTGTGCCAAGACTGCTCTTAAAGCAAAATAAAAAAAATATGTGATAGAGTTTTCATCACTTTCCAAAAGAGGGAAAAATTTAGAGAGATGAAAGAAAAGAGAAAGATGTCAAATTTGCCGTCGCTCCCTCAGCCGCTTTATTAGAAACACCCTTACAGCAGCGTTAATTCGTTTTGTTTTTTACTGACAAGGAAATATAACACAATATGTAGTGTTATAAATTTAGTAAATTTAGTAAAAATGTAAATATAAAAAAACTTTACTAGATTTGTGATGCTGATAAGCGTCCATAGCAATTCCTAAAACATATTCAAATATCGACTTTACTGTTAAATTATTTTAAGCAATTGCAATGTGTGCATAATTTGAAATGTAAACATATACACATTTTCATATATAGAGAGGAGGCACAAAACCACACTGGACTACATAGTCAATCTATAAAATAAAAATAGATTTGAACTGAAAGGTTACGCTATTTTCTCATGAAAAGACTATATTTCATAAAGTTCAGGTCGGGGTATTTGTCACATTATTGTCACATATATGTGTTTTATATGTTGTCATTTTATAGAATAACAATAATTATTGATCAATATAAAGCTTCAATATTTATGTATGCTTGCTATATTTACTTTAATAGTACTGTTATATTTTGTTTGTTACTGGTGATTGTCATTCCATTGTGACAGCTTTTAGCAAGGCAAAATTTTATTTATCAATATTTTTACTGGCAATAGACTGGCGTGTGTACTGTATATGAACATGCATGTTATTTAAATATTTTTTTAATAGATTTTAGGTTTTAAACTTTCCTCTAACTTCCTTAAACTTCTGCTTCTGTTATTCCTGAATGATAACCATAAAAACTTAATGAGTGTACATGACGTTTAAGAAGACTTCTGTGGAAAAACTTGTGACTTGTATGTGGCGTTTTTCTTTGTCATGACTGTGCTTTTACATTTTTTTTTACATTTGCTCACAATATTACACAATATTGAATACATCTCTCAGTTATACTCAAAATAATCTGATATAAAATGCTTTTATTTTCATCATGAGTTTGTTTTCTCTTGGTCGATGTTCAATTTGGCTCATATTGATCTAGTCTGAAGTACATTCATTTGCTTGGTTCAGCTGAATCCCCAAATGTCATTACGGTATTCCCATATCCCATCACTGTCTTCAGAATGTTGTGATTCTGGCTTTGGCTTTACCTCAAGGCATGTGAGCAAAACAACAAAAACCTTTTTAAAAAACATCTATGTTTATGCACTAGTGCCTTCAAATACACTAACCTTCATAAGAGTGGAACATTACCCTTTAAAGCCATTATAAAAATCAATAATGTCAACAATTCTGCTCCTTTAGAACTCGCTGGTAGCTTCACAAGGACAGTGGGGCATTATTTAAAGGCATTTTGAACTTTAATAGACTTGCTTAACCGACCAGAGACTTCAACCACAATAACAAGCCTCATGGCAAATAGATGTCCGTCTGAAGGATTACACTTTGACAGAACTCCTCAATCAAATATACTCACTCAGTTTGCGTTTGATCATGGTCTCTGACTCCTGTGTCCAACAGGATGCAGATGGTCTTTTATGGGATGGGAAGCCACAGGTCTTCACTTCTGGCTCTTGTAGGTGTGTTGCATTTGTGTGTACAGAGAGAAGCGTGCACTTCCGCTGCACAGGGCTGATGCTCTGTAAGAAACAGCAGCGAAAGAAAGACTTCCTGTGGTTGCTGGGCGGATACCTACGAAACAGTAATGCAACACTTACTCAATAGCACTAAATAGCACTTGACATGCAAGAGCTTGGGTTACTCTGTCAAAGGTGACATGGCCGAATAATAGCACGTCTAACAAAATGTGCATCATCCTACATACCTTATATTATATTAAAATAGTACCATACCTTATTATAAAAAGCCATTTTGTTTTTGTGGCTTACCTACCACTTTATTTTTATAAAACTTGATCTCTGACTTTTTGTACAAGGTCAATTTCACAGCTATAGTCAACTAGAATTAGTGAAGAATAAACATTTCTTCCTAGTTAAATCATTACTTATTTTTTGTTTGTTTATTAGCCTTGAGTTGAAGTTAATGTGCACCAAATTATGAGAATATGAGTTGACAAGCAGTCATCTGTAATTAAAAATCAATACATCTTGTAAGTGACATTTCTTCTTCATTACATTACTTTACTTTACACATTAGTCGATGCATAGCAATAAACAACACATTTGTTACAGTATTTATTAATCAGTATTAACAAGTGGTCTTTGTTAGATCATGCTGAACGCTATTAAACAATGTGAACAGATACAATTTTTGGATTTTAATAATTAGTAGATGCTGACATTTATACACCGTAAAAAAGTTGCTGCCTTAAAATTAAGTACAATCAACTTGGATGTTTAAAGTTACTTCAACCTTAAATTAAATCAAACTGACCTAAAAAAGTTTAAAATTGCTTATTTTGATGTAAAAATTTTTTTAAAACATAGGTTGTCATAATTATTATTATTATTATTTTTATTATTTATTATTATTATTATTTTTTTTACAATGTATGAACTAAGATTAAATAAGGATTATGACAAAATAAATTATTCTGAAAGTTTTTTTATTCAACAGTAACTTTTAAATATAACTGATGTGTTTGTCACTCTCAGTCATACTAATTGAACATCATAAACTGAACCTTGAACACAAACATTGTGTGTGTAAGCATGTTTGTTACTGTCAGTCATAGCCTTGGCCATTGTAAAATATTGAAATTAAACACTTGAAGGTGTGTGTAGGGTGACCATATTTTGATTACCGAAAACCAGGGGCCTATTGCACAAAACTAGGATAAGGGATTAAACTGGTATATCTTGGTGATCTATTCATCTGTATGCAAACTCACACACTCACACCAAGAACGATAACGATAACTGTATATTAGCGGATAAATTGAGCCAGGACCACCAAGATTAATCCCCTATCCTAGTTTTGTGCAATAGGCCTCAGGACATTGGCCCAATGAAGTTCACTCAAAGATTCCTTATAAATTTCAATACATTTAATGGGGGGTATTTAGCTGACGTCAGATGGGCGGGCATTCTCATTCTCCCTCATGCCGTAGTCACGGGACTTCACGAAACCAACAATGTCCACAAAGAAGTGTGTTTTTGGTTGTCAGGGCAAGACAACCCTGCACAGCTTCCCAAATAACACAGCTTTAATGGGACATGATGAAGTTTGTTTTTCTGGAGCAGCAACGGAGTTGTGCAAGTGTTTTTGTTTGTTCCCTGCATTTCCGCGACGATGATTTATAAACAAGTTCAACTCCGGATTTGTAGCTCGTCTAATGCTGAAAGATGGAGCGGTTCCAGCTATTAATGTTCACGGTCATGTGTTTGAAGCAGTTGGTGAGTAAAACTTCTTCAAATGTCTTTGTGTTGTAGCTAATAGACTCAAATGCGCTACTATTCTATTGCTTTTCTATGTAACGTTACGTTATTCTCACTAGTCTGAAGCAAAACCGTTCAGCTTCCGTCTGCTAACATTAAATCACATAAAACAGTCCATGAACCAAATGATGTCCTTATAAACCACGAGTAAACACACACACATTGTAAAACTTGCGCAAATGCAGTAGGCCTAACTTACATACCTGATAGAGAGGTCCTGCTGTTGCTGCTTCTCCTGTTCAATTTCAGCCTCTAGATCTGATTCTGGATCATATATGTATGGCTAAATCTGATTGATCTCCATGGTTTATTTAGGAAAACGATTTCTTTTCCACGTTTAAAGCTACACTGTGTGATTATTTTCCCCCATTTAGCGGTAAAAAGGTAAATGACATCCAGTGAATATTAGTTTCTGTTCCTCTCAATTCTGATTTCGGTTTAACTCCTACGTACGGTGGCCGATTTAGTTCAAGATTAACATGGCAATCCCCCTCTTCGCATTTGACACGATGCCATCACATATATTTTTGAAAGAACTAAGTGTTTTTTTTAAATCTAAGAATAAACTAAAAAAGTTACACAGTGCAGCTTTAAACATCCAAGTTGATTGTACTTAAAAATTTAACAGTGAACTATTATTTAACAAACAGAACCTTATTTCTAGACTGTTAAACTTTATTTATTTAAATCCCATATTTTCATACACACTGTATAATTCTAAACTTATATTAAACAAATATATAACAACTATATTACATTTCTCTGTGGATTTGTGGCCACATTAATGTCCATTAATTATGATGAAGCTAAAATATTTTGGAGGACTTTTCTTCTTCACATTTCACACATATAAAAGCACACTACATTTGCTGAATAAGAACAATGTTGCTTATAAATGTGTTGCATCTCATTTCCTTTCTTGTAATCTGCCCTGGGCCTACTTCCTGTTTGAACACAAGGGCGTATGTTTGTGATACTGACAGAAAAAGTGAGAAGTTTAAAGGCATTGCTAGTTTTTGTTGCATTTTTAAGTTTTAAAGACAGATACACAAATCACATTCTTACAGATCATCATTTCCTAATCAAATATTCTCATACACACCACATAAGTGTCCTGAATTTGGTTTAAACCAACTACATATAATATGCTGTTGCATCTGTTATCTGAGTCAGTGATGTTGTTCTTGATTTCAACACTGCAGTCGTTCTGTCGTAGTAGGTTAAATGTTCCAATTTGCATACTATCCATCATAAATAGTATGACTATAATACAATTTTAATCAGAATTTCGCAAATCATAGTTTGTTGAAAACAATATACCAAAAATGCCTGAATATCTGTGTTGTTATCATTAACTAAAACTATTTAAAACATATTTATTAATTGACATAAAGCTGAAGTAAAATAAAATACTTTTTTAAAACGTTGCCATGACCACTAACTACCGGTAATAACTTCTTAATACTAAATTACTAAGTGTACTAAATCTAAACTGAAATAAAAACGAATTAAATCTGTTTAGAAACAAAAATGACAAAATCAAACTAAACATTAAACTGAAAATAGGAAATGAAAAGCTTTTTTAAAATATTAGTACAAATTATAATTGTTTAAAAATAATAAAACAATGTGATAATATCTATGTAAACTGGGGCACAGCTAATATGACTGATACTACGCAATGAAACAATGGAATATCGGACCACTAGAGGCCAGCAGAGTTCCACTGTTACTTACCACACCCGCGCTGTAATGCTTAATATTTGCTAATTATCAAGTTGCCATGAACTGAGCATAGGCTATTATCAGCATATTAGACTTGAGATAGTTTTAATGTGCACCAAATTATGAGCAGCATTAGGCAAAAATCAATCGGCTGTAATTAAGTCAAGGAAAATTACTGTACATCTTGTAAGTGACAAGGCTGTTAATAACTTCATGACTGAGGCCTTCACAAAATAAATGACAGTTTTTCAAATGGAGCACTGCTAAAATTGTCTCGACAATATAGGCTTAAAATGTGTTTAAAGCAGCAACAGCAATTTGAGTACCGGTCAAAAGTTTAGAAACATTACTATTATAATAATAATACTATTTTGAGTTTCTATTTTTTTTTAAACAATCTCCTTCATTGTATCAACTCAAACTTTTAATTTCAATAAACTAAACATTTTAAGGGAACCAGGTTACTTACTTTTTAAGTTAAACCAACAATATTTTTTTACATTGTATCTTCTGCTCATCAATCATGTCTTATATGATAAAAAAATTCAGACAAAAACAGCAATATTGTAAAATATTATTACAAATTGAAATTTATAAGGATTTTCTATTTTAATATACTTTTAAAGATAATTTATTTCTGTAATCAAAGCTGAATTTTCAGCATCATAACTCCTGTCTTCAGTGTCATATGATCCTTCAGAAGTCATTCTATTATGATGATTTGATACTCAGTTATTATTAATGTTGGAAACAGGTGTGCTGTTTAATATTAATCACAGAACCTGTTAACCTTTTTTCAGGATTCATTGACGAATAAAAATTTAAGAAGAACAGCATTTATTCAAAATTTTCTAACAATATAAATCTTATTTTTTATTTTATTTTTTTAAATCCTTGCTGAATAAAAGTATTAATTTCTTTGAATGGTAGTTCATATAAAAAATATTTCTATTTTAAATAAATGCTGTTCTTTTTTAACTTTTCAAAGAATCCTGAAAAAAATATTATAAGTAATATTACAGGCAGCACAACTGTTTCCAACACTTATGTGACACTGAAGACTGGAGTAATGAAGCTGAAAATTCAGCTTAATCACAGAAATAAATTATATTTTAAAGTAGCTTAAAATAGAAAACCATAATCTTATTATACCTTACCATATTATAACAGACTTTCATAAAATGCTCCTACATTGAGTTTTTAGTCACAACCTGTCACTCGCACGAAATCCACCAAGAGCAAACCACAACCATCCAACCATCCAATCAATTCCCTGTGGACAAAATCTTGTCCCGTCATATACTATTTCTTGTTTGAGAAGCCATTTCACTCAGATATACATTACAAGAAAAGACTATTGCAACTAACTTTAAAGCAGAAACGTTCTCTAAAGCTAGATGTTTAAACCTAGTTCCACTTACAGGTAGGTGATGAAGAGTATACAAGTAAAAACGGAAGCTAGAGTGACACTTAGAGTGCTGTTAACATATATCTTTGCCATAACCTGGCATTATTTCTGTGTTAAATGATTCACAGGTGACGTCAGAAAATAATGGAAAGTGCTTCAGTGGTGAAGGTGCACATGGCTATTTAAAGCTACATGTACATCCACACACCCACACAGTCAGTTTGACAGCATGGTTAGATTGTCAACATTTTTCAAGTTTCATTAAAGTGTCTTTACCACAAGGTTGTTCGAACCTAAATGGATTTTATCATAGTGGAAATGTTCAGGGTAACAAAGGTTAGCATTAGCGCTAACAAAACACATCAGACCTCTTGAGTTCACAGCCAGATTCGGTTCTTAACTGTGGTGAAATCACTGTAAAACCATACAATATTAAATGTATCAACATTTAATAATCAAAATACACATAGTCTATAGTTAATCAGTAAGATAATGTTGGATGTTGGCAGTTTACAGTTGCAGTAATCCAGAATGTGCATGTATATTTTTTAGTCATGGTTCTTGTACGGACCAAAATTTCTTTATTGTATTTAATAATTCACCACTCAAAACCCATTCCCTGCAAACAAAAATATGTTTTCAGAATGTATTCCATTAAGTTATCAAAACATTATTTCTAAATGTTCTCAGAATGTTAAAAAATGTTTATCTTGGTTATGTGAATTTTAGAGAAAGCATTCTTATCAACCAATGACTGTAAAAAATATGGAGGACACATCTTTATTTCCTTCCACTGAAGAAAAGTGAAGCCGCCAATGCCCGAATATGGCGCTGACATCTTGTGCAGATTTGGGACAGAGTCTGCGCAGTAGAGAGCAGGAAGTAGAGCCGCAATATCAAAAAGCCGCCCACACTCTCGCAGATGCAGAACTATTAATTATGTTGCCGTGAAATAAACAGTTATGGAAATGTAGAAATTAAACCTAAAACTCCAATCTCCTCGCGAAAATCATGAAAAAAAGTATGCCTCCGTGACTACCTCACTCAAAGAAACCGTCAATCTCAGCCGTCTACTGAGATTAGGTCCTTTGGGTCCTCAACTAATGGGTCCTTTGCGAATGTCCCTTGTCAGACTGTACGAACATGATTCCCGATGTAAGCCATGTCACACTGTAAGATCTCAGTTGTCATTAATGTCAGACTGTACAATATCAAGGCACGCTAAAAACGGGCACACGCAAAAAAACTCATCCGGTGTTTTATATCATCAATGAATGAGCTGCATTACACCCGGGGCTGAAATGATGGCTACAAGGAAATCTCTAACTCTCGTTTTGGTCATAGTTTGTCTTGAAAAACCGAGACATTTGTCGTAGGAGAAGTCACACTGCAGGATTGTGCGCCAAATCTTCTGACACTGGCAGAATTTCGTCTGAGGTAAAATTTAATCTTAGCGCTCATTAATCGGCTGCCGGTGAACATGTCAAACTAATGATCGAAGACGTCAGATTTTAGCTTATCTAAATAAGCTTTTTTGGAATCTTTTAGGATTTGCAAAATTTGTCTCAGACGGCCAAATCGTGGGCAAAATCGCACAGTGTGCACCCGGCTTAAAACCTAATTTATAAAAAAAAAAACTTGAAATGTAACCATTGTGATAAAAACTGCCTACAAAACTGCTATACTGACAGAAGCCATCTTTTGCCATCGTTTGTCTCGCGTCCCATTAGAATACGTGGAGGGGCGGGAGTTATGAGCTATACTGGGACCAACCACCTGGTGACGATCGTGACGCTTTGGCTTCAGTTTTTTGTTTTTCAACAATTAAACACAAGCTATAAAGACAAGGAAGGAAAACAAATATGTTGAAATCTAATTTGTATAATTGTTCACTCGCTGATAAAGGGATTTGAAGAAACATCTGCTACCCAAGGCTCAGCTCAGGACTCTGTGAACACACATATTGCTTTTCTGACACAGTCTAGGAAACTTGTAATCAGTCTTCCTCCATGTGACAAAATCCATTGATTCTTTGACTATCACGTTATAGAAGATTTTCATTGTCTACTGTATCTGACAAGTTGAAGCTTTTGATGTTCCTCTTCGAAATGTCTTCTTTATTGAGAAGGACAAGATGTCAGTTGAGCAGTATACTGAATATAAGCTGAATATCATCACATGTTTCAGAGTGATGAGTGGCACTGGTTTCATTTACACACGTGCATCTTATAATGGCTTATTGTTAGAGTGGCTCTGTCGTAAATGCTGCTTCTCACGAACTCCATCTGTAAGCGCTGTGAATTTACATGCATTTGGAAACCCATCATGCGCTAGATTTGTTTGAAAGTGAAGAATTTGATAAACAGATATTTTCAATGCAACTTGTAGTGTAAGGCATAGGCCGACAAGCTGAGACAGGAACACAGGAGCGAGGAAATTAATACACATCTGGGGAAGGTCAAGGAGAATCAAGATCTGAGATGCAGGGATCAGATTTAAACTTTTCTTTATCCATAATCCCTCATTCTAAAGAGAGAGATACAGGAGAATAAATATTATTTTTTATTGAAGTTGGTATTATAGTGAAATTAATTCAGATCACCATTGAACATGATAAATAAAGGAAGTAAGCAAGAGAAAGTAAACACTGCAAGTGCCTTGTCAACACTAATACGTTTAAAAAAACTTTTTCTCTCCGTTTTGGCCTTCCATCCACAGTGAGACGGCATAATGGCTTTTTGAAAACATTTGAAAACGACATTTTTGCGTTGTAGTGTGGACTGTAAAAACTGAGGTGTTTAAAAACAATGACTTAAATGTATCTATCTGGATAAATTGAGGGTATGTTTACAGACGACAACGTTGTGAAAATGATCCCGTTTACTATGAAAATCTCTCTCATCCTGCAGATGCTAAACATGTCACTTGTACAGTGTACAAATTCACACTGTTCAATGATTAAGACGTCTTTATTTGGTTTGCGTAAAATGTAAAACGTCACAATATTATTGGCTTCTTCTGTGTCCATAGACATTTTTCAACGATCAATCAGTAAAATGCTTTTTAAATTTCTTAACTGTGATTGATATAATTCTATATAATTAGACTAGTAAAATATATATATATTTATTTTTATTACTATTATTATTATTTGAACTGACATTTAAAACAAACTGTATTTATTTTATTTGCCTTTCACTTTCAGAAACAATGGTTCAATTGGGTTCTAGCTGCTTCTCCACAGCCACAACTATCTTGAGCAACGCGAATGTGTCCTCGCCTGCTATCAAAGGTTAGACACGCATCTGATAAATTCACCATTAGAACAGATAAGCAGTCATTTCCTGAGTGAGGAAAGTGTATACAAGACAAGTGTGTCATGAGAAATCGAGCCCCCAAGGAACTTGGGTCTCCTTTAGGACCTAGGCAGTAATGCCTGATCAAAAGTATCACAAACATTATTCATTTGAAACATGTAATTATTTGGGAACTATATTGGAAGCAACAAAACATACTTGTAATTTTTTTTGGTTAAAAAGGATCCAAAATAATTTTTTGAGAAAGTACATCACCAGCCAGTGTTCAGTGATTCACAACGGAAAGTTTGTAATAATGTGTTATGATTTTAAGTGGTGTTGGTGGTTTTCTGCAGGAAATTCGCAAATTAGTCATGTCTGTATACAAGGAGTCAGGCTAGTAGGCTCAAGGGCATGTGATGAGTCTGCAGGTGGCAGACCATTTATAGCCTTTTCTTTTTGGATTGTATGGTGTAACCATTATGACCACCTTCCTAATATTGTGTTGGTCTCCGTTTTGCTGCTAAAACACCCCTGACCCATCAAGGCATGGCCTTCACTAGACCCCTGAAGGTGTGTTGTTGTGGCATCAAGATGTTAGCAGCAGATTGTTTAAGTACTGTAAGTTGCAAGGTGGGGCCTTCATGGATCAGACTTGTTTGATCAGCATATCCCACAGATAATCAACTGGATTGAGATCTGGGAAATTTGTAGGCCAAATCAACAACTCAGACGCGTTGTGCTCCTCAAACCATTCCTGGAACATTTTTGCTTTGTGGCAGGGCGCATTATCCTGCTGAAAGAAGACACAGCCAAAAGGAAATACCATTTTCATGAAAGGGTGTACATGGTCTGCATCAATGCTTAAGTAGGTGGTATGTGTCAAAGTAACATTCACATGGATGGCAGGACCCAAGGTTTCCCAGCAGAACATTGGCCAAATCATCACACATACCTCCACTGGCTTGCCTTCTTCCCATAGTGCATCCTAGCATTACGTCTTGAGCAATTTGATCTACAACTTGTCTGTTTGATCGGGACACATGGGCCAGCCTTCGCTCCCCACGTACAATGAGCCTTAGCCGCCTATGACCCTGGTGCAGGTTTACTATTGTTGGAGCACTTTTGATAGATACTGACCACTGCAGACCGGGAACACCCCGCAAGCGTTGCAGTATTGGAGATGCTCTGACCCAGTCGTCTAGCCATCATAATCTGGCCCTCGTCAAATTTGCTCATCCTTACACTTTTCCTGCTTCTAACACATCAACTTTGCTGACAACATGTTCACTTGATGTCTAATACATTCCAGTTTTATTATCAGTTTTATTCACTTCACCTGGTCACTCATAATGTTATGCCTGACCGGTGTGTAAAGGCTGCGTCCGAAAACCTAGGCAGCTGACTCGTTGCCTTATGAGAAAATGGCTTGAAAGGCATCATTTTGTGCATAAGATTTCTAAGGAAGTGTAACCGTTTAATGATCTACAGCAAAATAGAGTGAGCTGTGGTGAGATCTAAACAAATATTTAATTACTACATTAGTAATTTCTCGCTAGAAATGACATCCGAAGTGGAAAATATAGGTAAAAAAACATATATTTACACTCAAACCGACCAGCAAGCGCAACTTTCGGAGGCCATCCTTTTTTTCCGAGCTCAACTGTGACAGAATGGAACGCACAGGATTGTGGGATATCAAAGACAGCTAAGGATACATCCATGCTGCCTTAAAAAATCCATCAGATGAAGGTCACTCAGGAGACCAGAAGTGAAGCAAACATTAGATTCGGAAGTTGCTTGATGCCTTCCTGCCTTGAAATGTGTCCTCCGAAGGCAGCATTTTCCAGGTTTTAGGAAATTGGATAAAACTAGCGATATCAAAGAATTCAGATTGATAGAATACCATTTAGGATGTTTTTGTGCTGTAAAAAGATAAAATAAAAGGTTATAACATTTATTTCAAGAAGGAAATTAACTTGACGGAGCTCCAAACTCAAACCAACGTGGCAGCAACAAACACAAAGTGACGTTTGCTCATTTTAAAGAACATTTTATGCCAAAAAGAGACATGTATTAAATAATTGCATCAATTCACATTTGAAGGGTTATTCAGATTCTTCTAGTAATATAGTATGATTAAGAGCTGTTTAATTCATAAAATGACTGCACAGGTCTAGCCGTTCCTGTGCCCTCTTAAGTGTATATAGTGTGTCACAACTGTTGCTATATTTGAAGGAAGGTTGGCAAAGTGGTTCAGGCCAGGTGTGAGAATGATGGAGGTTGTGATGGCATGAACGGCAGTAGGGAATGTGAAGGTGACTCGAGCAGAGCTCTACTCACAGCAGCTAGACGGGTGTATTTTTAGAGCCGCCTCTCTCTTTGCTCCTCTCTTTATTGGCTCTCTCTTGTTTTCATCTAGGGCTTTCTTGTGTAATTTATCCTCAATTAATAAACTTAATTTTAAGTAAATATTAGTGTTGTCACAATAGCAAAATTTCACTTAATGCATCAAATTAAACTATACTAACTTTAAAGATAAGGAAATCCCATTGAACACAATTTTTACTGTTTAATTACTTTAAAAATTTTAAATGCATATTTACATTTACATTTATATACGGTATTATAAATGTATTATGTAAAAAAATACTTTTGTCATCACTATCATAGACATTATTGTATCATAGATTATGAGATTTAAATACATTTGACCTTTATGCAGGAGGTCACAGGAAAGGGTAAACATCTGCACGTTTCTCCTCAGTCATTATCAGAAAATTCTGCATTTTATGCTAATGCTATAATAATTATTGAATCATTTCAGGAAATTATATTTTCTTTCTTCAGAGTTCAGACTCAAGGTACCAGGGCTGTAACAGTGGAGATTGGGGGAACAGCATTAATGATAAACATCTATGAGATTTTCAAAGGCAGATTAATAAACTCTAAGTAACTCGAGTAAATCTACTAATAAAGAAAGGAAGCAAAAATTTTGTTTTTGGAAAACCAAATGTTGCCTCAACTAAAGTGTTGTCCTGACCTCAGGACAGCCATCCACATGAGCCACACCAAAAATAGTTAAAGAGATTAAGGCCAAATTACCCTTTGAAGATAATGAATGCGTCTGACCCATTGGTACAGAAATAAACAGGATAAAGTCATTGGTATAGAGGACATCACCTTGTTTAGACACCAAATATTCATAAATATTGTCTCATTCAATAAGGATTGAATGAAGCAGGGTCATGCAGTCCTTATGAGTTGCAAATGTTCTACATAACAACACCATTTGAAAGAATGAGTTTGGGGCTGGCAAATTTATATTACCATTGCTATAAATCCCCTTGTTATTTGAGATGTAACATGCCTGTAAAACGTACATAATAAAACGTTGGGAATATGTGTATAACTGTATGTACATTATTTACCAACAAACATTTTTAGCAATTTTCCCTGGTTAAAAAAAGAAGCCAAAATATCCCACACTGCAGATTATGTCTGTGCAGTACTGATTCTGAGGTGGATTGTATTTGATACAAAACTAACTTGACTAAATCAAATGAAAAAGTTATAAAGGTATACTTTCAAGTTTTCTCAAGCAAAGCAAATTCTGAAAGTCACTGAAACTCGTAGTCTCACATTTTTGGCATAGACAAAGTATGTTGAAGGTACAATTTTCTAAGGACTGTTATTGTTCCATTTTTTTATTTTTCTTTAATTATTTATTTTTTTGGTGTCACTCACACTCTCTTCCTTTTTGTGCTTGGCAATGTTAGCTTTTTTAATTTAGCTCCATAAAACTTTATTATGATGTAAAGAGCTGAAACACGAAAGGTTTTCCTCAAATTTTTGTCCTACAAGATTTCCATCCAGAATTCGCACTTTCAACACACGCAAAGGCACGGTATTAGATAAATCTCTTTGTTGCCAAACACACACTATTTATGTCCCACTTCATGCAAATTGTGACATTAGAAATTACCTTAATGCCTCACAAAGGTCTCTTCCCTCAATGTCTTTGCTGCCCACCTACACGTTTCTCCATTTACATCCAGAGAATAAGACTCTCTCTCTCTCTCTCTCTCTCTCTCTCTCTCTCTCTCTCTCTCTCTCTCTCTCTCTCTCTCTCTCTCTCTCTCTCTCTCTCTCTCTCTCTCTCTCTCTCTCTGTCTCTCTCTCTGTCTTTCTCTCTCTGTGCGCGCGTGTGTTTAAAAGCTGCAGCACGTAAGGGGTCGGATGAATCATTTGAGAGACATTTAGACTAATGTTAGAGCCACAGGTCTCTCCACGCACACAGCCTCTGACTGCTAATAGAGAAACACAGATCTTAGATTAGTTTAGTAACTGGTTAATTCCCATTTCTCATCAGCCTCCTGCTCAAAACTCTAACCCTTTAGCTAAAGGCTCAGATCATAAACCACTAGGCACTGAACACTCTAGTGAGGGGTACTTGATGAAAATGAGCCCTGATTACAGAGCAGAGACAATTATGATATCTAGGACAAGGTTTATTGACTGTCAGATTACTCACTCTACCTAGCCCTGCAGAGAAAATGTGTGTGTGTGTGTAATGTTTAGGCTTATGTTTATGTTTGGAATAGCATACTTGCACACTACTTTTACTATTTCTGCAGTATACAGTAGGTGTGTTGTCATATGCATGCATGCTGAACACCCATATAAATATACCAAAATATAATACAGTTCATTGTTGCAGTGTGCCATAATGCAATGCAGTTTCATTTTTTTGAAATGAATAAATGTATATGTTTTGTGTATTTATTTACAAATATTAAACAGTACACAATATTCACTGTAAAAAACAATGGCATTAAAAATTGGAAGCTGTGGTTGTAGTAAAACATAGGAGCAAAATATTACGTTTTACAAATTTAAATAAAATTTACAGTAAAAAGTATTTACTGATATACCAAATTACTAAAATATTTTTTTTTAACCTTGTAGTTTATATTGACCCCCACCTTTATCAAAGTTCATTACAAGTAGCTTTTTCGATGAGAAATAGAAATACAAAACACCATCATGGTAACACACATAATTCTAAAATAATGCAATAAATATTAATTTAACAACATAAGACATTGTAACATTGAACCGTAATATACATAACTGTACATAAGAAGAAACTATGAAGAACCCGTGGAAAAAACATCAAATATGAGCTATCACATGGTTTCTCAATGTAAATTATAAGATGATTTGTTCATTTGAAATATAACTGGTCTTTTTCACTTCAAAAAACTGGTATTCTGGTATTCAATTCTGAACAGCCGTTACCCAAATGCAATATCACAGTGCTTGCCACATGATGGAGCTCTTTCTGTTAATTATACTCTTGTCACAGCATCGACTTTGCATAGCTCTGTTTAATAGGCATTACTTTTTGCACATTAACACTGCTGTTAAATTACAAAAACCTTTGTTAGTTAGAAATTGGTTGTATACTCCACTGCAAGCATCCCTATATTGCTCATAAGTTAACAATTAAGGGTTTTTTAGTTACACGTTAGTGCAGAATTTATCTACAGTTCTGATGGTTATTTTTCTAAATGCCTGGGAAAACTTTTACCTGTAGTGTGGAGAAAAGGTCTTAGGGAGGCACGGTGTGCTCTGAGGAAGTGCGGATATGTTGACGGAGCAGAGTCTTTCTCCCTGGAGTGCCATGAGCAGGAACACATGGAAGAGCAAGTGATTTCTCAAAAGAGGACAGTAACTCAAGGGTCAAAAGCCACAGGAGTAAGAGAGATGGATTGGGTTTGATGCCATATATAAGACAAATAGACTTTAATTACAGCGCCTGCACTGTAGCAACTTATATTGCTCAAACATTCACATTAGAGGTTTCATTCTAAGTTTCCAATTTTCCTAATTCAGCTTAAATAGCCCAAATAGCTATGTTTGTTTATTATATATATATATTATATATATATATATATATATATATATATATATATATATATATATATATATATATATATATATATATATATATATATATATATATATATATATATATATATATATATATATATAATCCGCTGTATTATTCATGCCAGACCAGTAGATGGCGAGATGGCGTTGTATGTCACTTTGTAATTAACTAATTTATGTTTTTATAGCGTAGCCTACACTGAGACAAAAACAAAATTGTTTTCAAATACTTGCACTTCACGTACTTTAAAACCCGTTTTCAAAAGTATGCCTTTTTAGGCCCATAATTGTATTGTAAATTAAGAAATGCATAAAAAGTTTTACATTTTTTATTGAATATGGTGTTGTGTAAATAGACCCTTAAGCCACATTTCCACTTAAAATTACCTGGAACAATGTGTCCCAGTAACTTTTTCCCCCCACAGACCTCTTGCTGTCTGCGTTTCCATCGCGGTCTAAACAAAGTACTGTGAATCCCGCTGGATTTCGTCCTCTGCATATAATCTTAATAAATCCTGAACATCGTCCTCGGTCCATCCGTCATATTTTTAAAACTCCATTGTTTCGAATAGCAAACAACTCTTACTGCACACACCGCAAAAGACTTTTAACTCTTTACCCGCCAAACACAGAATTTTTCGTTATTTGTGAGAAAATGCTTCCCGGCCAAAAATTGAATTTTCCGTGTTTTCACTGTAAGACGCTAGGGGGTGCTATTACGCATCCTCTGAATAAGTACTGAATCTCCTGATCAAAACACATGAGGAAGACACTGTAAAACAAACGAACACATGTAATCATATAAAAAATAACGTGATCATCATCATTAAACATCATATGAATCAAAAAACTATCTAATGTTAGTGAATGAAATGTGGATCCAAGACGAGCCACATTACTGTGCATGTATTAGGGGTATTGATGGACTCGATGTTCATGTTTGATCTGTGTTTGATCATCGCTCTAAATCTGATCTGGATTCAGTCTTTTACAAAAATGTGATTTTTCTCAGCAAAGCATTCATTATTTTGATACAATGTATGCTCAGATATTCATTAAACAAAATAGTCTATGGGCTATTAAATGTTTTTGCAAATTGTCGAAAACACTGCTGGTGGCTGGCAACTTCTTTTTTTTAACGCTGGCGGGGAAAGAGTTAAAGGGGTCATGAATTGAGAAATCTAGTTTTCATTCAGCCTTTGATATATAAAAGTTTATTGTGATATAAGAATATCCTGTAAATTTCAGAGCTGAAAACTTCCTTGTTAGTCAAAGAAAAGCTTTTATTATTGCGTTATTACAGATCATTTGATATGATTGTGTACGTGCCTAACAAATACATAGCCCTGACTTGTCACAACCAAGACATATAAAGCATGTGTAAAACGCAAAATTGTTTCACAATATTAGTAAATATTTGAATTTTGACTAAACTTTTGCTAACATTTTCGATTTTACTATAATATAACATTAGAAAAACCTATAAGAAACATTAGTCATAAACCTTATTAAGGATAACTTACCAAGCAAAGGCTGTTATAACAGTTGTACTTGAGCTGTTCTTTGTTTATTGTCCTGCAATTCGGGATCAGACTCTGGGTCCAACATGTATGGGCGAATCATTCCGGTTGCCATTTTTCCACATTGGACGTTTTTTTGTTAATTCCAAAAGCAATACATGCTTAAAAGTTAAGAAGCTCTTATTTAAGTCGAAATCATACTAGAAAAGAAAGGTTTCTACATTGTGTTTATTTGACAAAATTATGCTAATACATGCCGTAGAAATCCATAAAAATATATTTTACCAACTGTTCTTCATACCAGTGTTAATATTGATTGTCTTTTGTCTAAAGTTTAATTTTGTCACATTTTAGGCATCTGAGTTGTTTTGATCTTAGTCTAGTTTTACTTAAATTAAGTTATTATAATTTTTTTTAATCCATTTTGCCATCTGTGACTTAAGTACAGTGCTCAAGTAAATGTACTCTGTTACTTATAAAACTGTATAATCCAAATGTAATGGAAATAGTAGTCTGTTAAATTTTACTGGAATTTTTTACTGGAACATTGTACATATCCTTCAAATTCCTTTTTTTGCTGCCATTTACACATCAACATGTATATTTCACTAAAATAGCCAATCAAGTTTAATTGAAATGTATCAATCAACAGCCAGCAAATACTACTTTTTAAAAATATAAAACATAAACACAAGGGCTGCAGCAGATAATTCTCCCATTAATGCTCTATTTGCATGCAGGCACTCTTGAGTAACTGTCTCACTGGTGTATCCTGTAATTTACAGGCCTGCTGACATTTCAGAGCGAGCTCCTTTTTGTGGTGCCAGTTGTTGTAATTGTGCAAGCAGCTGCAGCCGTGTTATTTCTCTTTCGCTCTGCTGCCTGTGCCATCCCTAGGTGATGCTACCTGTCGGCCGGGCAACAGGGACGGAGGATTTATGGGGTGTGAATTTGGTGCGTGTCTGTATAGAGGCGGTGACATTCGGGAGTGTTGTTAATCATTTGCCCAATAGGATCCACTGGGGGATTTTTAGATTGAGCTCCTTTAAAGAGAAAGAAAGTATATTCATAGAGGCTAGTAGTGCAGCTCCGCCTCTGGGACCGTGGAGCCTCACGGCAGAGCTGCATCAGGGAGCACATGCTGATCTCAGCTTTATGTTAAGTGATCTTCGCTGTGGATGGATGGCAGGACCCCTGAGAGGGGAAGAGTCCTGCCGTAGAGGGGACAATGTTAGTTTCTAGCTAGGAGATTGTTGTTAAGCATCTGCCCAATGAGGGATTTGTAGGCTGAACTTTTGAAAGGGAATGAATGAAGTTTATTTAAGTAAGCTCTGCCTATGGGACCAGGGGGTCTCACGGCAGAGCTGCATTAGGGAGCTCATGCTGATTTCAACTTTTTGTTAAGTGATCTTAGTTTTGGATGGATGTCAGGACCTGTGAGAGCAGGAAAGGCCTGCTGTGGAGGAGGGACGGCTGTAGAAAGGTGAAACAGATGGTCTGAGTTTTAGTAAGCACAACGCAGCAGGGCGGTGTTAAAAGTTTTTGAGGACTCAGTCTGCAGGAGTGTTTTGGCATTTCATTTTACCTTTGAGTGTCAGATGGAGGCTTTATTCTTGGCGAGCGCCGACATACGACTTCAAGGAAAATCTTCATCTCGAAACGCTTCCAGTGCCAGAAGAGTGAAGACACAGATGCCAACGCACCAGCGTCCAAATGGATACCTCTTTCTATCTCCTCTTCTCTTAAACACTTTCGTCTCTTTTTTGAATCCTTGCTTAAAAAGACCAGCATGGACGGTCATCAGCATATGTTATGTTTTGGATGCTGTATGGGATGCTGATGTCCTCACTAGGCTTCTTTAACCCTGATTTTAATTGCACAACGATGCCTCTGGATAAAAAACTAATTTTTGCTTTGAAGAACTGTCCTCTGAAAAAAAAGAAAGAAAAAAAAAACATTTGGCTTATGCTATTGGAGCCAGTTTTATAATTAGTATGTAGCAGTTAGTGTAAAGTCTGTCACAGTTTTTTTAGTGTCATAAAATGGGTTTTATATATATATATATATATATATATATATATATAGAGGTGGGCATTTATTAATTAAAAAAAAAAGAATCTAAATTAAAATGGCTGATCTGAATTCTGCCGAAGGCTTTCAGAACACTCTAAAAATGCTGGGTTCCAACCAAGTTGGGTTGAAAATGGACTGGGTTTGTCTGGACTGCCAATTTCTGGGTTTGTCCATTTTCAACCCAACTTGGGTTGTTTTTAGTGCAGCATTTTTTAGAGTGAATGTGTGTGCTACTCTCTCACATACGTTACGCTAGGGGTGTAACGGTACAGATTGCTCATTGTTTCGGTTTGTATCACGTTGTAGGTTCATGGTTTCGGTATGGTTCTGTATTTACTGTGTTCAAAGAAAAAAGGACTATTGTTAAATAAAAATAAAGAAAATAAGAACAAATAACTTAAATACAAGCAGCAACACAAATAAATACTACTGAGCAAAGATACTAATAAAAATAAACAATGCTTTTCAAGTTTTTCAGGTAGGTCTAACATTAGTTTTTACACTCTAAAAAATGCTGGGTTAAAAACAACCCAAGTTGAGTTGAAAATGGATAAACCCAGTAATTGGATTGTTTGAACCCAGTGAATGGACCCATTCAAACAACCCAATTTCTGGGTTTGTCTATTTTCAACCCATCTTGGGTTGTTTTTACCCCACCATTTTTAGAGTGTAGGTAGAGAAATATCAAATGTAAAATAATTGCATATTTCACTGTTTAGATTAAAGATGAATCCTTATTAAACTTACACAAGCTATTCAATCAAGAGCAGTGAGTGGTGTTCTTATCTTTTGTTTGACATTAAACAAAGTAGTAAAGGCTACTGCTAGCCTGACAAGCCAGACCCACATCAAGATGTTTGGTCTGGAAACTCACCATTGACAGGGCTCAATCCGAGGGGCGGGATAAACGGTTGTCTTTCAAACTCCCTCTGCAAGCGATAGGATAGCGCTACACCAACCAGAGCAACGAAGGTGAAACAGAGCTCGTTGATAGATTAAACATTTGCCGGATCCGGTCAGCAAAACTCCAAACACATCTTCCCTTTTTAAGAATGACTTCAGTGCCGTTCTTTGTTCTTTTCTCAGAGAAAAGCTTAAATCCAAGTCTTCCAGAATCGCAGTCAAAGCTGATTCGAAAGACCACCGTTCGCCAGTTTCTGTG
The DNA here is from genome assembly GCF_024679245.1 of Pseudorasbora parva. NCBI lineage: Eukaryota > Metazoa > Chordata > Actinopteri > Cypriniformes > Gobionidae > Pseudorasbora > Pseudorasbora parva. The sequence continues at coordinate 15,254,951 of NC_090194.1, read as the reverse complement.
TTTACTAGAAGCACGCAAACGCAACTCGGCCGTCGTCATTATGGCCCCGCCCACCGACTCTATACACGATGTGATTGGTCCGGCAAGAGTTAGGGGAATACAGCTCAGAAGGGTATTGAGAGTTCCTAGACGACACTTGCGGGCAGATTAAATTTGCTGCCGTTAGGGTGCGTCTAGATTTCTAGGCTAGGCTACTGCCCCTTTAAGACCTAATGCAGGGATAGGTGTCGTCTTTCTCGACTGTATAAAGTTCACTTAAGGCATATACAGACTGTCTGCTAGGATACTCATCAAGATGGACATGTCAACTTACTTCTTGTGTGAGTTTGTCCGTTCACGCGCAAGACTTGAAAGATAACTCAATATTTGCGCGCTGTGAGACGAGTGCACGGTTTGGGACGAGTGCACAGAGACTGATCTTCTCTCAGCGTGTAACTTTCAGTATTTTCAAGTTACAACCCATATAAAAGATGGGTAATCAGATGTGAGATGAACCGCTGTGCAAGTGCGTTCCGGCACCTTTTACATGGCACCCCTGCTCATGTCAGACGGCACCCTGCTCGCCGATTCAACCCAAGTTGGGTTGAAAATGGACAAACCTAGAAATTGGGTTGTTTGAATGAGTCAATTCACTAGGTTCAAACAACCCAATTTTTGGGTTGTTTGTATATATAATATATATATATATATTTTTTTTTTTGATGGGTTTTATATATAATCATTAAATTATGAAATACATAGTACAAAGCGTCACTAAATCCATAAAATTCATTACTCATCTACTGAAATTTTGATTACCATATTGAAAATCTAGTATATTAAGCATTTCACAATAATCACCATATTGTGAAATGCTAGAAATATTCCAAAATTAAGTCAGTGTTTCTTGGCCTTTAAATATTATTTTTACTGACGATTCTTATATAATATTTTACAGCTTGGCATAACTACAAAAATTGTATTCTTCACAATAATATCCATTGGTGTTTTCATTCATTTACAATGTTTTTTCTTTCTAGAAATTAATTTGAAAATGAGGTTACCTCATACAGTCGTGGTCAAAATTGTTGGTACCCCTGGTAAATATGATCAAATATGGCTGTAAAAAATAATCTGCATTGTGTTTCCTTTTGATCTTTTATTAAAAAAATCACAAAAATCCAACCTTTCATTTAAGTAAAATAATTGAAAATGGGAGGTAAATCACATTATGAAATAATTTATTTTCTCTAAAACACGTTGGTCACAATTTTTGGTACCCCTAGAATTTAGAAGAGTAAAATATCTCTATTAATGTATATTTACATTAATATATATATATATTTTTTTAGCACACCAGGGTGACAAGGAACATACAGTTGTCCCGCTATGATGTCTTGTTGCACAGGAGTATAAATATAAGGAGGCAGAAAAGTCAAATTTCCTTAATCATTTATCAAGGTTCGATTTTTGTGCATTTTTTAATAAAAGATCTAAAGGATAATCGATGCATGTTTATTTTTTACAGCCATATTTGATCATATTTACCACCAGGGGTACCAACAATTTTGACCACCACTATATATATCTAGATTTTAGATTGAATGGCACTTGGAAATATCTTGAATTGTAGTCATTTTAGCTTATTTTAATGCTTGTTTAATTTTATTCAAGTAATTTTGAGGCCCTTTTGGAAGTTTGCTTAGGCCCCCTAGTGGGCCCCGGACCCCTGGTTTAGAACCACTGCTCTAAGACTCTGTTTACACCTGCGCATTTCCGTTTTAAAATGCATAACTTACGGTTACGCCTGGCATCCTCACTACTCCGACCCTCCAAAAGAGAGACTTTTGAAAATGAAGTCATGGCTGCCCACATTCGCTCCATCTTCTGGATCATTGAGTATCCTTCCTTGATTCGTCAAGCCTCTATCATATGACCATTACGCTACAATACATGACATAACAGACTAGCCTTGACGAACATGTAAACAATAACATGGAGACAGAACTACAAGCTTTGCTGACTTTGTTTTTGATCTTTTTCACAGACATTGTGCAGTTCAACTCTGCATTTTATAATACTACAGCTGCAACACATCTAATTTCAAGCGGCATAAGCCCTATGTGGAACGCGCAAACCCAGTGCATGAATGGTCATTTGACCATTTTCAGGTTGTGTAGTGTGGATGGAGATCTTTTCTGAAATGCCAGTATGGACAAGGATCGTTTACATTTTAAAATGCTGTGTTAAAAAAAATGCACTAGGGTGGACATAGCCTGAGTCTCATATCAAGTAAAGTTCCTTTTTTGGGTGAACTGTCCCTTTAAAACTATATGGTCTGCCAGCTAGTCCTGCACTGTCCACCGTAATCCAACATGGAAATTCAAGCTGGTCTTTTCAATAGAGATATCTTTTCCTGCACTCTGCATGTGTCTCAATTCTCAAGCTCTCTCGCTTACTTTCTCTCCTCCATTCCTCCAGACATTTATCCTTCTCTCTATTTTCTCTCACCTCAGGATAAAGATGAAGAGCATTCACTTCAGGAAGCAATGTGAAATGTTGACTAAATCGGCTGGGCAAATAGGGCCATTTGTTTGGCTGCCCATCCTCCCGAACATATAATCTCCTCTGCAGTAGAGTTGATGTGTATATCATATATCACGATCACATGAGCCCACCGTACTCCCACAATGCACCCCACCGGGCTACTAATTGGATGACGGGTTGTAAAGGTGACACCTCGCCCTTCTCCGCCCTCGCCCCTGCCCCCACCTCCACAGGGGGAAGTGATGTTTCGCCACCTGACCTTGAGTGCCTTTGGCTGCCGCTGATTGGCTTGTGCTGCTGCGGATGAGCAAAGTCATCAAACATTAATGTGCAAATCTAATAAGTGCCGGAGGTTCAGAGGGCTGGCGTGAATCTTGATCGCAAAACCTCAGGTCAGCAGAAGCCAACCCCACCCCACCCCCCCACCCCAAAATCAATCCGTCAATCAATGGGCCTGCATTATTACAGCATCTCACCACTGCTTGCAAAAATTACACCGTGGCGGCAAATTGTCTCTTATAACAGACCGGAGAGGTATCAGGTGAAGAACTGATCGATAAGGCCACAGATGCTTTTCAATTCTGCATTACAGTGTCAACACGACTACAAAAGATTCATTTGGATGGTTTATGAAGAAAATGTCTGTTTAAGGCCTGCTCAAATTGAGAGTTGAGACCTCTCAATGACACGCTGTCCTTGAATTTTGCTTCCTTGCATGTATGCATTTTCGCAAGCTGATGATCAATACAGTTTGCCATCAGGTTAAAGTGGATATCTGAAGGTACGCTGCTGTTTGGGGTTGAAAGCCTTCGATTAGGGGCTGAGTGATTTTCTCTCTCTCCCCCTGGCCGATTGGTGCAGACACTGGGGAGTGATGGATGCCGCTGTTTGTGGGGCCGCCTACCGATTCATAATTAAACATCATGCAGTCAGATGGTCGTATTTACTCTGCTGCTTGATTGCCTTGTGGTGAGAGGAGCTTTCAGGGGCCATCATTAAAAGCCCTGTGTGTGTCTGTTAGTGCCTTTTTTGACATTTATGCTTCCCAGTGTGCATGGCAAGGTTGTGTGTCATTCACAATTGGATTGAGTGCCTTTTCCAAATTAATTATAAAAAAAAAAATTTATTCAAGTGTTCTATTAGTATACTTGGCCCCACTTTATATTAGGTGGCCTTAAGTACTATGTACTTACATCAAAAAATAAGTACAATGTACTCACTGTGTTCAAATTGTATTGCAAAACACCTTTGCTGATATTGAGGTGCATACGGGTAGGGACAGGTGCGGTAATGTGGGTCAGTTTAAGAGTAGGGTTAGGTGTAAGGGAAGTGCCAACTGTGTGATTACAAATGTAACTACAGAAATTAATTACAGACGTAATTACATGCAGGTATTTTTTAAAATGTAAGTACAATGTAAAAACACGTATGTACACAGTAAGTGCATTGTATCAAATGAAAAATTACAATGTTAGTACTTAGTAGTTAAGGCCACCTAATATAAAGTGGGTCTGTATACTTTCAGTCTAATTTTTATATTCTTCTCAGAAATATACTTTATGTACTTCTTAGATATATACTTTAAATTTGCACTGACCGTAAGTATACTTGACTTATACTGACAGAAAAGTTTAAATATATTTGGCCTATACTTGTACTCAAGCATTTGATCTATATATACTTAAAAGTATAAATAAGAATTCAGAGTATACTTGGCTTGTAATTGTGTTTACTCTTTTGATTGAGTAGCCTATTAAAAATACTTTTTTGTTTACATATTTTATACATAGTGTCTTATGAAACTTACATTGTTTAGAAATATTGATTAGTATATTGATAGAAAACAGATATGTTCCAAATGAATTTTTGTGTAGGCTAGTTCACTGGTAGTGTACATTTGCCTGACAAGCCAGACCCACATCAAGATGTTTGGTCTGGAAACTCACCATTGACAGGGCTCAATCCGAGGGGCGGGATAAACGGTTGTGTTTTAAACTCCCTCTGCACACAATTGGATAGCTTTACAACCAACCAGAGCAACAAAGGTGAAGTGGAGCTAACGTTAGTTGATGATTAAACTTTTGCCGTACCCGGTCAGCAAACCTCTGAACACATCTTCCCTTTTTAAGAATGACTTCAGTGCCGTTCTTTGTTCTTTTCTCAGAGAAAAGCTTAACTACAAGTCTTCCAGAGTCGCGGCCAAAGCTGATTCGAAAGACCGCCGTTCGCCAGCTTCTGTGTTTACTAGAAGCACGCAAGCGCAACTCAGCGTCATTATTTTAAACCCCGCCCACTGACTCTCACTATACACGATGTGATTGGCCTGACCAGAGTTTGGCGTTTACAGAAGTGTATTGAGTGTTGCTAGACGATACTCGCTGCGGATTCGATGTGCTGCCGCTAGGGTGCGTCTAGATTTTTAGGCTAAGTGTACATAGTAATTTACTTTAAATCTACTTTACTCTTTCCCCACCATTGACTGAATTTTCAAGCTATCCATGTTTTCACTGTTATACGGTAGGGGGCACTTTGACATATCTTCAAGTACAGAACCTCCAGATCAAAATACAGAAGAAGAAGTAACAAAAACAAGTGATAGAAGATTGGCTTACACAAATGTAAAATAACGTGATTATCAAACATTATGTAAATCAAAACTGCCTAATGTGTCCAAATTAAATGTTGAACCCATGAATAGGAAACGACTATGAAGCTTTGGGGTTGCTGATTTACTCCGTCTGTATTTTTATCATCGTTCTTAATCTAAGAAAGGCGTAGTCTTTGACAAAAAAGTGATTTTCGCAACTTTTTGTTTAAAATGTTGCCTTTCTTTATGAAACTTAAGCCGGGTGCACACTGTGTGATTTTGGCCACGATTTGGCCGTCTGAGACAAATTTAGCAAATCCTAAAAGATTCCTCAGATCCTAGGCTAAAATCTGACGTCTTTGGTCAGATTTTGGTCAGTCTTTAGTTTGACATGTTCACCGGCAGCCGATTAATGAGCGCTGCGATCAAATTTTACCCCAGACGAAATTCTGGCAGTGTCAGAAGATTTGGCACACAATCCTTCAGTGTGACTTCTCCTACGATGACAGTCAAATATCTCCGTTTTTCAAGACAAACTATGACCAAAACGAGAGCTAGAGATTTATTTGTAACCAGCATTTCAGTCCCGCGTTTAATGCAGCTCACAGTCACCGAACACGTCATTCATTGATGATATAAAACTCCGGACGAGTTTTCTTGTGTGCGTCCGTTTTTAGCGCGCCTTCACTATCGTGCAGTCTGACATAATGCCAACTGAGATCTTACAGTGTGACATGGCTTACATCGAGGGATCATGTTCGTACAGTCTGACAAGGGACATTTGCAAAGGATTTTGAAAAATCGCACAGTGTGCAGGACTTATTACTCATATTTAAGTGTTGATAAACAAAGGATGCATTAAGCTATAATAAAATGTTTTTAAAATGAGTTAAAGTAGCCTACTGTTAATGGTATATTTCAAGTATAAAAAATTTGAACCTTTTTTGAAAATAACATAAATAGTAAACAATAAGTATAATGTTATGTTCACTTAAAGAAAACTTACAAGTATAATTGCAGTATAAACTACTAAACTAGTAGATCATTGAGAGTATACTTAAAAAAAATCTACTAGTATACTTATATGTTCACTTGTTGACAGATGCAGTACAAATGAGAAATCTAGTTGTGCACTTTAAGTTTACTACTATTACACTTATAGTACCCCTAAATGTATATTTTATTTGCTTAAAGTTGACCGATTTAGTCCCAAGCAGTATTACAAGTTAACTACTAGTACACATTGATATTAGTACATAAAGTATACATAAAAATATACTTGAACATTACTTAAGTATACTTCATAAAATTAACTTTTTCTTTTTCATAAGGGTTGTCAGCTTAAACACAAAAATATGAAGTGTTTTCAACATTGATGATAGTAAGAAATGTTTCTTGAGCATCAAAACAACATATTAGAATGATTTCGGAAGGATCGTGTGACACGTGATTGTGAAAATTCTGTCTACATATTTTCTGTATAATTTTTTATTTAGTTTGAACAAATATTTAGTCATAAATGTATGAATCTTTATTTGTTAGTTTATAAAAGCTGGTGTCATTTATAACACTCTGACATTATTTACATAAGTAAATCTATGCAGGATTGCAGCCATCGGTAGCCACAGGAAGCCTGCCGAGATCAGGAAAACAGCCAAGCTTACACATAAACAGCTTGCGAAAATAGAAATACTGAAGGAGAAACCAATGTGATCACAACAACATCCCTGTGTGATGAATGACATGAAAAATTATATCCAAAGTCAATGTGATTTAAATACAGTACCTGTCAAACTATTAATGTTTTTGAAAGAAGTCTTGTCTGCTCACCAAGGCTGTTTATTTAATCAGAAATACAGTAAAACAGTAATATTGTGAAATATTATTACAAAATAATATAATTTTTTTAAATGTTATTTATTCCTGTGATCAAAGCAGAATTTTCAGCATCATTACTCCAGTTTTCAGCATCACATGATTCTTCAGAAATCATTCTAATTTGATGATTTGATGCTCAAGAAACATTTCTTTTTATAATCAAATTTTGAAAACAGTTGTGCTTTTTTGATCTTTTGACATTTATAAAATACTGACATTTATAATATAACATTAAATATCCTGCAAGTTTTGTTGCTTAAAATAATAGTGTGGCTGGCATCATGACGTCACACTGGCAAATGCATTTGCATATGACTACCTCTAGATTATATCTTTGTTCGGAGCATTTGACTACAGATTGTATTGTACTGTAAATGAGGCACAGTGTAATGGAGAGTTTGCAAAGAATCTTTTGTTGAAAGATGAAGCAGCTGACTGTATTGGATCTGACAGCAACTGCATCACAAACCACAAGTTCATTATTTCATAATTGCTTTATAGTCTGTAAGTGATGGTTTTATATGTATGTTTTCAAAACAGTAACTCATGCGCAATAGCGAGTGGCAGTTGATACGGTTTCCTATGCAATGACGTTCAATCATAAAAGTGTCTGTTAACTGGCGAGACTTTTAACAGCCGCCCTTTAAAAACGGATTATTTCAGACAGAGGGGCAGAATAAAGGTTGAAAATGATCACTTTTTTTGTGTTTTGAAAAAAAATAACGTTAAAAGTGAACCTCAAGGAATGTATTAAAAAAAAAAAAAATCTATGTCATGACCGCTTCAATATATTATAGTTCTGTATTATACACACGGGTCTGTGTTTTGGACAGTGGTCAAAAAAGGTTGAGAATCATTGATTTATCACACCAGATTATTACATTACCTGTGTCCAAATTCAGAGGCTACATCCTGCAGTCTGTGAAGGTCAAACCGAATGTTGTTATGGGACGGTTTTGTCTATAGAGAATTGCTTGTCATCAAACAACTGTGACAGCTGCCGCTGACTTTTTTGAAAGTTTGTTTTTTAACTGTTAAAACGAAACAGCGTTCACAACCTGTCTAAATATGTTCATATTGCTCCAGGGGCGTAGCACCAAATTTTGGGCCCTGGGTACAAACCATCTTGCTGGGCCCCGTACCATGTATGTGTATGTATAGAAAACTGACATCTAAGGCCCCCCCCCTGCCTCGGGCCCTGGTTACTCAGTACCCTTTATCCCCCCAGTCCCACGCCCCTGTATTGCTCCATTGCTCCAAAATATGTCAACATTTGCTTTGAACTTTTTGTTTTTATTTTTACATTTGTATCATTAGATATTCAAGGAAGTTAAACCCAATCTGGCAGTTTCTTAGAAAACAAAAAAATCCGGTCATCACTGGCGCACAATAAATTCTGGAATAGGCCACAAAGGATTCATCTGTTGTATCCTTCATCGCCTGGGAAATTTTGAGGGAAGGATCCTTGCAATCTGGAATGGGGACAGCCTTCGTCACACTGCTGTGATGCAATAGGCAAAAGAATGCAGCTTCTGTCTTGTTAGCTTAGCAACATGCTAACATCAACAATTGGAATGTGTCTAGTTTAAAATTAGCCACTTATGAGGTCCTGTTTTGCTTGGCATTCTCTTAGAAGGCTGCTGTGTATGTGCAGTGGTGGTCAAAAATGTTGGTACCCCTGGTAAATACGATCAAATATGGCTGTAAAAAATAAATTTGCATTGTTTATCCTTTTTATATTTCATTAAAACAATTCACAAAAATGTAACCTTTCATTGAAGTAAAATATTGAGAGTAAATCACATTATGAAATAAATGCTTTTCTCCAAAACACAATGGTCACAATTATTGACACCCTTTTATTAAGTACTTTTTGCAATCTCTTTTCCCAAGATAACAGCTCTGAGTCTTCTCCTAAAATGCCCAATGATTATGGAGAACACCTGACAAGAGATCAGAGACCATTCCTCCATATTGAATCTCTCCAAATCCTTCAGATTCCCATATCCATGTTGATACTTCTTCTCTTCAGTTCAGCCACTTATTATCTACAGGGTTCAGGTCAGAAGCCATGGCAGAAGCTTCATTTTGCGCCCAGTGACACATTCGTGTGCTTATTTTTATGTTTGTTTTGGATTGTTGTCCTGATGGAAGATCCAACTACGGCCGGCAGAGGTTTAGATTTTTTATCTGTTGGTATTTGCTAGAATCCATGATTTCATTTATCTGAACAAGATGTCCAGGACCTCCAGCAGAAAAAAAGGCTGTACTTCCAGCTGTACTTTTAGCCTTGGGCATTGGGTACATTTTATCCCTGTTTGCACCAAACCCATCTGGTCGATTTGCTGCCAAAAAGCTCTTTTTATAGTTTCATCTGACAACATAACTAGGTCCCTTTTGAATTTACAGTCATGTCTGACAACTGAATATGCTGGAGTTTGTTTTTGGATGAGCGAGGATGATTTTTCTTGAAACCCTCCCAAACAACATGTGGTGATGTAGGTTTTTTTTTCTTCTTCTTCTTTTTAGGCTTTCTGACCCCAAGACTCATCTAATCTCTGTGATTCTTCATCTGTGGTCCTTGGAGAGTCTTTGTGCACTCAAACGTTCCTCCTCGCCGTACATTAGGACAATATACACTCAATTTCTCTTTCAGGCAGATTGGTAACATCTTTAGTTGATTGCAGTTTCTTAATTATTGCCCTGATGGTGGAAATGGGGATTTTCAATGCTTAAGCCATTTTCCTACGGCCACTTTGTGAAGCTAAACAATCTTTTGTTGCACATCAACTATATTCTTTAGTTTTACTCATTGTGATAAATGATTATGGGGAATTAGGCTTTTGTGTCTCCTTATATTTATACTCCTGCAACAAGACATCATAACTGGACAATTTAATGGATCAAAATGATAAACAGCCATTTTTACAGCCATATTTACCAGGGGTACCAACAATTTTGACCACCACTGTATGCAGTAGACAGCAAGACAACTCGCACAGCTTTGGACAGTTTTTCACACAATTTTGGAACACAGCTATAATGTCCAAGTTAATGTATGCAGGATAGCCACAGGAAGCCTTCCGAGATCAGGAAAACAGCCAAGCATACACATATAAACAGCTTGCAGAAGCTAGAATTACTAAAGGACAAATCAATGTGATTATGAGAGTACAAAAATGCCTTTGCACAAACTGTTTATTTGAGGCAAACTTGCAGTTAATTTGTGGCAAATTTATGGCTAATGAAATGTTTTGCCACAAGCGTTTGGCAGAAGCTCGCAGCTCTTCAGCAGTAATGGCCACTCACTTCTGGAAAACCGTTATGGCAGAGTGGCGAAAATTATTCCCGTTTTCATCCTGTGAATGAAATTAACATTTAAAGCACATTAAAGTGAAAAACGTTATAATGAAATTTTTTAAATGTCTCTCTTATGTGGTTCAGAAGCTGTGCCACAAATACTGACGAGCCATTGTGTGAGGCAGTTAGATACTGTATTGCAACTGCACTTTAACCAGTAAAAAGACGTTTTTATTTCTCATTAAAAAAAAGAGAAATTATGCTGGACAAGAATTAACTCTATAGTGTGCATGTGTCGAGAACCTGTGTTCACACATGCTATTACTTTATATGGCTGTGTTCTCTTCAAAAATAGTTTTTTCTTCCCTATTGTGACATATCCACGTGAAATGGCTTCTCAATCATGTGAGTGACAGGTTGCCTCGTTCTCGTGCCAGTAAAGATTGTCAGAGAAGAAAAGAGCTGCAAGAGGGAGGGGACGTTTTTCTGATTAGAGATTATAAGGGCTCATATCAAAATGGAAGTAAATAATCAACCAGCTTTTTCAAAGAGATGCAAAAGCATCACCCACAAGTGTTCTGAGGGTATGCGTCATTGGGGTTGCAGGAAGGCTGACAGACAAAGATAATAAATCCAACATGACAGGTGCTTCTAGCAATCAGACAGCAACACACTAAACTAAGATGGTGAACAGACAAGGAGTGACCGAAAAGGAAGAACTTGTATAGGAACACAAACAAGGTTATGAGCAAGCACAGCTGAACAGAATAACCTAATATGAAGGTAACCATGGTAACAAAGAAGTAGCGGGAAACCGAACAAAAGAGCACATGAACGAGTCAGAATACGAACAGAAAGTCCAGACACAAACAGACATGTGACATTATGCCCCCTTCGAGAAGGTGGGGCCTCACGCCGTAGAGGGAAGATGGCGGCTTGGGAGGACGAGGATGTGGCAAGGGCCAGGTACCGGGACAGGAAGACAGAGGACGATGACCAGGGTGGGACAGAAGGAGGTAGCATCCATTGTGGTAATGCGGGTAGGAATGGCCAGGTGGAAGTGATCCAGAGCTCAGCCATGCCAAATGCCCAAGGCTGAGTTGACGGCGGTAGGAGCCATGGCGATTGATCCAGGGGGAGGACCGGATGTACTGCATAAAGCAAGGTCCATAAATGGATGGATGAGCGAGTTTGGTGTGGAGGAACTTGACTGGCCTGCACAGAGCCCTGACCTAAACCCAACAGAACACCTTTGGGATGTATTAGAGCGGAGACTGCGAGCCAGGCCTTCTCGTCCAACATCAGAGCCTGACCTCACAGATGTGCTTCTAGAAGAATATTTAAAAATTCCCATAAACACACTCCTTAACCTTGTGGAAAGTCTTCCCATAATAGTTGAAGCTGTTATAGCTGCAAAGGATGGGCCAACTGCATTACTCCTGTATTGCAAACTCGCAAATCAGTCACTTATGAGGTTCCTTGACAGTCACAATTCTACCTTTGAAGGTAGCTCCCCTTGTAGACACTAGACAGCAAGCTCATTAGGTTTTGGAACAGAGAGAATGATAAACACACATTCTGACACACACTAATGCAGTCAGTGTAATGCCTCACTGAATAACTGCTCTGTCAGTAATAGCAGCCATAACAAATGCGTGTGAGTGTGTAGGGGATGTATTTGAAGTGTCTAATACGTTTATCATGCACACAGTGATGATTTACTGGCCGTTCTCTCAGTCTTCTAATGTGTCCTTGTTCTTTTATTGAATTTTAATGCAGGTAAATAGGAGATGTGCAGTAAGTGGTGTGTCCGGTGTTATCAGTAAAGGCCGGACAGATAAGCCTGCCAATGCAATGTTAACCCTGTGTGTGTGTGTGTGCCTGTGTGTGTGTGTGTGTGTGTGTGTGTGTGTGTGTGTGTGTGTGTGTGTGTGTGTGTGTGTGTGTGTGTGTGTGTGTGTGTGTTTGTGTATAACAGAAACTAAAAGACAGGATGTGATACATCATCGAGAGATAGTATGTGTTAAACTCTACATGGGTGTTAAAATCAATCAGGTGCTTGTAGTTATCGAATGCTCTTTTAACATATCCAACATTGTTGATTATATCGATGTAGTTTTATATCATGTTGATCGCCTACAAGAGTTTTTAATAATATTGAAAGAAATGCTCATCACGACTGCATTTATTTGATGAAAAATACAGTAAACAAGTAATATTATGATATTTTCTATTGTAATATATGTTTTTAAATCATTTATTGCAGTGATCAAAGCTGAATTTTCAGAATCATTACCTTACCTATTAGTCAGTGTCACATGATCCTATCTATCTGATATGATGATTTGATGCCAAGAAACATTTCTTGAAACTTCTTCATTTCTTCACGGATCGTGTGTCAAACTGCTGAAATCACGTGACATTGGCGATCCAAGTCATGAATCAATACGCTGATTCATAACCGTTCTAATCTTTGTTTGCGGATTGAAATCAAACATGGAAGAGAAGACAATGCTGAATAAAGTCATAGTTTTTGTTATATTTGGACCAAAATGTATTTCCGATGCTTCAAGAGATTCTAATTAACCAGCTGATGTCACATATGGACTACTTTGATGATGTTTTTATTCCCTTTCTGGTCCTTGTGGAAAGGGACAGTATACTGTGCATACGTTTTCTATGGAGACAGAGAATCTCTCGAACTAAATATAAAATTTCTTGAACTGTGTTCCGAAAATGAACAGAGGTCTTACGGGGGTCGAATGGCATTAAACTGAGTCATTAATAACATCAATTTTATTTTTGGGTGAACTAACCCTTTAATGACTTTGTTCTAATTTATTTGAATATGTAATTGTGCATTCTCATTTCCCCAGTTTTAGTGCTGTATGTTTAATGTAATGACACAATAATATAGAATTCATAATTTATACATTTATAATACCAATCAAACACTCAATCTCTTTGATTGAGATTGTATCTTTATCAACCAGAATTTTATTCACTTTGCAATCCATTCAGTATCACGTTATCCACTGCCTGATGCTGTTAGCCTAATAGCAGCCAACGGTACAAAGACATGGTGACTGCATTCACTTAAACACTATCAGTGTGAACACACCTCAAGTGTAGGCGTTTATAAAGGGAAAATTGTCGCATGGCACAGATCACTCACAGAAAGTGTGTTAGAGATGAAAATGAAGGTGGGAAGAAGTTCACTCTTGACACCTTCCAGAACAGCCTGCCTTGTGCCCTTTTTTCTCCATATCACCTCATCTGTCTCTTTCTCACCCTCCCTCCCTCCCTCTCTGCTCCAGTTTTTCCCACTTCGATTTTTATTATCAACACATTTAGCTCTGAAGGCGGTGTACACCAGTGCCTCCCAACAGTCAGTCTGTTTTAGTGGTTTAATAATTCATTCAATTAACTACACATCTAGAGGAGTCTTAATGGAGCCCATGCTAAGTTTTAATATTATGCAACGTTCAACCCAATAGAAAAATAAATGCATCAAAACAGAGTTTCTCTCTAATGCATTTTTTTGTAGTCTTTTTAATCTATGGGAATATTATGAGAATCTATTGGAAATCTATTACACAAGATGCTTTGAGGCAGATTTTGTCAAAGATTTGAGACCCGTAATGACCCTTTTTATGCTCTAGAGAAGTCATACAGGTTTGAATAAAACATGAGGTTGAGTAAATGATGGCAACTTTCCTTTAAAGTTGCCATCATTTACTCAACCTCATTTATGAAGGGAGAACTGTTCCTTTAAATATAAAGACAGTTATTTGTATTCAAATATCTTCTCATTAAATGCTTATTCCAAAGTCACCCGCAATGTCATGTTAATAATGGAAAAAACACAACCACGAATTGTGTTCTGAAGCTTGTGATTAAAAATTCATGAGCTTCAAATAAAAAAAGCATTAAACAAGGAAATAATAAAGATTAGAGATTCATCACAAGTGTCTGTAAAATAGTAAGTGTCAGAAAAGTGGTTACAATGTCAGTCATTAAAAAAATTAAAAGCTGCTAGTCTGTATTCTCTCTCTTTCTCTCAGTTTAAATTTCTCTAAATGAGCAGAAGGCACGAATGACTCTCTGGAGGTGTGTCGCGACCTTGAGGATTCGGTCAAGGTCAAACCCTGACAAGGTTGAGATAGAGTGATAACCAACACTTGATAGAAGGAGAAGGAGAGTTTTTGGCAGAGGAGGTGGAAGAACAGTGGAACAGAAATCCTCCTGTCTAATGCATTTTACATGAGACTGTCAGAAATACAAGCACTAGACTATCAAGTTTTTTTTACACGCTTTGCATAGTAAGCAGGGAAAAACAGTCAGGCACATGTAGAGTAGCTCTGTAATTAAAAATCCAATTCTTTCATAAAGAAATTGATTTTAAAGATACACATTTAAATACGTTTTTAGTGAGATTGTGTTTTTTAATCAACAATATACACTGTGATTATTTGAAAGCCAAAAGAAATTATTTAATAACGGATTTTCTATTGGAAAGAACACACTACTCAAAATCCTGAAGAGGTTTCTGTTACCATTGATGATATAATCGTAGCAAATTGAGTTTTTATGCTCTAAAACTACTTGTATAGTTGGAAATATTTTGAATATTTTACATTCTATAAAATCGGACAAATCGGAGATATTTCAAATCAAAGTTAGTAAGGTTGTTTTTCATCAGAGCTTGCTGGTTTGTTCCACGGATTTAAACTACTATTATTAAAGAATGTTTTATATGAATGGGAAAATGTCTAGCAAATCAAGGCAGCAAAAATAGTGGATGGATAGTGTTGCACATAAAAATGTCTGTTTACTTATTTTCTCTCACTGTAATTTTCTGTCTTGCCTATCCGCAGGTTTTCACCTTGTGTTTTATAAACCCCCGCTCAATCGCATCCGAGACTTTCGCCAAATCAGTCCAATCGATGCTAATTGTGTGAGAGTGATAACATTGGCAGGGAGAAATGAAGCCTCGGAGTTGAAGAAAAGTAAATGAGGAAGAAGCTCCTGCCGAAAGTGAGAATTAGAATCGCAAAAGGTGCGAGATTCTGCTGAGCACCGATTTTGAAATAAACCTAATGATTTTAAAGCAAAATATCATCTACCGTTCCATTGGCTCACACCTTAATGTGTGAATAATGTGTTGTGGAGGGCTATAATTAGCCGTCTCACCTCTCTCTTCCCTCTCAGGGAGAAACAGAGAGATAAGGAGGGTACAGCTGCTCTCAGACTGGATGAATAAAAGCACAGCAGCAGGAGGCCGCCCTCTGACTGCTCACTCGGTCTCCTCTACAGCTCCGTAGAGGAATAGTTCAGCCCAAAATAAAATTTCCCTCATTATTTCTTCCTGGGAACACGAATTGATAGATTTAGCAGAAAGTTACAATATAAAGTGAATGATGTAAATTAAGTGATTGATTCATATACAGTATAGCCGCGTTTCCACCGCAGGAACTTTACCCAGGAATCAGGAACTTTGGGGTGGTACTCGGTGTGTTTTGACTGCAGGAACCAGGGTCTAAATGAAGTTCCGGGTAAATATTTCCCCCTCCAAACGGCCCTGCTTGCGAGGTAGTCAGGAACTTCGAGGGCGGGACTTGGGCACTGAACATGCTGATTGGTTTAGCATTTTATTTCAACCGGCATTTTTAAAAGTCTTTTGCGAGGTTCGTTCTGTGTTCAGTAAATATCAGTCTTGCTCTCTGTCTGATGGTGCGCGTTCGTCTCAGCCATCTGGCATTCAATGTCCGTAATAGCTGATGATAATATACATTGTCATTTTAAATCTAGCTTTACAAGCTTTCTGAATATGCTGCATTCTGCTGAATCTGCATATTAGTTCTCTTTTCTGTCGTTGTTAATTACCTCTATAGTAAACCTATACATAACCAGCAAAAGCAGCACAGCTGGAATCTTCCATACTCGTTATTAATGTTTTTACAGTCTATTTTTCACCATGTAAACGACCTGACCGATTACTTTTAAGTGTGCGTCCTTACATGACGTGACAGCGTGCGCCGCGCCGTGCAAATGTTGACAAGAGAGGAAAGTTCATTTTTCTGAGGGGTAAACTTTTTATTTCGTAAGTTATGAAGATAATGTTGGAATAATGACACGTACAGAGTATATTGCCCCAGGCAGTTTTTACTTTAACTGCACCTGACAGAAGGCTTAATTTTTTTCTGATATGATTATTACACTTTACGACAAATAAATAGCTTACATAATACCGTATTAGTCCTGGTGGCCGTTAAGAGTTGCTATGGCTACAGTTAACACATTCCAGCTGGTGGAGAAAACAGCGTTGACATTTTTGATGCGGCAGACAAACTGCATGTCACAAAATGATTGCGATTGAAAGTCATCACATGTAAATACCAGAACGGTTTAGATGACGTCTCATGTAATCAGTCCGCTAAATCTATTGACTCTTCGCACTGTGCGCCTCAGCATGTACTGACCCCGCTCCATAATTTTACGTGGCCTACCTAGTTGCTGTTATTCCCAATTGCTTCCACTTTGTTATAATCCCACTAACTGTTGACCGTGGAATATTTAGTAGTGAGGAAGTTTCACAAATTTACTTATTGCACAGTTGGCAACATATCACGTTACTGGTGAACAAATATCCACACAGGTAAAGGTTTTTGCAACTTCTTTTTACTTCTGAGTGAAGAACGATGAAGAACTTTGCAGTGACTATATCGTGGTACTGAATTAGTCTCTTGTGCGATACATGTGCACGAGGACAAGAAGTACGTTGCTGGCTGCAGTTCACTTACTAGCCACTGGTGTCACTAAATAATAACCAGGGTTTCTGAATTCTACATTCATTTGACGTGTGTGTGTGCGCTTCAGTAAAAACAGCACATTAATATAGAACTTGATTAAACTGACTGGAACTACCTGTGCATTAAATGGTTTTAATACACAACTTCCAGCAAGTCAGAGTTGATCAAACAAACCATTGTAAAATCAACATAATTTCTTAAAATGTAACCTTGACATTTACATGAGTACATAACTGACATATCTCATTTTTCTCTTGGTAACATGACTGCACACTTTTTAGTGGAGCTGATTATTTCTCATGATGCCACTGTGTAAAGCTGCTTCTCTAACCTGTGAAAGTAATATGAGCACAGTAACTATGATATATGGCCACTGAGCGAGTTTGTTTCTTCATTCTGTCATTCTTTCAATGTTTAATGTGTTTAACAGCTGCATCTGTGCTGTGTCTCATTCTCCATTTTACACTCCCTCCTTTCTCACTCTTTTGGAGACAAATCATATTATTATTTGCTCTACTTGGAAATTATACTGAACACCCTTTACTCAGTGGAAAAACAACAACAAGAAAAACACTAAAAAAAGAAAATGACACGCAACATTTGTTTATTTCAGCAAATGGTACCAGTAATCCTTTTACTGGTTATTCTGGAGTTTAAATTAGACCTATATTTATATAAATACAATTTAAAATATTTATTAGGCATATATTATTGGCCATTTTTGTTTATTTTGAAATATTACAAAATATATTTGTGAATATATTTGTCAAATGTCAGTGTTTAGAAACACATTGTCTGAACTCAAACTTACACCACTGGTTGACCAAGAAGTTGGCATGTAACATTGGCAAGTTTGAGAAACTTGTTCAGGCTGTTTATTTATTTATTTTTCAATGTTTGTTATTTACTCTTTAGACAACATATCAACACTATGCATTATATTCATAACAACATTATAGCACTGCCTCCATTTGAATTAATAGAAACAGTAGAAGGGGTTTAGGATTGTAATGGTGGTTATAATATTGGCATCACAAAGAATATGCCATTATGCAGTAATGAAATCACATGGCATCTGCAATTTATCATCACACAAACAGCTTGTGTATAATGATTTATGTTTGGTTGATTCAGACTGTCAAAACAATGACAATAAATTTGTATGTGTTGTTTACACTCACCTAAAGGATTATTAGGAACACCATACTAATACTGTGTTTGACCCCCTTTCGCCTTCAGAACTGCCTTAGTTCTCGTGGCATTGATTCAACAAGGTGCTGAAAGCATTCTTTAGAAATGTTGGCCCATATTGATAGGAAAGCATCTTGCAGTTGATGGAGATTTGTGGGATGCACATATTCTGACTCTACCTCTGAATGTCTCAACAGAAATCAAGACTCATCAGACCAGGCAGACTTCAACTGTCCAATTTTGCAAATTGTAGCCTCTTTTTCCTATTTGTAGTGGAGATGAGTGGTACCCAGTGGGCCCTTCTGCTGTTGTAGCCCATCTGTCTCTGTTGTGCGTGTTGTGGCTTCACAATTGTTTTGCTGCATACCTCGGTCGTAACAAGTGGTTAGTTCAGTCAAATTTGCTCTTCTATCAGCTTGAATCAGTCGGCCCATTCTCCTCTGACCTCTAGCATCAACAAGGCATTTTCAACCACAGGACTGCCGCATACTGGATGTTTTTCCCTTTTCACACCATTCTGTGTAAACCCTAGAAATGGTGTGTGAAAATCCCAGTAACTGAGCAGATTATGAAATACTCAGACCGGCCTGTCTGGCACCAAAAAATATGCCATGCTCAAAATTGCTTAAATCACCTTTCTTTCCCCTTCTGACATTCAGTTTGGAGTTCAGGAGATTGTCTTGACCAGGACCACGACCCAAAATGCATTGAAGCAACTGTCCTGTAATTGGTTGATTAGATAATTGCCATAATGAGAAATTGAACAGGTTTTCCTAATCCTTTAAGTGAGTTTATAGCAGGCAATAACTTTAATTACTTTAATGTTCTGTCCCTTGTATGAATGAATGAATGAATGAGGCATTTATATAGCGCTTTCAAATGTACTACTGTACACCCAAAGCGCTTCACACTCATGTCAGGGGTCTCTCCTCAACCACCACCAGTGTGCAGCATCCACTTGGATGATGCGACGGCAGCCACAGTACAACGGCGCCAGTGCGCTCACCACACACCAGCGATAGGTGGAGAGGAGAGAGGGTGATAGAGCCAATTCAGTGGATGGGGATTATTAGGAGGCCATGATTGTTAAGGGCCAATCAAGGGAATTTGGCCAGGACACCAGGGTTACACCCCTACTCTTTTACGAGAAGTGCCATGGGATTTTTAATGACCACAGAGAGTCAGGACCTCGGTTTAACGTCTCATCCGAAGGACGGTGCTCTTTGACAGTATAGTGTCCCCATCACTATACTGGGGTGTTAGGACCCACACAGACCACAGGGTGAGCACCCCCTGCTGGCCTTACTAACACCTCTACCAGCAGCAACCAGATTTTCCCAGTTGGTCTCCCATCCAGGTACTGACCAGGCTCAGCCCTGCTTAGCTTCAGTGGGAAACCAGTCTTGGGCTACAGGGTGATATGGCTGCTGGATATCTTGTAGATCATGTGAAAGTATAATTTCCTATGGTGTCACACCAAAAGCTGTAAAAAAATAAATAATAGTATTGGACTTGTTCACTCTTGCCATATTGTCAGCTGATATAGCTTGTGCTGTGTGAAATTTTTCGGGACTGTGGCACTGTTGACTATCAATATTATATTAGTGGAAACGTGTGTTTCTTTGGTCAGAAATATGCCATATAAACTCATACAGTAACTTTAAAAAGCATGATGCATTCTGAAGGATTCCATCAAGGAATCTGATATACATTTTCAAGCAGATGGTTATGGTGTCTAAGGTGTAGCAACACCTATATAGTGTACTATTTGGGGTGTCAGTCATTTGGAAGTGTTTTCAAATCTTTCTTTAGTTACTAATTGTTTTTCTGGATGATTATGTTCTTCACCTGTGTCTTGTTTGGATGCTTGTGTACTCTAGTATAGATTGCCCTGTCTTGAGCTGGGGGGATGTTAAATGTTCTGTGCTCTGTGACATGACAGGAAATGACTGAACATGTAACATTTTGCTTGGTGCCAAGGGGAGATTCATACGATCTCCCTCCATACACGCCTTGTGTGCCATGCTTGCTTCACAACCGGTCGAAAAATTAATGGTCTCATTAGTGTAATGAAACACAGCATCAAGTGTAGCTTTTGATAGGGAAATGTAAATGATTTTAGATACAGCAATTGAATACTTTCATGTAATGATGTGTGTGCTGGTCCACTTGCCTGGTTAAAAACACATATTTAAGGCTACTAAACTTTTAACCAGAATGTGTGCATTACAGATTACCAAAACTGCTGTGTGAGTTTACACCCATTGTTTCACAGCTCTGCACAAGTCCTGCATGTTTGTAGTACGATTATACAGAATGTAGTTTCTGCAAATTTGCCTTTGTCCATAATATCATACCTGAATATTGTAATATACTATACAGTTCTGTAGGAGATTAGTGTAAGTAAAATTAAAAAACTGAACTCCCTGTATGATGCAGTAAGCGCAACTTAATGCACATGCATGGATGCCATTCACTGTGACACATAAATCTTCTCTTTTCAACGCTGTCTTCGTCTCAGTGCCACATTCTGTGTCTGTTTCTGTTTGATGGAGTGTTTGTATGGAGGTGTAGTGATTATGAGCTGTCTAGGGGTCCTCAGGGTGAAAAGAAACAGTTGAGTAAGAACGCCTACTATAGCAACCAACAGCACAGCGATTTAATCACGTCTGTGTGAAGGCGCGTTGAGGGTTCTCATGTGACTGTGGAGAGCCACAGCTATGGACCATTTCATGTATGTGGATAGTTTAATTGGTTTAATTCTGATAAATTATGCTTAACAGCCCCCTAATTAACTAATTATCCATTAATGCTTTTATCCAAGCACATATAATTGGAACAATCCCTCTGGAGAAACCTGAATTGAACATTCTGGTTCAGACGCATGAATGGTGCCTGCTGAGGACAAATTAAATAAAACAAGTCACCTTTATTTATATAGCGCTTTATACAATACCGATAGTTTCAAAGCAGCTTTACATTGATACCAGGAAAACTGTTCAATGAGGCAAATGTTTAATTTCAACTGTACAGCACATCTAAAAGAAAATAGTGTAATTGTTTAACTGAAGTTTAAAGGTGGGGTAAGTGTTATTTCAAAGCCGTTTAAGAAAAAGGACTCGGGCCGAGTGGAATAACAAACTTGTAGCCAATCAGCAGGTAAGGGGCGTGTCTACTATTGATGGCTCAACGTCATTATTCAAAACACAAGACACACATAACGGACATTAGCCGAGAACTAATATATGCTGTTTTTTGCTTGAATATACTCGTGTGTCATGTTCACTTGTTTGTCCATTTGCGGTCATATTGTGGCTCCTTTCAGCAATGATAAAGGCCCGTTCATTTCCACACCTTATAGAGCATCTAACAATCTCCTCACTGTTTGTTTCAATCGTCAGCTCACAGAATACAAGTCACAATACTACAAGATACTATACTCCTAATATATGTTTGTTTCCTCTTTTCATGATCTATATAATCCAAATCCTGTCATAATTGTAATATGTCGTTAGCTGGACTAGCTTGTGTACTTCATGAGAACGTTTTTTTGTGATCGCTATAACTCTAATCTTGTCATGATTGTAATATGTCGTCAGTTGGACTGTCATGCCCATGTACTAACGAGTTGTTCATGAGAATGGTTTGTGTTTTAGTGATCGCTATAACTCTCCTTTTTGCATAATTGTAATATGTCATTAGCTGGACTAGCTTATGTACTATTGAGTTGTTCATGAGAACGGTTTGTGTTTTTGTGATAAAAGGGGTGACTTTTTCATTGTATATTCGACCTGGATTCGTTACACGCAGATTCTGCCATAGTCATTGCCTCGGTTACGTATGTGTGGGGCGGAGCTATCTAAATAGGGCCGAGACCCTTTTTGGGGGTAGGGGCGTGTTTTTTTGGTGATTTGAAATATCAACAACAGTTTCCAGATAGCACTTACCCCACCTTTAAAGGGTTAGTTCACCCAAAAATGTTGGTTCACCCTAATATCGTTAGACACCCGTAAGACCTCCGTTCATCTTCAGAACACAAATTATATTTTTGTTGAAATCCGATGGCTCAGAAAGGCCTTCATTGACACCAATGTCATTTCCTCTCTTAAGACCCATAAAAGGCACTAAAGACGTTACTCACTACAGTGATTCTACAATCATTTTATAAAGTGACGAGAATAGTTTTTGTGTGCAAAAAAAAAGAAACAATGACTTATATAGTGATGGGCCGATTTCAAAATAAAGCTTTGACTGTTATGAATACGCATATTGATTCATGATTCGTATTTTCGGATTGCGTGTCAAACCGCCAAACTGCTGAAATCATGTGACATTGGCGATCCGAATCATGAATCAATACACTGATTCATAACGTTTGAAACTTTGTTTTGAAATCGGCCCATCACTATACAAGCCTTTATTTAGATTTTTTTTTGCGCACAATAACTATTCTCAACATGCACTTCATAAAATTATTGTAGCGCTAATATAGTGAGATGGACTTTGTAGCGACGTCTTTAGTTCAGTGCCTTTTATGGGTCTTGAGAGAGGAAATGACATTGGTGTCAATGAAGGCCTTTCTGAGCCATCGGATTTCAACACAAAATGTCTTCATTTGTGTTCTGGAGATGAACGGAGGTCTTACGGGTGTCGAACGACATTAGGGTGAACCAACATTTTTGGGTGAACTAACCCTTTAAAGGTGGGGTAAGTGCTATCTGGAAACTGTTGTTGATATTTCAAATCACCAAAACAAACACGCCCCTACCCCCATAAAGGGTCTCGACCCTATTTAGATAGCTCCGCCCCACACATACGTAACCGAGGCAATGACTATGGCAGAATCTGATGATGAATGGAGGTCTTACGGGGGTCGAATGACATTAGGGTAAGTAATTAATGAGATAATTTTAATTTTTGGGTGAATTATCCCTTAAAGCTCCACTCAGTGTTGATTAAGTTATGTTGTAAGGATCATCAATTAAACAAATGCAGATTAATAAATAAACTGACAAACACTTCAATCCCAAAATCATTGCACTGCATCAGAACTTGTGATCATTGTAGTTGTGAAGGTAACAATGACTTTTTTGGTAAGTAAAGATGACTTGTACAGTTTGTTCCAAATAAACATTAATTTTGACCCATGCAACATTCATCAATGATGCTACTGAAGGGAGAAGCATGAAACAGGGCACTTCAGAAAGGAACACACTGTAGGTGTCTTGTAGAAGGTCACACTGATGATGGTTCATTAATCATCTTGAACCGGGCTTTGCACCTACAACCTCTCGGTTACCAGCTCAGATTTTTAACCATTACAACACATTAAATATCAGGACACTAAATATATTCTTTAAACTCTGGAACTTTGTGTAGTTTCACCTTGAGGACGTGCATGGGATGTAGGCACGTTAACAAGGAGACAAAAGACCAAAACCTCTAATGTGCCTCTTTAGGCCAGGGGAGTGAGATTTACACGCACAGCTCTTACTGGCCTACGTCCGTTACACTCACCCCTCCTAAACCTCAGTCCCATCTGGGTCAACAGCACCAAATGTAACCGGCCCTACTCGACCCCGCTGTAAGCGGGATTAGAACCGGGGTCTTCGGCATAGCAGGTGGGAGTGCTAACGAGTGCAGCCTCTAGCATCAGTCGCTAGAGTGCCTCTTGAGGCCAGCGGAGTGAGGTTAAAGGGATAGTTCACCCAAAAATTAAAATTGGCCCATGATTTACTCACCTTAGTCAAGTCATCCTAGGTGTATATGAAATTCTTCTTTTTTAGATGAATAAAAGTAGCCTAGAAATCTAGACGCACCCTAGCGGCAGCAAATCTAATCTGCCCGCGAGTGTCGTCGAGCAACTCTCAATACCCTTCTGAGCTGTAATCGCCAAACTCTTGCCGGGCCAATCACAACGTGTATAGAGTCGGTGGGCGGGGGCCATAATGACGACGGCCGAGTTGCGTTTGCGTGCTTCTAGTAAACACAGAAGCTGGCGAACGGCGGTCTTTCGAATCGGCTTTGAACGCGACTCTGGAAAACTTGGAGTTAAGCTTTTCTATGAGAAAAGAACAAAGAACGGCACCGAAGTCATTCTTAAAAAGGGAAGATGTGTTCGGAGTTTTGCCGACTGGATACGGCGAATGTTTAATCTATCAACAAGCTCTGTTTCACCTTCGTTGCCTCTGGTTGGTTGTAGGGCTATCCTATCGCGTGCAGAGGGAGTTTGAAAGACAACCGTTTATCCCGCCCCTCGGATTGAGCCCTGTCAATGGTGAGTTTCCAGACCAAACATCTTGATGTGGGTCTGGCTTGTCAGGCTAGAATAAAAGTTGATTTATATTAAAAAAGTCCTGGCTAATCCAAAAAATTATGTGGAGCACATTATTTGACGGACAGATGCATTTTTATGGACTTCAAAAACAGAGCAACAATCCCTGCCATTATAAAATTTGGATTAACCAGAACTTATTTAATATAACTCAACTTTTATTCATCTGAAAGGAGAATGTCATATACACCTAGGATGACTTGGGGGTGAGTAAATCATGGGCTAATTTTCATTTTTGGGTGAACTATCCCTTTAACACACACAGCTTTTACTGGCCTATATAACCACGTTTCCTGTGCCTGTGTTCACACTATTTGCTTATATTAAGCGTATTGCAAATAATATTATGCAGTTTGTGTGCTTGAGTTCTTTCAGTTTACAGAGATTAATTCATGTTTGGTAATGAGAATCATATAAACCTAAAGCAAACAATTAGGTGAGAAATAGCATGTCGAATTAATAATAACATTTATGTGAAGCCACCTTTATTTATAAAGAGCTTTATATACAGATTATTTTAAAGCTGCTTCACAGTAATAAACAGGAAATCTATTCTCAATCAATTATGCAGACTTCATCAAATGTGAGTTATTATTCTGTAGCAGTTCTAAAAAAACAAGTGTGTTATTATTCAGCTCAAGTCAGCTCATTTGGTTCTGTTGGGCAAATTAATTTTTGGATCCAAGCTGCATCCCAAGTCAGATTTGTGGATTGATATTATTTACACATTTTGCATCCAGCTTCTTCTGCATGAAGATTGGGAATTGGTGGAATCATATAATATCATACGATCTCTGCATTTGCATCCTAAAGCACCTATAATGAGCACTAGATGCTCATCTAGAACACTAGATGATTTGAATGAATTTAGATGTGCACATTTTCTGAAGAATCAATATAGGCGATTCTTACCTGTACGAAACTTGATGCCAGAATAATCAACCTAATCTCACACGAAAGTGACACCATGATATAAAGTGGCGATTTCCTATTAACTAGTATGATGTGAATCTTACAAAAACACATGATTATTTGAAAAAAGCATGAAGGTCCACTCATAAATATACATGTCACAGAGATTATGTATGAATGAAATATGAATTAATAAATAGCCACCATTTTGTTAAAAAGTCAAATGGTTATGTATTGCCATTAAATTGTGTTGGAATAAATGCATCTAGGCTATTACTAATGCATAATTGGTTGCTTGATTGTCTTTAGGTAGTTGCTAAAGCATCTTGTGTCATTATTAGGGCATTATTGGTGATTTGCTAAAGTATTTCTTGGTTGTTTCTAAGCAGTTCAGACTGTTTTTTTAATGTTTATTTGCTAGAGTGTTCAGTGTTTTTAGTAGCCTATGTGGTTGCTAGGATGTTCTGGGTGGTTGTTAATGTTTTTGCAAGTGTAAGGCCCGCCCAATCGTCCCAACAACGGCTCCCGATTAGCGGAATTAGCTGCCTTTTCAGCGGGACCAAGTAATTTAATTCCAATTTAGTTTACTCTGACTCCATTTTATAAAATTCTGACCTTGAATTTAAATTATAATGCCGATTGGTTATTTGGTCATTTGTATAATAATTTAACTGCACATTTGATTATGCAGTTTAACTCTTTGTTGAAATTATATCCAGATCCCAATAATACTTTGAGTCTCGCACGTCGCACCGGCAGTCTTGGTCATTAGTCAGAGGCGAATGACTAATACTCTAGAGGCCGTACTCCACATTGCTCATTCTAGAATATATTACTTAGTCCCCATAGATCTGACATACATTCTAAGTATACGTAACTAATGCCAGTTAGCCGAAGCTCCAGAATATCAGTCTGGTGGGCCCCTCTGCTTTACCTAACTGTGGTTAGGTAACAAAACCTTGTTACCTTTTAGTTTACTTTTGTGGGAATGAGACCTTTGTATACCCGTCGCACTGAGATGTTTCAAATGATACGAAACATGCTGTACAGTACTTGTTCACATTAACTCTATAGATATATTTTGTGTGAATTTCAACATGTGGAGATGAGGGTGAGAGGAATAAAATTTAAATTAAGGCAATACTTGGGTGATGAACTGATTGGGATTTCGTCTTGGATGGGGATAGTAATTTCACAAGAGAGAGTTTATTTTTTTTCGAAGAGATGCCATCTCTTAAAGTTTTCTCCAGTCTTTCACACGGAAGGTACTAAGCTTGTTTAAGTCATTTTTATCTTTAGCTGAAACAATATTCCAATCAATAAATCAAGATTTGAGGGACAAGTTTACAACTAGTAGTTGCTGTGCTTGTAAACCTCACTCCTCTGATCTCAAGGAGTTTCAGCCTTTAGCCTACTAGAGCATCTGACTCTCATGCCTGCGGACCCGGGTTCAAGTCCTGCTTAGTTTATATCCAGTTTAGGCTTACAAACTAGGTTAGGTGCTTCTACATCACTTCCCTCTGATTTTAGGGATGATTTATGGGTAGGTTTAGGGGTGGGGATAGTTAGGATACATTTTTTGTTCCAGTATCAACAAAATATGTTGACTCAGCAACACGTCTAACTCTGCAAAATCAAGACGTGATTGCTTAATGGCCAAAAACCAGAGCCCATCCTAAAGGTCTGTTCACACCAAGGAATCTCTACTGAGATTCTAAAAAAAATATGTCTACCATTGTTTACACATTGATATTAACAGACCTAATTGTATGCTAGAATAGGACCGAATTTTGATGCCAAACATTTGTGTTGATGCGAACAGGCCTTAAAGGACAACTCCGGTGAGAAATGAACCTAGGGGTAATTAACAGATGGTTACTGAGTAGATCGTTCTCTGGGATGTGTTTTCATCTCTAAAAACAGTTTATCTTATAACGCCTGTCTATGGGGCACGGGGTAAGTAAAATTAAATCACTAGTTAATACCACTAACAAGGCTCAAAATGGCCTCACACTAACACGGTAGCATAATGAGGGTCCCTAAATGCAAACCGAAGCAAACGATCTACTCAGTAATCATCTGTTAATTACCCCTAGGTTAATTTTTCACCGGAGTTGTCCTTTAAGTCTCTATATTTTAGCCACTATGCTCAGGTGCACAAATCATGAGCAATAGTAACAGTGATGCTCGATTTAGCAAACACAGCTTACAACAGAAATCTAATGTGGATACTATCCAAGAGTGTCAGAAAACACACTTATCACCTTTTCAGCCTTTGTGATCTAAACAAGTGGTGCTGACAGGGTGTGCAGACTGGACATGTTATGGCTAATCAGCACATAAAGGGTGTGACAGAAGTGTGTGAGTGTGAGAGGCGTTTAGCAGGGGTGTCACTGAGACTCTTCACTGTCATTACTTAGCTATGAAAATGGCAGTAAAAAAGGGGTAATTTATTTCTGACTTTGACCTTCATAGGAACCACTGCAGGTCTCTCCCTCGCTGTCTCGTCTGTGGATTCCTGCCGTTCCTGTGTATCGTTTATGTTTATGAGAGAACATTCTTTGGCTTTCTATGTGATGATATTTTGGCCGCTCTGTTCTCCCTCGAGAGTATATGTAAAACTTGCCTAGTCATTTTGGTCTAATAAAAGAATTTCCTCATTAACACTCTCTGTAAAAGTATGTGTTCATGCTGATGGCTTCCTGTGTATGAGTGCTCTACCCTTAAAAAAGCACATCCTGCTGCTTAGAAATTTGGTTTGGTTAGAAACTACTATAGTCGTTTAACTGCTAACTGCACAATTTCGTGCTTAGCTTTATTTATTTTATGTTTTGGAGACTATATATTCTTATTGAATATAATAATTGAAATATGTAAAATATATAAATGTTATTCCCACTAACATATGTTTATTTTAAGAATTATGTTTTTCAGCACTTTTCACATAAAAAATGAATCTATATTTGGAAAGAGGTTTTTCAAACATATTGTTTGTTGTAGTTTGTTCTTTGCACACATTTTTGTTGTGCACTTCATTGCTAATTGGAACATTCATGTTGTATCACATTTAGTTTTTTGCACGTAGCATTGCTGATTTGAACATTCTAGATTGTTGTATAACTTTTTTAAGGTGTGCACGTAGCATTGCTAATGTAACCAATATCATCCAACTGCGGCCACAAATGGGCGTTATCGTGCTGGTGGGGTTCCGTTTTCGCTGACTAGAACGCCCCATTCTTCTTCTTCACCTCTTTTGCTGAACTGCTAGCTGTCAACATCCGGAATAACATGTTCAACTCGCCGATAGTTAGTTTTTCTCAAACAGAAGCTTCAAAATAAGAACTAGCATCTTGCAACATCATGACTTTGCGTAAACATACACGTCACTTTCTAAAGCCAAGTGGCGTGTTATCTGTTCGCATTTTGAGCTATCCGCCGTATGTCAACGCCGAAACTAAACATTATGTGTGATTCCACGTGTATGTCTACACCGAAATGAACCATTATGTTTGTGTGTGTGTGTGTGTCCACAATGTAAATTGATTAATAAATGTACTAAATTATGTTTATTTGAAAATTTAAAAACGCAGAATGTTTCTTGCGATGGGTAGGTTTAGGGATCAGGGTTGGGTGTAGGCAATCGTTATTGTGATCGACATGGCCAAATTACATTTTTAGAACATAGACAGTAAAAGAAATAGATAGAACGTTCCCATAGACATCAACGGCGGAAAGTGAGGTCAATTAGAAGCACTCACTTCCTGATGGCTGAGCAAACTACGGAGGCTCAGACTGAGCTTGACGATGTAGTTGTTACATAAGCAACATTTTGGACAGTTGTAAGTCTTCTAGTAGTTGTGAAAAGTGAAATCTGAATCACATTGTTTAAATGTTTTGTCCCGTTGCCTTTGGCTCACTATCAGCTTCTCCTCATTCTTCTCCCTTGACTTTATTTGACTTTATGTTTCCACGTCCCCCCGACTGTCTGATAGACAGCAAAAGATTGCCCACGAACGTCTCCTCCTGTCTTTACGATAATTTCTCAACTGTGCGACAGAGTCACGTTGGTTATGACGCAATCGTTATTTTTACAAAAACAGCTACGGGGCGAAAATGTAAGATACAAGGTAATGGAGCTTTTTATACATTGTCTTGTTTCTTGAGTCTTTAAACGTCTCAGATGTAAAGTTATTGAATGGGAGTCAATGGAATGCTAACAGCAGGTGATGGCTTGGTTAGCGAGGGCCGCCCCTATGGGTGGAACGCTTTCCGAGTGCTAGATTACCCCCTTGGTTTAGAATCGGTTCAGGGCATTTCCGTTGAACTGGTTTGGGGGGGAACAAATCACGCATATGACATGATACCCATGTGCCTTGAGGAACTCATCGCGATTGGTCGATGAGACGCTACCAGGAACGCCCAATAGACGTTCTTGTTTCATGACGGGAACGCCCAAGCCGCAGCTGGACCCTTCTCAATGTAACTGGTGGTGGTTGTAGTAAGTGCACTATAAATAGAGATGTCCAAAAGAACAGTCTTTGATCACAAATTTCAGGAGACAGAAAAGATATAGACAACTATACTGAACATAGCCAGGATGAAGGCCCACATCGTAGTCGAAGGAAGGAGGCGCCATTGTAGGAAAATATGGAATATTTTGATAGGAGACACCAACCTAATGGGTTAACATTAACTAGCAATTCTATAATTAAGCATGCAAAACACTATACAATATAAAAAAGCTTATACAAACAGTAATGATGATACACAAAATGTACCTGGGAAATGCGTGTTCATTCATTAAACAGATTATCAGTGAATTAGTGGATAGAATTCCATTTCTATAGGGGGTTGCATGTCAGTTGGTTGTGCTGTTCTCCCGTTTGAGAACAATCAGCCCAAGTGTCTTTGAAGTGCCCTGGAAGTGGGCACCAGTGTGTTAATTCACAGTGGGGAAACTAGACATCATGGAGCCTTTTTGGGTCCTTAAGGAGATTAAATTGTAAAAAATAATGTTTGATTGGTCCAGTTGCTACATATGGTAAGCTAATGCTTTATAAGTATGTGTGGCTACAAACAAGTGAATGTACCCATTGGAAGAAAACATCATCTCTGTAATAATCAAACATTTTCACTGAGGAACTGGAGGAAATTAGGAAAATATGGGAACATTCAATTCAATTTTTTACTACATTTTCCCATATGATCTATTTAATTTAAGGTATTATTTACTTAAAGGAAGTGTATGTAAGATTGTGGCCAAAACTGGTACTTCAATTACCTTCAAATTACTGTAGAGCGGTGTATCCCCTCTCCCCCTGACTTGAGGTTGCCAGATAGGCTGCAGGATCAGCAGGAACGTTTGTAGCGGCAGCTGTTGTAACTAAAGCAGAGCTGGCAGGCGGAATGCCGAAACACTACAGACTTTGTGATTGGTAGATAGGTGGAGGGTGGAGCTTTAGGCCAAAACACAACATGTCAACATCAACATCAGTTGAGGGCTGCAACAACAACTTTTAAATGACAATATCCTGGCCGGACTACTGTTGTCAGTTAGCCTGACAAGCCAGACCCACATCAAGATGTTTGGTCTGGAAACTCACCATTGACAGGGCTCAATCCGAGGGGCGGGATAAACGGTTGTCTTTCAAACTCCCTTTGCACGCGATAGGATAGCGCTACAACCAACCAGAGCAACGTGAAGCGGAGCTTGTTGATAGATTAAACAGTCGTTGTATCCGATCGGTAAAACTCCGAACACATCTTCCCTTTTTAAGAATGACTTCAGTGCCGTTCTTTGTTCTTTTCTCAGAAAAAAGCTTAACTCCAAGTCTTCCAGAGTCGCGGTCAAAGCTGATTCGAAAGGCCGCCGTTCGCCAGCTTCTGTGTTTACTAGAAGCATGCAAGCGCAACTCAGCCATAACTTTGTTAAGCCCCGCCCACCGACTCTATACACGATGTGATTGGCCCGACTAGAGTTTGGCTTTTACAGCTCAGACGTGTATTGAAAGTTGATAGACGACATTCGCTGCAGATTAGATTTTCTGCCGCTAGGATGCGTCTAGATTTCTTGGATAGTTGTCAGTGATATAAGTATTTGAAATAAACATGATTTCTTATGTCTAGTGACATATCAGGGTCATTTTATGATTAATTGAAATAAATGACTTGCATACAGCTCCTTTAAATGAACTGTGACCTCTTCTGGCCTCTGAAACAGCAAACTCGGAGCAAAAAAGCTCTCCTCTGGGTGCTGCTGTGTGTTAGTGTGTTTGTGTATATACTGTAAGCTTGTCTCAGCACAGGCGAGTCTGTCTTTTCTCCCGTCTGTATATTCTCTGCTGTCTCTCATTAGGGGCCAGTTCTCTGACCTCAGTGGCCCGTCTCTTGTGTTTAATGACAATATCTCTGGGCCCTTCCTCAGCAGCCAGCACAGATGCAGTGCTCAGCACTTCAGATGTTATCTGCTTTCCTTTCTCATCTCCCTCTCCCTCTCTTATTCTCAGCTTCAGCCTGTCATATCAGCAGCTCTGCTCTGAAGTGTATGAGTGTTTCTCTCTCTCTCTGCAGGAACTGCAGCATCTCACAACACTGTAGAGATTGACAGAGTGCTGGTTTCACTGACATTCACACTTCCTGTCTATGCTGAGAAAGACAATGAGGAAAAAATGTGTTAACTTAAAGTGTTGTGAATTTTCTGAGTGGTTGCCAGGGCGTTGCTATGCAGTTACCAAAATGTTTGTAACATGCTTCCCTATAGTTGCTAGACAATTGCTACATAGTTGCTAACATATTCAGAATGCTTAATGTGTTGCTCGGTGGTTGCTAGTGTAAGCCCTCATGTTCAAGCCACCCACTTCAAGCTGGGACTCAAACCCCGGTCCGCAGGCATGAGAGTTGGGCGCTCTAACAAGTAGGCTAAAGGCTGCAACCCCTAGCATCAGTCGCTAAACTTCAACCTCCCCTAAACCTCACTCCCATCCAGGTCACAGCACCAGTGTAACTCCTCCTGATTGAGCCAACCACTCCAAGTGGGACTCGAATCCAGGTTCACTGGCATTAAAGTCAGGCACTCTAACAAGTAGGCTAAAGGCTGCAACTCTCGTGTCAGTCGCTAGAGTGTCTCTTGAGATTAAGGGTGTGTTCACACTTGTCATGTTTGGTTCGATTAAAACGAACCCTGGTGCGGTTGCTCGGTTAGTGCGGTTCATTTGAACATATGTGAACGCTGCCATCCGAACCCTGGTTTGCACCAAGCAAGTGGACCGAGACCGCTAAAAAGATGGGTCTCGGTCCGCTTCCAAACAAACTCTGGTGCGGTTCGATTGATATATGAACGCAACACGAACCAAAGACATGTAAACGGACCAAAAACTGGACGTAATGTCACAAGATGCGACGCATAATGCAGCTGATTTGACGATGCGGAAAGATCGGTGTATCCAAAATGAGTAACTTTAACGTTAGAGGGCAAACGTGGAGCAACGAGGAAGTGCCTAATCAATATTTGGTCAGACGAGCATGTTTCGAAAATGCTAGAAAAAAAAACACACAAAAAGCATACCTGGCTCTTCTCATCAAAGTTCCTGTGTTGCCCATTATTAGCAGGTACAGACGACAGAACTGCCGTCTCTTTTCTGCACAACGGAGGAAATCCTGCTGCTGTTTTGAATGTTTTGAACATTTTATGAGCTCTTCACGAGTTCTCAGTGGGTAAAAATAATGCCACATGTACACGCATAAAATGATCGCGTTTAATCCAGCACACAGCGTTGTTTTGAATGTTTTGAGCATTTCATGAGCTCTTCATGAGTTCTCTGGTAAAAAATAATGCCATATGTACACGCATAAAATGATCACGTTTAATCCAGCACACAGCGTTGTTTTGAATGTTTTGAACATTTCATGAGCTCTTCATGAGTTCTCTGGTAAAAAATAATGCCATATGTACACGCATAAAATGCCCGCGCGTGTAATCCGCACACAGCATTGTTCTGAATGTTCGGTAAACGAGCTCCTACGTCATATAAGCCGACCAATCAGGTTGTGAGCGTCTCCCTATGCCTTTGGTTCGGTAACTTTAGGTTCGCTGTTAAAAATACCTGTGTGAACGCTAAGCGGACCAGGACTATTATTTTTTTGTTTGTTTTTTGGTCCGGACCAAACGAACCAAACTAACCGAACTACAAGTGTGAACGCACCCTAAATGAATGAGGTTTACTAGCACAGCAACTAGCTGGCCTCCATTACACTAGCATGTTCAGTGTGTTTTATTTTATTTTTTCTTCATTTTGCTATGCAGTGACAAGGGTGTTGTGGGTGGTTGCTAGGGGGTTGCTATGCATTTGCTAAAGTCTTTTTCAGCATTCTAACCTATTGAGTCATTTCAGTGCTTTAACTGTGTTCTTATGCAGTGGCTGGTTGATGTGGGTGGTTGCAAGGATGTTACTACGTGGTTGCTTAAGTGTTCAGTGTTCATTAACACAGCGCTCTACATTTTCTGAAGCATTACTAGGTGGTTTTTAATATATTCAGAGTGTTTTCAGTGTTTTTAGTGATTTATACTCCTGCGTCAAGTTTCGATTTTTATTTATACTTCTGAATCCTTGTCCGCATTGACATGCAATTACACATGCACATGCAATTTTCAGTGTGTAAATAGTTGCTAAAATGCTGGTTCTTGGTCTATTGCTATGCGGTAGCCAGCGTGTTATGGGTGGTTGCCAGGATGTTGCTAAAATGTTCAGACTATTCTAGGGTTTTGTTATGCATTTGTTTGGCTGTTCTGAAGAGTTGCACAATTATGACAACTAAACAAAATAGGTGATACTACTGGTTCTGACAAAATGGTAATTGCCGTAGTCCATTTAAAATGTTTTATTAATCTGAATTAATTATTTGTAATAATTCAGATTGAATGAATGACTCACTCACTCATAAATACTTCACTTGTTTCATTACTGGATGAATCAGCATTTTTAAACAAATCTTTTAAAATGCAATGACATACTTTTTTAACACTCATTTGTCATCATCTACTGGTGTAACACCAAGTTACCAAGTGCCAAGTTACATTCAAAAGGTGATTTGCTATTATTTTAATTGCTGTAGACATCAGTGTTTATATCCAAACTTTAAACTGTTATCCCAGTACTTGTGTGGATTTGAATGTTTGTAACATGGAAATAACAATACTGTGTAGGCTAATGAAAAGACAGACATCGGCTGCTCAAACGCATATTTGAATGTTTTCGTGTGATTTTTGTATAGGTGTTTGAATTGGGATTGCAATTTTTTTAACGATTAATCGAGCAGCTCTACTGTTCTGTGTGCTTGCTGAGGTTGTTAGGTTTTTCTTAGTGGCTGCTAGGTGGTTGGTAACAACAAAACGCATGTTACAACATTGAGTATTGTTACTGCCATGCAAAATCGTATGTTAAATATGTACGAAAGTTTACTTGTTTACCAGAAGTAAATTAAATATATATTAGAAATAGCTTAAATTGTAATTAAAATAACGGGGTAAGAAAAAAAACAGAGCGTAATTTAAGGGTGCACTATGCAAGTTTTCCGTCCTCTAGAGGGTGCCTACTCAAAAAAGTTTGTAATTTGAGGACTTCAAGTTTGAGTGTAGAATCTTGGGACATGTGGTCTTCACCTCACAGCTGGTGGAAAACAATCTGGAAAGGACTCGGGCGAAATTCATGTTCATGGATGCGATTATTAACGTTACTGTAGTATGAAGCAGAGCAGGACTGAGTGTTGAGGGAGCTGAGCTAGGCGGCTGGAGCGATTGTTAATGAGATGAATGCAACACGCCTCGCAAGCAGCGGGACTTTTATCATGCCACAGTCCTGGGAGGCACATCCGCTTTTCCTGTCATGACAGACAACTCTCTCAGATGTCCCAGTTCCTTGGTTAAAATAGCAATTTTTCTCACAATTTACAAATAGTTGGAAACATTTGGGATATTGTAGGTTCTCAACTGAACAATATATAAATATATAACACTGGCTTAGTGGTTTTTGGATATTTTACAGCAAAACATTTTTTACATAGTGCACCAGATATTCTCTAGGGGAAAAAAACTATGTGACATCTTTGCTTCTCATGTCAATTTTTCTTGTGTTTTACTCGTTTTAGGATTTTTTTTTTCTTTTTGCCGTGAAGAGGGCTGAAGCAGATTGTGTCAGAGAGGAAAAGGAGTGAAGGAGAGAGACAGGAACTGATGAGGTAACACACAGTGTCCGCTCCAGATAGAATCATCACCAGGAGGTGTGAATTGAACCTCAGCCAGAGTGTCTGTCCATCACTGATACACCACCACACATACGCTGTGTTTCTCTCCTCGCTTTATTTTCTTTCTCACTATCTCTCTCTCCTCTCAGTCCTACCCTTCTTCCCTCTTGCATCTGTTGTGGTGCAGCAGGCCAGATGTTGCCCTTGTCAAATTCAATATCAGATTTCCATAGTTTTCCGTTGCAACAGCTGAGCTAAGTGGGTTACTGCCCTTCCCCATTAGTCTGAGTCTTAATTGATTTACCCATAATTCTTTCACCAAACATCTCACTTAATTTTCATGCTCAAATAATCCATCAGGGGAGATGGGAATAGGGAGATGAGTTTATCAAGCGTGAGACACTACGTCAAACTCAGAGTTTACTAGGCAGTGGAGAGAAAATGTGGAGTAGAGAATGTTAGAAAAAGTGAGTTAAGCAGGTGCAGACACTTCTATGTTAATTAGTAGTGAGATTATCTGAATATACTTGTAGTGAACATTGAGTGTCAATTCCATTGTCAAAAAGAAGAGCACTTAATTACTTTGTCTAATTAGTTTTGCTTTAAAGTACATTTAAAGTACATTTATTTTGATGTTAAAATAGCAGAAGTCTAATTAGTTGTTAGACGCTAACTTGGTGAAGATAGTGTCATACTATCGGGATACTATTTGCACCTCAATGTATTCTATAGGGGTGACCCGAATAGTCGAAGATTCGATGCATCGATAAGCAGAGCCGGATACGACCACGGATCTCACAGTCGAATGTTTGCGGGTGTGCGACCCCTTTAAGGGCGCTGAGCTTCGGGACGCGAAGGCATTTTGCGCCTGTACGCTGCGACCCAGGAAGTTGTTTAAAATCATGCCGCGCCACAGAACGCCATTTCAAGGTTTTATATAAAATTTATATTATAGTTCCCTCAAATCGTCAATGTACATACTGATTTCACCCTGTGCTACAAGATACACTCATCATGCAGCACTTCTGTCAGAAGTCGATTCAAAATTGAGCTTGTGCGTAATGTGCGCGTCCGGTGTGAGATACCAGAGGCACTGTGCGGCACTGAGCTTCGCGTCCGGTGTGAGATACCAGAGGCGCTGCGCGGCACTGAGCTTCGTGTCCGGTGTGAGATACCAGAGGCACTGAACTGAGCTTTGCGTCCGGTGTGAGATACCAGAGGCGCTGCACGGTACTGAGCTTCGCGTCCGGTGTGAGATACCAGAGGCGCTGCACTGAGCTTCGCGTCCGGTGTGAGATACCAGAGGCGCTGCGCGGTACTGAGCTTCGTGTCCGGTGTGAGATACCAGAGGCGCTGCACTGAGCTTTGCGTCCGGTGTGAGATACCAGAGGCGCGGCACTGAGCTTCGCGTCCAGTGTGAGATACCAGAGGCGCTGCCCGGCACTGAGCTTAGCGTCCGGTGTGAGATACCAGAGGTGCGGCGCGGCACTGAGCTTCGCGTCTGTGAGATACGAGGCGCTGCCCGGCACTGAGCTTCGCGTCCGGTGTGAGATACCAGAGGCGCTGCACTGAGCTTTGCGTCCGGTGTGAGATACCAGAGCCGCGGCACCGAGCTTCGTGTCCGGTGTAAGATACCAGAGGCGCTGCGCGGCACTGAGCTTCGCGTCCGGTGTGAGATACCAGAGGTGCGGCGCAGCACTGAGCTTCGCGTCTGTGAGATACGAGGCGCTGCCCGGCACTGAGCTTCGCGTCCGGTTTGAGATACCAGAGGCGCTGCACTGAGCTTTGCGTCCGGTGTGAGATACCAGAGGCGCTGCGTGGCACTGAGCTTCGCGTCCGGTGTGAGATACCAGAGGCGCTGCGCGGCACTGAGCTTCGCGTCCGGTGTGAGATACCAGAGGCGCTGCACTGAGCTTTGCGTCCGGTGTGAGATACCAGAGGCGCGGCACTGAGCTTCGCGTCCGGTGTGAGATACCAGAGGCGCTGCACTGAGCTTAGCGTCCGGTGTGAGATACCAGAGGCGCTGCACTGAGCTTTGCGTCCGGTGTGAGATACCAGAGGCGCGGCACTGAGCTTCGCGTCCGGTGTGAGATACCAGAGGCGCTGCCCGGCACTGAGCTTAGCGTCCGGTGTGAGATACCAGAGGCGCTGCGTTGCACTGAGCTTAGCGTCCGGTGTGAGATACCAGAGGCGCTGCCCGGCACTGAGCTTAGCGTCCGGTGTGAGATACCAGAGGCGCAGCGTTGCACTGAGCTTAGCGTCCGGTGTGAGATGCCAGAGGCGCTGCGCGGCACTGAGCTTAGCGTCCGGTGTGAGATACCAGAGGCGCTGCGTGGCACTGAGCTTCGCGTCCGATGTGAGATACCAGAGGCGCTGCGTGGCACTGAGCTTTGCGTCCGGTGTGAGATACAAGAGGTGCTGCGTCGCACTGAGCTTTGTGTCCAGTGTGAGATACCAGAGGCGCTGCACTGAGCTTTGCGTCCGGTGTGAGATACCAGAGGCGCGGCACTGAGCTTCGCGTCCGGTGTGAGATACCAGAGGCGCTGCACTGAGCTTTGCGTCCGGTGTGAGATACCAGAGGCGCTGCCCGGCACTGAGCTTAGCGTCCGGTGTGAGATACCAGAGGTGCGGCGCGGCACTGAGCTTCGAGACCGGTGTGAGATACCAGGCGCTGCCCGGCACTGAGCTTCGCGTCCAGTGTGAGATACCAGAGGCGCTGCACTGAGCTTTGCGTCCGGTGTGAGATACCAGAGGCGCGGCACTGAGCTTTGCTTCCGGTGTGAGATACCAGAGGCGCTGCCCGGCTCTGAGCTTAGCGTCCGGTGTGAGATACCAGAGGCGCGGCGTTGCACTGAGCTTAGCGTCCGGTGTGAGATGCCAGAGGCGCGGCGCGGCACTGAGCTTAGCGTCCGGTGTGAGATACCAGAGGCGCTGCGTGGCACTGAGCTTCGCGTCCGATGTGAGATACCAGAGGCGCTGCGGGGCACTGAGCTTAGCGTCCGGTGTGAGATACCAGAGGCGCTGCGCGGCACTGAGCTTCGCGACCGGTGTGAGATACCAGAGGCATGGCGTAGCACTGAGCTTCGCCACCGGTGTGAGATACCAGAGGCATGGAGTAGCACTGAGCTTCGAGACCGGTGTGAGATACCGGAGGCATGGAGTAGCACTGAGCTTAGCGTCCGGTGTGAGATACCAGAGGCGCTGCGCGGCACTGAGCTTTGCGTCCGGTGTGCGACACCTTTTAGGCACAATCGGCTTAAGAATGTGTTTTTTTTTAGGAGTATGTGTGGCTGTCAGTCACCGCACCGGTGTGGATACTGTACTTTAGAATCACACAAATAAGAATTTTAACTGGAAAATGTCATCTGAACAAGTAAGTAACATATCTGCCACTTTTTTTCTGACCAACTGAGAAAAAAAAACATTACAATAAACCGTGCTACCAATGGTGATTAAATCTAATGATAACTTCTGTATTGCGTGACTACGTGTATTTATTGTTTATTACACGTAGTTGTTTAAACTTTAAACTTTAACTTTGTAACTCTGTCAACTTATTCTACTTACCCGAACCCTAACTTAACAGTTTGCTACACTCTACTAATACTGACAGTTAGTTGACATGTAATTACAAATACTTAGTAGAATGTATAAAGTGGACCATCAAAATAAAGTGTAACCAAATAATCAGCCCAAAGCAGAGTACAGTACATATCGACACCTCCATCCGGTGTGATTATGGTGGCGTCATGGGCAGAGGGGTCAGACAGGAGTGAGACTGCCGGGTAAACAGCGGTGGGCCTGAGGGCAGCTATGTTTAGCTTCCAGACACACGCCGGGTCCTGAGGATAATGGAGGAGATAGGCACACGTCTGAGAGCGTGTGTTAGCGGGATTACAGTCAATTCCCTCTGATGCTCATCTGAGAATTCAAATGAGTCTGGGAACGTTGTGGGAGCATTGCGTGCAGGTTATGATGGAGAAACCTCATCAGTTGCTAATATGGCACAACATTCTCACAGACAGGCATGCACACAAGCATCCATCTGTTTGCTGTGAGCGTTTGACTGATGGGAATTCATTTGTTTATTTCTTTCCTCTGGCACAGACACTTGAAAGAGGCATAGGATGAGAGATGGAGAGAGTAGCAGAGGGTAGAAGAGGAAGCGAGGGAGTGTGTGAAAGGGAAAAATGAGAAGAATCCCATTTGAATGAAAATCACATTCAAATCCAGGGTGAAGAATGAGCTGCAAAAGCGAGCGGCCTTGAGGGTTTTGCATAATGGCCGCCAAAGCTAACGTTACAAAGCTGCTCTGCTGGAGTAAACAAATGCTGAAAGAGACTTAATACTGAGGTGCACGTGTTTGTGTGTGTGTGTGTGTGTGTGTGTGTGTGTGTGTGGGTGTAAGAGAGTGTGTTTACAGACACCCACTCTCACACTCACCTGTCTTATCTGTGTGAATGTGAAACCTGACAAACAAGCTGTTTTCTCAACTGAAGCATGCTTTTTTTTGGATTCGTGCCTCGCTCAATTAATGCATGTCTACCGTCGTTTCTCCATCGTCGTCAGTAGAGGATAGGCACTTGCCATTCTAAATGTGGCTGTAATTAGCAAGTTTAAACAAGGCAAGCAAGTCGCACAAATAAAGCTAGCCGATTAAAGGCCCAGCCACATTAAAAGTGGATTATCTTGCGTATGTAAATATCCATGCTCATTTTCAACAAAGTGTAATGGATCCAAAGCCAGAGCTGCCATTAGGGAGCTCAGGTGTGTGTGTGTGTGTATAGCCAGGCTGAGGATAAAAGTTGAGATATTGCTTTGGCATGAGATCACTAGGAATCATTCTCACTTCTCAATAGAGCAAATGTTGATTGAAAGAATGAGTGCAGTCCAAATACTGATAAACACAATTATCTAAATGGAGACATGCTATAGACCAGAGTTGTTTTCAAATTAAATTCATTGGGTAAATCTCACAAAACATGTCATTTTAAAAAAGAAAAAATATCTAGCATGGAAATAAATTCTAGCACCAATAATATTTTCTTCATTGCCACAAATTAATGAAAGAAAAAGTATGCATATAACTTAATTTATGAATTATACAATATTCATTTATCATTCTCACTACTGAATAGAGCGAATGTTGATTGCGTGGCATGGACCAGCGTGGCATGGTTGTTGGTGCCAGATGGGCCGGTCTGAGTATTTCATAATCTGCTCAGTTACTGGGATTGTCATGCACAACCATTTCTAGGGTTTACAAAAAATGGTGTGAAAAAGAAAAACATCCAGTATGCGGCAGTCCTGTGGGCCAAAATGCCTTGTTAATGCTAGAGGTCAGAGGAGAATGGGCCGACGGATTCAAGCTGCTAGAATAGATCATGCACCGAAATCAAAATTCTTGGCCGAAATTGAAAAAGAGCAAACCAAGGCCAAAACCCGAAATACCGAAAGAAATTATGCCAATTATTAGAACCATTGCATTTATGGCTAATACTATGACAGTGTAATTTTAATAAAAATCAAGGCATTGAAATTGCATAAATTAATATTAACGTTTCAAATAATAAATCAATTACAAATGATGCAAATATTTATTTAGCACATT
Source organism: Pseudorasbora parva (assembly GCF_024679245.1). NCBI lineage: Eukaryota > Metazoa > Chordata > Actinopteri > Cypriniformes > Gobionidae > Pseudorasbora > Pseudorasbora parva. The sequence continues at coordinate 15,213,561 of NC_090194.1, read as the reverse complement.
GCAACAATGCACAGTATAAAATAAAATTCAAACTAAAATGGTTCACTTGACCTCACTCATGTGTAGATTAGCTAATGCACAGGCCTACTGGCCTGTACAGAAATTAAATAAAGTAATCAAATGTAAAATAACTGCATATTTAACTGTTTAAATTAAAGACGAATCCGTATTACACTTACACAAGCTATTCAATCAAGAGCAGTGAGTGATGTCCTTATCTTTTGTTTTACATTAAACAGAGCAGTAAAGGCTACTGCCCCTTTAAGACCTAATGCAGGGATATGTGTCGTCTTTCTCGACTGTATAAAGTTCACTTAAGGCATATACAGACTGCCTGCTAGGATACTCATCAAGATGGACATGTTGACATACTTCTTGTGTGAGTTTGTCCGTTTAAGCGCAAGACTTGAAAGAGAACTCAGTATTTGTGTGCTGGGAGACGCGTGGAGAAGACAAATCTTCTCATTCTCATTCGCGTCTTCTGGCACTACACCCGGGTGATGACAGCGAAAATGACTGCTCATATTCGAACATACGGCAGCACTTGCATGCATTGACCAAAGTTTACAAAGAGGTGAAATAGTTGCTATTCTTATTTACCCGCCACGGTTGCCGGTAGGTGAAGCAAGTTTACCCGCCACAACTCAAAATCACCCCATTTGGCTGGTGGCGGGTGCTAATTTCCATCACTGTTATGAATTAAGTAAATTATAGTAAAATGTTTAGACACATAGTGAATTTTTCGAGGGAAAATATGCTTAGTTGTCATGAAAATAAATTATATTTAACATAATAATAACAAAACTGATTTTAGTAAAATAAATTATATAAATTAAAATAATTTTTACAGTTAAATGGAAAGCAATTTGTAGCATTTCATTAATAAAGGTACTCAGTTTCCCTTTACTTATTACTTTTCAATTTTATTATTATTTTAATATGACAGACATGTTCTTGACAAGCTTCATGAGATTCACCTGCAGTTAACTAGACTAACCCTAACTTAAACCATTGCCATAAAAGAACACACAGTGTCAAATGTTCAACACCAAATATGCCAATTGTCTCCTGTCTTCTTTTCTCATTTCCATTTTAGCTTTTTGTAGCAATACCTGCAGTTGGGCCCAGAGGGACACAGGATTCACACCTAATGTGAGCAGCCACACAAAACACAAATACTCACCAGCACTCAATTAGAGCAGGTCTCTTCACAGCAAATCTGAAAAGCAAAGCAATATAGCAGAAGTGAACATGTGAATCATGGAGCACTTATATAATCCCTATATAAAATATCCCCTTGAGTGCAAATCATTGTTGCCCTTGTTTCCTTGATGCGAAATTGGTATTCATGTACGTCACATATATGCACATGTGGGTGGAGGGCGATTGCTTCCCATTTATAGAATATTGTGCTATGTTCTGTTTGAACCTTGTGAATTACCAACAGACTGGCAACAAGTGAGAAATCATTGAGTCACGCATGTCGTTCCAAAAACCTGTAGACTAAAGAGGATATTTTGTAAAAGTATCTGCATCTGAAATCACATTATAGGTACATTTGGATCTGACATTCTACGTCCACCATGTTGTCTCTGTCATGTGATCTATGGCGTCAACTGAGCTCACAAATCGACTCCCTTGGCCTCACGGGATAGTAAAGTGTCCATCGTGCGCACTTCAGAATCTAACTGGAAACAAGATGCATTTCCACTGCAGGAACTAGGAACTTTAGGGCGGTAGTCTGTGTTTCGACAGCTGGGACCAGGGTCTACCCTCCCCCTCCCAGCGCATAACGGTAAAAACTCGTAAACCTGGAAAATTCCGTGTTTGGCAGGGAAACAGTTAGGCTTAAATGCGGAGGACGAAATCCAGCGGGAACTGCAAAGTCGAGCGCTGTCCTATGTCACTGGATTAATTTGCTTAATTTTCACGGTACTTTAGACCGCAATAGAAACACAGGCAGCAACAGGTTTGGTGGGAAAAAAGTTCCTACTACTATAGTCACTACTATAGTAGGTACTTTTAGGTACTTTTCACCTATACTCTTTTATGAATACTATGAATTTGGACACACCACTCAGCTCACATACTGTTTTTTCACCTATTATATGTTATGGACGTAAATATAGTCGAATACAGGGTCAGTGATATTTGTCTATTCAGTAAAAGTCAATGGGGTCCAATCTTGTTTTGGACCCCATTGACTTTCATTGTTAGCCTAGAAATCTAGACACACCCTAGTGGCAGCAAATTTAATCTGCCCGCAAGTGTCGTCTAGGAACTCTCAATACCCTTCTGAGCTTTAATCCTCACAATCTGGACGGGCCAATCACATCGTGTATAGAGTCGGCGGGCGGGGCCATAATGAGGACGACCAAGTTGCGTTTGCGTGGTTCTAGTAAACACAGAAACTGGTGAACGGCGGCGGTCTTTTGAATCAGCTTTGACTGCGATTCTGGAAGACTCTGAGTTAAGCTTTTCTCTGAGAAAAGAACAAAGAACGGCACTGAAGTCATTCTTAAAAAGGGAAGATGTGTTTGGAGTTTTGCCGACCGGATACAGTGAATGTTTAATCTATCAACAAGCTCTGTTTCACCTTCGTTGCTCTGGTTGGTGTAGCGCTATCCTATCGCGTGCAGAGGGAGTTTGAAAGACAACCGTTTATCCCGCCCCTCGGATTGAGCCCTGTCAATGGTGAGTTTCCAGACCAAACATCTTGATGTGGGTCTGGCTTGTCAGGCTATTTCATTGTATGAACAAAAGCAGTTCTTCAAAATACATTCTTTTTTGTTCTACAGAAGAAAGTCAAACAGGTTTGGAATGCCATTAGGGTGAGTAAATGACAATTTTCATTTGAAAATTTATTTAAAAAATATATTTAATTATCTCTTTAAATGGCATGACATCATGAACCTTGGCAAGTAGTTCTCCTTCAGAAGTGCTGATTGTAGCAACCTAGTAAACACAATTTAGTTTTCTGGTGGACTGATAAAAACCGTGCATCATGACTTCCAAAAATTGTGCCAAAGCAAGCCAACAATATCTGGCCAGCTCTTGGAATTTTGTGTGTAATAAGCATCAGATACAGTCTGTAAACTGTCCGCGGGTGGCTCGTAGGCGTCCCATCTGAAGGTGAAGTTAGGTATAACGTAATGTGACCTGTGAGTGTGTTTATCTGTCTATCTGGAAGAGAATTGTGGCATGAGAGTCTGGTGTGTATCTGGCGGATGGATATTCACAGACGGCAAGATTAAGTGCTCCTCTGTATGCTAACAGCTAACTTCACCAAACGGCAGTCTACGCTAAGCGCTGTGACTCATGCCAGGGCAGACGCCAGGCAATTCAAGTTTTGGGTTAACACACGCACAGCCTGATTTGTGGTCTCAACAACTTCATTGCGCTTTGAGATAATTGCAATAGTTTTGATAATTGCAGTGTGGTTGTATAAACTGGTTTGAGAAAGATGAATTAAATTGAACAGAAAAAGGTTGTATTTATGGTTGCTAATGGATTACGAATAATGTATGGCTTACGTGTGAGGGAATAATAAAAGAGAAACAGTGGTTCACCACTGGCCACATGTTCCCCCTTAACTAAATTAAATCTTTGATTAGCAAAGTAATATACAGCTCTAATAATAAAATGACCCACCTTTATAGCACATGTAAGGGCTGATTTTAGTTCTGTAAGAGGGTCTGTCAAAAATAGGTCACTGTAATTTTGTAACTGTATCAACATATGGAACATATTCTGGAACAACTTCCTGTCCGAAAATGTAATCCTAACCCTACCCATAACCTATCCCTAAAATCAGAAATGAGAACACTGATGTAGAAGCACCTAACCCTGGTTGTAAACATAAACTTGACATAAACTGTAAACTTGTCCCTCAAATCTGATTGGTTGAATGAAAAATTGTTCCAGGATCAACAAAAGATCCAGGAACATGTTGTAATTGGTGTAATCAGGTTCAAAAATATGAGAACATTTCTCAAAAATATGAGAACATTTAAAAAAAAAATTAAACTATAAAAATATGAAAAATCAAATATGAATTTAGCTGTGTGGATTTAAAAAAATTCCTTAATAATGTATGCATTTCTTAATCCGTAGGGTTTAATAGGGAGTTGGCCCACCCCTTACAGCTATAACAGCTTCAACTCTTCTGGGAAGGCTTTCCACAAGGTTTAGGAGTGTGTTTATGGAAATTTTTGACTTTTCTTCTAGAAGCTCATTTGTGAGGTCAGGTACTGATGTTGGACGAGAAGGCCTGGCTCACAGTCTCCGCTCTTATTCATCCCAAAGGTTTTCTATCCGGTGGAGGTCAGTCATGTTTTTCCACACCAAACTCGCTCATCCATTTATTTACCGTGCTTTGTACACTGGTGTGGAGTCATGTTGCTTTATTATCCCCCAAATATTTCCACAAAATTTGGGAGCATGATATTGTTCACGATGTCTTGGTATGCTGAAGCATTAAGAGTTCATTTCACTGGCAAGCCTAGCCCCTGAAAAACAGCTCCACACCACAATCGCCCCTCCACCAAACTTAACACTTTATTTATTTATTTAATTTATTTAACAGGGACAATGCAGTCCAACATAATTACAATACAATTACTGTAACTGATGCGCAGCTTATAGAGTTTATAGCTAGTACTAATTCTCAACTCCTGGACCTGGTTGGGCTTTTCTAAATACATACAAGTATAAAACGTTCACATTTCTTCAAACATATGCTCACTCATTCTCCCACTCACAAAAACAAAACAATATTTAGCCATAACTTAAGCCTAAAAGTGAACTTTCTTAAGTCAGATATAGTCTTGGGACAATGCAGTCAGGCAAGTACCATTCTCCTGGCAACTGCCAAACCCAGACTTGTCCATCGGATTGCCAGACAGAGAAGCGTGATTCGTCATTTCAGAGAACTACACTGCTCTAGAGTCCAGTAGCGGCATGCTTTACACCACTGCATCTGACACTTTGCACTGAGTGATGTAAGGCTTGGATGACACTGCTCGTCCATGGAAACCCATTCCATGAAGCTGTCTATGTACTGTTTTTGAGCTAATCTGAATGCTATGTAAATATGATTTTCCTCACTACAATCTCTGTCTACATAGTTATTGATTATTCTTTTTGAATATTTGTATTTAATTAAAAATATATCCCATTATAGATGTAAAATGTCACATCTCACTTGTGTTTCAGTGTTTGGCTTAGATTAAAACACAAATAAATAGTTTTCTTTGGAAGTTTGGATAAAGAGTAGATTACATGTCATCCACTCACAAAATTCAGTTTGTTTGTGAAACTAAAGTAGTGGGCTTTTTTTTGCATGTTTTTTATCGTCTTATTTCCGGTGTGTCTGTCAGATCAAAATCACTTTCTCTCACTCGCCCTCCTCCTGCCTCTTCTTCTTTCCTGTTTGCTCATCCTTTGAAGTGATAGAGTGTGGGCTTGAGGGCCGAAGTGACTCCTGAGACAAAGACAGAAATGGAGGATGAAAAAGAGAAGATGAAAGGATCTTTTGGTCTTGTAGAATAGGGGAGATGGGTGGAGGGGGGGTTCCGGCGGTGGTCTTACATTTTTGTTCCTCGACAGTTGAGGGTAAGCTAAGCCAAAGGGGGTCAAGGAAATACTGACATGCTCAGGCAAAATCTCAGTCAAACTATGAGCTCCTAAGTCAATCCAGAACTTCCTCCAGGAACCAGATTCAAACTCTCATCATCACATGCTACTAACTTATCTACAATTTTCAGCAACGTTACAGTAGCTCAGTAGCAAGTTAATTTTTTAAGAATGGTATAAAGGTACTATTTATTGGATATTATAAACATAACTAACACATAGTATATAGTAAACGCTAGTTAAATAGTAAACATTCTTTCTAGGTCTGTTTGTTTCCTCATCTGATAAAAAAAAAAACTCACCTCTTTATCAAGATCTGGCCCAACAGGAAAGTCCAGACTACAGTGGATGCCTTCTAGTGTTGTTTTTTTCGTTTCTTTCTTTTCTTTCAAAACTCATTCTATTTTTAGTGTGCCTAAGAAACTAAAATCCAAAAGCTAAAACCATTCCTCTAGCTCTAGCACAAACAGTAGAGCAGGGCTATTCAAATCTTGCCCTGGAGTGCCAATGCGCTGCGGAGTTTAGCTCCAACACTGATCAAACACACCCACCTGTGATTTTCTAATGATCCTGAATACATTAGCTGTGTCTCATTTCGTTAAATTTCGAAGGCTGTGTCCTCCGGAGGACACGTCCTGTGAAGGATGCAGTATATGGAGTGTCCTCAATCACAATTAAACGAGACGTCCTTCGTAGGACACACAGGCAGGAAGTATCACGTTGTTATGCCAACACGTTCAACCTCGTTGCGCTCTCACGCCAGTTATATGAATGAAAATGATTTATGAATTGAAAAATTCAAATGACTGAAATGTTTCTTGTCTTGACAGCAATGTACTGTTCTAAACATTTAAAAAGCACTAAACAGTTGTAATCCGGTTTAGCACAACTATCTGTTTGAGGTAATAGAGCTTTAAAAACAAAAGCAAGCTTAAACTACTTGCATTTAAACACCACATCTATGCTTGCATGTATATCTGGCGGTGGTGCCGTTTTTATATAGCCTAGAAATCTAGACGCACCCTAGCGGCAGCAAATCTAATCTGTCCGCGAGTGTCGTCTAGCAACTCTCAATACCCTTCTGAGCTGTATTCACCTAACTCTTGCCGGGCCAATCACATCGTGCATAGAGTTGGTGGGCGGGGCCATAATGACGACAGCCGAGTTGCGTTTCCGTGCTTCTAGTAAACACAGAAACTGGCGAACGGCGGTCTTTCGAATCAGCTTTGACCGCGACTCTGGAAGTCTTGGAGTTAAGCTTTTCTCTGAGAAAAGAACAAAGAACGGCACTGAAGTCATTCTTAAGAAGGGAAGATGTGTTCGGGGTTTTGCTGACCGGATACGGCGAATGTTTAATTTATCAACAAGCTCCGTTTCACCTTCATTGCTTCGGTTGGTGTAGCGCTATCCTATTGCGTGCAGAGGGAGTTTGAAAGACAACCGTTTATCCCGCCCCTCGGATTGAGCCCTGTCAATGGTGAGTTTCCAGACCAAACATCTTGATGTGGGTCTGGCTTGTCAGGCTAGTTTTTATATATAATATATATAAAAAATGACAGTTGTTAACGACGACGCAAAAAATTGTGGGTTATCTCTAGTGAAGGCTACACCTCATGCACACTCCAAATTCCTGTGAAAGAAGGACGCATTTGGAGTGTCCTTTTCACTAGCCTTATGACGTATGCAGCCTTCAAATGCGACCTCCGGAGGACGCAGCCTTCCGAAATGAGACACAGCTGTTGATTAGCATGTTCAGGTGTGTTTGATTAGGGTTGGAGCTAAACTCTGCAGCGAATTGGCCCTCCAGGGTAAGATTTGAATAGCCCTGCAGTAGAGCATGGCGCTATAGCAACATGAAGGTCATGGGTTCGTTTCCCAGGGAAGGCATTAACTGATAAAATGCAATGTAAGTCGCTTTGGATAAAGATGTCTGCCAAATGCATACATTTAAATGTAAAATCCCATTTTCCCAATGTTAAAACATTTATCCAATATAGCAAACAAGTTGAGAGAAATGTCAAAAATATATAATATATACACTACTGTTCAAAGGTTTGGATTGGTCTTCAAAGTGTCTTATGCTCACCAAAGCTGTATTTACTTGATAAATAATACAGGAAAAACAGTAATGTTGTAAAATATTATAGCAATTTAAAAGAACGGTTTTCTTTTTGAATGTATATTAAAATGTAATTTATTCCTGGTCAAAGCAGAATTTTCTGCATCATTACTCAGGTCATCATGTGTCACACGATTGTTCAGAAATCATTCTAATATGCTGATTTGATGCTCAAGAAACATTTCTGATTATTATCAATGTTGAAAACAATTTTTATTACTGACCCCAATCTATTGAACAGTTGTGTATTTATTTCATTAAGTCCCAATGTTTTTTTTAAAGGTCCCATTCTTCGCGTGTTTTCGAAGCTTTGATTATGTTTACAGGGTACAATATAACATGAGTTCGTTTCGCGTGTAAAAAACCAGTATTTTTCACACAATTTACTTATCTGTACAGCGCTGTTTTCTCTGTCCTAAAAACAGCCTGATGATTTCCTTGTTCTATGAAGTCCCTCCTTCAGAAACACGTAACGAGTTCTGATTGGGCCAGCGCTTCCCGTGTTGTGATTGGACACCAGCTTAGTGCACTTTGCCCGGAAAGGTCCCGCCGCTTGGAATGCGCGCTCTTCTCCACGTGAGAGAGCAACAAGACCACGCCCCCTTTTTTGCGTGTTGTTGTGGGCGGAGGGTTCGTCAACAAACGGTTCTAGTGACGTCATTCCTGAAGGAAGTGCAGAGGTGTAGTCCAAACCGGCCGTTCGCTGTAGGCTTTGAAAGGGAACTTCTGTTAAATAAAATATCTCGCTTGGCATTGAACTTTGAGCTTTATAATTTTACAGGTATTATTTATGCTCTAACAGCAACATTTCACACTGACTAAAGTTTGAAAGATGGAATCGCGAAGAACGGGACCTTTAAATCTAAGCCTCAGCCCCACTCGGACGTCATGGCCATGGACTGTTGGCTGAACGTCTGATGTATATGGCACACAAATTTGTCATCTGAAAAGAGTCATCATCTGATTGGATGAATTCTACAGGTTTTCTGTTGAGACTAGTGTGTTGCGTTCTTTAATGGTCCACTTGAAAACAAACCCACCTTGACGCCAAACCCCCTCGTGGAAGAAGAAAGACTTCGTGTTTAGAACTATGACAACGAGTGCTTGTTAGAATCAACTTAACGCTGATTTACACGCTGGTCTATATTTTTATGGACATAAGTGTTACAATTTCTCACCCCTAAACATAACGCTGAACAAAATGAACTGTGATTGGTTGTTTTACGGCCTCTGGGCGGTCCTTAGCCCGTGAAAGCTGCTATGGTGTCCAAATCCGTGAGAGTGAAGGTCTGGTTGTGTGAGACTATCTACTCACCCTCTGGTTTGCTTCTCATAAGCTTTTTGCATAGAGTGTCCCAAATCAGAAGTTCAGTTTTCTGTAATGATGATTACAGAAAAAAAGAAAAAAAAAAGCTACTGCCTCTGTAGAGAGTAGAGGCTCTGTAGAGGCTCACTATTTTTTAGAGCATAGTTTTTGGCCTATTCGGTTAGAATAAAGGGATTGTCAGTTTGAGATGTCACTCAAATGGGGTCATTGATAGACAATGGGAGGAGTTCATGAGAATGTTCTGAAATATAATAATGCCTATGTTAGGACAAAATAGATTTGAGAAGATCTGAGCTCTCAACTCACTTTTATTCATTAATGGTGACAGATGTTTATTATAAAGGTTTACTCAGTAACCAGACTGTTTTTAAGGTAGTTGACAGATGTATGTATGTGTGTGTGTGTTTGTAAATGTGTGAACAGGAAAGAACAGACAGAAAAAAAGAGACGGAAAGACAAAGGAGAAGTAAATAAAAAACACAGACAAAGCAGGTATCCAAAAATAAATGTCTCATCTAACACCCACACAGAGGAATGCAAGCGCCAAATAACTCACTAAATACAGACCTGGTTTTTAAGTTTTTCTTTCCATTGGTTTTACCACCCTATATGACAACAGATTCATCAATCATGTCGAGACAAAATAGTGTCCATTTAGTGCCGACAGCTGACACTGTGTATCAGGCCTGTTGAATGGGAAGGTTGTTGACACTGTGCATCTGCTGGAAATTAAAAACAGAGACTGATGAGGGGATCAGACGAGTGCTGTTGTTTTCTCACGCACACAGTCTGTCTGTGCTGCCCAGCGGACCTTTGCTCCCCCTCGTCCATGTCTCCATCTCTGTGCCACCTGCTGGGCTCGTCGGCACCTCTCCGCTGCTGGTGCTCGCAGCTCGTGCCGCGCTGGCCACTACCATCTGGTGAATGTCAGTATGACTTCTGCCGCCCTGGCACAGAGTGGATGGCCAGGTGGTGCTTGTGCCACCCCTCGCCCAACACCATCTCTTTCTTATCGCAAGAATGCAGATATGGTTAAGTCTTTTGGTGACTTTAAACTCTAGAAGGTGACTTTAATGTCATAAAAGTCACCTTAAACTTTAAGATAAGTTTATACTTATCTTGAGCATAACTAAAGTAGGTTAAAGTCATCACGAAAATGAAAATGAACCCTTTTAAAGGAAGTGTATGTAAGATTGTGGCCAAAACTGGTACTGCAATCACCACCACCCTCCCCCTGACTTGAGGTTGTCAGATAGGCTGCAGGATCAGCAAGAACGTTTGTAGCTGCAGCTGTGGTAACAAGAGCAGATCTGGCAACCCGGATGCCGAAACACTACTGACTTCGTGATTGGTCGATAGGTGGAGGGCGGAGCTTCAGGCCAAAACACAACATGCCAACATCAACATCACTTGAGGGCTGCAGCAACAACTTTAAAATGACAATATTCTGGCCGGACTACTGTTGTCAGTGATATAAGTTTTTGAAATAAACATGATTTTTTTAATGTCAGGGTAATTTTATTGAAATACATTTCTTACATACAGTTCCTTTAAACTTTATTATTGCATGTTCCTGGTGTTTTACAACAATTGTCACTGTAACCTTTAGTCGAAATTAAATAACTTAGTCCTCCTCTGAAATTACTTTTAGGGATGGAAACTTGTTTCCACCACAGAATAATATAGGTAATTGCGTCTATATCTCACAATTCTTAAAAAAATGTGTCAGAATTGTAGGATTAAAGCCCCGTTTCCACCGAAATTACCCGGAGCAATTTGTACCAGGAACTTTTTTACAGCAACTTTTTTTCCCCCCAGACCTGCTACAGTCTGCGTTTCCAATGCGGTCTAAAATACCGTGAAGGTTAGGCAAATTAGTCCGGTGATGTGGGACTGCGCGCGACTGCTCCTCCAGTCAGTGATGGACAATAATCATTTTTGTGCGAGTCTGTCTAACAATAACCAGTATGGAGGAGATTCAAGCTGTGCTGCTTTTGCTGGTTATGTATTGGTTTACTAAAGAGGTAATTAACAAAACAAATAGCACTGATACTAAAGCATATTCTGAAAGCTTGTAAAGATATATTTAAAATGATTATTTGTTTATTATCAGCAATACGAATGTCTACCGTAAGATGGCAGAGACGAACGCACGCCATCAGAATGCAGAACGAACCTCGCAAAAGGCTTTAAAAAATGCTGGTTTGAATAAAATGCTGTATGAGCTAAACCAATCAGCATGTTCAGTACCACCCTTGAAAGTTCCTAATCTTTGAAAAAGTACTACCTTGCGAGCAGGGCCATTTGGAGGGGGAAATATTTACCCAGAACTTCATTTAGACCCTAGTTCCTACGGTTGAAACACCGAGTACCACCCCAAAGTTCCTGGGGAAAGTTCCTGCGGTGGAAGCGCAGCTATAAACTCGCAGTTGTGAGAAAAGTCTAATAAAGTATAAATAAATTATAAAGTGTTTGTGTGTGTATATATATAGCAATTCTGACTCTATAAAACACAATTGTGACTTTATATATACACTCTTTATATGTAAACTCCAAATTGTGAGATAAAACGTTGCAATTATATTTTAAAATGTTTTATTCTGTGACGGAAACAAGCTTCCATACCAAGGCCACTTAAGTTCCATCCAACAGGTGCTGCTGATGTTTCAGGAGGAGAATAGTCGTCAAACACGCATCAGGTTTGGGCTCGAACACCAAAATCCAATCAATTCCTAATGGATAAAAGTCCCGCTCTATATTTGTATTGTTGGATCACATGAAAGTAAAAAATAGATAAAACAAAATTGGTAAATGGACTGCATTTATATAGCGGTCTCAGCAGACCCATGGCCACAAAAGCTCTTTATATATTGCCTCACATTAACTCATTCACTGATAGCAGTGTCAGCCATGCAAGGCGCCATCCAGCTCGCCGGGAGCAGCTGGGGTTAGGAGTCTTGTTCATGGACACCTCGACACTTGGTTGGGTGGAACCGGGGATTGAACCACCAACCTTCCGGTTTGTAGACAATCTACATGAACCAAAACATGTTGCAAACACCTGACTTGAATTTATAAAAGCATTGCTGTCAAGTTTGAATGAAGAAGCTGGAAATGTCCAAGGCTCTGTTTACTCCTGGTATTAAGATGTGTTTTGGTCGATTGGATCACAAGTAGATAAGGCAGACACATTCCCGTTTATACCTGGTGTTTTAATCTGGCTCTTTTGTCTATGGCAGGTAAATGTATGGCCTTTTTTATATTTTTGATCTAATGGACAAAATAAGCTTGCATATAGTTTACATATAAACATAATCGGAGACGAGAGAAAAACATATGGAGGGCAGCAGCTTTAGTTTCTTCTCTGATATGGTGAGAAATCCGGAAATGGTGTGAGAACATTGTGCTTTGTAAGTTTTTCATCTTCCAACCAAAGTTTAAATCTTGTCTGGCTAGCACACATTAGGTCAGTAGTTGGAGAGCAGGCATCTTTTGTGGCTGTTGGAATGCATTCGACCACATGAGCGTTTACGCTACGAAAGCAATCTGGTCGAATGAGTTTTCGACTACCTCTGGAAGTGGTCAAAAGTGGACAAGATAAAAACGTTTTAGACCCCATTTACACCTGTATTTAGGGTCATCCACTTGTGATTGGATCGACCAAAACACATCGTAACACCAGGTGTAAACAGAGTCACACCAATACCAATGCTGGAAAATTCAGCTAAAGCTAACTCTAGGCTAGGCTTTGTCATTAATGGTCATTAGCAGGTCCATTCTAGTTTATTTGATTGATCAGCTGAGCTTTTACCTGGAGGACCTGGTGGTTAATCATTGTCAAGTTGATTGTGGCTGAGACCATCCTGGACAAACAAAAAAAATAGCAATCATGATCCAAAATTATGCTTAAAAATGGTTAGTTTACCAAAAATGTGTTTCACAGAACAAAGAAAATCATATGACTGAATTTTCATTATTTTGCTTAACTAGTTGCTTAACTGTGTTTTCTAGTGGGGTAAGGTGTATGAACATCAGATTTGTCCATTTAATTTGTGGACGTGTTGCTGCTTCCGTTAAGGCAAATAAGTTGTTGCTGCCTGTATATTGACTTGATTCCTCTTGGGTATGTCTTCTTCTAGTTCTCTGGTTATTTTCACACTCTCAGCTTTGAAATGGCCACCTGTCATTTAGGTCAGGGGCCTGCAACCCAGCTGTCAGCCTTATCCCTTACTCAGTCTCTCTAATTTATCTCCTCCTCTGAAGGCGTAACATCACCAGTACTTCCAGACCCCGAGGGGCAAGTCATCTGGAATAGCCCCAACACAACTAGAAAATTGGCGAGTTTGGCTGGATCTTCGACTGAACTGAAGAAGGCCCTTATGTGGAAACCCTCTTAGTGCTTGAACTGGTGTCAGCAGGCGGACAGGAAGTGCACTAGCACATAGCTTTCAAATTCTAGCCTCCTCAAGAAGAATAGATAAAAGCTAACTCCTGAGGTCGGTGTTGAATGTCAGGCTTGTTGTGATACGATTGAAGAGAGAAGCGGTCATATTGAGAGAAAGAGAGAGAGGTTGGGAAAGGGGGAGGTAGAGGGGATGGAGAGAGTGCTGGCCATCTGTGCCGCTTTTGTCCTGCGGTGTTTCAGGTAGGGGCTAGAGGGGGACTGTATGTTCTGGGTTTGGCAGGTCAGGATGGAAGCCCCATGGGGACAGACAACACAATTGTCAGTCTTGGGTATCCAGTCATGGAGGTGTGGTGGAGAGAGCAACACCAGATCAAATATGGATGCAGACATGAACATACACAATCACATGACTTCAAAATAACCAGTCAATTGGTTCTTAGACGCTTCCTTGTGGGGAACTGTTCAACTTTGAAAAGGTAACTAGATTTTTACATTGCACAAGTACCTGCCGCCACATTGCCATTCTGCCCAAGTCTCTATATACCTGGTGGTCTCTAGATATGGCTTTGCTCCATTCAACTATGTAAGTCTATCAGACTTTTTCTTTTTGTCCAAATGGGTTGTTAATCTGAACATTTCAAAATATTACAACACACCTACACTGTAAAAAAAATGTGTTGGTTTTTGTTAGTTTAACTTAAAAAAGTAAGTAACCTGGTTGCCTTAAAATGTTGAGTTTATTGAAATTAAAAATTTGAGTTGATACAATGAAGGAAATTTGTTTAATAAATAGAAACTCAAAATACTATTGTATCTGAACAACATAAAAAATTGATAAATCATGAAAATAGTACTATTTGGCATGTTTCACTGCATCATCAGAAATAAAACACACACACAATTACCCAATATGCTTACAAAATATTTAAAAAATATTTTAATAAAGGTTGTCAAATCTCAAAAAATGTTCATTGTATAAACTCAAAAATTTAAGTTCAATGAACTCTTCTGAAATTTTAAGGCAACCAGGTAACTTTTTTTCTAAATATTTTTTTACAGTGTATCCTGCCGAAATCGTACATGTCTCTAGCACAAACATCTGAGATGAGTTACAGTGTGAAGTTCAGTACTCTGTCGATATCCGATTTTTCACTACACGTCACCAAAATAATTCACAATAACGATATTGTTATCAATATGGCGGAAGTAGCCAGATTTTGGCATATTCGCATCACAGAAACTAATGATTTTAGTTCTAGAAACTGCTTTTGGGGGAACTAATTTAGCTCCCACTTCAGAGTAGGGTCAAACCCAACACAATAGAAACTACCAGTGACGTAAGTGTACGCTGATTGGCCGAACGCATGCGAAACACCAGCACCTGCCATTTTAAAAATGGCAACTCAATGAACATGGATAACAGTGATATTTGGAACTCTGAAACTTTACTCTAAAGAGAAAATCCAACGCAACTTTGAGGAGACCAAGTGAAACATGATTATGTATTTCTGCTCAGCTACTTTCTTTATATAACAGTTCTTTCTAACAACTATTAGACAGGACTTTTAAACAGATTGTAAACTAAGGAAGATGGACTGTGTGAGATCTGTGATTAGGCTCTTGTGTTCTCAGCGCTGTTAAAATAAAGGTCACGACAACAAGCCGGTTTACTTCACTTCAGAGTTCCTACTGGCGATGCAAATGCAACCAGGAACATGGCCATAGGGGAACTTTAAGTTCTCTGGGAACCACCCTGGTGGTTAGTTCCTATAACTAAGTTCCTAGAACTATCCAGTGTGAAAGCACCTCATAAGTGTTTATCCAAATGAGAACACCTTTAATCCCAAGAGATGTAAATGTAAATGCAAGGAAGGTGCAGCAGTTAACAGGTTAATGTAACATTTCCCGTTTCAGTACTAGCAAAACACTGGCAACTTTATCTCTAAAGTTGCAAGATCACGAACAAAGATAGAGGTGGATAAACAGGTTGGTGGTTTTGCCCCCGTTTGCGCTCACTATTGATTGGCAAGTCCTGCAGACTGGGCTAATTAGAGTCATTTTTGCAGAATCCAAACAACTTCCACACTGGCAAGGTAACTTTTGGAGTTTGGTAAGTGTCTTGTCTGTAATATCCGACTGCATGCTATTACGTGGCAGTAGCAGATGTGTGCTGTGACTGCTTGTGGATTATAACGTGTTACAACCGAACAGCAACATCCCGGTCTCTCTTGAAGCCATCACAGAAGTGACTTAAACTGCAATTCAATCGAATGGCCGCTAGAGACAGGCTCCAAAAGGAAGTCAAATTTGTATCTCCCCCATGTTAAAAAGGCAAAATTTACAACTTAAAAAAAACATGTTTACAGCCTGGTAGAAAAATTGGTTTTGGTCTATATAACTAATTTTGCCCTTCATGAAAACTGTTGGCGCTGGGGCTTATATTTCTGCATAATTAAAGGCGTGGCCACTTGAGTGACAGGTAGAATGCCGCTTCTGTCATTACTAGCCGTTTGCGGATGCCAAAATGGCTGGCTCTGCACACTTTCAGGATTCAAAAATGCCCTTAAGAAACCTTCTGTGACATTATGGACACTACGTCCATTTTTTTTTTAAAGGTGCACTACGTAGTATTTTTGCAGTAAAATATCCAAAAACCACTGGGATAGGTTTATGGCGGCGGCAGTGGCTCAGTGGCGGCAGTTGCTCAGTGGTTCATGTAGATTGTCTACAAACTGAAAGGTTGGTGGTTTGATCCCCGGTTCCACCTGACCAAGTGTCGAGGTGTCCATGAGCAAACCTAACCCCAGCTGCTCCCAATGAGCTGGATGGTGCCTTACATGGCTGACATCGCCGTCGGTGTGTGAATGGGTGAAAGTGAGGCAATATGTAAAGCGCTTTGGATGGCTATTGGGTCTGTTAAAAGCGCTATATAAATGCAATCCATTTACCATTATATATTTTGTTCAGTTAAGTTCTTACAATATCCCAAATGTGTCCAACTATTTGTAAATTGTGAGAAAATTGTTATTTTAACTAAGGAGCCGGGACGTCTGAGAAAGTCGCCTGTCATTTGCGTCATATCTGCGTTACCCTCGGCTTCGGTTTTATTTGGCAGAAGCGCTTTACTCTTAGCTGTGTGAACATGTCCCTTCATAATAAAAGTCCAGTTGCTTGTGCTTCAATCGCTCCAGCAGCCTAGCTCAGCTCCCTCAACACTCGCTCCTGCTCTGCCTCATACTACAGTAACGTTAATAATCACATCCATGAACATGATTTCTGCTCAAGTCTTTTCCTCCGGCTGTGAGGTGAAGAGCACATATCCCAAGATTCTGAGCTCAATCTTGGCGTCATCAAACTACACCTTTGTTTTGAATAGGCGCCCTCTAGCGGACGGAAAAATTACATATTGCAGCTTTAACAGCCTATGTTTGCAACCAGTTTTAAGGTGCAATACTGCCACCTACTGTACATTGGGATGTCAACAAGAAAATGGCACTAGTGTTTTTAAAATATCAACGTTATATCGATATCGCGACACCCCTAACACAGATTTAAGACTTTAATGGATGTGAAGCATTGTGTAGCAGAACCAACCTGATCTCATAAGAAGTAGTAATAATTCACACAAGATGGTAAAATCCTAAGAAATTATGCACATTAAGTTGTACCTTTTTGTATAAGCAGAGTCATGCGATATCTTCTGAATTCGCCATAACATACAAATTATTTTTATGTTATCAAAAGAATGTGGCGGAAGCGGAACTAACGGAAAATCATTCAAATCCAGGATGCACATTGTTTGTAATATTTGTGAGTTGATTATTTAGCTAATGCTATATTATCCAAAGCAGCTTACAAAAGAAACAATTTCCATGGGTTATTAGTACCATTTTATTATCACTAAGCTACCAACAATATCAACCAATCATTTGGATTTGGAAAGGAAATGGATGACAGGAATTTTGTTCCAGGAGCAGCTATAATTTATATTCTCAAAGCATTGTCTCGGTGTGAGTCAGTTTAGAAACAGTTTTGGCACCGCAGAGGAAGGATCTGATGTAATCTAATTATAATATTGCAGTTTGAAGCTCACTAATTTATGCAAAAACATGCATATTTATTAGATTATACCACCTTGTATATAGATGACTGGGGGCATTATGTTGTTCTAGAGGGGAGGGGGGTCTGTTTTATAGAGAGTTAAATTAATTTTATTTAATTAAATCCAGCTGTATGTTTATGATGATATACAGAGAAGTGTTTGTCCTTTCAGGACAGTATGCTTTTTTGTTCTGGTGAGTAGCACTAAGCAGAGACACGTTGTATCACACACACACCCTTTACATGAACAGGAATTTAAACACTGAAAGCTGTGTGTGTGTGTGGGGGGGGGGGGGCATGTTTTTGTGACATATGAGGACACAAATGTGTATAATGACATGGGTATGACATAGGTATTACAAGGAGAGGGTGAAATATCAGGACATTAGCCATGTCCCCACTTTGCAGAATGTTTGGGTAGGTCCTGTGATGGGTAGGTTTAGGGGCAGGGGCAGTGTAAGGGGATAGAAAATATGGTTTTTACAGTATTAAAACCATTACGCCTATGTAATGTCCCCATATATATCACAAAAACAAACGTGTGTGTGTGTGTGTGTGTGTGTGTGGGTGTGTGTGTGTGTGTGTGTGTGTGTGTGTGTGTGTGTGTGTGTGTGTGTGTGTGTGTGTGTGTGTGTGTGTGTGTGTGTGTGTGTGTGTGTGTGTGTGTGTGTGTGTGTGTGTGTGTGTGTTCCTGGCATGTTGTTCTACAGGAGAGACCGGACTAATGTGTTTAGCCTTGCTTTGAAACTGCCAAAGAGGTGTTTTTCTGAAAGACTGCTCTGAGTATTCTGTATTCCTTGTGGCCTTGGCTTCCACACTAGAACAATCACAGTAGGCCTACTGAATTATTTTCAATGCACACATACCTGTTTTCATACCCTTGATTGGATTATGCAGTTGAGCTCTGCGTGGATCAGATTCATGCGCTTGTCTGGGAGCTGATTGATAAACATTGAACTCACTGTGTCTCGTCAATCATACTCACCTTATTGGATTGTTATATAGCTATTTGACAAGATGTGCTTTATTGGCCAGCAACACAGGAGAGCGAATCTGAGAACGCTCGTCCAAGCTGAGCAGGCTGCAAGAAGATGATTGGTTTATAAATTACATATGTATTTTATATTTCAGTAATTTAATGACATCTATCTATCTATCTATCTATCTATCTATCTATCTATCTATCTATCTATCTATCTATCTATCTATCTATCTATCTATCTATCTATCTATCTATCTATCTATCTACCTACCTACCTATCTATCTGTCTGTCTGTCTGTCTGTCTGTCTGTCAGAGTCGGACATGAGCAGATAGATAGATAGATAGACGGACATCTATCTATCTATCTATCTATCTATCTATCTATCTATCTATCTATCTATCTATCTATCTATCTATCTATCTATCTATCTATCTATCTATCTATCTATCTATCTATCTATCTATCTATCTATCTATCTATCTATCTATCTATCTAATCTCTGTCTGTCTGTCTGTCTGTCTGTCTGTCTGTCTGTCTATATTTAAAAACATATTTTATCCCAGTTTATCTCTGCATTCTTTGTGAATTCTTTGAGTAAGCTCTGTGATAACTAGCCTAAGTAATCATGTGCTGATAAAATGTATATAAATAGGTGCAATGACAAAATTGTCTGGGCTCTTTCTATCTGGATAATTTCCAGAACATAAGGCACAGATAAACTTAGCCCCAAGACTTAATAATTCGAAAGATAACACTGTAAGACAGTCAGATGTTTCACCAGGTGAAACAGTGTATCGGTTGTTGCAGAGCAGCAGCCCTCCAATTAGAGCACGCGCATATCATGACGTGAACGCGCCCGTGGTCCAAATACTTGAGACAGTTGGAAAGCAGATAGAGAGACAGCCGGAGAAAGAAACACTTGACTGGAGGTATATCGGTCCAGCGGGGGAGTACGGCCAGCGAGACCACGGTAATTCATCTCGTTCAGGACGCTTTAAGATCCTACCATGCCGATAGGAAAACACAGATGGGTTTAAAGCGCATCGTGTTGTTGTGATGACTGTTTCATGTGCTTGTGTTGAACATCATTTGTGTGTATCCGCATATGTGCTGATGTTATTAGTTAATGTACAGTATCTGCGGATCCGAGCACAGCTATTCGTTGCTTTACCTGCAAATGCCATCGTATCTTTCTTTGATGCTTTCAGGAAAGCCAATGCAGTCTCTCCTCGGACGATGGTTTTTGTATCGGCTTTCAAATGGATGAAATACATGCACGCGCGTGCATTTAACTTCACCTCGCGCTTTCAGATGCTGCATTTGGGTATATTGAGGTTGTGCTGGTGCATCTGCTGTAGCTGAATAATTTATTAGGCTGTATCTGGGGCTGAAGGAGAAACAAACACTGGCGTGTTATGTGAGACTATTTTAGTTGAGGTGAAGGAATCAATCGCTTAGCCAAAATAAACTTTGCTTGTTAATTTATGTAATTTTTGTGAAGTGCCATCAAGTGTGTGAAGAGGTGTAGCATTTTCTATTGTCCTTAACTGTACCCACATGTGATCCGTGGGGTAAATCTGACCTACATTAATTGTTCTATATTATGGTAAAACAGTCTACACTATATATTTGAATTTGTTCTTAAAGTAGACTATAGGCCTATACTATACTATATATATATATATATATATATATATATATATATATATATATATATATATATATATATATATATATATATAGGCCTATAGTCTATAGCCTATAAATTATATTTTAAACACTTTAATGAAATTACACAATTTGAGTAGCCTACTTTGGGAGAAAACTGTGACAGAAGTGTTATGTTTTCTATTTAATTAGTGTTTGGCATTTCATAAAATCTCACGTTTATCAAATAGCGCATTCTGCTTTTATGACTGTATGTAGGCTAGCTATAACCATACCTCTGAGCTAAACATAGCCTATGATTTTGTGTGGGCCTATATTTCACAAATATTTATTGTGACAGATGCCATCAATATGGATAAACTTTGCATATTCACCACATCCAATTGCTCACAACTTATTCAAAACTGTTTAATGCAGTAGCCTAAGCCTATGGTTTTGTTGTTTCAGCCTATGTATTAAGAGGAAATAACATGGGGCCTTTTACACCATGACATTTAGCCATCTTGTATTCTCCAAACATACCCTAAATGTGAGGGTGTCATCTTTAGAAAATAACACATTTTTGTGTCATTTTTATTTATTTATTTGTCATTATTTTTTTAACGCAAAAATCAAAACCGTGTTTGTTTGTGTCGTGTTTGTCTAGCTATTTTGTTTTGTTAGATAGACTATCTGTCGGGGATAAACAGTAGCCTGTTTGGTGTTAATTATTAGAAGGTTCTGTAGGCTACCTTTTCTAATCAGCGCATTTGCATATGCATCCTGATAGCAAGTCAAGTCCACTAAAATTATTCCGTAAATATTTTACATGTCAAATGGTCTGAGGTGGAACCCACGTAAGATCGATGTTGGGAAACTTGGGTAGGACAGTCCGCTGTCCTCCGCGTGAATAATGAATTGAGCTCGTGCACGCTTCTGCGCGTTCCTCATTCATCTCTGCGCGTGAGTGAGAAGCAGCAGGCAGAGAGCGAGTCCCGCTGACACCACTAAATTAGTCTGAACCTCGACTCCTACACATTCCGGATACATTTGGATTATTTAACATTTTGTCTTTCACCAGTAAGTAGCGCTTTTCAGTCTTTCTGAGCTCGTGTTTGCGGCTTTTCCTCTGCGCGAATCTCCAGGGCTGGCATAAACGCGTTTGAGACTCGTTTGGCTCAGCGGTTGCGACAAGTTCCATTTAAAAAGTTGCTTTCTCTTTCTCCAGCGCTGTAAAGAGCTTCCCGCTCCCTTGTTTAGATTTGTTTGCAATCACATGCTGTATGTTGTTTTATGAACTGCGCGTTTACAGCCGGTTGTTCTTGTTTTGAACGGTGTAAGAGCATGAAACGTTGTTGTTTTATTTGTCTCAGTTAACCTGTGTATCAGTGGTGAATGTGTCATTGGTTTGTGCTATGGGTTTGTTTCGTTATCTTTTTTCAACAGACACGGTTATGTAGAGTCGGTTAAGTAAGGGTTGATAATCATCTTGCAGCAGGTGTCTTGTAGAGGGACTTCCGCAGTTTCACAATTCACACCCGACCCGTCAATTCTGTACTGCGATGTGAACGAATTGTTCTTGTGAGTCGGATCTTTCAATGAACCGATTCACATAACCGTTTGGTAAGATAAACCCGCCAATGGGATTTAATCGCTCCGAACGGTTATTGAGTCAATAGCTGACTGATTCATTTGAACCGAGAAGTTCCTTACCGGAAAAAACGACTCGTGATGCGTATAGAGCCGATGAGTGAGCTGATTAAAGCATTGAGAGTAACCTCACCGAAGATTGATATATGGGGCATTAAGTTACTTTAATTGATGAATGGCAGAAGTATGTATGTGGGTATCTTACGCACTCTATTTGGTTAAAATACTTGGTAAATACCAAAAATATACTATGAATGTTTTTCTTAAAATATTTACCATGGTAACCGACAGCCATGAAAAACCTTGCAAATATCACGAGTCATGGACGTTTAAAAATGTATTAATACAAATATAAAGTATACACTTTTTAGATTAGGCCTATGTAGGCCTAAAGCTTTAAAATATTTAATTAGCAATACAATCTCTATAAAACTGATGGTTATTATTATTATATTGGATAATTTATCCATGAACCACTGGAACAATTATGGAAAATGCATGGCAAAACATGCCAAAATGTAAAACCATAATAAATAATTATTATTTTCAAATCTCTATTTCACTTATTTTGGCCAATAATCACTAATACGTTACCACAGTTTTATTTTACAAACTACAACTGGAGTAGCCTAACTAATAGGCTATTTTTGCAAATACATTTTTGTAAAGGTATACATCGGTTTTTGCTTCCTCCTAATGTTTGCTACACAAGTATGAAATGCGGTTATGTTTGACTTCTTCATCCATAATTGTAGTGTGTTATCTATACAATCCTGAATATCCACTTTTCTTTCATGAGAACAAAGAGCATAACTGTGATGCTTGTTTCCTCATGCGATCAGCTCATGCATCGCTTCCGTCCCTCAAAAACACGCACACCCTGTTCTTTCGCAGCGACACACGCTGCTGTGAGCCCAGCTTTTGAAATGCTTTGGAAATTGCTTGGCACATTGTCTGAAAATAGCTTGTGGCTATCACATATTGCCTCAGGTTGAAATGCGAAAGATTGCACTTGTTTGTGAGGACTGAGGACCGAATTCCCTTGACAGAAAGACAAGTTGAAACTTATTTATTTTTCATTTCTGTGTGGGACCAAGCTGTTTGTGCCAAAACAAAAGTATGAAAATAACAGATAGAAACTGCGGTGTGTGTTACCTGGTGATGTTCATTGTGTTGATCTTTGAATGTTCTATACATTTTAATCATTTTGTTCACAACTTGTAATTACTTCAATAAGCTCATTGTCTGTGCCTTAATTATGTTAGCTTACTGTGATTTTATACATTTATGAAATATATTCGTTTCACAGTCACCTCTGCTAACAGACTCTAAATTGTAATGTAGACAGATTTTCATTGTGACGCTGTTTTGACACTACACAAATAAATGTGGATTTAATAGGTTTTTGGTTATGGAGATTAGGTGTTTTTCAACCAGTCAGTGTGTAGTCAAAGACGACGACAACAATTTAGGGGCCATTTACACGATTACTTTTGAATGCATTTTGGCCGTTCATTCACAGGACAATGTTTTTTTGGGGGAGATGAAATCCAAACTTTAAAAAAAAACGTGTGGCAAAGTGCACGTTTTTGAAAGTGTTATTGTCTCTGTGTTAACTTTAAAAACATGAATTTGTGAAAACGGTGACGTCATGCGAATGTGTATTACGTGTTCAGTCTATAGGAATGTAGTGTTTCCTTACCAAGTGACATCGCCATCTACTGCCCTGCATTAAAGGGTTACTTCAGCGATTAGCATATGGCTTTGTATCAGTAGAGACCCTGGAGTATATTCAAATGATTGTGTTTTCCCCCCTCATATCCCCCTGAGACAAGAGATTATTGCATTTTATTTCTTGAAAAATTCCTCCTATGATGGGAATTGACGATATTTGCATCATAGGAGGAATGTTTGGCCAAAGGCTAAAGACTGCAGCCAGCAGAGGGAGCCATTTCCGCATGTTTTGAACACGCGCATGGGGAATGGGAGATTACACTCAGAGCTCAGCTGGCAGCTGCAGACACTCATTCAAACGGAGCTATGGTGAGCAATGTAAGTCTTTTAACATTTCAAATTAATTTCGATGAAAGTTAAGCTTGCAAAGGCATGATCTCAAACACGTCAGACTAAACTCTCATTGTGAATGTATGCCGCGAGTATAGTCGCGATTACCTCAGCTCTCATCACGAGCTCATTAGCTCATTTCTCTCACTCCTGAAGTTAGTGCTCAGTGCTGTGATACTCGCGCGGTGACTCACTCATTATATTTAACAGACACGTTCAGTTTTTTATTGTAGCGTCTTCTCCAACTCAGTCACAGTAATCCAGTAGGTGGTTTTGGGAGTGGCCTCACAGGGCAGCGAAGCATTCTGGGAATTGTAGTCTTTCATTCCCATGAGACAAAAGTACATTTTCTGTCTTTTCTCAGTCTAGAAAGCACCAAATTAAAAAACAATTTCACATTTCTTCTACATTGATGACCCAGTTTAAATACAGGTTCATCTTCCCAGCGCTGAAGTACCCCTTTAATATTACAGCATTTTGTTTTCTTCGTTTTTGCGGATCCATGTAAATGGGATTGTCTGTCCACGAAAAACGCAAAGAAAAACGTTTCCATTTTTAGTATGTTTTTTTTTTGCATAAACACACTCTTTATTTTAAATATTTTTCTAGTGCGAAACTTTTATTTTGGAAGATGTGCATGAATACTGTTGAAGTAAAAGCTGAATCCGTACGTGCGCACAGTTGTGCGCGGCAAAAATTACTTAATCGCGGTGTGCGTGTTGTGCGCGAGCCCTCATTTTCAAGTGTTGGCATTTTTTTGTAACTTTCCACATGGCTCCGCTTCCGAAGATGCACGACTTTGAGGCAAATGTGACCGAGCAGGTGTCTCTCGCTACACCGGCACCCAGTTTGTGCGCGTAAAATTAGTTAAGACTATTCAAGGTGCAATAGGTGATCTGGGAAATGCTAACTTTAGCCCCCCTCAGTACAGAGGGTCCCCTGCAGGTAGAAATTGCATTCGCGAGGGCAGGGCGGTGCGATCGAAAAGGGCACTTTCACTTTCACTTTTCATGCAGGAGCTCAAGCCAGTGCCACTTGTTGTTGGTTCAGAAGGAATGTAGGGTTGTTGTTACTGTTTGCCTGCCATTCTTACTCTGTCTGCAGTGCACAGTGTATGTGAACACTGATAACGTGTGATTATATATCTGTGTGAACCGGCTGCACAGTGGTTTGCATTTCCAAACACACATTAACTGACAGGGAATGCAACACGTGCTATAATTTGCACCAAATGCATCATCGGAACGAATGTAATGATTAAACGAAAATGTTATGGTCCTATGCCTTCCACAGATGATATAACAATACATTGTCCACTTAACATAGAGATTTCAACCAGCATAAAACTTTTCTACAGAGAGTCCCCTATTGCACCTTTAATAAATTAATTGTTGCATGTTGCACATGCAGGTATGATTCTTTTATTCAGAATCATTGTTCATTTTTTATTAACAGGTCATGTTAGTGTTTTTACCATGGTAACTAGTTTTTGTAAACTTAAACCAAAATACCACAAATTCTATATTTTTGATGACTGTGGTGGCTCATACAGACTTGCTTTGTTTTTAAAACTAGTTTAGTTCTGCTATTTAATAGCATTACCTTATACTGTTTACTCTTCAGTGTTGGTGATATTCTTACAATATATGTTGAGTAAAGTGATGGTACTCGTGTGTGTTAACCTTCTTTGAGTTATTGTTGGTCCCATGGCCAAACTAGTTTGAGAACCACCAGTGTCGGTTTAAAATGTCCGTTGTACAGTGTGACATATGAGACACATCTCGCACAGTCTGCTTTTTACCCAAGATGTTACGGGGGTCACATCGTAGAGGACAGGAAAAGAAAACACAGTATGGACCTGCTTTAGGCTCAGTGAAACTGGTCTTTAATCATCCTGAAGATATATTCTACCCAGAGAAGAGATGACAGATGTTCAGGAGGTCAAAGTGCGGATGCCTCTCGTCTCTGGTCACTCTTTGCCTTTGTTTCTCCCAGGCTTAGTCTCTGGGTTATGTCCCATATTGCTCCCAGAGGCATGAATTTGACTCTCACGGCCTGTTGCAAGGGTTTAGTGTTTGAAAAATCATTAAAGAGTTTTTCCTGAGGGCAGAGGGAGTCAACGGTGGCTGTGTAACAGACTTTTCAGTATCATTAGGTCACACCGTCTGTCTGCGGAGATTTAGAGAGGCAAAATAAACCTGAATTTGAATTTGTCTGTCTCATTGTCCCTGTATTGACATTCCTCCACATGCAGTCTTGGGTTAATCCTAAAATCACCATCAAATCAAATGGACCTTGTTTAATTTCTTATTGCATGTTCCAGGTCTCATTGTGCACAATTCATTGGTGCATGTTATTCCAAATATGAAGAAATTGTTTGTCTTTGTAATCTTTTATAAAACACACCAGTTGAGAAACGCGCTCTGCCTCGTCTTTCCTCTTTGAATGACACACCTTCTCAGCTTATTCACCATATTTGATATGGATCAATTTATTTAATTTCTATTGTTAACTTCACTTTGCTTGCTAGAGTTTGTGTAATAGTAAAAATCCCGTGATTGGTAAAGCTGAAGTCTTCTGTGTCTCATGATCCTTCAAAAATCATTCTAATATGCTGATTTGCGCATCAAGAAACATTATTATTATTATTGTCAATTTTGAAAGTAGTTTTATAATGATTATAATGAAGTTTTATATTATTATGACTGTAAGAAGGATTAAATATTGTGCATGTGTATGACATTTAGATATGGTTATGCAATCTCTATAAAAGATATTTAAAAATCCATGTCCAGTAATCAGACATGATTTGAAAACTCATGGAAATTGGTCAAAAAGTGGGAGAACCCCACTATTTGATTGAAATCTTGGCTTTGTCACTTGTTATTTATAACTAATAATTTCCTGTGTTTAACATAATCCTAATATAGATGTGCAGAATATTGGCTGTTTGACAGAATGAGGTGGTATTCACCTGATGAAGTGGGGTTTTTTTTCTCCATCTCTCTCCCTTGTTCTCTCACTCCTTCACCTTTTTTCCCTCCATCGCCCTCCGACTGATCGGAGCTATTCTTGGCCTGCTCTCTAGCTGATGGGAAAAGCTGACATTGCTAACAGAGGGGGAATTTGAGCTCGACTCAGGCCAAAGCCCACTTCCTCCTCCTGAGCCTGTGCACCAGACACCGTCCACCCCTCTGCCGTCTGCCACTGCCGCCATCAGGACATCTGATTTACTGTCTGCTGTTTGCATGACAAAGAAAGCCTTTCTGCGGAGAGAAAGGGAGAGCCAAACAGAGAGGAAGAAGTGTTTTAAACAATTTTCCCTCTGCTAGTTTTCAGACTACCTGAGGTCTTCTGCTAGCGGTATTATCAATTGTACATTGTTTAATGCTGGTTTGGCAATAACCGAGCATCAACCGTTTACAGGCATTACGTCCCACTGTGCCAACTGAATTTGGCCCATGACTTGGTTGCATCTTGGCCGCTGAATTTAACTCTGACTAATGAGGAGAGGTGAACAATCCCATAAAAGAACTGGCATGTAATGTAAAGTCAGAATCTAGAAACCAGCAAAGAAATCTGCTGTTTTATTCATTTATTTATTTTTATATTATTTTTTTTGCCCTTTTTAGGCATTTTTGCATTTAGTGATTTGTTCATAAATAATACTATATGAATTGTAAAAAAGAAATGTCTTTGAATTTGTGCTTGATCAAATCTGCATTACATTCAGACCGCAAACTTACCACTAAGATAAAATGTATTTTCCCATGATGCTGTAGCTCATAGAGGTGCAGGAAATACTGTCCCATGCTCAGTTTGTTAGGTTATTGTTTGTTCTCCAATCTAGTAAGCTGCATTGTTGCAAAAGAGTGACATTGTGTGACCCTTGTCTGATAAATGGTTTTGGGGTGAAAGGGAGCAATTGGAGAGCAGGGTACAAGTGTACGTTTGGTTGTGAGGGCATACTGAAGGAAGGGCACCATGAGATTGGAACTCCTGAGGGGGTGTGCAATGGAAAAGTGCCCTGCGCTGTGTCAACAGGCAGTTTGTGTATACGTGCGTGCGCGTGTGGTTTTAAGGCAGCTAATGTGCCGACAGGAGCAGCGGAAATGGATCCAGCGATGAGCAGAAACCAGATCTAACACACGCACGGGGAAGGAATGGCCTTGTAAGGCATCTGAGAGTCAGAGAGAAAGAGAGAGAGAGAGACAGTGGGTCACCATGAAGACAGACGGACACGCACACACACATTTAATGAATGCAGAAGCATTTCTAAACACTCTGACCTAAACAAATCATTATCTGCACCACACACACAGGCTATAAAATAATACATTTTGTATTATAAAGCTATAAAGTTATTTAAACCCAAATATCATTAGTGTTTATATGAAGCCATTCTGTAGCTTTTGATTTATTTAATTTGGCTCTTATTAAAACTCTTATATGGTCAGAATTTGAACACATAAACAGTGTCTTTTATGCTCTTGTTAATATTTGAAATTGGGATCTTATTGCAGTTTTCATTATCAGCAGTTGTCAATCCAGAATCTTTGCAGTGTCCTTGCCAGTATGAAAAAATTGAATTCAGATTGTGAATGGGTAATTACTCTTAATTGAGAAGTGAATATCTTATTTACGTTGTGTTTACACTTTGTAGGGTAAAATGAAAAATATGTGGCTCTAGTGGAACAAACCAAATCCTAGTGCGTTTTCAGCACTGCTAAGCAGATTCTGAACTAACTTACTGACTAGCACCTTTGATAGGCCATTGCATTCATGCGCTCAACAGATATGATTGTGATTGATCTATGCTCAATGCTTGTAAAAACATGCTGTAAATGGAAACATTTGATGCTCAGAGAGCACTCAAACAAACGCAAATGAGATCATTTGAAAGCATCGTCTATCAGCTGGTACCAAATATTACTACTGGTAACTTTGTCTTTTTTAGTACTGACTTGTACTGGTAGTGTTTGACAACCCTAGTATGAGCAGTCGTAATTGTAAAATACTGTAAGTGCATTTTACTGCGCAGTGATGAACGAGGCATAGAACTTAGATTCAAGGATGATATAGTCTCTGCAGGAATATCACGAATACACACATCTCGGTGGACTAGGTCTGGAGTATTTTAGGATACACATTTGTTTCTATCAGTAAGATAAACTAACCGCCTATCTCGAAACACCTGTTTTTTTATTAGCCTGATAAGATTTTGAAGTGATAAAATTCATATGGTGTGACAAAATCTGTTAAAAAACCTAGGAGAATGCATGCAGGACGTTTTTTTGCATTCAAAACATCTAGACAGCACAATGGAATAAAAAAGGCACTCATACACACAATCTAATGTACGCATTACTACGCAACTATTTTTTTTTTTTAAACTTGAATCAATTAATTGCACTAGATTGTGTTTCTTAACAATAGCATCCTGAGACTCTTGTAATCATAGCACACATTTATATTTTTCATGATGAAATAAAATCAGTTTTTTGAAGCAGTGCATTGTGGGATTGCATTTTGATTAAGAATAGACGTTAAAGGCTACATAACGGTTTTAGCCATTATGTTAATCTTGAGTACATGGAGTAGTTTTGCATCCTTCATATCTCAGAAGAGTCTTTCATTTTATCATATTTATAAAAGACTGATGCTGTACCAATTCTTTCAGAACAGCCACACTGCAGTGGGTGGGGCTAAAGAGTCACAAACACAGACACACACACACACACACACACACAAAATACATCATAGCAACTTT
Organism: Pseudorasbora parva; assembly: GCF_024679245.1. Lineage (NCBI taxonomy): Eukaryota > Metazoa > Chordata > Actinopteri > Cypriniformes > Gobionidae > Pseudorasbora > Pseudorasbora parva. The sequence continues at coordinate 15,183,860 of NC_090194.1, read as the reverse complement.
AGATTCACTGCACATTATTGATGACATTATATGCACATTGTACGCATATGCTACATGCCTTTTATTCCGTCTATTTTTGGCTGTCTAGGTATTTAGCTCTCTAAGTTTTGAAACAGTGCTCTGGTCACTTGAATGTTATTGCATGTAGCAATTAATCCCCATTTGACCTCCTTGTTAAAAAATGTCATGGCTGATATAGATATTCAATTAAAGGCTGGAAGGCAGAGTGCTTCCCCATCTGATAGTGTGTGTAATTTAATAAGGGAGGTTTCCAGCACAGTGGCATCACCAGGGCGATTTTTTACGAGCAATATCTAGAGAGAAGAAGAAAGAAAGAAAAAGAGAAGGGTAGATGAAGAGAAAGAAGGAGGGGGTATAGGACACTTTGATTTGTTCTGCCTTGATGGTCGTCACCCCTTTGCCTCTACAGAGAATTAACCAATTAGCCCGCGCATGGTGCGTTTGCTGGCCACACTATTAGATAGATGAAAGGAGCCCTCTGTTTAGCCTATAAATGAGTGAGCAGAATATTGATAAAGACAAGCGAGGGTTATTGTGTTCGCCCTGCCACGTTTGTTCCTTTGTTCCATGATGCAGTACTGTATGGTTCTTTTTAACCCACGGTGCCGTGTGTGAGTTATGGTAGTGAGAATTAAGCTGCCACACATAATTGTAGGAAGTGATTCCCTCTGAATTGTACTTTTGTGACAGAACTGCACTTATCTGACACCGATCTTATTCACTGTTCTCAGAACAGTTGTAGCGGCTGTTGAAAGCCCTATAATGACTGTCGGTCTGTTCATTAAGGATAATTGGTAATGTTGCTCAGCTCTGTGCGGTGTGTTGGAGTCATAAGTGTATGGGTTATAAATAAAGACCTGGCTTTCAGTGATATGAAACCCAATACAAAAATTCCATCACAAAACAAATGTATGTGTACTTTATTGCTGCAGAATTAATCTTATTAAATACCATTAGTAATATCTGAATTACATGGGGTATTTTTGCAATAAGCCAGTCACTGATATGGCAATTGTGTACTTGAATGCAATGGCGAATCAGAGGCATTTAATCAGGGCTTGACTCATACTTTTTTTTTCTTCAAGAAAAAATATAAGAGAGCATATAGAAACTTTAAGGACGCAACTAACCATTTCTGCATTTATAAAACACTATAACAGATTTTGCCTTAAGTGTTATTTTAGTATCAATGGGATATTATATTGTTTTTGTTAATATTTTGAATTCCATTTAATTCTGCTTTCATTTTAATTTTGGTTAAAAAGTTTAGTAAATCTGTTGTTTTGTATTTTTTGGGGTCTTTTTTTGTTTGTTTTTTAAATGTCTATAGTTTTTATTAATTTTTGTTTTAGATTGGTACATCGGCTTAATTCATGTAAATAAAAATATATATTTTTTAATATATTTTATGTCAGTTAACATTTATTAGTTTAGAGTAAAGAGTTATTTTTATGGTTTTAATTTATAATAACACTTATACTAGTAAAAACTATATAGTATGCGTCAAATAATGTTCTTAGTTTTTCCTTCCTGTGACAGGGCATCCCAGACAGAAGCTACAATAATTTAATTTAAATTAAATGGAAATGAAATAAAATTACATACAGTCTGTGTAACCAAAATGAATAACCAGAGTGGTAAAATAACACACTCCATGACTCGCTTGTATTTAATAAACTTGCCCGAAATACACCGGGACTCTTATTTTGAAAAGCCAATGCTTTTTATTATTGCAGAACGCTCATTTAAATTTAGATGAGTGAGATGATAAATGCATTCTTACAACTCTATACAACATTACAATATAAACACCATAAAGTAAACATTGTCATAATTGATTAGCATTATTTTTTCATAAGTAATTGCTTGGCACGAATGTGCGCTATTCATTGATTGCAAACTGCTCTGAAGCGCGAGCCTGTAGAACCCATAACAGCGCCACATTCAGACATTGAAACTTCAAAATTGAAGTTTACTGAAATCATAGCCTTTTGAAGTTTAATAATCATATTATTAGGGAGTATTAGATTTTTCCATTCCCAAAATATAAAATGCCTAAAATGATCTTTAAGGAGTAAATATAATAATTATTATATTATTTGTGGTATTGAAGACTTTTTAAGTACATTTAAGCAAACTGATCCACTGGGATTTTTTTTTATTTGAACACGTGCCGTTCGCACATCTATTTTTAGGGGCAAATGCGAGTGAAATGTTCACACTGTCGAGTCCTGCATTTAAATGAATCCATATGCCAGTCCTTGCTGGTTGTATTGAATCAATTTTATGATTTCTTATTGTGTTATTTTAGGCTGTACTTTGTGGTCCAAATAGTTGGGTGGTCACACTCTGTACTCCTGCCAAATTTAGCCAAAAACACCTCACCTCACTTGCTAGATTATTATTCTGTGTGAATGTCTTGATTCATTACAGATAGATCCTTCATGTATTCAGAGTTTTCCCAAAGCCACCTATCTGTTGCTGTATCACTCCAATCCTCCTGTGAGTAGCATGTTTCTGTACTTCCTGCTTCACATTACATCAAACACTGCATCAAAACAGCTCATACTTTTCCACCTACATGTACAGTTGTTCTAAATCTCATTTGTTTGTTTTTTGCTAGGGCTGGTGATATTCATGAAACAAGTCATATCCATGATATACAGTATATCTCAGTAAAATAAAAAATCCTGTATTTATTTAAAATGTAACCATGTAGGCCATGCTATATAATATGTGCAAAAAAGGTTAAAATCAATCTAAGAACAAAAGTTTAAGTTTAGTGGCGACTCATTCGCATGAGGACTATTCCACTAGCAAAATGGAAACATTTGCATGACTTTCTAACATCTATATGGGAAATAAGGGGTATGTTTACTAAATGTTATATTACTAACAAATTAAAGAACAGACCCAGCCGGATCATTTCCATAAGGACCAACTCAAACGAGGTAAATAATGACGCAAACACTAGTAAATTTACGAGCACAAACCTTAGTAAATCACCTTGTGTGCTTCATTTAAATACTCTCCCCCTATAAATTTTGCGCCTGAAAGGGAAACTCAAATCCATATGTAATGAGGTTAGCCGCAAAAATAACCCTGTCCATGCCTTTTCAACACTAATTTATCACTGCGTGTTTTTAGTAAATCCCAACAGTAGTTTTTTAAAGCTAAAAGAGGGTTTGCGCTGGTGCAAGCTGTTAGTAAATCTGGCCCTAAGCCTGTGAATCTTAAGTTATCATCTGAGGACAACACCATATATCAAACACATTAAATAGCACAAGTATCTGTCAAGAGCACCTGCCACATTAAAATATGCATGTTAACTATATCTCAAGTTGTTTTAAAGTCTTTAATATAAAGCAGGTCTCATTTTTAGGACAAATTGGATTATGCATTTTCTTGTAATATCAAACTGTATCAATAAAAATGGCATTGCCTCATCTTATATTGTTTATAAAAAAAAGTCTATATATATTGTACAAACTCAATATTGCCCAGCCCTAGTTTTCTTCTCCTGGAAACTGCCAAGAAATTGCTGGTAGGGTGGAAGAATTTGAACATATTACAGGCCAGATTCAAACCTGCATCACTCACATGAGCACCAAAAGGGTGAATATAACAAGAGCGCATAAAATGAATCTTCTTTTAACGTAACATCTGCCCAGCATGAGCATTGCTCATCAACTCCAGCCAGTCTCCACAGAACACGGTGTCACCTATTCTTCATTACGATAATGAATTCTACCTTCCTTTTCTTAGTTGGACTTCTTTCTCTTTATTTTGCTCTTGAATATTGATTTCCCTAAAAAAATCCTGATGTTTTCTTTCTTACCCATCTCATGGCTGTGGCCACCTGCTAGCCTCTCAGGCGCAGTGAGTAATTGGAAATCTCCCTCGTGCCAAGGGACACCCTGTGCTGCATATCTTTCCTTCATTTCTTGGGTTCGACAAATCCCTGGGATTTCTCTCTGCTTCCTCGCACACGTATGTAAGTGTACACTCTTAAGCTGAGAGTGGATTTTCAGTGCAGGGATGTTTTCAGGATGAGGTGAACTAGGATACCGCCAGAGGGATGGACTGAAGGTACGCTCGCACTGACAGCAATATGCAATGCCAAGGTGACCAGAAATCATGCATTTTTGATACAGTTGGATACTGAGGTTGAGTATGATGATCTACGTTTACTTGACACACAAACGATGACCGTAATGAAGCAATTGTCAATCGTTTTCAACAACAGTTGGTGATTTTCACCAATGTCAGTGCCAGCGACAGTTGAGGACATGAAAGTTGCACACCTGCAAACAGTGCAGACAGTGATCCACTGCAGGTTAGACACAGAGGTCATATAGGAAGGACAGAACAGAAGGGCTGGTTTTACTTTGTGTGGAGCTGCACAGACCGATCTGAGTTGCAGTCGGGGGCAGAATTGAAGACGGAGCCGTCAAGTCTGAGACTTTCTGCTTCCTGTAGTGATGCTTGAGTGATGTTTGCATACTTTATCACAGACAAAGTGAATTACATTACATGCAATGTGAATCAAATACACAGACGTTTTCATGAAGCAACAGAAACACTTTTCATGTTCTTCATAATACAGCACTATCTGTACAAGAATAAAGTTCAACATAAGCCTATACTGTTTAAATACCAATAAAGTGGGTCTATTACATAGTTTTTACTGTTATAAATACACAGATTTGCGATTACCTTAACTAAAGGAGTTAACATAAACCTGAAACGCATTATTGTTGTCATCAGTGAATCCGGCCAATTGTGGAACAGCTGTGTCGTCATCGGAGCTTTTGCAGCCGCTCTGGGGAAGCTGCGCCAGTTGAGTCAGCCACCTGCTCTTTGATGTCATGTCACAATGGTGCCGTCTCATGTCCATCGGTCTGCAGGGGTTTTGGTCTTTTCAGCTAATTTCGCCCTTTATGATAACTTAAGCCTTAAAGTTCTACATAATTTAGGGCCGTGGCAGGTGGATTGTCACTATGGTCGAGTTTGGCAAACGTGATTTAAGCAACCAGGCACCTCAGCTCCATCCGCGTCCCGTCACTTTGCCCATTTTCAGTTATCCGGGTGTGACGCACTGCCAAGATGGCGACGGCTTGCTCTGCCTACTTTAGGCTTTATAAACAATTTTATTCAAATTCAACACAAATTCATTCCTATTGATGAATCCAAATGTTGTGTTTACACTAACACTAAATAAAGTGATCTGGTTGATATGTGTGCTTGTCACAAGCTTCAATTGGGAATAGTTTTTTTCACACTTTGTTTTAAATAGCAGACTTAATATTGATCTATTATGGGTTCTAATTAGGAGACAATGTGCATGAACCATTTGCTTATATTTATCAAGCAGTGAAAATGTCCCTTTCCACGCCAAAACCAGCTGCCTGTGGATGAGAGTATGAAAGAAGGACTGGTGGGGCAATGTCTTGCTCCACTTCACAGAATATGAGTGGTTGAAGATTTTTAGAATGACATGAAAGTCATTCGTGACACTTCATTCAACAACTTCAACAGATCGTTCCAAATGTCAGGCTCATACATCATTATTATTTCTACATCTTTGCAGTTTCGGTTTTCAATCCGATTAAGTGTTCACATGTCCTATCGATCAGATTAGAAAAGGAATAAGCTACTCCTTCCAATCCAATCAAAATTTGATTCGGATTGAGCTCAATAGGATTGATTAAGGTGTTTACATTAAGGCTTTTCATTTCGATTGAGCCGTCAATCTGATTACTAATGGATTATTTGGTTGCACGTAGACCAGGGGTAGCACCCTAAGTCCATCTTGCTGTGTCCCATGTATTGATACAGCTGTGTCTCTTTCTCAGCTTCAGCAATACTGCAATTGTTGCACTTTAATTCTTGGCTGAATTGGCATGTCATGTCTTCGTCTCTCTCTGGAGACCACAATGTCTCTTTCCCATAAGACTCTGGGTTGCTCTCTAACAACAGGGATCTAATGATATCATCACACTTTGTTGTCTGAGCTAGATTACATCTTTACACAGAGAATCACCATTTGCTGGTGTTTTTTAATCTATATATATATTTTTGCAGTGTTGCTAGATTGTTCCTAAAAAAAAAATCAGTGGTGTGAATTTGCACACTCATATATGCATACGGCGCGCTGCCCCTGACTGACCCCATGGGGACACCCTTTAATCTGTGCGGTGGATGTTATATCCTGGCTGGATTACTTTTAAGTCTCTTCTGATTAGTATTCACTGATCAGGCTTAATGTAGGCAGTAGTAGTCGGGTTAGCTTTGTTAGAATGTTAAATCATCTGGCGGTTTACTGTATGTAGAGCAGTAAACCTGGCCTCAGCCCTTCAAAAACAAAATATATATATTTTCAGGTCGAACCTTGATCTTGTCACAGTGGATAGCTTGTCATCTGCTGCTAATTTTGACCAGCTCCCAGTCTCTCGTCTATTTACAGAACGGAGCAGTCTTCAACTGGCTGTCACTCTCAGGGAAATAAACAAACATGTTGGACGTGAACGGCAATGCCAATATAAACAGCAGCTCTCTCTGTTATTGCACCTGTAATTGATTTAAGAGGGTATATGCGCATATCAGCCATTCTTTTGGGCCTTGGTTAGCAGAGGGTTTTATAGAGGCGACATCCCCTGTACATTCAGATTAGTTGTTGTATGCCATTTTCAATAGTTGAATCTTACGAGATGAATTTACATGACTATTTCATGTAAAAGCAGCACGCCGACTTTTTGGGACTTTAGCTTATTCAACGTATCCCCCAGAGTTAGATAAGTTCATGACATTCCATTTTTATCTCTGTGTGACATTATCTCTAACATTTTCCTATTTACATGTTGTGATGTGTATTGGTACGTTGTGTACTACACTGTAAAAAAATTTGGTTGGTTTTTGTTGGTTTAACTTAAAAAAGTAAGTAACCTGGTTGCCTTAAAATTTTTAGTTTATTGAAATTAAAAATTTGAGTTGATACAATGAAGGAAATTTGTTTAATAAATGGAAACTCAAAATATTTTTGTATCTGAATCACATAGAAAATTTGATAAATCATGAAAATAGCACTATTTGGCATGTTTCGCTGCATCATCAGAAATAAAACACACACAATTACCCAATATGCTTTCAAAATCTTTAAATAATATTTTAATAAAGGTTGTCGAATCTCAAAAAATTGTCATTGTATTAACTCAAATTTTTAATTTCAATGAACTCAAAATTTTAAGGCAACCAGGTAACTTTTTTTCTAAATATTTTTTTACAGTGTATTAGTGATTTTTTTTTTTTCTTTCTAGACCAGTATGGCTAGGATACACGTTCATTCCTGCGTACATGCTAAGCTAGGCTAGTCGGTGCGTCAGACACAGTTAAGGCACACATGGAGATAAAAATAGTCTTTGTACTCAAGTTGATGATGATAATATAAGCTTCAATATAAGGCCCCCCCCCCCAACATTTCAATATAACAGAAACTGTTCTAAATCCCAACAGAACATTAAACACAGTTTCCCCGTTTTTCATCTTGTTGAAAAACAACAAAAGATCACTTCATTTCTGACATTACTCTCCCCATCCAGTCCTAAAGCATGCTGGGAACTAGAAATCCCATGCTTCGGTTCAGTTAATGCCAACAAAAATGGTTAATGTACTCCCCATCACAAATGGTTTAAGAATTGATTTTTTTTTTAAATATCTAAGTCGATTTCACCCAATTTAAGCTGGGACAGAAATGTTCAAGAATTTTAAGTTCAGACTTTTTTCTACTTAATCTTTGCGTTCTGTATATAACTGACCTTTAATGATCGCCCAGCCTCCATGTACTATAGTAGCTCACATGTTGGTCATCAGGATGGACTGTGGCATAGGTTTTTGTTTACCTTTGGTAACACTTAATTTAAAAGCGTTATGTAATTACATGATACTGCATGTACTATAATAATGACAGTAAATTATGCATAATTACAAGTTACAACTAGGCCTGCGACTAACAATTATTTGAATACTCAATCATTTTATTTGGTTAATCTGAATATAATTTTTAAAAAAGCCCAATTGCTTTCTTATTTTTTTTAGACTACTCCACATCTTACCCAATGCTGTGCTTCAAACAAACATGTCAAGTGAATGCTATGGAAACGTATAGTGAATATATCTATCTATGCTATATGCAAAAGGGCTATAAAGCAAAAGGCCTGTTTCTTTATCCATGTAAGGGACTTCTTTTATTTGATATTAATTACAAACTCTTATCCCTTTACAGGTTCCACTGTCATAAAATACTTGTTACATGTTGACTTTTAAACCTTAATTTAATGTCCAACAACAGGCATGTTTCAGCAAAATGAATATTTTTGCACTATATGTTAATTGTCTCCCATCTGTTTGACGCATGTGTGTGCTGGCGCTCATCCAGTAAAGTCTTAAAGGGGTACTTCAGCGCTGAGAAGATGAATCTGTATTTAAACTGGGTCATTAATGTAGTAGAAATTATTTTTTAATTTGGTGACTTCTAGACTGAGAAAAGACTTGTACACTTGATGAGTTTTTGTCTCATGGGGATGAAAGACAACATTTCCCAGAAAGCTTTGCTGCCCCTGTGAGGCCACTCCCAAAGCCACCGCTACTGGTTTACTTTGACTGGATCAGTGATCAATTTCCCATCGCATTAATTTTCATAAAATCAGTTCAGTTGGAGAACAGACACTGCGATCATTTGAACACAATCATTTGAATATACTCCAGGGTTTCTACTGATACAAAGCCATATGCTTATCGCTGAAGTAACCTTTTAAGTTTAATGCAGACTGTCAGGAAGAGCCTTCATGCTAAATGGAAATACTCGCGTGAATTTGTAGCACTTACCGTTAAAGATATAACTGTAAAATAAAAGTTTTGTGCTGTGGAAACAAAATCTCAAAGCGTCTGACAGGGCTAGCCATGTTAAAACGTTATATTCTTGCATTAGCTTGTAGCTTAAAATAAAGAATTCTCATACTTTGGTCAGCTTGGATCACATGCCTTTCCAGCAGCAGATCACTGTGTATCCTTTACTATTTTTAGGTGCGTTTTGTGCGTATATATGTGTGTGTGTATGTATGTATGCATGATATACACACACACACACACACACACACACACACACACACACACACACACACACACACACACACACACACACACACACACACACACACACACATACATATATATATGTGTGTGTGTATTATATATATATATATATATATATATATATATATATATATATATATATATATATAAAATACACACACACATATATGTATTATGTATTATGTATTATATATATATATATATATATATATATATATATATATATATATATATATATATATATATATATATATATATATATATAATACACACACACATATATGTATGTATGTGTGTGTGTGTATGTATATATATATATGTATATGTATATGTATATATATATATATATGTATGTGTGTATATATATGTATATGTATATATATATATATATATATATATATATGTATATGTATGTGTGTATATATATATATATATATATATATATATATATATATATATATATATATATATATATATATATATATATATATATATATATATATATATATATATATATATATATATATATATATATATATATATATATATATATATATATATATATATATATATATATATGGGTATACACACACACACACTTACACACACACATATATATATATATATATATATATATATATATATATATATATATATATATATAAAATGTGTGTATATGTGTGTATATATATATATATATATATATATATATATATATATATATATATATATATATATATATATATATATATATATATATATATATATATATATATATATATAGTATCATAGACTGACCACTGACTCTCCCTTGAGTCCCTTCAACAGTAATATTTAGTTGTACAAAGCCTTTAGGAATGACCAGCATGTAATATGTTACTTCGTATGGCTCTCCAGGTCTGTGAATCTCAAGCTGTGATGGGACGAGCTCTGTTTCTGCCGTGATACGACTGGCTGCCTCTCTGCAGTACCTTGGGAATTCTCTGACCCACTTTGCCTTTCAGTTGGAGTTGTTTTTTTTACATATTAGAAGAATATAACAATGGCAGGCCTCGCAATGTCTTTGCTTTTCTTCTTTTCTTTCTTGACTTGCATCTCTGTCACTGTCTATTTTGCACTGAATTTGAGACGGTGGTGGTGAAGGGGGAATTGAAGGAGTAGTTTGTTTCCTTTAAAAAATAATAAATAAAAGAAGCCCTCAGCTCTGAGGAAGATTGAAGTCAAATGCTACTTTGAAGTGTTGGTATTTTTGTCAGGCATCCTGCAACGTGACAAACATTGCTCCACGTGACGATCCAAGATTGCAGCGTAACCGATCAGATGTACTGACAATAAGCTCACGCATACGTCAGCTTGCACACAGTCGCATGCGCACAAAAATGGTCTTTGTCAGCGGATGCTCTCTCAGCAATATTTTGTAGAGGATGGTGCAGTCTCTGGAGATCCAAGTCTGAACCGATGCAAAACCTCAATCGTTATTACTCACCTTCTCTTTCACCGAGCGGTCGCAGGGGCTGCATTTGCACTGCAAGGCCTAATGTACAGATTTAATATTTTGACACGCATTCGTTTTTTTTTTCTTCTTCTTTTCTTTCTGCCGTTTACTTAAGATGTAACTACTGTGTTAACTTAAATACCCAGCCAGACGGTGCAGTGCTGGCCTAAATCGATTAGTCATAACTAGTCTGTGCCTCAGAAATCTGAATTGTATGACCAAGTGCACACGGCCCGTGAGGCCTCTGGAAGCATCTCAGCAGGCAGTTTAGGACACACAGACCTCACTGATTATAAGCCTTTAATGTTAAGCTGATTAGAGGTTTAGGTATCTCTGTGCTTTCTGCTGGTAATGCCGGTGTCAAGTACCAGAATCGCAGAAACTTGCAAATGTTATCTGTTAGAGAGACAGTTGCTCTGACTTTCTCACCTTACGCAAGCATAGTGAATAATTTAACGATTCTACTTACTTAACTAGTAGTAGTGTGACTAACCCATCAATTTTCATAATAGTGTAGTTTTTCTAGTATCAAATTTCCCCATCACTTGTCATAGTAGCATTACTCCTTACATTACCAAGTTGGGAAATCGATTCATTTCAGTGAAACAAAATAAACTATTTATAAAAATAACAATTCACTTACTAATGTCTTTTTGTTCTGACAGGGTTTTAAAAAAAAAAAAGGTGTTATTACATTAAAAGATTTTTACATGCTTTACATAATGTATCCATAATTGGTTTTGCACTTTGTGTATTTGTATCAAATAAATTTTGCTGTTATTGTGAAAAACACTCTTTTTCAATTAATTTGGCACAGAAACAACGAGGAGCTCAAATGTGGTGACGATGGCATTAAACTTTAACATGTATATTTAAAACTGCATTTACAAGTAGTAGAAACTGCCAATTTTACACACACACACAAAAAACAGCAGTTACAAGCAGCGGTGAAGAGTGTCTCTTAAAGGGATAGATTACCAAAAAATGAAAATTTGATCATGTTTATCTGCTTACCCCCAGGGCATCCAATGTGTAGGTGACTGTTTCTTCAGTAGAACACAAATGAAGATTTTTAACTTCAACCGTTTACAGTCTCTCAGTTGTATAATGCATGTGAATGGTAGCAAAATCTATGAGTAAAAATACAACACAGACAAAACCACATTAAACATGTGATGACACACAGATGTCTTAAGACACAAAACGATTGGTTTGTGGAAGAAACCGAACAGTATTTGTTTAATTTTTCACCTACACCCCCATGTCCAACAGCCTTTAGTGTGCCATCCCTTCCGGTGAGTGAGGTCAGTGTACATGATCTGGCATAGACAGATCTGCACGAGAGATCACTTCCAGTGCCAGATCGTGTACGTTGTACATTGACCTCACTCAAAAGAAAAAGTCTGCTTACATCATGACCATGTGAAGCGAACCACACAAACCACACAACCTTTTCAACTCCGATTTGGGACACTTCCATATGTGCTTCTAAATCCGATACAGGTCTGCTGTTTTGCAATATGACCGCACTCTAAACAGTCATATCGGAATTCATTTGACTTTTATGTCACTCGATCAACATTCATAACAATTCTGTGTTCATTGGATTCACTTTAAATATTTAACATACCAGACGTTATCAAGAGTGTTGTGAAAGCTAGTCAGTGAATTACAATAATGTGTCAACTAAGTAAGTATTGCAAGTGACAGCTCGATATACAAGCAAATCATAAATGTTTTAAAACTCTGCTCTTTTTTTTCTTGCAATTATGGTAAGGGGGCGTTATATTTCCGACTCCTGCTTGAGGTGTTTGTTCAGCCAATCACAACGCACTGGGTCAGTTGGCCAATCAGAGCACACTATTCTTTTTAGAAGTGTTTTTAAAAATCGGCACATTTTAGGAAGATAGAGGGATATAGAAGGTACAAATTAGAGTATGTGACAATGAGTTTTTTGAACATTAAATCGTGGTAACATTCTATTACACCAAATAATGATCTTAGAAAAAAAATAGCATTTTATAACCCCTTTAAATCAACAATGTGGACCGCTATTATTACATCATTCCGATAGGCTTGCAGTGTGAACGTAGCTTTAATTTCAGGACTCCGTTTTCACGATTTCCATTACTACTGTCCGTCACGCTCTGTAAATGTCAAGATGAGCTCAGCTTTAATGCATCTTTTGATAGAATAAGGTAGTATTGACCGAGTCATCTTTAAAACGAGTTTGCAGCTGTTTCCTGTTGTGGCAGTAAAGCGGAAGGGTTAAGAGATGTCAGCTGCGTTAAAAACAAGTGAGGTGAGAACACAAACTGCACTGCGCGTCAGGCTTGGCCTCCGATCGCAATGTCTCTTAACACCTAGAGTGGGAGGGAGCCAGTCTCCATGGTAACAGCAGGAGTAAAATAATTGGGCTTGGCCCAGATTGTGTAAAGAGTGATGAAAGCAAGAGGGGCTTTTCTCCCCCTTTTCTCTCCCGTTTTGTTCCTAACTCTAAATCTATTCTAAATATAGTGGGTGTTTTTTGTTTGTTTTTGTTTTCATGGAGTGAAAAAACTCTTCAACATCACAGCTGTGTCTTTCATGACTAGATTAAGCACTGTAATCTGTATGGCCGAAACTCTGCCTAGTGGCTATTACATCACTTTTTAATTTAGTAATTTGTCTTTATTTCGATAATCGAGTCAAAGCCCTCACATGATACCTATAATCTTTGCCCCTTTTATTTGCCTGACTTGGATGTGCGTGTTAAACCAGTGTATGATTTCTTTGGCGCTCAATGCAGGATGAGAGAACATGCAAAGGTAAATATTTTGGCTCTTGGGCAAATGAGACCCAGACGTTGAGTGTTGCTTGTTTTATGGATGGCTGACGCTGGAATGGCCCTGGCTTGGGCTCTATATTGAGCAGGAGGCCGTGTTTTTAAACGATGAACAGAGAACTCTTTGTGAGGGGGAAGCTTGACCCGTTCAGACTGGGTGTCTTTCTATCGATTTCAGTTCCACTCTTCCTGTTCAGGCCTGATAGAGAAGCTTGTTCGAACTCTCACACTAATGAGAAGTGGATGTGATGTTGAGCTTTGTGTTGTCCTACAGATGAGGAAGTTCACTCAGCTAGTATCACTGAACAGTTGGTTAGTTGTCTATACGTGTAAACCGCAATTCACGGTTCTATTCACGGTTCTAACGCTATAGCGATACTAACTCTATAGCAGTTGAACAGAGCACTGCAATTATTTCTCATTTAAAGTACAATCAAATGGATTTCTCCCCTCATTTCATGTCTGCACGGCATTTTATTCTTTCTTCTTTCGTGCGTAGCTTAGAGGGAACATTGGTTTTTGGATGTTAAATTTAGGTTTAAAAGTCAACGTATAACTCAAGCATTTTATGAGAGTAGTAAGTGTAGCTGTGTGTTTGTAAATGATAGGGAAACCCGCACATTAATGATCAACTTCTCTATTTTGCTTAGTCCTGTAAACTTTGGGTACCAACCACTTTAATTCCTGAGTTCTCCGGACTGTTCTCAATGGCCAAATCATTCACAACATGTTCCGGAGCTCGCTGCCGGCTCCCATTGAAAATGATTGACATCCGGCCACATTGAACCTCTCACCGCTGCGGTGTAAACATACAGTAAAGGGATAAGAGTGTAAGAAACGTCTTGCATTACACATTTACATGATAAATAAATGACAGTAGGAGTTAATGTGTGTGATCCTGCAGAACATTACTGTAATCTGTTAACACTGAGTTTGTGTCTTTGTTTTTTCTTTATTGTTTGAAGATTTAAACTATCCCTTTTCTTTAGCACCCATTTAGTGTATAGCATAGATATTTTTATTATATATTTTTTATAGTGTTCACTTGGCACGTTTGTTTGAAGGACAGCATTGGGCAGGGTGTGGAATAGTGTTTTGTCAATAAAATAAAAATTAATCGAAAAAATAACCATCAAAATATAATAATAGCTGCAGCCCAATTAATATTAGTTAATGCATTTATTAATCTAGGCTAATGTTAAAACCTGCACTAGTATATATAAAATACAATTTTAGGTTATACATTTTTTAATGCACAAGATTGAACAATAAACAATAGTATATTTCTAAGATATGTTTATTTACAAATTACGTATATTCTGTGTGTTTTTTTTAATTTAATTTTTTACAAGATTTACAAATCTTTTGTGAAACTGGTAATGCTTTACCATAAAATCTGTTCTGTTAGAATATTTGTCACAGTATTTTTAACTTTATTTGCAACTGTTCATTGTTAGTTCATGTTAGCTTTGGTCCATTAAATAATATTAATAGTTACAGATACAACTTTTGATTTCTATTAATAAATGTTGAGATTAACATTAAAGTTTTTTTTATTAGCATTACTTAGTGTAAAGTGTTACCTTTTCATTCTTGTTCATCTTTTTTCATATTAAATATAGATATTATGTTATGTAATGTTTTGTTTTGTTTTTCTCTCAGAAAAAAATATGGAATATGGAATATGTATTAAAAATCATAAATGTATTAAAAAAATACATTTATGTATTTTTAATACATAAATAATATTTTGATCACTTTGGTCATGCCTCATATTGGTCATCCACTTCCTATTTTCCCAGTGAAATATCATGAATGAATGCATGCCCATCTCACTAAAAGTCAAAGGCACTTAAATCGTTCGGCAAGATAAGAGGTTCTATTTGAGACGCCTGAGCCAGATAATCTCTTTGCTGTTTTCATGTGAAAACCGTCTTCATAGCAGCTACAGTTAAACTCTTCAACCCTTTTGGCTCACTTCACCAAATTGCTACCATCAATAACCAGCATTAATCTACTACTGGAACAGTGTTGTGGCTGAGTTAGGGTCAAAAGTCAGGATCTGTCTGATAAAACAAACTGTTGAGGATTATTTTCCTCTCGGGCAGGAAGAGATCTGGCTCTTCACTGTAATAGCTTTGTCTGCGGGAGTCAGGGCTAACAATCCTGCTTTGGCAGTAAGAGCATTGCCTTATTGCTCAAGCAGGGCTGGAACGCTCGGCGCGAGATCTCTGCAGGATGCGTCTGGTCTCATGGAAGGTGTTTGGAACCTGGTGAGAAGCTGTATTTGTTGAATGGCAGAGGAGAATGGTTTCATCATTCGTGAGTTAGGGAGCTTTTCACAAGCATAGGCCATCGGCACGACTCTAACCTTTCGTAGGCGTCCATAATGAGCGTCTCAATCCTTGCTTGAACATTGCTGAAACTCTGTTATATTTAGCACAGATAATGTGGTTTATAAAACATTGTGTTAAAAAGATACAGTAGCTAAAGATAAATTTGGAAAATCTTTTTTTTTTTTGGTTCAGGTTTTAACTTGCTAGTTCCCAGTGTTGTCTTCATTCAAGGGGGCGGCAGAGTTACTAATGTTATTCAGTCAGCTAGCGTAAAGAATATCAACTAGCTTTCTCAGTTCTAATATTCAGTAAGGCACGTTCACACCAAGAACGATAGGCTCACTATAACAACTAGAACTAAAAATTGTTCTATAAAAGAATAATTAACATCCCAACTATAATCAGAGCCAGGCCCGTAACACCATAGGCATTGTAGCCACCCACCCCCAATAATTGGAAATTAGCAAATTGTCCCCCAATATTTTATATATATATATATTTATATATATATATATATATATATATATATATATATATATATATATATATATATATATATATATATATATATATATATATATATATATATATATATATATATGTGTGTGTATATATATATATATATGTGTGTGTATATATATATATGTATATATATATGTGTGTGTGTATATATATATATGTATATATATGTGTGTGTGTATATATATATATGTATATATATGTGTGTATATGTATGTATGTATGTATGTATGTATGTATGTATGTATGTGTGTGTATATATATGTGTGTGTGTGTGTGTGTATGTGTATATATATATATATATATATATATATATATATATGTATATGTGTGTGTGTGTGTGTATATGTATGTATGTATGTATATGTATGTGTGTATATATATATATATATATACACACACACACACACACACACACACACACACACACACACACACACACACACACACACACACACACACACAATGCATATATATATATATAAATAAAATATTTGACAGTTTTATGATGTATGTAACACAGTGATGCAAACTCTTTTTTTATGTCATTTCGCCATTTTGAATTGAAAATATGCAATAATTTCACTTGGTATTCATACATTAATGGCACTAATATAGTTATTTTTATAGTTAATCTAACAGGAATGAAAAGGGCCATAGAAGACAGTTTAAAGCGGTGATGAATTGAGAAATCAACTTTCCTTGAGCTTTTGATATATAAAAGGTCATGGTAATATAAGAATATCCTGTAGGTTTCAGAGCTGAAAACTTCATTGTTAGTCAAAGAAAAGCTTTTATAGACACCAGGCCCAGAAAACGTTCGTGTGCACATCTTGACGTCGTCATGTGGTGAAACACCGCCTCTACAGAATAAACACGTAGCCTCAAATAGTTAAATAGCACTAATTCAGCGAATCTCAAATAGTGAAATAATATTGTAGTAGCCTATTTCTCATTAGTTATGGTGTTTTTGAAAGTAAAAACCACACGAACATCATTAGTTGACCTCAGACAACAGTATAAAAAAGCCAGTTTATGACACGCTATTGTAGCACCCCTTGTGGCAAAGCTAAGAATGTTATACACAGAAATACTTTTTTCCCCCAATTTTTCAGGTATTTCAGCTGAGCACAGTTTGCTCTACTTTTTTTTTTTAATGATAAATTGCATCAACACAGCTGACATGTTTACCTGTTGTAGCTTATCTATGTTGTGTGCATGAAATCGATGTCAACGTCAATGATTTCGGCCCTGCAAAACCGTTTCCACAAAAAAACAAAAATGATTCAATATAGTTTAATATAATTAATAGTTAGTTTCGGTCAAATTCTCGGTTGCCAAAATTAACACACAACTTTCAAAGCCAGAAGCGATTTTGTTGATGCGTTGGCATGGAGTATTTTTAGGCCTTACTGTTTTTTCACTCTTTATCCTTGTGCTGATCCCTCCCTGTGTGTTCAGATGCAGTCGTCAGCTCTCCGAGGAGAACATCTGGACGTCTAAGGCTGGCACTGTTAATTAGGGCTCTCTGCAGTCAGTCACTCTGTTCACACTGATGTGCTAAAGCCTTTATAGATTTTCACGGTCATTTGAATTAACACAGAAAATAATCTGTTCAGTCTAATTCATAAATGTATTAAGTCTGAAAAGGCAGAAATTAAACAAATCTTGCCCAAAATGAAAATGCGTTTTCTTTGCAAGACTGTTGTAGAGTGTCCCAAATCTTTGCTGGCCTTCATGTTTACTAGTCATTTAAATCTATACTTTGTACTAATTGCAGAATCTCATGGAAAACTGGTAAAAATGAGTTCAGGTCATATTTAAAAATCAAAATAAAGAAATTATATTTTGATTAAAGGAAATTAATTTTATTTTTAGGACACTAAAGTTTTTGCACTGTGTATTCTAAAACCTTTCTATCAGAACCAGCATTAACCTCATGAGCTATTTGAGCAACAGTAGCTCGTCTGTTTGATCGGACCACATGGGCCAGCCTTCAATCCCCACGTGCATCAATGAGCCGTGGCTGCCCATGACCCTTTTGATAGATACTGACCACTGCAGACCAGGAACACCCCACAAAAGCTGCAGTTTTGGAGATGCTCTGACCCAGTCGTCCAGCCATCACAATTTGGCCCTTGTCAAACTTGCTCAAATCCTTACGTTTGCCCCTTTTTCCTGCTTCTAACACATCAAGTTTGAGGACAATATAGATGCATCCGAAAACCTAAGCAGCTGACTCGTTGCCTTGCTGTCTTGTCAGACAATGGCTTGTAAGTAATGGCAGCGTTTTGTGCATGAAGGCACCTCACCAAACTAATTTCGGACAGACTTCTTAGGAAGTCTAACTGTTTAATGATCTACAGCACAATAAAGAGAGCTTTGGTGAGAACTAAACAAATATTTAATTACTACATTAGTAATTTTTTCTCTAGAAATTACATCAGAAGTGGAACATGTTGGTAAAAAACTTAGATTTACACACCAAATGACCCGCAAATGCAACTTTCGGAAGCCATATCTTTCCCCCAGCTCAACTGTCACAGGATTGTGGGATATCAAAGGCAGCAAAGGATACATCTATGCTGCCTTCAAAAATCCATCAGATGAAGGTATCTTAGGAGAACGGAAGTGAAGCTAACATTTAGATTCGTATGCACCTTGATGCCTTTCTGCCTTCAAATGTGTCCTCCGAAGGCAGCCATTTCCAGGTTTCGGGTTCAGCCTATGTTCACTTGCTGCCTAATATATCCCACCCACTTACACATGCTGTGATGAAGAGATAATCAGTGTTGTTCAAAGTTATGCCTGATCGGTGTAGGTGTGTGTGTGTGTGTTTTAGCAGAGCACTAAGAAGAAGAACAAACAATCTGGCCTTTTGCTTTAACCACCTACAAGAATTTAAGCAATAAGGTTGTTAAACTAAAAACTGCTTGCAGTCTTTTTGTGGGAAATAATTTAGATGTTAATTCATTTGCATCTGAATTATTTTATTCCAACATTTTGTGGCAAATCGTTTTAAATTCCTCTATAAATAATTTATATCATTAAGGATTTCAGCATTTCCTGAAAGCTAAAGGGCACTGGTACTTCATAATAATGGCGTCCCTGACCTTTACAGCTGCTGACAAGAGAAAATTAGGGTTTGGCCAGCAAATTCTCCTCTGTGTTCTTTTAAGTGAGTTGCAGTCAGACAGGTTTGTCAAATGGCATTCAAAAAAGTAGAAGCTCCATTCTCTGGAATGCTGAATGTTTTTGTTGTTTTTACATAGGTCTGACACAACATGTTCAGAAGGGCGTTAGCCTTTTTTCAGGAAGAACGTTATCTGACAAGAAACTGGTTTGTCCTGATAAAGCTGTCATGAGCAAGAAAACAATCAGGGGACTGTAGTTTATATCTTAGTCGGGGCTTTATGGCTCAATGGAAAAAAAATCTGTTTATATGATATCCAATGTCCTAGCTTAAGTAGGTGTCTGTAGATTACATCGGCCTTTATCAATTAAAATGTATAGCACAGACACTGTCTGCTTGACATGTATCTCACAGTAGAGCTATTCTCATCTGGAAAGCGACCTTTTCTCTAGTATTCAAAGCGGAGCGCTGTGTGGGAGACGTTGTCTGAGAGCGCTAATTGAATTTCACTTTGCATCATCACCACACGATCCTCTTTACTGACGATCCCACTTAGCTCATCGCACATATTTGGAGTTAGATGGATTTAGACGCAGGAATAACACTCTTCATTGTGACAAATATATAGACTCATTTTGTGTAGATTGCCGGAGTTCTTGGAATGGCTTTCATACCTTCAGAGCTTATTGATTATCACAGCTGTATTGGATTTAATAGTCTGTTCTGCATCAATTAGAGATGGGTATTAGAGTTAGTTGTCCATAAAAGGATGTGTGTGTTTATGACATATCAGGACACACATGTGTAATGACGTTGGTATTACAAGGAGAAGGTGACTTATGAGAACATAATCCCATGTCCCCAATTTTCAAAATGTTTATAAATCATACAGAATTTTTTAAACAGAAAGTAAAAATGTGCAGTTTTCTCTGATGGGTAGGTGTAGGGGCAGTGTAGGGGGATAGAAAATACAGTTTGTACGGTATAAAAACCATCACTACGCCCACAATTCACAGAAACCAAACTGTGTGTGTTACAATCCACATCTGTCCTGGACTCTATTTCCCATGATCCTCCCTGTCCCACACCTGAACTCACTCAGTCATCTTCTCTCCCACTCTCTCTGGATTTCTTTCACCTTGAGATCTTTGACTCACTCACTTCCCAGCACTCCTTGTCCGGTATGTTGGATCTTGTTGTTTGGTTGCATTTTGGTTTTTATATTTAATAAACCCATCTATTGTTGAAGTCCAATTCTGCCTCATCCCTGCTGCAACACGTGTGTGTTTGTTTATCTCTTAGCTGGCAATTATTCAGTGTGAATGTTGCCCATCAGTGTTTATGTCTATGTGTTTAGTTCTAATATTCCAGCCGTCAGCCAGCCCTATGTTTTTGGTGGAATTGACAAGGGGTGAAATCTTTTTGATTTTGGGGTAGTTATAAAACGATCTGGAGACCGAATGAAGTTTTGTAATTTTGTTTAAAAATGTAATTTTGATGCACAAAGTAGATTTGTATCGTCTCATAACAAAAATAACCATGGAAAATACAGATCCTGTTGTAAATAGTGAAAAAATATTTAAAAACATTTTTTGTGTGTATGTGTGTGAGAGTGTATGTAAGTGTTTATATACATATACGTATATACATACACTCGCACACATACAGTTAGTGTCTATGTATCCATAACGCATGACAAGCAAACATTG
This sequence comes from Pseudorasbora parva, assembly GCF_024679245.1. Classification (NCBI taxonomy): domain Eukaryota; kingdom Metazoa; phylum Chordata; class Actinopteri; order Cypriniformes; family Gobionidae; genus Pseudorasbora; species Pseudorasbora parva. Next base: position 15,162,673 of record NC_090194.1, on the reverse strand, counting down.
TGCCCAAGTTGTTTTTGGTTTTAAATTCTTGTTTTGTGTTTTTCTAAAAGCTTTATTAGTTTGTAATCTTGAAAGAAACCAATTAAAATGAATTGCTGTGGCCTCCATCTTCATGAGGTAGCCATTATTCACTTCTGACTTCACATTTGTTTTGCTGGATAATTGAGTGTGCAGCACTTTGTATGATAGCAGCTCACATAAGAGTGTAATTATTGATGTTTGAATTAGAGCTCTGTGCATTGATCACACTTCAGCTAATGCCTCTATTTTAGTGCAGCTTGATCAATGTGTCACTAGAACTTGTTGAAACACCAGCTTCACATCAATACAGTCTTACAGAACAACTGCAGTGTGCGTCCATATATCTCCACTATATTTAGTCATAAACCCTGTTGTGTTTTCATTTTACTCCATGTGTCTCATTAGGTCTTCTGCAGCTCGGTGTAATATTGACGATAACGATGTCTAACTCTAAACATTTACAGTTGTAAAAACGCACAAACGTTTAACTTAGAGTTTTCTGTATGTTATGGTTCTTCCCTTCCAGTTTTTCCTTAAATCCTTCTATTAATTTTAGTCACCATTTCCCCATTCCTTCCTCCTTTCCCTTTTATCCTTCCATCCTTCCTTCCTTCCTTCCTTCCTTCCTTCCTTCCTTCCTTCCTTCCTTCCTTCCTTCCTTCCTTCCTTCCTTCCTTCCTTCCTTCCTTCCTTCCTTCCTTCCTTCCTTCCTTCCTTCCTTCCTTCCTTCCTTCCTTCCTTCCTTCCTTCCTTCCTTCCTTCCTTCCTTCCTTTCTTCCTTCCCTCCCTCCCTCCCCCCTTCCCCTCCCCTCCTCCTATTCACCCCTTTTCCATAAATGGATAAATACACTGCGTGTGAACATAGTTACTGGCAGATCAATTTTTCAATTGGAAGGATTAGAGACGGCCCATTGTCACCCATCTCCCGGCAAAAACAATTTTCAGTGTCTTATTTATCATCAAACAATCAGGCGTGCCGCTCTGCCAGTCGCTGCAGTGATATGGAAGCGCACATAGAGACCCCGTGCCACTAGCAGTTCAGTCTTTTGGCACGATGCCCATCAATGGAGGTGTAGCATGAAACACACAATCGGTCAGTTTCAAGAGTGCTCAGACGCAGCGGTTGAGTGCCCACTAGAGACTGAATTATAATTTTGGAATTGGAGGGAAAGAGCTTGTGTTTAACAGTGATTGTTTTCATCCATTGTGCTCCCAAGACTAATAAATGGTAGATTTGTATAACCCACCACTGCATTGTTTTCACTTTCCTCACTTGATCTTTGACTCAAACATTGTCAGGGTTTCAGAACAGATCACTGGCTTCCACTAGGCCAGTTGAAATGATTACATAATTGCCTTATCGCAACTGTTTGACAACTGAGATAATTTTGCTCTTAAAGTTCCAGTCACATTTTGCTGTTTTAGATAAGCGCTTTCAAATGAGAAAATCTCGGTGTGTGTTTGTGTGTTCAGTAACTTGATCATGACAGCTCTAGCTTCAATGTGTTAATTAGACATTCATGAAAGATGAACATTTCCAAGAAAAAATGCAGTTGCGATTCTTTGTAGATTTGATGAATTGAGAGATTCTGGATTTTGCTGGATTCACACTACTAGTTCTATTTTATTATAAAGTTTTTGTTTGACGGCCAGTTAGAGCACTCACTGAATCACATGATTGAATTAAAACATTTTCATGGGGCAGTGGTCCAGTTCTTATTAGAAATGGATTTACCCCATGAGCAACTGTGGATGATGATTTCATGATCACGGCAGCAGTTATTGTTTACAGAGCTGGGAGGTTGTGTCATTTTCACTACGCACCGGCTCACCAGCCACCCCCGCAGCGATGGCGATGAGTGATCTTATGGTAGACTAGTGCAGAACTGCTGTGATGCCGTACTGCTACTGTTATCTGTATTTCTCTCTCTGCCGTCTGGATCTTGCTTGGTGTGGCAGACAACAACCACAGGGTCAGTGCGATAAAGAGAGCACTGTTTTTCTCCTTCTGGAGCTCATTGAGGGAATGATAGATGAAGAACAGGGCCGGATCAGCAGTGATTCCGAGAGCGCTGAGGTGATGGTTTAAAGGAGTCATCATTGGGCATTCAGACACACTGAGCATTAAAGTAGAGTGATTTGTTACTGCTATCTAATATCTCGCACCACGGGTCGAGAGCCACGTTTGCTAATGTGCCTAGAAAATGGCTTGTGGCGTGGCTTTGTACTGTGCGTGTAGCGAAGGAAACATCTATTAGTATGCAGTAGTAAAGTTTTGGGGTTGATACCTGTGAATTTTCAGCATTATTACTTCAGTCTTCAGTGTCACATGATCCATCAGAAGTCATTCTAATGTGCTAATGTGTTGATCAAGAAACAATTATTGTTATTAATCAGTGTTAAAAAAAGTTGTGCTGTTCATATTTTTGTGGAAAGTGATGATAAAAAATCTCAGGATTCTTTAATAAATAGTACAAAATGTACAAAAATATTATTAATACTTTATTGTATTTATTTTGCTTGAACAGTAAAACCAACTCTAACAATTGTCACTGAACATTTCAAAAGTTATATAACAGACACACACACACACAACCCTCATACCTTTATGTAAATTACCTCTATTACGATAAGAGTTCTTTGTTCTTTCATTGTTGACACTACTTTTTAAATCATAAGAGCAATAAAGATTCTATTTAGTGTGATATGGCCCCATTAAAACACGTGTTGCAGTGTATTAGTGTTGTTTTTTGTCTGTTTATTCAGCCAGGTAGTCATTGTTTTATACTCCCGTGGATGGTTTAATAAATTATCCTTTCTTTCAACAGGTCCAGATACGACAACGTCTGTCCTCCGTGAGCAGGTGCTGGAGAGGAACAGGAAGTGAGTGCTGACGGTACGTGACCTCTCTCGACCTCTCAAACAAGGCCATCCTGAGTGGGTCAGGCTGGGGTTAGGCACATAACTCAGTAGTGCTTGTGACCACCGGACCATTCTTGGATCTGTTTGCTGGAGTTTATTTTGAGTATGTGCTTTATGGGTGTGGAGTGCATAGAAACTCTTCCCCCACTGCTTATTTTGGGAATAATTAGTACAGGGTGGTCTGGATGCAGTTCAAGTGTTGAAGTCTTAGATAGTTAGATTGTATTTGCCCTCACCTCCTCTGGTGTTTGTCGCTGAAACAATTGCATTATTCAGAAATGCCATGTTTTAAACCCTTCACAAAAGACCCTTTTCACATTTCTTGGTTTCTTAGAGCGAAAGTCATCATAGTTGGGTTAACTTTTATAGCGGTGAATGAGAGAATACATTAAATATATTTTTTGTGTCCCCATTTTTTCAAATAGCAAAAGAAAAATGCAACAACAGTAATTTCACAACTTTCAAAAAGAGGGAAAAAATAGTGAGATTGATAACGGCAGTGAAAAGAGAGAAATATGTTAATTTCCCATAGAACTGTATTAGAAACTCCCTCGCAGCAGCGGCAAGTTGTTTGTTGTATTTTGATGCAAAAGTAATGTCATACAAACTATTAGTGTTATAAATGTACATACAATTTTTATTAAATGAAAATACAAAGAATGTTGCAGAATTTATAATATCGATGACCGTTATAAAACGTGTCATCACAGTCTGTGGTCTATGGCCACTTGGATGTCATTGATTGAGGAGGATTGTAGGTTGACAGGCTTGTTTCCGTGCACCACTTTCTATCATGAAGATGTTTAGTTACTATTTAGTGCCTCTTTGAATTTTGTGAAAAAAGATCCATACTATGAAAGTCAATGGGGACCAAATTTTATTTATCATCATCCCATTGACGTTTTTTGTAAGGAAAAACAAAACAAAAGAAACATCAAAAGATTTCACAGAAAATCACAGAATATTTCACAGAAAAAAGGAAGTCTTTAACGTTTTGGAACAACATGAGAAAATGATGACACAGTCTTCATTTTTGGATGTACTTTTTCTCAAAAGGCATTCAGCGTCATTGTGCTGGTCAGACAGGGATATCTTGATGGTAGGGGCTGTCTGATTATTCATAATAAAGCCATAATCACGATTTGACTAATATCAAAGCCTTTGCTATTGGATAATTGATACTATTAAAGGGGTCCTGTTATACCACTTTTTACAGATATAAGTCTCATTTGTGCAACTTCAGATCACAATACCCCATAGATCATATATGATGTTGTAAATGCCCGTTCTTTGAGTGGAAGGAAAAACATTCCTTCTGTTTCATGCATTTATCTTTAAATGCAAATGAGCAGCTGCTTCTTTCCAGAAGAGGATGAAGCCTTTACAGCTCTTAAATCGGATACTCTGACAAAAATGAAAAAAATCAGTTTGGTTCTGATGATCATCTCTATCACACTCACGTGACATTGCAGTTCTTCATCATTGTAACACAATTCGTTGTGTTAGAAGAAGGAGGTTGGAACCGGCTAATGTTCAACACTTTAATATATAAATAAACACAAATGAAAGTAAAGCAGGCAGCCCTTCACTGGCCTCCTTTTATGCATCCCATATCCTAAGCTCCTTTGTGAGAGATAGGAGACCTTTGTGCCATTCTCTCACGGCCCTCTGCCTCGTACTGCTTGCCACAATCACCATGAAAGTTTATTATCTGCATTTGTTTAAAAGCCATATCAGTCTAATGTCTGATATATGGTTTTCCAAAGTACGTGCACAGAAAGCTGGATGTCAAACAGCACATCCTTTGAGTGTTAAACAGAGTTCTCTTTCACGTCTTATTGTGAGAAGGCTCTGACTGCAGAGCCAGAGAGCCACAGTTTTACCACAGCAGTTCTGACCGCGCATGCGCTCTGCGTCGTTATGTCTTCGAGATGCAAGTTACGGCACTGGAAGGGAATAAAACTACAATTTTATTTATTTATTGTCATTTAATTTGTTTGATTTTATAGTTATTATAGGGATCAACTGGTAAAATAATGAAATGTTTAAAATGTAAATGTAATAAATACATGTAAATTTAAATCATTTAATATGCTCACACTTTAAGCCTGTTTAAAAGTATGTTTTATTTGTGTTCAAGTTTATGCATTTACCCCAGGCAGAATTAATCAACTTGAGGAATTAGTTATCTTGACTTTAAACTAATAATTTAATAATTATAGAAACCTTTGCCCCATAATAGGTCCCCATTAATTAAATATATGTGCTATATTGTTTGAGAGTGAAGTGCGGCACTGTGTTCATTTACACAGGAGCAACTTATTTTCCACCTGTTTTCATTTTCTTGTGTGAACATTTTCTTCACACAAGCTCTGCACCTGAGGGTCACACAAGCATATGTGAATGCGCCATCCTTCTTTCCATACTTGGATGAAGAAGAGCTTATCGACAAAAGAGCAGCTTTAGGGGCTCCCTGCGGATTTCTGTCAAAAAAAAAAAGTTTATTGTTTAGCATTTGAATTTAATTTGATTTAAGAAAGATGACTTGAAGATATTAAGACACATATTATTAATGTAATTTTACAGCTGTAATGTAAAATATAATACAATTTATTTGCAGCCCTACAAACAAGCACATTTTTAAATCGTCAGGCTTTTTTTTTTTTTCCTTCTTTTTTTTTTTAATGGCAATTTGAACTCCAAATCTGTACTGATGGTTTACGGATGTGGAGTCCTCAACACCACTCATGATGTACAACTGAAACCTCTAGAGACCAAACATAGACTACTGGAAAAGTAATCACACACCTTTATGTCCACACAGGGATGGCTCATTTTCAAGCATCCACTGACACAGGAAAGGCCCATTTATCATGGCTACAAAGTTGTAATTGCGAAATGAAGTGTCTGAGGCAAAAAATAACCAAGCAATGGTTGTGACTTCCATCGGAGACATTTCATCTTGGCATGGGCAAAAATTTACCCATGGAAATGTTATTTAATCAAACATAGTCGCTCACTTCGGCTCTTTGTGCAGTGGAGTGGATGTTTAGAGCAGTTGTATTGCTCCTTTCGGATTTGGTTGAGGTAATGGAGTGTATCGCTGTTCAGACAGGCCAACGTGCTCTGACTTCCTGGCCAAATGATGGCTAATCGGTCCGTGCTGGTTTGAACTACCAGGGTGTGCAAGTTGCGAAGACGAACAACTTGTCCACTCGAGTCCACTTTGCTCTTCTGTCTTGTGACCCTTGATTCATTAGCCGTAGTGATGTATTAGCACGATTCTCCGGCCCAAACGGGCCCAAACCCTGCTGTCATCACTCTACTCCCACCGGGATGCTTTACGGACCGGATGCCAAGCCCCTCCTCGCCCTCAGAACCACATATTGACACACATGTTCACGGTACGGCCAATCCACGGGAGTGTATTCCCCGGCCACCTCTCGTATTCCTGCACGCTCATCTCTCTCGATCAAACAGACACACACTCTTTCGCCGCAGTGTCCTTGAGAATCCAATGACTTTGGCAGCCTGTGCCTCCATCTCTGCGGTTTTAGTATGTCTGACATTTTAGCGGTAATTGTTAATCGTGCATGTAGCATCTGACTAATGTTGGTTTATCCTCCACACTTTTTTTTTGTCATCAATTAGCATATTTATGACCTCCTGTAGAGCTGACTTTATAAGTTTAGTAAGCTAAATATCTTAGTGGTTGATTTCTGTTATCCCATACCATAAAATAATATTATTACACTGACATTTTTATTTATTATAATATTAATAATAATACTTTTGTTTCATTATGTTTTACTTAGTTTAGTTGTTTTCATTTTTTTATTATTATTATTTTAAAAAATCAATAATAAACAATACAAAAATGAAAGAGAACTGATACTTAATAATAATAATACGAAGAAGGCGAAGAAGATTTAAAAATGGTTAATATAATAAAAAATTACTAACAAACCTGTAAATAAACTTTAAATAACTAAAATAATATAAAAATTAATTATAATAAAATAATAATAGTTAAAGTAATATTAATAATAATGTCCCTTTTCTCAGTATCCTCCTTATATTTGTGGATTTTTCCAAATCCGTGTATAATCCAAAATAGTCATCTTTCACATCTATTCTCCAAAGCTTTTAATATTCTTTTAACCTTTTTTCTGAAATCAAATACTATTTATTATTATTACTTCCACATTTATTATTATTACTGCCAAATGTATTATTATTATTATTATTACATTATATAATATGAATATATTTATGCAGTATTATAGAACTACTTAAAGATTATTTTCACAATGTCCTGTTTCACAGTATCCTTATATCTGGAATTTTTCCAAATTCTCATCTAATCAGAAATCACCATCTGATATTTGACATCAGTTCCACGAAAGCATCTCTCTTTCCGTGTCATTTCATGTGAAGCAGTTTGTGCTGCTGCGTTTCATTGTGTTGTCTTTGTTCTCTGCCAGGCTTTGTTCTTTGCGTCTCATCATTTTCATATGTGTTTTGGACCGGGCTGAATGGGTATGTCTTGAAAGGACGGTTCAGTGGATGACATAAGCTTGAGCCGCACTCAGAGAGAAGGACAGAAGGACTGTTCTGCCCGAAGCCGCTTGAATATCTGATTAAAACCGTCTGCCGCTGGGACTCCTGGAGTCGCCGACCGCTACTGATGAATGCAGATAAACACTGATACACGAGAGATGCACGCTTCCTTAGCCGAGTGCTGTCTGAATAACAGGCATGTACAAAACAATAGATGTTTAAATTCGACAGGAATTTCACTTTCTTTACTTAATACAGCTGTTAACCGGAACAGTGAAAAATACAGCGAGATGCAACACAATGGCCATACATCACATTATGCAAGTTAAATGCGATGCAAAGCCATTTTTAATGCTGTCTTTAATCTTGCTGTGAGAAGTCGCAGGTTGTGTTGGCACGTTAGATTGAGTTGTGTTAGTGGACAGACAATGCCTCTGTCTGTTTTACCATGTGGTAATATACCATCTCAATCCTCAGCCTCTCACTGCAATAAGAGCTCTTCCATCTGCCTCCCTCTCTCTCTCTCTCTCTCTCTCTCTCTCTCTCTCTCTCTCTCTCTCTCTCTCTCTCTCTCTCTCTCTCTCTCTCTCTCTCTCTCTCTCTCACCCCCCCCCTCCCTCTCCTGTCTTCCATTCGTTGCTCCCTGGGAATCAGGGAGCTGCTGCTGGAAGGATGTAGCCATGACGACAATTCCCGCGGGATGAGTCGGCACAGAGCCTCACTTTTTTTTTGCCCATTTTACCATGCAATCTGTCTTTTTCACTCTCTTTTTCGCTCTCTTTCCCCCCAGTTTGTCTTATTGACTTGACAAGAAATTATGTATTTGTGTAACCCCAAAAAAGTAAAAAAAAATTGAAGAGAAAACAATTATATAGAAAAATATAACATTAAAAATAGAAGTAAAAAAGATGAATAAGCCGACACAAAGCCTGACAAAAAATGGTGTATTTGTTGCCTCAAGAAGTACAATTTTAAACAGTAGTTATTGGAATAACTGGTTTATCCAGCCGGTTCGGATCACCAAAGTCATGTGATTTTGGTTATTTCAGTTTGGCGGTTTGACACGCGATCCGAATCATGATTCGATGCACTGATTCATAATGCTATGAGGCTTCAGGAGCAGTGTTTTGAAATAGGCCATCACAATAAAAGTCGTTATTTAGGTTTTTTTCTGCGCACAAAAACTATTTCTCGTTGATAATCGGGACTTTGTCAAAGGGGACAATTGGGGCCCAAAATCGGCCCAATTATCTCCATCTTAGGGTCATTGTACTATAAAAATAGTTTTATAGTAAAAAAAAAAAAAAAAAGTTTTTATTGAAAACCAGACCAAAGACTCGTTTCAGATTTTTTTCACATTATTACGTCATAGTGCAACGAAATAATGCCTCTGCAGAACATCAACACCTACATCTCTACATCATTGCGTATTTATCCCCGCCCGCTGATTCACACGTCAAGTAGTAGTAAACAGAGACCGACGCAAACACAGGATTCCAGCAACAAGACCATAGACACCTCTGAGGTTTACACTGTTTTGAAGTGCCAATTTGTGGAAAAACACAGTATATAAAATATATATAAACGTAAGAATGCAAAAAAACCTTGCAAAACTAGTGAAAGTGACCAAGTGAACACTTTTTAAATTATTGTAGTAAAAATTATACATTTTAATTTTATACATAAAATAAACAAATAGATAACATAGGAATAATACAAATCTAAATAAGTAAATGTCTCAGTAAATTGACAGTGAAAAGTGTATTACATTTAAGCATGAGATTCAACATTATAAAAAGACAAAATAGCAGAGAAACCTGGAGTGGATTGTACTGCAAACACATGGACTGAGAACCGAGACGCGTCTCTGATCAGCAGCAGATCCCATCCGTCGCATTAATCTCTGCGCTGGATCATCACATCACTGAGTCGATGGAATCAGAAATGCAGGAGGCGATGAATATGTAACAAGCAGAGTGGTGTGTGCTGGAAATGGGGTCAGGGGTCAAAACTGCAGCTTACACACAGAGCTGAACACATCTTCCTGTCTCTCCGGCTGGTGTGTCCGATGGTCCTGGGGTCACTGAACTCTGTTAGGAATTCAGCACTTTGCTGAGACAAGCCGATTTTCACCTTCTCACACACACAACGCTCTCTCGTCACGTCACACACACACAGAGCTCATAAGCCTGATATCTATTTTCCAGTCACACTGTCATTGAACCCCCAAGAGCTGCATACTACCAGCACTGGGCAGAACATACAGTATTTCATATAAAGAAGAATATGTTTAATATAATAACCAGTTTTTACCAATATAAAATGAAGCATCATTGTTTGTGTATATCTTTATGATTTTTAGATGGATGGATGGAAAGATGGCTAGATAGATAGATTCTTAGGAGTTTATTTTGAAATAAAAAGTGCAATAAAATTACTGCAATATTCACAGTAATGCTTAATTACATTGCCAGCAAAAGCATTGTATTAATCAAATGTATTATGAATATTTAATACATCTCTGCTCCCTACAAAATAACACTTTCACATATTACTAAAAAAGAAAACAAGTTGGCACTGTTCAGTGTATGCTGTGCAGTAAGCTTGTATTTTATTCTGAGCATTGAGACAGACGTGACCTTAATGACCTTGCTTTCACTTTCATTCGAGGTCCATTCACACGTGCAGGCATCTTTGCAAAACGAAAGGGAAAAAAAGGGAAAAACTGTTTAGTTCTTAATCTTCCTGTGCACTCTAACAAACCCAACACAAGCGAGAGGTACAGCGAACTCTTCAGACCCGTTCAACCTCAAGGCCCCCGCCACGATTTCCCGTGTCTAATTAGGCTGTTTTATTGGGAGCGTACGAGCCGCGTGCCCGAGGTCAGTGCTGCCTGTGAAAGCGCACGTGGGCGTCTGAATGGACCCGCTTCCTGCCACCCTCCTTCGATAACAAACCTCTCTTTTCGTTCCGTTCTTTTAACACTATATACCTTCAGAGGGTCTCTGGAAACCAGTGTCTTTAAGAGACATTCGGAGGGCTTCTGGGTGAACTGAAAAAAGGAGGAGTAAACGGATATTTGAGAGGGAGAAGGAAAGAGACAGCCACTGAAATATTTACAACATCGCTCAATCTGATTGACCGTAGACTGCCTGTCCCAGTGCATTGTGGGTCGTGGTTACTGCTGGATACTAAAGGGAATGGGTTATTCTGAGAGAGAGACGGTGAGGGATCACACTAATGAATTGGTGTTGTCGAGTAACATGCCCAAATTGACCCGGAATGAATGGATTCACTGATCCGCTCCGACTTGGCAGCCAAGTCGCGAGGTGCTGCGGCTAATGCGTGCGCACAAACGCGCCCTGTTTTTTTCCTCTTTCGGCTTACCCGCACTTGTTCTAAATTCCTCTTTCTGCATAAACGTAGCCACACACTGAGTTTGTTCTGCACTGTCTCGCCGCTTTCACAAATACACCTCACTTCCTACACACACACACACACACACACACACACACACACACGCACATACATTTCACGATGCAGCAGAGAGCAGCGTGCAGCCCGCTGTGTTGATTGCAGTATGAACAGATGGTACCCATGATACTGAGCCACGGCGGCCCAAGGTTGGATGCGACTCTAGCGGGTGAGCTGACGCACCGAACTGCCCTGCGTGCTAGCTCGTGAAGCTGAAGTGGAGAGAGAGGAGCAAGAGAGCGACGTGATCTGTGTGCCATTATATAAGGTTCCTTTCAAAGGGTCAAACGATGAAAAACAGTATTTCTCTCACTAATGCTGCAATTCTCAGGTGGGCATCAACTGGTAACCAAATCTAACACTCTTATAATGAACCATGAAATGTTTTCAATGAGCTGCGTAGGCTCAATAAAAAAATAGCTAACGTATTTATTTATTTATTTAGGAAAATTGTTGAAGTGCTTAAAAGTGCTTCATAAAATTGGAATATGTTTATGCATTTAATGTCTGAGGAATACATTTAGTTTTTTTTAGAAATGCAAGTAGGCCTATTAAAAATATTATTTATGTAATTGTTTAAGGTATTTAAATATTATATTTATATTAGACTATTAGAAAATTGTTTGAAAAGTGCTTTAACGCATCTCATAAAATTGGAATGTTTATGCAGTTGGGATGCCTGATGAAAAATATATGTTTATAAAAAAATAAATTGCATTATAAAAATTATATTATTACTTTTAAAAAAAAGTATTTTAATATATTTATGTAATAAATGTATGTATTAGATGTTTTCTGTTTATAATTTATTTATGGAGAATTGTAGCCTAGAAATCTAGACGCAACGCACCCTAGCGGCAGAAAATCTAATCTGCTGCGAGTGTCATCTAGCAACTCTCAATAGTTCTGAGCTGTAAAAACCAAACTCTGGTCAGGCCAATCACATCGTGGATAGACTCGGTGGGCGGGGCTTCACATAATGATGGTAGAGTTGTGTGACTTGTAAACAAAGAAGCTGGCGAACGGCGGTCTTTTGAATCCGCTTTGGCCCGCGAATCTAGAAGACTTGGAGTTAAGCTTTTCTCTGAGAAAAGAACAAAGAACGGCACTGAAATCTTCTTAAGAAGGGAAGATCTGTTTGGAAGAGTTTTGCCGACCAGATACGGCAAAAGTTTCATCTGTCAACTAGCTCCGCTTCTTCGTTGCTCTGGTTGTTTGTAGCACTATCCGATTAGTTTGAAAGACAACCGTTTATCCCGCCCCTCGGATTGAGCCCTTCCTATGGTGAGTTTCCAGACCAAACTTCTTGATGTGGGTCTGGCTTGTCAGGCTAGGAGAATGGTTGAGAAGTACCTCATAAAATTGGTATCTTTGGATGTCTGAGGAATAAAGGTGCATTTTCCATTTCCATTGTTCAATATGTGATTAGATCATGGCTTTCCCTTTTGATTTATGATTTATTCCTTTTGAATCTTTTGACCAAATGAATCGTTTCACAAATCAGACCTAAAGGATTTTTTTTTTTTTTTTTTAAATGCCTATTTTAAAATAGGCATTTTAAAATATTGGTATTTTGGTAACTCTTTACAATAAGGTCCTATTGGTTAACATTAACGCATGATGAGCAATACATTTGTTCCATTTATTTATTAATGTTAGGTTATTAAAATACAACTGTATGTGAACTCAAAAGTCACATTTATTAATATTATTTATTCAAAGGGTAAGGGTTAGTTGAAATTAACATTAGCTTAGATTAATAAATGCTTCAGAGGGGTAGTTTATGATAACTAAAGTAGCTAATTAATGTGAACAAACAGAAGCCTAATAGTAAAGCGTTTCCCCTATCTTGTGTATAATTTTACTTTATAAGAGGTTAGCCCTCATAAGGAATGTCATTTACATACTGTATTTTAAAGGTACAGTACTAAAAACCGCCTGTATAAGGTGCAGTGAGAGGGTGAAAAATAATTGTGTAAAACAAAAAGAAAAAGGTAATGACTATTATAAGGCAGCAAATAAAACACTGCAAGTATGGCCCCTTATAGTTGATCTGGTGCGCGCGTCTAATCTGTGATGTTTCTCTTTGAGGTCTGTCTTGAGGAAACCGGAAGATGATGATTTTTTTAAGGCTGACCGCTGTGCTGTGTTTAACCGTTGTCTTGGCTCAGCTCTACTCAAGTGGCTCTTTGATTTATTGGCGGGATACAAAGTGTTGAGTAGACTGAATCTGCACACTCGCACGCGCGCGCGCACACGTTAATATTTCTTTCATCTGCTTTTCTTTTTTGTCCAGCAGTGTTTAAAATCTTTTTCTCGTTCTCTTTCCTGCATCTGTTCACTTCATTGTCTTGATAGAGTTTCCCTCTCCCCTGCTGTCTGTTTCCTTTTTATTATTTGTCCTTCCTTACTTTATTAAAAAAAAAATTCAATAGCTTATCTTAACATTAAGTGCTAAACAAGCGTTGTATGTTTCCTCTCTTTGTCCATTAGCACTTCTCCAAAGATCTAATCCACTCTAAATGGCTTTCACTTTAAGCTCTTGTTTTGTAACATGGGCAGCTGTATTTTTAGCACTTTTGCAGTGTTACTGAAGCTACTGGCAGCTCAAAGTATCCTGGGAAGTCTGTCGACCGTCTTTTATGTGTCACTGTAACCTCAGACTGCACAAACAAGTCCAGCTTTTTAGAAACTTGAGAAAGTGTTTTTGCGCTTGTGAACTGTTAAAATTATTTGACAAGTGATTAATTGTCTTTTTCGTTTGTCATTTACTTAAAAACTTAGTATGCATACACCATAGAGATATGTGCTCAGATGCTCAGTACTTTTATGCATAATATTGTGCTTTAGTGTTAGTTGCATTGTAGTTACACTGAGTAATATGATGAAGAAAAACTTTATTCATTGCTTGAATTAATGTAATTATCTTCCTGTACACTGTACAAGTTAGTATTAGCTTGTAGCTGATTACTTTTTGTAGCTGTAGTTTACCTACTTTCACATTCAGAGTAGCAGACGGTGGTGGTTTACAGCCTAAAACAAGGGGGAAAAGAGCATGTAATCTTGATTTCTGTAAAAGAAGCCATAATCTCTTGAGTTAAAAGATTGTCTCTTTCTGAGATTGTGGGTTTATTCCAGAGCTTCTTTACCAGCCATTAAATTAATAGATGCTCAGACTGACTGTAGTTTTAATACCACAACAATTGTTATTTTTAATGTGTGTGTGTGTGTGTTTATGCAGTTCAGGGCTTTAGAAAAAAGCACTACTGGGCAGAGCATGGGTGTGTATGGGGATTTAAATGTGCATGTGTGTGTTATTGGAGTCCTCAGGTGACATCTAAGAGGAAATCAGTTTGATGCATCTCATTTAATAATTCCATTCCATTTTTGTGGTTCCTCGTTTGAAATATCCTAGAGTTACAGGTTTATGTCTAGACTATTGTCTAAAACCCAAATCAATGGACCCTATTTTAATGATTTGAGCGAATGGTCTGAGGTGCGTCTGAATCCAATTTTGCTAGTTTAACGATGGGGGAAAAAAAGGGTCAGCGCGCCAGGCGCGTGGTCCAAAAGGGTTGTGCGTAGTCTCTAAATGAGTCAGGGGTGTGTTTTGGGTGCAACGTGCAATAAACCAATTAAAGTTTCATCTTCCGTTCCCTCTAAAAGTTAGTTGTGCGTGCACCATGGCGGAATTTACGAGCAGAATGACTGACCGCTTCTCCAGAGAGGAATCCTTTTTATTTTTAATATTTAAAAATGTGTCTGTGTGTGTGTGTGCCCTTGTTTATATTACATTGTGGGGACCAAATGTCCCCATAAAGATAGTAAAACCTGAGATTACCTACATTGTGGGAACCAGCCAGCGGTCCCCACTTTTCAAAAGGCTTATAAATCATACAGGATGAGTTTTTTTTAGAAAGTAAAACTGCAGAATGTTTCCTGTGATGGGTAGGTTTAGGGGCAGTGTAGGGGGATAGAAAATACGGTTTATACAGTATAAAAACCATTACGTCTATGGAGAGTCCCCACAAAGATAGTGAACCAGACGTTGTGTGTGCACGCTCGCTCGCGTGTGTGTGTTTGTGTGTAATAAGCAGAGTGTATGCGCATTGTGCACCCGCCTATAGGCGCATATTACCAACGCAGCCCTTAAATAACACTTTAGACCAGGTTATTGTTGGCCAATGGCGGAGTCGTTTTCAGTTGCCTCAAAATAGTAATGCACCAACAATGTGCCTGAACACACCTTGTTTTCAGACCATGGTCGAACAGATGGGTGTGAGTGCATTTGCTACTTAAAAAACATGGCGCTGCACGTGAAAATGATAACTGTGTCAGGCTAAAACTGCCAAAAACACTTAATCAAAATAAACATTTATGTAGTTAAATAGTTTAATTTGAACAGAAAGGTTATGATCATTTATTGCTTTGTTGGTAGTAAAGCCTCGCACACTGTTGTTGATGTGTTTTGATCATTCTATATTTAGTATATTTACACTCCTGAGCAAAATAAATAAATAAATGGCCCAAGCCATTTTGGTCAAATTATTGATCAGGAAAAATAAAAAATTAAGCAAATGCTCAATTTAAAATACTGAAGGAAGTTTTTGGCAGAATATGTGAAGGTGTGTGTAGAGTGATGAATCACAATTAAATACAAGTTACTCCAGAGCAGTGCCTTCGAAAATCTGCTGAGAGATAATAATAAATGCATCCCTAGCACAGTGAAGCATGGAGGAAGTGTGTCATTGTGTGGGGAGCCTTTTTAGCTGCTGGTATTGGTGAGCTGCTTCACTGTGAAAAGTCATTTAATGCTTTTGAGTACAGGGGAATATTGCAGAATGGCTTGCTTCCCACAACTGAAAAGTTATCTAAGGTGGAATTGATCAGGTTATTTTTCAATAAGATCCCGTGTTATTTTTAAATGCTTCTGTCCAAATTGCAAAGACAACCAAGAAGTGGCTTGAGAAGTCGTCCGTCAGGCTCATGTTTTGGTCTGGTCAGAGTCCAGATTTGACCTATATAGTGAATATTCACTCACAACACTGACTCTTCTTCCTGTAGAAAACTGTCCGCAAGTTATGGAAGGCTATTTCATGCCAAGTTACTTTACCTACAGCATGTGTGCAATTCTTGCTCATTTCCAGACCAGTGATTAGTGATTAAAACGGTTAAGACCATTAAAAGTCCACTGAATATTTTGCCAGTTTTTGGCTTGGACAATTTTTTGCCCGGGAGTGTAATTTAAATAAATCATGCATGCTTCATTTAGGTTGTAGTTCATTTTATTAACCTATTAACCAGCTACGTAATGTTTACTTTGAATGCTTGATACTGTCGTCAGATACCAGGAAAATAATTATTTCTGACTAAAAATCCTTAGCAAAATGAACCCGTGTAAGTAGCTGAGGAATAGAGCTACATTAATAATTATTTAATAATAATTTCATTTAATATTTATATGAACTTTACTTCTTACATACCTTCTGCATTTACAATGTTAGTGTAAATATTAACAAATAAAATGAAAGTAATATAATATTTTTGTTCGTGTGTTTGTTACAAAGTAGGGTCATTGGAAAAACATGCCAAAATTGGTGTAGAGAGAATTTTAAGTAATTACAAAGAAATGGCAAATGACGCATAGGATTGAACATTACTTTTTTTAATCAAACTCATAAAACGTACTCCAGTAATCTTGTTTTATTTACAACTTCACTTCAAAAATCACTTTTTACAATGCACCTATATTTGCAAAACTTTCAACTTTAAATGAACTAACAACTTTTATTCCTTTTCAAAAAATTACAGGGGCCGATTATCGATTTCATAAAAAAAAATTTTAAGTTGTTCTTTGCACAAAACTATATTATTCCCTCAAAACGATATTTTTCTACAGCAGGCAAGTTGAGATTCTACAGTAAAAACTGGAATAGGGCGTATTTTAACATGAAAAATTACTCCACTAAACCTGTCATTATACTATTGAGTCCAGTTTGGAACCATTTGCTTTGCTTTGTGTCTGTTAGTCAGTGTCACATTAGGACATCAGAAGTTGATTGAGGAAGTGGCAAAACTGTAGAAGTGAGACAAATGAGAGTTGTGTTTTAGGGAAAGTGAGTGTAAGTGAGAGATTATGATGCATATGTGGGAACAGTGGATGACAACAGGAAGTCACACTAGTTGCTAGTCTCTTTTACCTTCCCTTCGTAATCTCTCTATCCTTGTTATCCTTCCTTGCTTCTGTCCCTACAGGGCTGACCTCCAGTCAGCAGGAAGCACCCCTCCATCTTAAATATTGACAATGCAGTTATTTGTTTATTGATGGCATCCATTCTCCCCGTAGCGTGTTCAGCATTTTCGTTCACTGCCAAATCAACAAACGCGTGAAGCTGCACTTTCACTCACATTTTCCTCTTTAACGCAAGCCATTTTTTAATCAGGAGATTCCAGAAAGACAAGTCAGCATTGGAGATGAATGTGTTGTCAGTAAAATAGACATCATTTTTGGAAGCTACTGCGTTGTTTATTTGCATTGTGCTCATCCTGACTGTTTGCGGTTATATTAGCACCTTTAAATGTTTTTCCGTTGCCTTCGAACAGAGCAGGTTGTGTTCAAGGTGACAGGTTTTTTTCCCCGGTATGGCTAAATGTACCTCAAAGTGTTGTTTTTGCAGTATTTTAGATTTTCTAGTCGACTCTTAAATGCTCACACCCTGAGAAGAAAGGGTGAAAGGTTAATTTTTTTTTAGTTTTCTTAATAATACATTTGTTTTAAGTGTTACTGTTGCTTTATTGTTGCAATTAGAAGTGTTGGAAGGACATTTAAAGCATTTTGTTTGCTTTAGGATGCTGTCTTTCTGAGATTTGACTCAATTCTCCTAGGTCTTTGTTCTACTTTACAGTTTTATTTATGAAAAAAATACTTTCTTGCACTTACACTTAACTTTTTTTGAAAATGTTAGTACTATCTCACAGCAAGTCTGGACAATTATTAGTAGGTTTCCTTTTTTGTATTTTTTTGTTAAATTTAATAAAATCTTAAGTAATCACTATTATTACTATTTATATTTATTAGTTCTTACTATTTATAAACGTATTTATTATTATTTATAAACTTTTGTTGAAAAACAGCACAAAGAGAGCAATTTTTTTATATCATTGAGAGGGCCATTGCGAGGAATTATTTTGAAAAAGAATTCATGTTATTTTTAAATATAAATGTAAATATATACTATAAAAGTATTTTTTTTTACCAGTATATTTAAAACCATTTTTGAAAGTAAAGTATTTATATATTTATACAGTGTGTACGGAAAGTATTCAGACCCCCTTAAATTTTTCACTGTTATATTGCAGCCATTTGCTAAAATCATTTAAGTTAATTTTTAACTTTTATAATTTAATTTAAACACAGCATCCCATATTTACAGAAAAATACAGCATTGTTGACATTTTTGCAGATTTATTAAAAAAGAAAAACTAGAATACCACATTGTAACGACCGTCCTTATCAGTTGAAGTTACTTTTTTAATATGGGGTTACGATCAAACTGTGTGAGGATGAGAGCGTTTAAAAAAGAAGAATCAAACAACAGTTATAAGATAAAGCAAGAAAGCGTATTCACAATATTCACAAGGAACGCAAAACAACACAGTAAAACAAGGAAACCTCAGTCTGTTAAAAGCATACAGTCCTCAGCGCCATACCCTAAAACAGTCCAGATGAATCCCAATGTGTTGATAGTCCCAATGTGTAGCTGTCCACAGTCCACGGAAGTGATGATCCCAAATAGTGACGGAAAGGAAAGTCCACAATGTAAACTCCTCAATCCTCCTTGCTGGTGATTGTTCCCTAGGTCGCCTTGAATAGCCACCTGCTAGTTTGCCATGCTGCATGCTTAATTCAGGTCCACTTCCTGTTTCCTGTCATGTGAATAGTCACATCACAGGCAGACCCCGCAACATTTAAAGACATACACACATTAAAACAGATAAGAGGATAAAAATGGACTAAAGTGACTATTTAACTCAGGTGCTGTCCATATCTTCTGATCATCCTTCAGATGGTTCTACACCTTCACTTGAGTCCAGCTGTGGTTGATTATACTGGTTGGACTTGATTAGGAAAGCCACACACCTGTCTATATAAGACCTTACAGCTCACAGTGCATGAGAATAATGAGGTCAAAGGAACCTGCCTGAAGAGTTCAGAGACAATTGTAGCAAGGCACAGATCTCACCATGGTTACAAAAAAAAAAAAAAAAAATCTGCTGCAATTAAGGTTCCGAAGAGCAGAGTGACCTCCATAATCCTTAAATAGAAGACGTTTGGGATGACCAGAACCCTTCCTAGAGCTGGCCGTTTGGAGAAGGGGAGAAGAGTCTTGGTGAGAGAGGTAAAGAAGAACCCAAAGATCACTGTGGCTGAGCTGCAGCCCTCCACCAGTCGGGGCTTTATGGCAGAGTGGCCTAATGGAAGCCTCTCCTCAGTGCAAGACGCATGGAAGCCTGCATGGAGTTTGCTAAAAAAACACCAAACACCTGAAGGACTTCAAGATAATGAGAAATAAGATTCTCTGGTCTGATGAGACCTAGGTAGAACATTTTGACCTTAATTCTAAGCGGTATATGTGGAGAAAACCAGGCACTACTCATCACCTGTCCAATACAGTCCCAACAGTGAAGCATAGTGCTGGCAGCATCATGCTGTGGGGGTGTTTTTCAGCTGCAGGGACATGATGACTGGTTTGCAATATAGGGAAAGATGAATGCGGTCAAGTACAGGAATGTCCTGGACGAAAACCTTCTCCAGAGTGCTCAAGACCTCAGACTGGGCGGAAGGTTCCCCTTCCAACAAGACAATGACCCTAAGCACACAGTTAAAATAACGGAGTGGCTTCACAACAACTCTGTGACTGTTCTTGAATGGCCCAGCCAGAGGAATGCAAGGAGGAATGGCAGAAGATCCCCAAATCCAATTGTGGAAAACTTGTTGCATCTTTCCCAAAAAGACTCATGGCTGAATTAGATCAAAAGGGTGCTTCTACACTGAAAAAAGAAAGAAAAGGAAAACACAGATTAAATTATTTGGGGTTAATGTGAACCAATCAAGTACTCAAACATGATTTTTGCTGAAACTGTAGTGCTTTGCTTGGGACTTTTACGAGAAGAGTAAAATAGTTGAACTTAAGTGTTATTTTATGTGTTTTATGGGCAAATTTAGATTAGGGGGAGACTTTATATTGTTTAATAGTGTTTAATGTTTAATTATGTTGGAATAATTAGAACTATTTAAATGATACTGGGTTACCATAGTGGAGAAGAGCGGAGCGATTGCTTAGGCTGTGGACTGAGACAGCACATGTAATTAAAGAGCAAGTTAAGCACTTAAGTTATGTGAACAAGTTGTTTGTTTAACTTGATTGATTCATGTGGAACCGATGTACATGATTAAATCCAACACACCTTTTTTTTCAGTGTACTAAATACTGACCAAAGGGTCTAAATACTTAGGACCATGTGATATTTCAGTTTTTTCTTTTTTACTAAATCTGCAAAAATGTCAACAATTCTGTGTTTTTCTGTCAATATGGGGTGGTGTGTGTACATTAATGAGAAAAAAAAGAACTATAAATGATTTTAGCAAATGTCTGCAGTATAACAGAGTGAAAAATTTAAGGGGGTCTGAATACTTTACGTATTCAGTGTTTTTTTTAATGTTATACAATATTTCTATAAAAACATTTATTTTTACATGTACTTTTTTTCAACAATGAATTACAATAAGATGTTTTATTTACATTCTGTTTGTCATATTTTTGTTCAAGAATGAGTTGAAACAATATGTTAAATTGTTCTCTGATATCTACATAGAGGGTATGTGGCTTATTTAAGGGCAAACATTGTCCAGATACAGTTTTACAGGTCCATTTACAACCCTATAAATTGACCCTAGGATATAAAGCTCTGTTTTTGCCTTATTTGGAAGAGTCATGAATATTAATGTTGAGCTCTGCTCTGATTGGCCCTATTATTGCCCTATTATTCTGATTTCAGTCGCTCACAGCACAGCACCCTACTCTGAAATACAAGCATGGAAAAACATCATAGGCCTACTTCAGTTCTCAAAAGTAAAAATATGTAACTTATATTTGTACAAAATGAATAGCCTTGTCAAATGACTATCGTTTGAACTTATATGGTGGAAAAGGTGACGTTTGCTCTTTCTTCAGTTTAAGACGCTGAGCGAAGCTTGCTTGAAATGGGCCGAACAAACGGAACGATTTTGAAATAAATTGTTGTGGTATTCGATTATAATAAACCTCGACCATGACTGTTGACATATGAAAAGTCCTCATGCACAGCCTGAACATGACGTGTTTCCATGAGAGCTGCCGTTTTTGCTATCCTCCAGTGTCTTGTTAACCTACAGTCCCAGTTACCGTCAGTTCCGCCTGACAATAAACATGTTTGGACAGATACAAATGTTGGGGGCGTGCATCTAAATGATCCCCAACGCTTGCGTCACATGTTGAGAAGCACTTATTTTTCCGTGGTGTTTTTGATTCACGAGATTTACATATGAAGAAGGAGGCAATGGTGTTGGAGACTCACAGTATGTGATGTCCATGTACTGAACTCTTCACTATGGCAAGGTTAATTCAATTTTTCATTCTAGGGCATCTTTCAAGCGTAAAAGGAGCCGATTCTGTGTTTACTGTTACAAAATTCATGTATTTTGGTTATTCTTCAACTGAGCACTTTTGGCCATTTCAAACATTACTTTTGAAATATTTTCTGAAAGTAATTCCATTGTAATTTCGAGCATTTTAAATTATGTACATTAAATTATTTACATCCTCCTCCCTGCCAATTTTTCCCCTTGTAATTCATGACAGCTCTTTTGTAAGAATGTTTACTGAAGGTTAAAATATGTCAAGAACAAAAGACTTAAGACGTCTTTCATCTGTCTGTTCTTTCCCCTTTCAGAACGTCTCATTGTTGAGCATAAGAACAGAAACCTGCGGCAGTCGTTTCTCACTGCTGTCATTCAGCTCAACATGTGTCGGATGATTTGTTTACATGTATTTGTGCTAGAACCTTGATTTGACTACCACATCAATATAAATTAAACAGCTATAATAATGAATTATTCAGCAACATCTTGGATTTTGGCTATGGTTCAGGAATTTTCATGAGAAGGGCATCCTAAAGTGCATTGTCTTTCAGGACATGTGCATTCATGTGTGCTTCTGTTTGGGTGTGTGTAAGATGGCACTCGCTCAGCGTGTCAGTTGGCAGATTTGAGTCCTGGCACTTCCTCCCGAACACACTGCGAAAGAATACTCAATATGTGCAAGAGCAAGTTTTGAATGATTTGATTTTCTTCAGTAAACATTCTCAATATAGGGGGTATGTTGAGATTACCATTAAAAGACTTAGTTAAAGGGGTTAAAATGGCTCTGAAGTAAACATTTTGATGAGCAGTGGTGTTTAAACTCACATGAGCGTCAACACATGCCTCCATATTTAGCAGTAAAAACAACCCACTGCTCACCTAAACATAACACTGTTGGTTTACATGGGTTGCACTTTGAGTTGGAAATAACATTAAGATAACACAGGATTCCCAGACTGATGGTTTGTATGTTTGGAGCGACAAAATTAACATCTGTTTATTGCACACACCCTAACCAGCACCCAAGTCGTTTCTGGTTGCTCTGAGTGGGAGCAGGTGCGGTTTGCCTTGTGTAAGATTCATTAAGTGGCCGTCCAATAAGTAATCAGTGTGCAGAGAAGTGTGGCGCTGATCTGGCAACCTTATACTAATGAGATGCCATCCACTATGCCAGTGCCTTTTGCCCGCAGGCCAGATTGCTTATCCTTAGAGGAATCTGATGTTGTTTTTAATGAGGGAGGAAAAATGAACACCCTCCTTTTTGAGAATTTGGGAGGTTTTTGATGGTAAATAAATGGTTAAATTGTAGAATACATCGACTAGGTTTAGAATGAAAGTCCCTCTTTTATTTAATGCCAGCTTAGTTGATTACCCAAGAGAAGATATTAACCGTTTTCCTCAAAACACAGAGAAGAATGAAAGAAAGGAAAATGAATGCATGTAATTAGTAGCACTGGGGCAAAGTCATGATAGCTCCCCTCTTCACCCACTCCCCTCACAAAACCTCTTTCTATCTACGGCTTGATAGTTGAAAACAATGGTGTTCCTTACTAGCTCCCTGTTGCCTCAAGTCTCTGGTGGATTGATGTGTTTTAATGAGGTTTTGTACTAATTCATTCAAGTATGCAAAAAAACTACAAATGTTCACAGAATTGCAACAAGAAGTTCTGTTGCCGCATGTGTAGTGCCATTTGAAGGGTCATATTTTTGTACAAACATCTGAAACATCTTAAAAAGCTGATTCCCCTAAGTTTCTAAAGGTGCACTTCTTCAACAGTGACTACTTTGGGGATTTCTAACATTACTTTTTAGACATTATGGAAGCAATACATTTCGATGCAGTGTCATTGTCAGCATCCCAAATGATGTAGAGTACTTTAATAGCATTTTGTGATGGAAATGACAGGTGTGGAAATAAAATTTGGTAATAAAATGGCTGACGACTTTGTCTTACTAGCAGTTTTTTTTTACACTGTAAACCCGAATAAGTTGAAAAAAAAAAGTATGCCGCTGATTGCCTCCATTTTTTAAGTTAATTTATCATAATTTATCATAATTTTTCATAATTTAAAGTTTAAGTAGGCAGAACTTATTTTGTACTCATACATTTGAATTGCTCTTAACTTTAAATATTTGTGTAAGTTAATACACATATTTACATTAAAGTGATTTCAATAAATGCTACCTTGCTAATTGGAAACAGTGCTTTGATAGCATTAGCATAACTTAGCATTTGTTGAGGACTGCAATATACAGTAGAATATCTAACATACTGTATCTGCTCTCAAACTAAGGTCATGTTCACTCATCACCATGATGGTAAACAAATACCAACATAATAAACAGAAATTTTAAACACTGCAAAACAATACACACAACCAAATATCCACCTTAACATTAATCTTGCTCAAAAAAATTATTTAACACTTCCTTTTAGCATTTACTCTCCCTTTTGAGTGTCATAGCAAAGCATGCTGGGAAATATAAATCACAGCCCAGTTTGTTAAATTTAAGTTTGTATAAAATTAAAAGAAACAAGTTTATAAAAATCAAAACAACGAAAACAATTCAGATTATTTAAAATGTGTCCCATTTGTGAACTTGAAATAAAAAGAAAGTTCTAAGTACTAATGAAAACTAATTTGTTCAATTTGAGGCTTTGCTCAAACCCATGAATTATTTTAAGCATTAGTGTAGCACATTATAGTGTAGCATTTTATGCAAAAATTGTCTTTATGCAATAAACATTTTGTATTAGCTGGCAGCCCTAATATTTTGCATACAAATGTAGATGCATATAAGTTATCACTGGAAATACTAAGTTCACATTCTCGGTTTTGCTGTTGATATGTGAAACCAAAAATCATATTTGTGTAAAAACATTACCAATACTTCATAAGATCTGTCTTATTTAAGAAACATTGCAAAAACACGATGTCGTTCTTTCATTTTAACAGGAAGTATTTTAGTGATACATTTCAAACAAGAACTGTTAATGCAAGAAAAGCTAAAATCATGATACTTTACTGAAAACTTTGCTGAATAAGAAACAGTATGGCTCGCTGTTTTCGTTTAAAGCCTGGCAGTGATAGAGGGTGTGAACTAGTTTGTTTTGCCCTATTATTCGGCAACAAAGTGAGACTGTAATTGTTTGCAGGGCAGCAATGTCGCCGCAGGCTGTCTTCGGGAAGGCCAGACCGTCCTGATGACAGAATCCAGTTAAACCCAACATCCCACTCATGCTTTTCTTATACCTCTATTATCTAAAACTGCTAGAGGGAACCAAAAAATGATTAAAGGATTGACATGAGTCAGAATGAAGGTGAAGGCAAAGGTCGCTCAAGGGGGCAGTGCTGGAAAAGGCTCATCTTGTTCTTTTCTCTTATTTATTGGAGGATGTGCATGCATTTCTATACATGATCATGCTGAAATATAGAGGTTAAATGTATTTTCACAATTTGACACTATGCTTTTTTCAATGATGAGTCTTATTTGAACCTCAGCTTGATGTATAAAGTCCTTCAGATGCATTCATTTATTCACCTGTGACTCCCTAAAAAAGTATTTTTTTTTAGTTTTTTAGTAAAAGACATTGAATTATACAGTATATCAAAATCATCAATGTTAATATGTTGTTTAATTCATATCACCAAATGTGAGTTTGTTGGTTTTTTTGAGGCAAACCAAATGTAAAAATCGACTTCTATACTGCAATCCATATTTAGTTGTTCTTGTAACTAGACGTTATTGTAGTTTGTATAGGCTATATCATTTGATGATCAGTCTAGTGGTTTGATAGTCATTTCTTTTTTAAATGTTTGTCAGTTTGTTCTGTCTGGGCTAATGATCTCTGAAAGGTCTCATACGTGGTGTGTTTTCAGCAGATTGTGCCAGTGATAACGAGGCAGTGACAGCAGGGACGCCAGCGAGCAGACTGTGAATGTCTCTGTGTGGACACACTCCACTGAACATTATTACAGAAGATCTGCAGGGCTGCATTTGAGCGTAATTGCGCTGTTGGCAGCGGCGTGGGGTCCCTCATGAGATACAGTTGTTCATCTCTTAAAAGGATGTCAAACTAGAGGTGTTGTGCATAAAGGGACTTGGGAGATAAGCTGTGGCTTATTAGACAACACTATTTTTTCATGTTCACCATTATCTTTATGGATTATTGGATAGTGTACATTAGGTGAGAACGTTTTATATTATATGTATTAACCAGAGCATGGAAATAATCTAAATATGTGGCCCTGTCCCAATTGGAAAATTTCATATCGGCTTGCAGTCTTATGGTCTTATTGCTGTCTTATTGCTCCCAGGTGTCCCGTTTGTTATTTTAGGCGTAATTCAGGATGATGTTCAGGAACGGCTATTTTTGTGCAGTGGACTTTTTTTGTGTAAACTTTCCAGCGGACTATCAACAAACAGCCCATATGCAAAATGTAGGCTCACTAATATTTGATTACATATGATGCAATGAGTTTGTTTCTTTAGCCTTTAAAGGGGCGATGAATTGAGAAATCAACTTTCCTTGAGCTTTTGATATATAAAAGGTCATGGTAATATAAGAATATCCTATAGGTTTCAGAGCTGAAAACTGCCTTGTTAGTAAAATGGACTGCATTTATATAGCGCTTTTAACAGACCCTATGGCCATCCAAAGCGCTTTACATTCACCCATTCACACACCGACGGCGATATCAGCCATGTAAGGCACCATCCAGCTCGTCAGGAGCAGCTGGGGTTAGGTTAGGGTTAGCCGGGGATTGAACCACCAACCTTTTGGTTTGTAGACAACCTACATGAACCACTGAGCCACTGCCGCCCAATATGAAGAAAAGCTTTTATAGACACCAGGCCCAGAAAACGATCGATTTCAGAATGTGCCTCATCCTGATGTCATTGTGTGGCGAAACACCGCCTCTACAGAATAATAAGCACATCTAATTCAGTAGCCTTGCCCACCGACTCATGGAGCTGTTTGGATCGAGCTAGCCAGCAGCAATAAACATGCCGTAGAGCGTAGAAGATAGCAAGATATTGCGCTGTTCCTGTTTGTGGAAGAACACAGTCACTGCATAAGCTTTCTTTGGATCCTAATATTAGGAATGCGTGGTTGAACTTTATTTTTAATGAATTTCCAGCTCACGTGGGGAAGACATTGTACGTGTGTTTGCTTCATTTAACTTTCGGAATTGTTTATAAACAAGCCTTAAGTTGACACTGAATTTGCAGACATTTTAAATTAAAACACAATGCTGTGCCTTCTATATTGGATCCGACAGGCATCTTGCAACACACTTATGTGAGTAAAATGTGTTTTTTATATGTAATAGTATTGCATTGTTACAGATCGTTTTGATTGTTTGTACTTGTCTAACAGAACATACTTTAGCACGCTGTCACAGGCTGGAGAATCCCTTATTTGTTGGTTCATTGCGATTTGGGGTCAGACTCAGACATTTATGGGCCAGGACTCACAAAGGCCATCGTCCCAGGGCTATGTGTTTTCCACACCGGCTACCAAAACGTTAGCCATTCGGCAGGTCGGTGAATCTCAAATAGTGAAATAATATTCCTTTCTTTTGTTCTCTCTCTTGACTTGATATTTGAAGGGCGCGTGAGTGTTTGTGCGCGCGGTTTGCACTCATATCCACCAATCGGGTGGGTAAAGTAATACAAAAATAATATTCCAATCAATCGCAAATGGATGAGAAATAAATAATTGTGTTTGTTTTGATAAAGACGTTTATAAGCCCTGTGATCGAGAGAATCATTCCGGTTGCCGCTTTCAAACAATCCCTCCCTCATGTGAACTGACAGGGGAGTTCAATTCTATTCATCTTATCCAATCCTAGCCGTGGGCGTTTACTTCCATGTCTCCAGGGCGGCACGCCCATCAAAGCCCAGCGTTCAGGAGAGAGCCTCAAAACCAGTGTAGAAAATAGCCTATAAATTATTAGTTATGATGTAAAAACCACAGGAACGTAATTTGTTGACCTCAGACAACAGTATAAAAAAAGACAGTTCATGACACCTTTAAATATCAGAGATCAGCTCTATGTCCTCACAGTTTTTGGATTCTATGTTTTTGACCTTAAATCAAAAAAAAATTTGAGAGTACATCTGTTCAGCTCTGAAAGCCATAATCCAGAGAATGAAATTATATTCCAGGGAAATTACATTAATACAGGGAAGACATTTGGCCAGATAAGAAGGGATTAAGTGGAGTAAAAAGTGGGGTTATTGCCGGCACTAAAATTATTCTGGTGTGTTTTCTGCACTCAGGTGCGTTTCACTTATAGTCATGTTTATCTTGAGCAGTACAAGCACTTTGGGAGATAACCCCGATAAACACATCCGGATAAGTGCTCAATAAAACAAGTATACATGGAAAAACCTCTCTATGTCAGGAAATAAACAAAGTGGAACAATGATCATGCACCCAGATCATGAAATATGTATAACATTTCTTATACTGCATTGCTCATTTTCTAACAAAGAGACAGTGATACCTCCTGAGGGAAGTGTGTATGAGGTTTGGGATGCTACACATTTAGTCCCCTTGGTTTCAGTGCTGTTTATCCATCTTGCGCACTGACACAGTTGCGGTGCTTACAAAAAAAAAAATACTGAATATATGCCGGAATGGTGTAATTAAAGTTGTTCTATTTCTGTTTCACAGGTTTGGTGCAGTAGGGCGCAGCGGGGTGGGCAGAGAGGCGAGCGCATGAGGAGAGGGCGTCCTGAGACCCCCATCTCCACCGCTCGCACACACACGTTCACGGACACACCGCGCCTAGCAGCCCTCCAGCCACCATGGTAAACCCCTCATCTTCTGTTTGTGTGGCCGATTGAGTATCACGGTTTTGTTTGTAAAAGGTTGAACAAGGTAAATTATGAAATCTCCCTTACATGTGTTTCTGTCCAAACGGTTCTAATCTAAAACGAGCCAAGATGTGATCGAGAAAATGTGATGGGAGTTTGCGAGAGAGAGAGAGAAAAGGGGGGAGGAGATCAGCGTTTGATTAATGGGCCTCACCTCCGGCTTGTGGAAGCTGGGTCTCATGGGAGAGTAGGGCTGTGCTGTTTGAATTATTAAAGTCTGAGAGTTAGGGGGGAGGTTCATAAATAACCCAACGTAATGAGCACCCTGCTAGCGTGAGCTCTAATGCTAACCCAGCTTTGCCGCCGCAGCCAGGGTGACCTTGGATATGCGCATGCACGCATATACACTCAAACGCTTCCCACTTCTCTCACTCTAGCAGCTTTCCGTGTCTTCTGCATCTGCTTCTGTATCTGTATTGATTTATTGTGCACATAACGAGGTGACCTTCCTGGTTTCACTCGACTTCCTGTCAAACTGCGGCCAAAGTGGCAGAGCAAGCGCACGCGCACACACTGGTTGTGTGTCAGCTTGACCCTATGCTATCTAAAAGAAATGGACTTTCAGAAAATATAAAAAAAAGGTCTTATGGACATAATAGCAGTCTGAAAATGAATGCACAGTTCTGAGTATTGGGTTTCTGGCTTATAGAAAAGTCCTGCATTGTGAAGTTCCATTGAGAGCAATTTTTGTGAGTGTAGAAAATGATTTTGCTTGCGTCTCAGTTTAAAAAAACATAATAAATGTTAAAATAACACTTTTAAAAATACAGTCACAAAAGTCAAAACTTATACCATGATTTTTTTTTTTCTGTGCAGAATTATATAGTCTGTAAACTGTTTTCCCCAAAATTTGCAAGAATATGAAAGATGAAGTTTACAAGATGGAATTATTTCAGCGATGACCACTTTAAGTGCTTTAAAAAAACGCAAGCTTCACGTTTCAGCTTCTTAAACTCTACTTCCATTGTATGTGGCTTAAAAAAGAAGATTTCACTAATCATCATGTCACAAATAGTACATCTATATAAAGCATAAATTGATTGCTTGCTTTTCTGTCAAGGCGTGTGTGTTTGTGTGTCTGAGTGTGTGTGTTTTAAAGCGGCATTCCCCAGGTCTATGTTCTAGGGCCGCTTGAGATTTACAGACTTCAGGCATCAGAGAGCTGCTCACGCACACTGTCACAGTCTGTTTGTGTCAATCTCATCACACACACACGCACATACACACTCTCCCTCAACTAAAGGACCTGCTTTGTCAATAGCCGTTTGTGGTTAGCTCAAGTCTATGCCTGTAAGTCTATAATAAGTAGCCGCAAAGCTTTTCAGATCTTTGCCTGACTGAAAGACATTTTAATTAGGGGTGTGTAATTAATTTAATACACAACATGCCAGGACCCTTGTGCGGTTATCTACTTCATCTGATAGGCAGAGCAGGAGCCGTAAATATACATTACTACTTTAAAATGTTTTTACTTTCGGCGTAATCATTTATATGTGTCTATTTGTCCGTCTTTCTCCATTTGATTGAGATCTGTTTATCTGAATGTCCCCAGTGTGCCATTTGTTAATCCAGTGGTTTGATGAAACATCTCTCTCTCTCTCTCTCTCTCTCTCTCTCTCTCTCTCTCTCTCTCTCTCTCTCTCTCTCTCTCTCTCTCTCTCTCGTTCTGTTTGAGTTAAATGGCATAAAAATACTAGGGCTGTGCAATATATTGGAATATCGCAAATGTACATATCGTAATATGCATATTGCAACAACACAATATCTGAATGATTTTAATAGGCTACTTCAACATTGTGAAAAGTGTATGTTTTAGGCTGATGCATAGAGCAGAGAATAGACTGGGCACATGACTGTTACTTATGGGACTTGCTTGATGTTAAAAAGAGTTATTATATGCGATCATTTGCAAAAAACAATAACTTGCAGTCTTGCACTACCTGACACACACACACCGAAACGTGAGCGACAAGATATTTTTCTTCAATATTGCACAGCCCTAAAAAATACCATAATAAGCTTGCAGATATTTAGGAAAAATGCTACATTCACCTACTTGTTTCCCAGAAAAATAATTCTACAGCCAGTTATTCTACTTCAAAATGTGCATTTCATGTTGGAATGTCTGTTTTGTGTTTTGGTCTGTGCAATGTCACACGCTACCAGTTTACCCAATAGTATTTTGACATAACAGGTTGCCAGTTGATGGAAAACGGATCATATTGCAGCCATGGAAGCCAGCAAACAAACTGGGTCAGAGATCGCAGATTCTACCTGACTTTAAAAGCATCTGCATCCATCTAAAAATCTTTATGAACGAGAGCATTTTAACACACTGATAAATAAGCTCATCAACTTAAAGTGTGGCTTTAGTTTTCAATTGTGCTCGCTTCTGTTGCCTGTCCTCAAGTTGGCAAACTCTTCAATATTTTGAATTTGGACTGCATTAGGCTACCCATTTCAATTGACCATTTAATTTAAATTCTGCATATCGCACCTTTTTAAGAACGATTGGTTCCA
Source organism: Pseudorasbora parva (assembly GCF_024679245.1). Lineage (NCBI taxonomy): Eukaryota > Metazoa > Chordata > Actinopteri > Cypriniformes > Gobionidae > Pseudorasbora > Pseudorasbora parva. The sequence goes on along the minus strand of NC_090194.1, from coordinate 15,131,607 downwards.
AATGACGTGTGTATATCAGTTCAACTGGTCATTAATGCAAATAACTAATCACATGGCTGGAACTCGATGCTTTTCATCTTTGCTTTATTTTCCATGAAGCATTATTTTGCTTCTTTTGAGCGATGATGGAGACATCCACTCTTGCATAGACCTTATTCATAGCAGCGGAATCTTTGATTTTTAACAGGAATGAAAGCGAGAAATCTTTCCCAGAAATTTCAGTAGTCAAAAAAACCCAGACAACATGAGCTATAGAAAAATAGCTTTTTACAGCAATTGAAAACATGGTAAGTCTTATCTCTCACAGCCTCGCTTACATACCTGTGATGGCGCTGTTCTGAATAAAGTCTGTTGCGTGTTCATTGTTTTTTTTTCAGAAATCACTTACTGTACCTTTTTTCACTGGAGCCTAGTGTACTCAGGTACTTTAAGATACCAAACACTATTATAATATGCAACCATTTCTCTGTGCACACCTTGTACGTACTAAGTGTCTTTCTATCCTTATCATTCCTTTCCCTTTCCTCTGTATGATGTGTGATTAAGATGCAGTGCTCTCTGCTCCTTAGCTATTTTACACTCTTTTACACTTGCCAGTATGTTTTACGGCTGCTCGCAGGCAGCCATTAGGAGTACCTCATAAAGCCGGTGCACTGCCTGTTAAATACTGGCCTGATGCCACAGAGAGGCCGCTGTCACTGCCGGTAACGCACACGCGAAGATATGCATCTTTATATCCCAGCCACCCACTGCTGCAGATGCCGAAATACACCCCCCTGATCCACGCTCACCAAGCTGCTTTAATGTTCTCCAACACGTGTAGTTTGTATAGCAGTGTCAAAGTGCTCACTCTGCATCACACTAATTGATCAACTCCACTAAAGGTTGCAGCCTTCAACCATCAGTGCTTCGCACTCGACAAACAAGCCCGGCTGTCTTGTAGCAGCCACCAAAGTAAAAATGTCACTCTGTGAATTCCGATTGAAACAAATGAATCTTGTTTTTCTTTGCTTGCTAGTTAAACAACAGCTGCCGTTAGGAAGATGGATGCATCGTGTCGTTTTTTTATGTCTAAATTCCGTGAAAGGTCACACTCCCCCGGGACTGCAGCGGCGCTGATATGAGCTTTGATACGCTATTGAGCAAGTCTGCTGTCGAATGTAGAAATGGTGCAGGAAGAGCGACAGAATGAAAATGACAGGATTAGGAAATGGATCTCGTATTGAATGGAACTGATATCATGGAGATTCAGGCCTGTGAAGGATGATGAATGAATTTATAAAAAGATATGACTGGCAATGCACGCCTACCTTTTTATTTCCATCTTTTTTGGTGTGCGTGTATTTTGCTGTATGCAGAGACTAGCCCTCAATGCGTAAAAAAACAGAAACATCATCATTTTTTATGTTGTCCTTGTTTGCAAGATCATTTGATCATATGAAATTCACATGAATTTTGATCAGATGAAAGATGTGGGTAAAAAAAATGTTAGCACTTCAAACATTAAACACCATGCGATTAATCTAATTTTAAACTTTCTATTCATCGAAGAATTCTGTCATGGCTTCCACAAAAATATTAAGCTGCACAACTGTTTTTTTTTTCTTTTTCTTTTTTCAACATTGATAATAATCATAAATGCTTCTTGAGCAGCAAATCATCATATTAGAATGATTTCTAAAGGATAACTGAAGATAACTGAAGCAATTATGCTTTGATTTGATAACTAATTATATATTATATAATAAATTGGAATAAATTATATTTTAAAATATATTCAAATTGAAAATATTTGTCATATTTCACAATTTCACTGTTTTTACTGCATTTTTTTTTATTCCATAAATGTAGCCTCAATGAGCAGGGGAGACTTTTCATTAAAACTTCTTTCCTCAAACATTAAAAATATGCATATGAACATCCGAATTAAAAATAAAATAGCTCGTTCTGAATCCAAGAATGCACAGCTCTTCAATGAACAAAAAAATCAATCATCATTTCAATGATCAATCATTTTTATTGTAATCGTCTTTAAATTGATTGTTAAAACCAGTGGATTTGTTACAAAAGCACTGCTTTGATGGACAATATAGATTAATATAGATACTCAACTTCTTAGAGAAAAAACTTTTATCATCCACACACTCCTTTTAAAGTGGAAATAATTAATTTCTGATTCAAAATTGTATGCATATTTTCTTTACTATTTTTGAAATCGACCTGTGTTTGCATTATCTTTCTAATTAATATTCACATGCACTGTAGTTAGGAGCAAATCAGGTCAAAAAAGATGAATTGCAATTAAGTGATGATGAATTGTAGGAAACAGCAGAAACAGCAGCTCAGTAGCTGTTCTCTGGTGTATCAGTGTTTGATTGAAGCAGTAAGCTCTGATGTCATCAACAAAATGTCAACAAATAAGTCATTTTTATTGTTAATTAAAACCATAAAAGATAAGAGAAATCATTTAAATTAATAAATAACTTATATATAAAACATTTTACTACTACTTATGCATTAAACGATTAATTGCACACCTTATATAGCGAATATATCATGGTCTGTCTGAATACTTAATTCTGATAAAATTATTTAAAGGATTAGTTCACTTTAAAATTCAAATTTCCTGATTATCTACTCAACCCCATCTCATCCAAGATGTTTGTCTCTGTCTTCAGTCGAAATGAAATTACGTTTTTGAGTAAAAACATTCCAGGATTTTTCTTCATATAATGGACTTCAATGTCAATCAAAATGTTGAAGGTCCAAATCCAGACCATGTACACCCTTTCATGGAAACGTATTCCCTGGTGGCGGTGTACTCTTTCAGCAGGATAATGAGTCCGGCCACAAAGCAAAAATGTTCCAGGAATGGTTTGAGGAGCACAACAATGAGTTTGAGGTGTTGACTTGGCCTCCAAACTCCCCAGATCTCAATCCAATCAAGAATCTGTAGGATGTGCTGAACAAACAAGTCCGATCCATGAAGGCCCAACCGTGCAACTTACAGGGCTTAAATTGATCTGCTGAACCTCTTGGTGCCAGATACCACAGCACACCTTCAGGGGTCTAGTGGGGTCCATGCCCAGCAATAATGTTATGCATGATCATTGTAAATATATATATATATATATATATATATATATATATATATATATATATATATATATATATATATATATATATATACTGTACATATAGTGGTTACATAAGTGATTAGATGCATTCTATTACTTAGCATTGTTTGCGGCACTATTGAGGCCTTGCCCCACCAGTTGAAAAGCGCCACCCTGAATACTAATGCAGGAATTGATTTAGTTGGTTATTAGATATAGTCGTGAAGTGGATGACTTCACATGAGTGACTGACTGAAGGTGAGAGATAGTGGTTGATGAAAGGCTGAAGGATTGTGGGTAAGTGGGAGCAGGAGGTCTTCATGTCTTATTAGTAGAGGTTTTTGGGTGATTGCCACTGAGCTCAAATTGATTTCCACCCTTGAGGATGATGTAGAACACGCTGAGACTTGCAGACACGGGTTAATATAGCACGTCCGTGTCTTATGGTGTGTCCCGGTGGGACGTGGCTTTGGACATGCATGTATGCGAACCTCTTTCTGTAAGCTCTGTAGATGTTACTTCCATTGACATTTGTTTTGCCATGAAGGCAAGCAGAGGTGAGTTTGATTGATTAAAGTTTAATCTGCAGCTAAATGCTTCGCTCTAACCTTGCACGTCTGTCTCGCATGCACACTTTACTTTAGGAGATAAATTGAAAAAGTTAGCCAAGGTGATCTTCAGAAGTTGTTAACATAGTGGTGTGCGTATTTGTGTGTAACGCACCTTTATCAGTGTTACTGGTATTTAGTCACATGATCCTTCAGAAATCATACTGATTTGATGCTCCAGAAACATTTCTTACGTTCAAAAGGACAGGAAATCTTTTTTAACATTAAAAATGTCTTTGTCACTTTTAATCAGTTACATCCTTGCTGAATAAAAGTATTAAGTTCTTTTAAAAAATCAGATGAAGAAAAAAACAAGCTCTAATTTTCTGTGATGAAATTATAGCTTGATGTTAACACATTAAAAATATCCTATTCGCAAATTTAGAATTTCTGAGAGTTTCCACAGCTGAAGAAACGCTTTATTGGTGTGTACATCTACAACTGCACTGCGTTTTGTATTGTTTCTTACTGTGTTTAAGCAAATTTTTTAAGCTAATGAGACTTTTCTCTCCATCAGAGGTCTATTCGGTCTTTCGGGAACGATGACCGCCACGTCATGGCCAAGCACTCCACCATCTACCCTTCCTCTGAAGTCTTGGAGGCGGTGCAGAGCCTCGTCTCCACCGTGGAGTGCGCCTTGAAACATGTGGCTGATTGGATGGACCAAACTCAAGCCAGCCAATCAAATCAATTAACTTCATCCAGCACACAGGAAGAGGAGACGGAGGCTAGCGCCGACGAATCACCAGAAGGCAGCACAAAGTGAGTGCTCCCAGTGTATGCTGGGAAAATTGACAGGAGCTGTTGATTATTGATTTAATGGATTTAAATATTGCACATGAGTAATTCTGATCCGGAGATGTCAGTCATATTTTGTGTGGTGTGTCTCAGTGAGGGCAGCAGCTGTAGCAGTGGTCCCAGTGAAGGAGGGGTGTTATGTGGAGTGATGAGGATCGGTCTGGTGGCCAAAGGCCTCCTGATTAAAGATGACATGGACCTGGAGCTGGTGCTCATGTGCCGAGAGAAACCCACCAAGACACTGCTGTGCACCGTCTGTGACAACCTCCCGCCGCAGATCGAGGTAACTGCACACTGCTCACACTTCTCACACCTGCTGACAGAAACGCCATATGAGCTACCAAAATACACACTGACAGCACAATCTCCTTTACTGGTGGAGTTTTGATCTGCAGTGGCTAAATATACACTCAAAAGTTAATGTTTGCATTTCATCCGTTAAAAGACTTCACAGCGGTGCACTGTAGCTAGTTTTGCCCAAACAAGAGATGCTTGTCTGCAATTTAACACCAGGGGTGGTAAGTAATCAAGTAAAAATACTTTGATACTTTACTTAAGTATTTTTTTCGGGGATTTGTACTTTACTTGAGTATATTTTTTTTGCATCTACTTTTACTCTTACTCCACTACAATATTAAAGGCAAAGTGTACTTTTTACTCCAATACATTTCCCCATGCCCGCTCCAAGTATTGAGTATTTATTACACTTGATTTCCAAACCGGTCTGGTCGGTCATGGATGATCCAGTCGGGTATAGACTTGGAAAAGCTGAGAAGTCAGGTTTGCCACACTAACGTTAGCTCAGTGTTTCCCCAACTTTTTTATTTTGCAGCACACTATTTACTATGAAAACATCGGTAACATTTTACAATACAGGTGCACTATTATAATTCATGCCTAACTAATGCACAGATAACCATGAGTTAATGTATTACTAATGAAGAACTAAACCATTTATTAATGATTAATGCCTCAGCAACTAATGAACATTCTATATGATTAATAGATTAAGTAATATATGAATTGCTATTAATTAAATATGACATCATTAATTCCCTAATAACATATTACATTAACTAAAATAATGTAAATTCATGTATTCATAGCATGCATTCCGACTCTCAGTTGTCTGTTTAATTAATCATTAATCATAACAATTGGCAAAATTATAATATGACTTTACTTGTTGAGGCACATGACTATTAACTCATTGTTACGTAATATGTCATTGTGGTTATGGCTTTTGAATTAATTTTGAATTAGTTAATAGTATCTTGCTCCTCATCTGTTTTATGGAGCTAATGTTATGGAACATGTCTATGTTAAGTTTAACCCCTATACTGCGTTAAGGTGCTTCATTGTCTCCTATTAATTGCAAATCTAACAAATTCTTATTTGCAGTATCTAATCTTATCATTTGTTCAATTAAAGCATTGCATATCAGTCCCAAAAGATTTTATCTGCTTATTGATATTTACAGTTAATTTGAATATTTACTTTTTACTTTCGGTACTTGAGTACGTTTTAAATCTGATACTTTTGTACTTTTACTCAAGTGATGTTTGAATGGAGGACTTTCTACTTTTACTGGAGTATTTTTTTTTTTTCCTGAACATTTGCAACTGTAACGGCTTCTGAAATTTCCATTAAAAATTTGCTATTTTTATTGTTAAAGGTACAATATGTAGGATTTTTGCAGTAAAATATCCAAAAACCACTGGGCCAGTGTTATATATTTTGTTCAGTTGAGTACTTGCAATATACCAAATGTTTCCAACTAATTGTAAATCATGAGAATTGAATTTTACCTAAGGAACCGGGACGCGTGAAACAGTGGCCTATCAATGGCGTCATATTCATGGTACCCTCAGTTTCTGCTTTTACTGCCATAGAAACCATGTGTACATATTTCACTCAAACCACACCAGAGTTTGTTTGGTGTGCTCCAGGGTTCAGATGGCAGCATTTATACTTATTCAACTGAACCGCACTAACAGAACAATCACATCAGAGTTTGTTTTAATCTAAACAAACATGCCAAGTGTGAACACACCATTACACTGCCAGGGTTGACTTAATAGTTCTTAAGTGTTTTGAGGGAAATGAAACTGCAGATTTCCATACAAAAAAAGCTGCAACATACAAAACAGACCTGCTCTATTTATATTCATCATGTGTAAATAATATAAACCTGCCAGCAACCAGTTTCCCTAATTAGACCGGGAGGGCGGGGTAATCAGCAGTTACCCAGTCTGAACCCGCACACACACACACACACAACATAGCCAGACAAAAATCCCATTAAAGCAGACTATACTGTCAGCAGGTCAAGTCTCCGTATAATGGATCTGTTCAAAATGGAATGGCAGTCGACTACGTTTCCCTTTCTCTACTTTCTTCTTCTTTCTTTCCGTATAACAGTCTGTGATTTGAGTGATAGACATGCACATTTCCTGTCTCAGCTATGTGTGTCTCAAGCATGTGTGGGGGTGGTCTTTCCACACGCACACGCACGCACACACACACACACACACACACACACGCACACACGCACACACGCACGCACACACACACACACACGCGCGCGCGCGCACACTCACAAGGGTCACTGTGGTGGGAGATGTAATTGATCTCTGGTTTACATGAAAAGACCAGGCGGATTGGATATGTGCGGCTGGAATTAATTGAATGGATTACAAACTGGTTCCCCACATCAAACCTGATTACATTAAATATTAAAGCAAGCATTTGCACTGGCTCATAATCTGGTTTGTAAATGCATTGTGACGATGTGACCAACTGTGGTCATGTGATAACAAAAAAAGCATTAAACATCAGATTCTTGTCCAGTTTGATTAAAAGTATGGGTGTTTTGCACTTTTAACCTTTTAAAGCCTTGGTCAAAACTTTGCTGAAAAAACTATAGTGCACAATGTGCCTTTTGTCTTCTGATAGTTCATCCTCTTTTTAAAGTAAAAGTCCTTTTAGTATAATTGAAAAACGTTGCACTTCAGGTGGTGGTACACGTGTCCTTTCCTTTTGCACTGAAATATTTGAAATATTTTTTTAAAATAAAGAATAACTTTATATTGTTAGTTATACTTCAAGATGAACATTTACTGGACTGAAACAACTTGATTGTTCATAATTCACATTTGTGAGTATCAAATATGATTCATCAGGCTTTTGAGGAACCTTCAGGCATTGTTGTATTGCATTTCATTATATAGTGCCCCCCCCCCCCCCCCCCCCCCAAAAGCCCAGCTTTGATCATACAACTAGGCATTTAAATTTCATCTAACTAAAACATATTATTATGAGATAGTGACAACTGATATTTAAATGCATTTTATGCAAGTAATCTATAATATTTTAATAAAAAATCTCACTGATTTACATTACAAGCTATCAAAATGTAATTTCTTTTTGGCCATATAAATATCAGCAACTGCATTAATTTGCATATTTTTGCTCAGTTTTGAGTCTCTGGAAAAAAATGTTTTCCTCCTAGAGTATGAGCTCCTTATTCTCCTATCATACTATATGAGCCATACAAGCCTGATATAACAAATGATACTAACATACATGCAAAACCCTTTTAATTTATTTATTTTGTTATATTATTAATTTTGTCTTAGGTTTTATGAAATGTTTTATGTGGGCAGTGGTGTAGGTTCAGGAAAGAATTTAAGTTTGTTAAGTTTGTAAAGTTACTATACGTTGGGACTGTCATTATATCAAATTTTTGCTACTTGATTTCATGGCAAAAATAATTCTCAATTAACAATATGGTTGTGATGGGAGTTTCAGAAGTTATAATCATGTAGTTTTAACATTAAATCAGTGTTTCATTTTGTAAATATCATGGTTATTGTATATAATAGTATCAACATCCCTTGTCTATATAAAACATATAAACATCAACATATAAAACATCAAGTCCAAATAAACGCACTAGAAATATACATTTTTCCATAATATGATCCATTTAAATGGTTGACATAACTTGACACTACTGTAAAGCCATAGTTCATTCTGGGTTATTTTTGCATGTTTTTGACACTGAAACTTAAATTCTGACCCCTACAGAAATTGACAGAGGAGAAGTATGAGGTACAGCACTGTATTCCCGAGGCCGCCATCTTGGTCTGCACCACGACAGAGCCCAAACTCACACTGAAGGTGACGCTCACGTCCCCGCAGATGAAAGACGACTGCGAGACGGAGGAGCAAGGTTTGTGCCTGCGTGACCAACTTTCTTTCTTTCTTTCTTTACAAACAGGAGGTGAGGGATGGATAAATGTTTGTGTGTATTTTTAGTGATGGTCAATTAGAAGAACGAGCTTTAATCTCTTCCTTACTTCCTTACCGTGCACATAAAGCACACACCACTGGACTCATCTTATAGTCAAAACACACACACGTAGAGCTGATTCAGCAGCAGGTTGAGTGGTTTGCGTGCTGTCAGGCTCTTGACCCACAGGGCTGCTCACGGGAGGTGCTGAAATACAGCAGGAGGAGAGTAAGAGAGTCGACAGACATGAAAGACACAGATCTCCAATAAAGACAGCATGAAACGCTTCTGTAATGGGACATTAAGAAGTGAAACCAAGTATTCGGTCGAGTACAATGTAGAGATTAGCCCAGTGCATTTTGGGTACAAATTTAATTGGGGCATGTTGTTTTCCTGCCTTTCATGTTCATTAAAGGGATAGTTCTCTGATGAATTAAAATTCTAAAATGATTTACTTGCCTTCATGTCCTTTCAAACATGTATGGCTTTCTTTCTTTAGCAAAACACCAACAAATACCTTTTTACATCCATATAATGAAACCGCAAAAACACTGGACTCCACTGACATTTATTGTATGGACAAAATCATTTATTTTGTGTCCACATAAGAAAGCAAGTCACATAGGTTTATAACAACATAAAGGTAAAGGAGAACATGATTTTCTATCCCTTTAGCTCCCTTTCCTCCTGTCTTAGTCACACTTTTTATCTATAAGTCTTGAGATTAACATGAATGCGTTATGTCAAGTCTAATTGGGCTTTTGGTCGGTAAGTGCTGATGCAGAGTTACTTGAGCTCATAACACAAGAGTTAAGTCAAGATGAAACTCTGTTATTGGAGTTTTTGGTGCCGTGACCCGTAACTGAGCGCTTTGACAGCCGAAACGGTTGTATCTTTAGAGGATGGCATTTAGGCTATAACAATTAGAGCTGCAGTGATGCGAAACATGTTTCTTTCTCTTGCTCTCTCCCTCATACACAGGCTCCTTGCCTCTTACACACACACACACACACACACACACACATTCTGTCGCTCTATGCAAATATGCAAATGCTTTGCAAGTGAAAAGGTTGCAGCCCTGTTGTACATGCTTGAGTGATCTTCGTTTACAGTGGCAGTAGCAAAACTCAATATTCAAGAGGGTTACAGAGTTACCTGTAGTGTTTTTGTTAGGGTTATTCATTGATTTCTATAAGTACTACCACATATTTCTGCTGAATTTAACTGGTCATTTGGACTTAAGGACACATTAAAGTCACATTTACCAGTGTTTGCCCAAATGAATCCAGGCATTTCAATAGGAATTAGGGTTTGCAAAGTCTAATTGACTAGTCAATTTTAATACCCTCCCACCACGCTTTTAGCTTGATGTTGACTAAACGCTGGTCATGGCCCATTTTTAAACCGAAAGTTGGACTCGATTGTCAGATGTCAGATCTGTTTGTATAGTCAGTTTTAAATCTCTTTCCTATTTTAGATGTGTTCTGTGTTTTTCTTTTTTTACTTTATCTGTATCTGATTTAGAACGAGCAGAAATCTGTGAGGAAGAACTGATAAAAATAAGCTTATGTAGGAACAATAGTCTGTGCCATATGCCATATGTGCGCAAGGCAACCTGCGTGCGAGTCTCAACTCAAGGTTCGGGCTTATTAATGACGTCATCAGCGACTAGTCAACGTTGACTCGACTTTAATCACTTAAATGTTGATTCAAGTCGTTCAACCCCTAATAGGAATCGACGCAATCTAGAGTTTTGCGTGAGGGCGAAAGATTGTTCCCATGCAGATTTTGCCTTGTCAACTGATCTCAACCTTGTCGACCAACAAAAAGCTGCTTGGTTTGAAAGTGATTTCTGTGTGGGCTGAGATTCACATATCGCAACACTATTAGCAAACGTCAATAGACCTTTTGTGGCCGTAATTTAGCTAGCTATAGATACACTATATTGCCAAAAGTATAGCCTTCCTTTACATGCACAGGAACTTTAATGACATATTATTAATCCGTAGGGTTTAATATAGAGTTGGTCCACCCTTTGCTGCTATAACAGCTTCAACTCTTCTGGTAAGGCACATTTGTGAGATCAGGCACCGATATTGGACAAGAATGCCTGGCTCACATTCTCTGATCTAATTCATCCCAAAAGTGTCCTGTCAGGTTGAGGTCAGGACTCTGTGCAGGCCAGTCAAGTTCCTCCACACCAAACTCACTCATCCATGGACATTGCTTTGTTAATCTGGCAGCCACACAAAGTTTAGAGGTCTATAGATATTGAGCTATAAAGTTGGTGACTTCTGTGTACTGTGCGTCTCAGCATGAGCTGACCCCGCTCTGTGATTTTACATGGCCTACCACTTCATTGCTGAGTTGCCGTTGTTCCTAATTGCTTTCACTTTATAATACCACTAACAGTTGACCGTGGAATATTTAGTAGTGAGGAAATTTCACAAATGGACTTATTGCACAGGTGGAAGCCTATCACGATACCACGCTTGAATTTGGAACACCTGAATTCAATGATTTGGAGGGGTGTCCCAAATCTTTTGGCATAACAGTGTATTTTGGCCATTTAACCAACTTGAATCAATTTACTCAGCAAGAACTGTTTCTTCAGATTGTTTAAAAACTGACTGTACTTGCTGATCTAATAGCACCCCTAGTGGCAGCTCAGAAAATGCAACTTGTACTTGTGTTTAGTGGTGCTGGACAATATTTGGCCATTTTGAGATCTACCCTGTTCTCCATTCATTGGTATCAGCATTGGGGAAAAAAAATATTTTGACCAACTGCTAATCACATTTTATGAATGCGAAAGGCATTTGTGTTGCATTAAGGTCGATATGCCTTAATCTTGCTCTCTCTGGCACATACACACACACACACACACACTCATTTTCTCATTGGTTTGTTCACACCGCCATCCTCTTTGATGTGGATTGTTAGAAGCAGGGGGAGGAAAATGAAAGAATGTATCCGGATTGAGGAATCAATACCTGTGCCAGCACACACCTCATCCATCTAACAGATGTGTCAGATGTGGACACTGCCCCTGGAGTGTGGGATGACAGATGACAGGAGGGAGGGAGAGATGGAGCGATGGGTTGTAGATCACCACAAGAGCACCTCGTATTTTCCTGACCGGGTCAAGGGCCCTGTCCCTTTGAGAAACTGCTCAATCTCAGGACCGGCCCGAATGAACAGTACTCATAAGATCACACACACATACACGCGTACATGTGTGACACAGACACACACACACACACACACACACACACACACACACACACACACACACACACACACACACACACACACACACACACACACACACACACACACACACACACACACACACACACACACACACACACACACACACATACATACATATGACATGATAGTGCAATATGGCTGGGTTATATTTCACCCCAATGTCAAAAGACAGAAATAAGAAACCATATTTTCCAAAAAGAACATGAAGCCTGTTTTTAGGACCATCAAGATTTTTTACGTTATTAACAGAGGTCGGTAGTAGTTTTTACGACTATACTAAATAATAAAAATTCCATAATACACTCAAAAAAAAAAATGACTTGTTGTATTTATAAATATGTGTCAAGTGGTTGCACACAACTATATTGATACATTTTTACAAATAACTATTTGTTATATGGACTATTCAAGTAAAACTGACAATTTCTTTGAGTAATACAAACCATTTGAATTTGTCACTGTTACATAATATTTATATGTGCCGTTTACTATGTTTAATATGTTACATTTATAAAAGTTTATTAAGCAAGGTGAACATATTTATCAATTTAATTTGCCGTTGAAACTTTTAAATAACAACAAGCATTTTTTTTTTTTTTTAATGCAAAAATAACTTATTGGACAAGCTAAAAAAAAATGTAATTTAGAGCAGGAATTCCATCCAATGAATTTGTAAATAAGTGCCCACAGCCTTAACACAGGCACCACTCTTCTGCATAACGGTAACCACACAATTACAGAAACTCCTCAATGTCCCACATAACTGAACATTAAACACTAACATAAACTAACAACATCTTTTCCTTTACTGAAAGTCACATAAAAAAGTACTTTAATCCCTACATTTTCTTTCCTAGCGCAGTCCCTTGCAAAGCATGCTGGGAACTACAGATCCACTGCCCAGTTAGTTATGTCAGCACAAATATTAATAAACTTCATTTTTAAATATAATAGGCTGATTGAACACAAACATATCTAATTTCGACACAATTTATTTAAGTAAAATAAACATAATTTAAATGTGTCTTATCTATGAAGTGCCTGAATCTTTTTTTGTTTGCTGAGATGTAGGAAACATGCTAAGTTTAAATATTTGTTTCTTTGAAAGGCCATGCTACACAGTTATTGTACACTAAAATGTGCAATCTGTGTCGAAATATCTGTTTTTGGTTTATCCCGGCCACCCAATAGGAACTCCCCAGGTTGCCAGTTGGTGGAAAACAAAGCAATGAAAGCCAGCAAACGAATTTGGTCATTTATTTGAGAAACTACCCGAACTAAAAGTCCTCAGCAATTAAAACATTGCAAACCTATATATTAGCTGATAATTTTTTTTCTGTCAATCTGGCAACCCGCGTGAGTGTCGAGTCTGAGGAGTGGGCAGGGAAAAATCTCCCTCTTAAAAGTATTTACACAATAAGTGCATTGTATCAAATGATTCATTTAAATGTTAGTAGAACATAATAGTTCTACTATTCTACTATAGAACATAAATGCGAATTAGGAGGACCAAAAAATGCATTAAGTAAATATTTATACATCAAGACTTTATTATTTTAGCTGTTATTTATTGGTTTAAATACAGAATAATTGTTTTAAGGTGTTAATACTTTAAAAAGAGTCACCCTTGAGGTCATGACAATGTCACAATTCAAATAATAAATGGCCCTATTTAATCTAATAAATGGCTTTTTTTCTTTCTTTCTTTCTTTCTTTCTTTCTTTCTTTCTTTCTTTCTTTCTTTCTTTCTTTCTTAATATTTATTTATATATTTTTATTTATTAATATATATAAATATATAATGTATTTATTTATATATTATATATATTTATTTATTTATACTATTATATTTATGTATTTATTTATTTCTGTTATATTTTATTATATTTTTTTTTTTTTCTTCGAACATCTATTTTTTAAAACTGGGATTCATTACTTTTTCAGTGTAGCTTTTGGTTTTAAATAAAATAGAGTAGACGTCTCAGACATTGGACCCCGCTGTTTGGATGTGTTTTCACCCGTTATTGTGTATGATTAGAAGAAGAATAATGCACTGAAGCTTTGTCTCATTTTGAATGTGTGGAAGTTTGTGGGCTGATCAATGATGGATTGATGTTGATTTTTGCGGTATGTGTGTGTCATTGATTAGAGGGTGGACCAAACCTTTCCATCACTCTGACAGATCTTCCTCTTTAACCGTCCTCAGCTGGGCTGCTCTGATTAAAATCCAGAGAGGAATTACAAAAGAGTAATGGTTCAGTATTCATCATATAATCTCTAAATAACCCCCGTACACCTGCACGCCTATTCCTGGATTTACGCTGCAGCAGCATCGTCTTTCTTTTATCTATTTGTTTATCTGCAGAGGATGCTCACCTACTGAGCCAATAAAAGAAAAGAGATGCAAATATTAAACATTATTAAAGAATGAACCTTATGTATTTGTTTGGGTGGGAGAGACGAAGAAAAATGTTCTGACAACTCAAAATGTGAGTGTGTGTTGTGTGCGAGCGATCTCTTCTCTTGTTGTGACTGATCTATAACAATACCCACTGCATGTCTTCATTACTCCAGTGTCAATCCAAGCACAAACTGGCACTGATTCGCTGAAGGTGTTAGTGTGTGCTGATGCTTTTGACATTAACTCCTAACCAGGCACGACGCAGGAAATTAGAAAAATATCCATACTGAAATGCTGTGAGAAGAAATGCAGCTTCTATAAACTAAAACATGCTTTTCACACTCTCCTTGATTAGTTTTTTTGTAACACTTTAGTATGGGGAACACATTAAATATTAACTACGACTTTTGCCTCAATAAACTCCTAATTTACTGCTTAGTAAGGTTTTGTAGCATTTAAGTTTAGGTATTGGGTGGGATTAAGGGATGTAGAATAAGGTCATGCAGAATAAGGCATTAATATGTGCTTTATAAGTATTAATAAACAGCCAATATCAATATTCATGCTAATAAGCAACTAGTTAATAGTTAATAACTGAACCTTAAAATAAAGCGTTACTGTTTTGTTTTTTTTAAACATGTCTAATACAGGATATACTGTACACTGCTGTTCAAAAGTGTGAGGTCTATAATTTTTACTTTTTTAAAGAAATTAATACTTTATTTAGCAAAGCTGTGTTGATTAAAAGTAAAGACATTTATAATGTTAACAAAAGAGTTCTATTTCAAACAAATGCTGTTCTTGAGCTTTTAATTGGTTAAATATTCCTGAAAATATCACTGATATAGACCTTAAGCCTGCTGAAATTTTAGCTTTTCGTCACAGGACTAAATTAAGTTTTATGTATTCAGATAAAAAAAAAGTCATTTTTAAACTGTAATACTTTTCGCAATATTACCATTTTTTATTGCATTTTTTAATCAAATGAATGCAACCTTGAGAGTGAACTTTTTTAAATATATTTTGTTATATTACGATCCCAAATTTTTTAACTGTAGCGTATATCACTGGATATTTTTTTGTACTAATTAATACTAACAACGATGTGTCGCCACATCTCAAATGATTAATTTCCCAACACAGAGTTCTTCTAAGACAAAATAATTTTGAAATAAAGTCTTATACTCCTTAGTTTTGCTAATTTCTAGCATTTTATGTATAATTTTATGCCTAAGGTAATATCTTCCCAATGTTTAAGTAATTAGAAAATATAAAAACAAAACAAAAAAAGAATACAACTTGACTGGAAATTACACACTGTAAAAGTTTTGTGAAATTTATATAACAAAAGGTGAAATTGTTGGTTTACAAAAATCTTCAGCACTTTATTGGCATAAAAGTGCATCCCAAAGAATCTGTGGGTACTGGGATTTTGGACCAATCAGAATGCACTGTGGGCAGAACTATTTAGCACAACAAAATATATAATATAATAAAGTAACTCAAAATGTATTGTTGCCATGTTTAGCACAAAACATACAAAATTCATACATTAACTCACATTAAAATTGAAACTGTATTACGGCGTGCCTGGTAAGGATAGTGTGTAACACCAATTGAACAGCCTAGTTTGGCCTGTTTTTAGGCCGGACTTAGCATTTCATAACACTTGGCACATGCTAACACCTTTTCCGAATCTTTCCTCCGGTTTCAGCCAGCCAAGGAGATGCACTGAGGTTTCATCTCTTTTGGATGCACTGGACCACCTAAGCCTCCTTGGCTTCCTCCTTTCTCCCTCCTGCTGTGCCTTAACAGCCCCTCCCTCATCACGTGTATGTGTGTGTGTGTGTGTGTGTGTGTGTGTGTGTGTGTGTGAGCGAGCGTGTCTACGCGTGTGTGATTTGATTTCCTGTCCCGTTCTTCTCACCGATAGAGAGCGTTGAGTCGAGCGAGCCGGCGGACCTGTTGGATAGACAGAGGTGCCTGGTGGCGTTGGCCTCTCTGCGACATGCCAAATGGTTCCAGGTTGGCGCTCACTTCTTCTCATTGTTATTGTAGCCTTATGACCCAAAACTACATGCCATTTTCCTCGATTTCCTCCAGCTCTCCAAATGCTCAACACCTCATCACCAACATTTACGTATCGTAAGGCTACAAAAGCAATTGTTACACTTTTTGTTTTCTTTTGCCTGTTTTTGTTTGTCCATAACCTGCTTGTCATCATAAAGGATTTGTCTAGTGCTTTCCTGCACCGTATCTTCCCTTCTCCCACCCCTCCGACATAAGCCCCGCCCCCTCCTCCATCATCCGCACAACACGGACCAGAACCGAACCACAACACACACCTCCACACTCACACACACATAGTCAAGATCTAGAGATTTAGGGGTTAAAGGTTGAGTTTGATTGTTGCTCTCAGTTCATTGGCCAATTCCCTCTGGTTTTCTCAGGCTAGAGTTAACGGCCTAAAGTCGTGCGTGATCGTCTTACGAATACTGAGAGACATGTGCAATAGAGTCCCGGCGTGGGAACCTCTGAAAGGATGGGTAAGTAATCAGATTGACTTTATCACTGCAAACACTACAGTGATGATACGGTAAAACTTTAGGAGTGTAATCTGTTAATGAGAATTCAATGTATAGAATTCGGTAAGTAAAGATCAATTGACAACAGACCATTGAATTATTAAAAATTGGGGCTCAAGTGAGTAATGCAGCCACAGCATATAGCAATATGGGTTGATGTCAGATTATTTATACCCCATATACGTTTATTTTTAATCCCCAAACAAATTATTTGATTAATAAATTATGACAACATATGTTTTTAAATTGCTTTAACTCAACTAAGCAATTTTCAAGAAAGTTATAAAAATAGTTAAACAAGATATACAAGATTCAACTATTTTTTTAAGTCTGTTTAATGTATTTTAAGTTGAAATGATTTAAACATCTAAGTTGATTGTACTAAAGGCAAGGTTTTTGTACAGTGTACACTGTTAAAAATGTTCATGATTTAGGTTCATGAACTTACTTTTATCAAATTAACTTAGATAATTTATGTGGTTCCGATAACACTAGTTTGAGTTTCTGTTCAGATTTTTTTATTTTAATTAACTTACTTTTTAAGTTAAACTAACAATATTTTTTTACATTGAAGAAATGCATTCCTGCATCACAGAATACATATATAATATCTTGTTTAGAAACGTCTAAAGCTGCCATTACTGCTCAACATAATGTTTTTAAACTATTGTAATAAATATTTTGAAATATATTTGTTGTATAAGTTCTTATGTCATATAAGTGCTTATCACACACACACACACACACACACACACACACACACACACACACACACACACACACACACACACACACAGTAGGTACACACTGTACTGTTCAAAAGTGTACAACTATTCTCTAACACCAAGGCTGCATTTATTTGATCAAAAATGTCAGTAATAACTGTAAAATTGTGATTTTATATTACAATTTCAAGTAACCTATTTTAATATATTTTAAACTAATTTATTCCTGTGATTTGTGAAGCTGTGTTTTAACATATGTAAACACTTTATTAGCTAATCAATGTGCAGGACTGGATCTGTCCACTTTATAATTATAAATGACTGGTACAGTGAGTGTTTAACTGACTGGTTTTTACAATAAACTCAGATTTAATCTCTCTTCTCAGTGACCCATGGGCACATTCTGATGAATTGATAGTTCTTTATGTAATAAATCAGTCTTTGAAAAGTGATTTGCTCTTTTGTCCTCAGCCTTTGGAGTTAATATGTGAAAAGGCCATCGCCACATGTAACAGACCTCTGGGAGCTGGAGAGGCTCTGCGCCGGGTCATGGAGTGTCTCGCCTCTGGCATACTGCTTCCAGGTATGAATACTTCCAGTAACAAACTCATTTTACAGCATCCATTATCAGTGAAAAAAACTGGTGAAGGGTCCCATATGCTTCAGAAAATTTCATTTTTATCAGTAACAAATAGAGGGACTTTTATGTTTTTGTAATGTTTAATGTAAGATTTTTTGGCATTACTAAATCTATTATGGAAGATATTTATACAAACTATTATAAGCGTTCTAACATTTATTATAAACATTGAACATTTTTAGATCGATATAAGCATCTAATTTTAAAATGTTTCTTTTAAAAGTCTCTTATGCAAAATTAATATTTTATTTGATAAAAAATACACCAAAAATATTACAATTCAAAATCACTAAAAAATTTTGCATCATTACTCAGTTATTACTCATTATTCATTTCAGCGTAGTTAATTCAAAAAGCAAGACCTCCGTTCATCTTCAGAACACATATTTTTATTCAAGATATTTTGGTTGAAATCCAAGGACATTTCCTCTCTCAAGAGCTATAAAAGCCACTAAAGATATCTTTAAAACATCTATCTCACTACAGAGGTTCTACAATCATTTTATGAAGTGACGAGAATAGTTGCATTAAAAAAACATCTGAATAACGACTTTTTTCAACAAGTTCTTGTCTTCCCTAAGTAATTAATGACAGAATGTACCTTTTTGGGTGGACTAACCCTTTAATTCATGATTTCTCAAATGAAAACTTAAATCTTTATAGTCAGGGATGTCAGAGCTTTAATATGAATGCTGTTTTTTATGTGAAAGAGTAAAAAAGGTTTTTATAAAGTTATCCGTTGTGTATCAATGGATCCCTAATCATAATAGACTATTAATAAGACTGAATATGCAAGCTAAGTGTGAGTTTGTCGTGTACAGTGTGATGACAGCAGCGGTGTCACTATCAGATCTGGGTTTCATTTGCAAAGCTCTAGTTCCTGTCTGTGGCCCAGAGGAATAATGGGGCCTCATTTATCTACTCTTGACATAACTAGTCCATCCCTCTCTACTCCTATACTCTTTTCTCATTTATTCATTAATAATGAGATGCAGGCATTAATATTTGATTGGCTTGCATAGAAAATAAGCCTGTCTCGCAGTGACATAGTGTGTATGTATGTATATATATATATATATATATATATATATATATATATATATATATATATATATATATATATATATATATATACATACACACACACACACACACACACACACACACACACACACACACACACACTGTCACCATATATTTATTAGTTTATATATATATATAAAATATGCATACACACACACACTATACATTTGTATTTAGGACATAATTTTAATGATAAAGGCTCACTTAAAGGTTAAATTAGCTCCTGACCTGCAGTGATGGGGAGGGGGTAAATAATGCAGGGCTTCAGTTTTCAGTATTTTTCCGCAACTTGACTGTCGTATATTTTGTTGGATGTATTTCCCGTATAAATAACGATCATCTTCTGTTGCCTCTCAGGTGGGCCAGGCCTGCATGATCCCTGTGAGAAGGAGCCCACAAACACACTGTCGGCCATGACGAATGAGGAGGCAGAGGCCGTCACCTACAATGCACAGGTACGGCCAGTGTGTAAGATGTGCACAGAATTAAATGGAGAGTTATTTCCATACTGGCTAATCACAAAACTCGACATTGCGCTCTCATTATCACAGAATATTCCACAGAAGTTTTTATCATTAAAAATTACGTTACGTTTATGTGGCTATTATATTGTAGACTATTGAGTGGCTAAAATATTTTAATTAATTTCCACACAAACAAAAAAAAATAAACCTAATCATTTTTTCTCCAACTGGAACTCCGTCCCCCCTCGAAATTCACTCCCCGGACTCTGTCCCCCAGCGTACCCCCCCATTTCCACCCCTGTATATATATATACATACATATATATACACATACACATACACATACACAAACACATACATATATACCCATACATATATATTCTTGGAAACTGTTTTAAATTCAGAAATTAATCGGATCTCCCAGCTTTAACCCCATTTTTGAAGTTTAATCCAGAGATGGTGGTAAAACCTGTCATAACACTTTCATGTCAGTCACGAGAGAAGAAAAGATCATGGACCTAGTCTAACACAATGCTCTTTAGAATTAAAATAATTCGATTTTTATATTATCAACAAAATCTTCTCAGATATATGGTGAATATTCCATGTATCACCCAGCCCTAATACGCCACACGCACACACACACACACCCCGATAGAGCACCTTAATGATTGGCTCTCTAATGAGCGTGGGAAAAAGATACAAAGTCTGCCCGTGAATCTTACTCCTGCCCCGGGGACTGTGTGTGTGAGCTGCATCTCTGAGTATATTTCTGTAGCGCTTTTCCTCTGAACGCTCATGCAGTCGAAATCAGAATCACAATGTGTCTAATTGTTTTGCAGCAGATCGAAGAGGTTCATTACAAACACACACACCCACCCCACTGAATTTTTATTTTATTTTATTGCGTAACATTTCTATCAAATGTTATTATTTCCAGCAATAATTTTGAAGCGTAATATAAGAAATTCATTATATTTGTTTATTCGCCTTCTGCTTTTGTGAATGTGATGCTTTAGGTAATATTGCGGTTTTAATGAAAATATGTTTTTACTGCAGTTAGCCATAGTCATAAATAAGATGCATTGCGGTAATATGCCACAGTAACGCCCCTTCCTGCAGAGATACTGCATTCAAGAGAGTTCACATGAGACTAAAAGATTTGCTTATAACTATAATTTCCTCGATGAGGAGTTCACAAGTTCGAGATGAGCTGCGTGTTTAATCACTGAATTTAAAGGAAGGACAATATTTTGAAGGACAAATTTTTTTGCTTAATTAAAATGCCATTATTGCTTAACCTTAAATGTTAAAACTTTACATCAGGAACAACATTCACTTTTACTGTGAAACGTTCTGAATAAATAAAATGAATGTCTACTCTGGGCATGACTAGTACTACATCACCTTGAGGTGGTGTATACAGAAATGTCGAAATTGGACTCTGAATGTTTACCAACTACGGACTAATCATCTTTAATCTCAATGGGCGCGTTTACATGCACACCAGTAAGCTGATAACGCACCAATATCAGCTTATTGAAATAACCAGTTTTCCCCATTTACATGCAAACCAGTAAACAGACAACGCAAGTAAACCGCGTTTACATGACTTTATTAATAAACCAGGTTATTTCCTTGTTGTGCCATCAAAAATAATAATGTCTGTATCTGACTCGGAGTATTTCAAATTTTACATTAGTTGTGATGTTAAATAAAGCGTGCGCCGTGTCAGCGGGAGATTTACGGCTCATATTATTCTGTCATGTAGTTCCAGATGCAGCGTTTTGACTGAACTTCTTCTACTTCTGCTGCATGAGATGAGAACACGGTTACAATTTTCTGGGTCTTAAAAGAGTCTGCGTTTGTGATACATGTCCTTATTTCATGCAAAACGCTAGCTCGCTCTGTCTGGATGCATTTAAATCTGCTCTGAGTATGCGTTTTTTGTCACCTATCACACATGCACACTTAAATAAGCCGACAGAAAGCAGGTTATTGAGTTTACATGCAGCACGAAATCGGGGCAAGAGTCAAACAACTACCTGTTCCGACCGGTCTATTCTTACGCCGTTTATGACCTTACTCTGATAAAACAAAACGGGTTATCGCGTTTACATGACCATGTTCCCTACCGGCTTATTAGGCATAATCGGCTTAAGAACGTGCATGTAAACGCGCCCAATGTTAAAGGGGTACTTCAGCGCTGGGAAGATGAATCTGTATTTAAACTGGGTCATTAATGCAGTAGAAATGTGAAATTATTTTTGAATTTGGTGTCTTCTAGACTGAGAAAAGACAGAAAATGTATTTTTGTCCCATGGGGATGAAAGACTACAATTCCCAGAATGCTTCGCTGCCCTGTGAGGCCATTCCCAACACCACCAACTTCATTACTGTGACTGAGTTAGAGAAGACACTACAATTAAAAACTAAACGTGTCTGTTCAATATAATGAGTGAGTCACCGCGCGAGTCTCACAGCACTGAGCACTAACTGCAGGAGTGATGAGAGCTGAGGTAATTGCGACTACATTCTCGGCATACATTCACAATGCGAGTTCAGTCTGGCACGTGTTACAGTTCATGCCTTTGCAAGCTTAACTTTCATAGAAATGAATTTGAGAAGTTAAAAGACTTACATTGCTCACCATAGCTCCGTTTAAATGATCCTGTCTGCAAGCTGAGCTCTCCCTGCCAGCTGAGTGTAATCTCCCATCCCCCATGCGCAGATTCAAAACATGCGGAAATGGCTCCCTCTGCTGGCTGTAGTCTTTAGCCTCTGGGCAAACATTCCTCCTATGATGCAAAAATCGTCATTTTGCATCATAGGAGGAATTTTTCCAGAAATAAAATGCATAAATCTCTTGTCTCAGGGAGATATGAGGGGGGAAAGCACAATAATTTGAATATTCTCCAGGGTTTCTACTGATACAAAGCCATATGCTAATCGCTGAAGTAACCCTTTAAGCTTGGGGAAGTGAGAATATGAAGCAGCACAACTGTTTTCAACATTGATAATAAGAAATGTTTCTTGAGCCTCAAATCTGCATATTAGAATGATTTCTGAAGGATCATGTGACTATGAGTATAATGAAGCTGAACATCCAGCTTTGCTCACAGGAATAAATTACATATTAAAATATATTCACATAGAAAACAGTTTTTTTTAAATCACAATAATGTTTCACAATATTACTGTTTTACTATATTTTTGATCAAATAAATACAGCTTTGGTGAGCAGAAGAGACAATCAAAAATCTAGATAAATCAATAAACAGAAATAATCTTACTAAAACCAAACTATTTAATGGTAATGTATATAACAATTATTAATAACTATTATAATTAAATATATACATTTGAAAAACTGTAAAAAAAACAACAACAACAACAACAACTGTAAATTCATATGTAATTACTTATCTACAAATCTAATTTTACTGTGAAAATCTAAAATAGTAAAATCTAAAATGGTAAAGGCACATCGGCAACTGGTGAAAGGCTTTGTTGATTATAAGGGAACCTTATAATCTAGTTTTATCGGGTGACGTAATCTCCCCCCCCACACACACACACTTTTTTTCTTCTTTAAAATGGCTTTTGTTTTGATCACTTTTAGACAGAAAATGTACAGAATATTGCACTTATACAGCTTACATATACTTTCACTCACCTAACCTATCACTTAAATCAGAACGCCATCATTCTGCCCTTTTAAATGTCTGTGTTAAGAATGCGTTTGGCCATTTAGTGAAGCTGATTGCTGTAGCAATTGGTGTGGAGTCTTCTTTAATTTACTTCCTTAATGTAGGTGCTGTTCAAATAGTAGCTTGGTAAATTTGTTGGTGATAAAATATTCAATATCTTTACTCGACATGGTTGACTT
The DNA here is from genome assembly GCF_024679245.1 of Pseudorasbora parva. NCBI lineage: Eukaryota > Metazoa > Chordata > Actinopteri > Cypriniformes > Gobionidae > Pseudorasbora > Pseudorasbora parva. The sequence continues at coordinate 15,107,731 of NC_090194.1, read as the reverse complement.
CTCCAAGATTGGCAATTTTTTTTTAACCATTGGAGACTAAAGCCTTCCCTTTTCCTTCCCCTCAGACTCGCTTTAGCACAGTTTTCTGATAGATTGTAATTACATCAGCAGCAGTGGTGGTTCTGACTTCAAATTAATAAAATTAATAACTAGGTTTTTTTTTTTTTTTTTTTTTACATTAAAATCTTTCCACCTCAAAATATTGGCCAGGCTGTGCCTCCCCTGATGAGCCACCACTGATATTGTGTTTGGGACAATATTAAAATGGCCACTTCAGTTTGTAAGTTGTTCAGTAATGAAAATCATGCAGATGCTCTGAATACTGTAATTGAAGGCGTTTCTGAAAATGGGCTCTCAAATCTTTCTAAATATACTTTTGGATCCAAACGTTATGGTGCCTCAAATGGGCTATAACTAAAGTAAACAGCTTTGTCGATATCTGTTGAGATGAGTTAATGCGAGTTAGTTGTAGCATGAATTATTTGTGAGGCAGTCTGTCCCATAATTCCTCTGAACATGGTGATTCAGTACCCAATGTTCCACATCTACAGGCGGTCTCTGGGCTCAAGCAGAGTTATTGCTTTATTATTAAAAGAATAAGCAACAAGTGTGTGTGTACGCGTTTCTTCAGGGTGTTTTGAGACAATTTTTTCAAGAGCAGATATTAATTTAGGTTTGCTCTTTGATAACCTTGAAACTATAGATGTGTTCCGAAGCCGGAAATGCATGGAAAATGAGTAACGCATTCTATGGAGCCCCTAAAGGGACATGGTTAGGCTTGCTGTGGCAGGCATATATGTAACATTACATCCGATTTCACTGATCACATGAATATATTAAGGACAGATGACGGACAGGAGGATTTGGTGTGCAACTGATCTCGTGAGTCATTGAGAAATATCTTGTAAAATGTGTGATCAGTACCACCACCACCTATACACGGAGTATGCTTGATTGCAAATTCAAAAGTGAAAATAAAAAGCAAGCGCACATTCAAAAGCGATTTAAATACCCCGCATATTAAAAAGGCTCCCTGCCGTTGATTATAGACAGTATAATTATCCAACTATATAATTGCGAAAGAACACAGGATTTGAATATATTTTTCCGTCACCATGTCCCTTTAGTTAGGGGTTCCATAGAATGTTTTAATTCCTTTCCGAACATAGTATTCGGCTTCAGGCACATCTCTACTCGATACCTTTTTTATCATATCTTATCATATCATGTGTGTGTGTGTATCTTTTAGCATGCTCTGCGACTCATGGCCTTTGGGCAGATCTATAAGGTCTTAGAAATGGACCCTCTCCCCTCAAGTAAACCTTCACAGAAATTCCCCTGGTCAGATAAAGAAGGTGAGCAAACACGCACTTTATTCATTACTTAAACCTGAAGTGTGTCTTTTTTGATATTTGAATACTCATAGTCTAGTTTAATATGAAGTATGTCATTCATAGGTTGATTTTCCTCATAAAACATTACTCTATTTGTTTGAATATCCTGATCTGCCTGACAACAGCAGCTTTGACTCAACCAATAGTGTTGGAGTTTGGCGTGGGGCTGTTTTTGGGAACAGTCATTAAATTTGCAAATCCATTTGGTTCTGCTTTTTTTTTATTTTTATGAAATTGTAGACTAACATACAGCTCTATGAGTCTGTTTTTGATGTGTTTTAGTAATTAGTTGTAGGTGTGTTTTCATCTGCACATTAACTTTACTCTGGCGTGGTATCAGGTCTAGGGCTGAAGAGACCTTATGAAGATGGCCTGCTGGACGACAAAGACCTCATCAAGAAGATGAAGCGCAACCTGAGAAAAGGTCCGTCTGAGTAACCATGGGCAGATATATTGGACATATTTTTAAATGACATCTGTCAGTTTAATTAATGAATTTAGTACTACTATTAAAAGTACTACAAGTAATGTGCCTTCATGACAATGCAGAAAAATGTGCCTGCCTTGAATATCATCTCCTGTTTTAAACCAGCAGGGAAAGCTCATGCATTACAGTATCATGCATTCGCCAGTCATGTTTTTTGTTATTCCCCTGTTTGGCCATAAAAACTTGTCCTCTTTTTAGAAAGATTAATGTATGACATGTCTCTTTTTTTCTTCATCATAGACCCTTTTTTGCTGTATTGTGCCTCTAATCTCTCACCTGCTTTCTCTTCTGTAAGCTGTAGCGCTCTCACTCGACTCTTTTATTTGTGGCCATCCCTTCCCTCTTGCTCCTCATCCTGCTGCACTTCCATCTCTTGCTCTCTCGTACAGGAAGCAGACAACCGTTGGGAAATCAATGGCATTGATTCTTAATTTCTCTTGGAGCCGCGCTGCTGTCCCCAGCCTGTGCTCCTTGCTGGATTCATATAAATCGCTTTCAAAGCAGCAGAATTTCACAATTAGCCAGCTGATGGAACGAAGGGATACTACAAAGTTAGAAGATGATCTGTGTGTCTAAGGACCATTTTGCTTTTCGCTATAATTGCTAATGTTTATTTCTGCTCTTTTTCCCTTCCAGCAGTTCTTGACAGTAAAGCAATAGACTCAAATCAACCCATGAACGCTCTGATGCGTTTGAACCAGATCCGGCCGGGGCTGCAGTATAAACTGCTGTCTCAGTCAGGTCCGGTTCACGCCCCCGTCTTCACCATGTCTGTAGATGTCGACGGTACTGTCTATGAAGCCTCTGGTTCCTCTAAGAAGACCGCCAAGCTGCACGTGGCTGTAAAGGTACATCTGGACTTAGTTGTTTTCACAACATGTGATTGGAGTGGTGAGCATTATGTAAGGAGATAAAGGATTAATTCACTCAAATCAGTATTTTGTCATCATTTACTCACCCTTTTGTGTTATTTGAAACCCATATACGGTCAGATTAGACTGTTTGAGCTGCTCTATTCCATGCAATGAAAGTGAACGTTAACTGTCAAGCATCAAAAAGGACGAAATATATATATTTATGTATTATAAAATATATATTTACCTTTTATATTATTTCTAGCATTCTGATATTGTAGCTTTTTTTTTTTGTGGAAAAGAGCAGCTTGGACATTCTGCCTAATTTCTTCCTTTCTGATCTACGGAAGTCATATGAGTTTTCAAAAAACTGGGTGAGGGTGAGTAAATAATGATAGAGCTTTTATGTTAGAATGAACTAGTCCTTTAACAATAGGCACTTGAAGCCACAGTACTAATGTGGGCGACGCAAGTTCAAGCCTGTCTTTCCTGATCTCGTTTACTATGTTCTGCATATGTTACTCGTTATCTATGTTCTGCACTCCCTTTAAATAAATGTGGCAAAAAGGGTTTTATAATAATTAGTTTTTAGATCTAACAATTGTATTTATTGATCTTTTGATTTTGTTATCGATTGAACTAATTACCTAATCAGATAAATGCTAACCTTGTTTTTTTTTCTGCATACAGAGAAGGTTTAAAGTCAGCATGGAATGCTATTTTCAACCTAATATACATCCACAATACGTATTTTCAGAGTTAAATTCAGGACTTTTTTTTAAAGCTTCAGTTGCTGTGGTTGTTTGTAGGGCTGCACAATTTTGCCATTTTGTAAATATATTTACATGGCTATAAATCGTAATAGCTATTATTATTATTATTTGATGAGAAGCTGAAAACACACGGACCGTGTGTAAATTAACACAGTCGACGATTCATTCTGAAACACAAAGCTTTGTACATTTAATTTGAATTGCAGGGATTGTCATATTATGTCAGTTTTATTCTGATGAATTGGTCCATTACAATAATCACTCTAGCAGCATTACAATACATTTTCCAGTGTGATCAGGCCAACATATACAGACCTAGTTGTTGTGCTGGTGTTAAGCTCTTGTTAGATGTATACTTGACCACATGACCCACCTAGTTAAATCCGTCTGTTAGCGGTATAGATGACCCTTCTTGAAACACATTTGTAAATTTGACCCTATTGTCACTATATAAACGGTTACAGCAAAATGTGCTTCATTTCAGGAAGATGAGTTAAGCTTGTGTGCCTATGCCCCCCCCCCCACCACCACCACCACACACACAGACACACACACACACACACACACACACACACACACACACACACACATAAGTGATTCCCAGGATGCAAAAAGGGCTCAAATCTATGTAATCCCAGAATGCTTGTGAACAAAGGCTCTGGAGCGTAAGACCACACTAATCCTCTTTCTGTGAGAGCGCAGCCATTAACAGCACCAACAGCCCCAATTTGGGTCAGACTGACAAATGAACCCTGGCGCTCTTATGATATAATTTCCCCTGCGTAAACACACACTTAAAGCATGCATTCACCCTAACTGTGAGATATGAGCCATCAGTGGCAGCACACAAAATCAGGCAAAATTAGGCCAGAAACTTGCAAATTGTATTTGTTTTTGTGTATATTTGGGGTGGACTGATAAAAATGTCCAATACCAATAAGTTGATAATCTTGCTATGGACAGTAATTGATAAATGGCTGATAAAAATTCTACACAATTTTGTCTAAATTTAATAAAAAATACAACACTCAAAACTTTTTTTTTAAATACAATTTTTCAGTCAAATTCAATGGACTATATATACATCTAAAATTCAGATCTGCCATCACAGGGGGAAAAAAACAACAACAAAAAAAACATTTTAAAATGGTTATTTTAAATTGTAATAATATTTCATAGTATTACTGTTTTTAGTCTATCATTTATCAAATAAATGCAGCCTTGGTGGGCATTAGATACTATAAGAGCATAAGAGAGATACAAAAACAAATAAACAACCTCAAACTTTTGAAAGGTAGTGCGTGTATATATAATTAGAGATTTATTTATTATTCATGAAAAATGATATTGTACTGATATACAGTTTCTACAATGTTCTTACTGCACCATAAAAGTTGTCCATGACACTTGCGTCTTGTCATCTAGAGCCAGTTACACCAGCTGTGAGTAAGTTAAAACTCTGCCAACTTTTGAAGTAAAGGGGCACTAAGAACTTACAATTTACACAATACTAAATATGAACTAGCTACATTCTACAGTCTTTGAGAACAAATAGCAAGACCCTATAAAGTACAGAGTTTTTACAAACTAGTAGTTACTAAGCCTCTAGTGTAGACTTTGTTTTAGGTTAAAGGGATAGTTCACACAAAAATGTAAATTAGCGCATGATTTAGTCACCCTCAAGCCATCCTAAGTGTATATGACATTCTTATTTCAGACGAATACAAAACAAAAATGTCCTGGCTTTTTCAAGCGTTATAATGCAGTGAATAGCAACCTACAATTTCAATGCCAATAAAGAGCATCCATCCATTATAATAGTAATCCATTCGGCTCCAGGGGGTCAATAAAGGCCTCCTGAAGCGAATCGATGGGTTTTTGTAAGAAAATATCCATATCTTACACGCAGGGCTTAACATTAACGTTTTTGCTCACCAGCCACTGTGGCTAGTGGTTTTCCAAAGTTACTAGCCACTCAGCATTGTGTTTCACAATTTTGCTGTTTGGAAATTACATTTTATATGATTAAAGTTGACTTTGGCATGCTTAAATTACTTGATTTTGAGTAATTTTACTTGATTTAAAAGATTTAAAAACTGTTCAAACTTTCAAAAGCAGAGTTACCACCCAAATCAAGACTACATAAGCTAAATTTCTAATTTGAGAAATGTAAAATGATAATAGATATGTAATGAGTTATTTTTGCCAGGCTATATAAAAGAACAAAGAAGCAAATTAACAAATTACAACAATGGTAAATAAAAAATCAGATACAGTAGGTTTATTTAATATGCACATGTATTTAACATCTGGTGTTGTTTGATTAACATTAATGACAGACAGGTATTTAATTAAGATGCTGAATGCATGGATGTAATATTCTGACAAATATCCTGTTATTACCAACCTGTTTACGTACACTTAAGTCATAATCGACTGTGTTCATGCAAGATACTGCATAGAAGGACATTTTGACATCTGTGCGCGCGTGTATTTGAACATTCAGGCGCAAGTAGAACTGATCGTGCGTGAGACAGAGAGAGAGCACTTCTGTCTTGTGTCATTCAGCGCGATTTTGCCTATCCCGCCTTCACTGACTGCAGGTTAATCGATAAAGAATTGTAATTGAATTGTAATTTTGTGATACGACGGTCTTGGCATTTCTTTTGGCTGTAGGCTGAAATTATATTCAACCTGCCAAAGTGGCTAGTGGGAGTGGCTGCCTTACCCGCCACAGCTGAAATCTACCTGCATTTGGCTGGCTGGCAGGTGTTAATGTCAAGCCCTGCTTACACGTTATAAAGTAAAAACATCTAGCATCCGCCGGACCCCCTTCCGTATTCAGCTTAGGGCAAAAGTGTAACTTACGTCAAGATGACATCAGATGTAGTGTAAGCGTTTTGAACTGAGGGAGGTGTTACACTTACTTCGAAATTGAATATGGAAAGCGTTCCACCAGAAACCATTTTTTTTCTTTATTAAGTTTAAAATATAGATATTTTTCTTACATAAACCAATCGATTCACTTCAGAAGGTCTTTATTAACCCCGCCAGACCCGTGTGGATTACTTTTGGATGCACTTTTTTGGACTTCAAATTTTGGGCTCCCACTCACTGCCATTATAATGCTTGGATTAGCCAGGACATTTTTTTTATGTAACTCTGATTGTATTTGTCTGAAAGAAGAATGTCATATACACCTATGATGGCTTGAGGGTGAGTAAATTATGGGATAAATTTCATTTTTGGTTGAACTATCCCTTTAAGTAAGAACTCAAGAACAGCAGATGCAACCCTACCCATAGGCGAGTATTAAATGACAACTTACTGAAATATAATTCTCTCATCATGTCCTATTGACCTCCCTGCTGGATCTGTTGTGTGATGATGTTTTCGTGGATGTGTGGTGTAGGTGCTACAGGCGATGGGTTACCCCACAGGCTTCGACACAGACCTGGACTCCATGAGTGCAGATGAGAAGTCAGACGGGGAGGGCAAGAGCGAATCGTCCACACACTCAAGCAATAACACCTCACACTCAGACAGCTCCAACACGTTGGAGGTACATGCACATAAACACCAACAGCAAGCTCCACATTTACTCAAGCTTTTAGTAAATGTTTTAATTAGGTTCATCAAGTCCCATTTATTTAGAAAGTGCTTTATTTACAATTCAAATTGTTCAATGCAGCTTTGCAGTACTAAACAAGAAAATAACTAACGGTATTAAGTTCTTTGATTCTGAAACAGTTTCAGCTACAGAGGCCTATACAATAATATCATTATCCATCTCAAGACAGATCAGTGCTGATTTAGTTTAGTTTATTAATGTGTTCTGCTTATAGGTGCGAACTCAGGGTCCTATTTTGACGGCCAGCGGGAAGAACCCAGTCATGGAGCTCAATGAGAAACGTCGCGGGCTGAAGTACGAGCTCATCTCGGAGAGCGGAGGGAGTCACGACAAACGCTTCGTCATGGAGGTGGGCCTTAAACACACATGTACCTCGCTATTCAGCAATAAAATACTGTTTATTTGTCGTGATTGCTATGGCAAGCATTACCGCTATTATTATAAGTTATATTTGGAGTGATATAAACAAACCTCTATCTTTACATTTTGTCCATGGGGAAAATGTTTGGATGGTTGTGGTTTTCTATTGGTGGATCTCATGTGAGTGACAGGATGCCCTGCCTCACACCAGTAAACTCTTCATCAGAGAAAAGATATAATTTCAATTATGAATAATTTTTTATTCATTTATATGTAATCATTTATAATACATTTTCCATAAAAACAAGAATTTTCAATTTTGCAGTTGTGAAACTTCAAAAAGCTTCCAAATGTAATTATGAGTAATGCGAGTTTCAAAGTCAAAACATGCCACTGATGCAGTTCACGATCAATGAATACTGCACATTTATGCCAAGTGATTGCTTATGATCTACTATGAATGAATATGACAATTACTTTGTTTGTTAATATTGTAAAATTTTGTAGGTGGCTGTAAGAGTGCATATCTGTTTTAGTTATGAAATAAACCTTATCTGGTTTATTAAAAGTAAACTCTTGTGGCTTCTCTCTGGGCTGACCCATTACATGAAAAACTTTTTAATATATAGACATGTTTAATATATAAATGTTACTAGTTACATTACAACAATATTTTCATTGCGATTCTTTAAAAAACAATTCCAATGTTAATCAACGCTGAATTCATATATTTTGATTAGTACATTAGTACCAATTTCAATATAGAGGTATGTTTAGACTGAATAAAAGAAGTTTTGAGTATTTTAAGCATGCACTTAGCCTGTTTTACAGTTGATTGCGCTGTAGCCTGTTTAATTAAGTAAAATAATCATAATTTATTTGCATGATTTATTTTGAGATTTTATGGCGTTGGTCTGTATAGATATTCATTTTATTTGTGCAGGTTTTAAAGTTACATTTGATTTGTAAAACTGCATGTAAAGATTCAATATCTAGTTTTTATCAAAAAGATCCTCATCCCATGCTCTCGTTGGCAGGTGGAAGTCGACGGACAGAAGTTCCGTGGCGCAGGGCCCAATAAGAAAGTCGCCAAAGCCAGCGCTGCCCTCGCAGCCCTAGAGAAACTGTTCTCCGGGCCTAATGCTGCTGGCAACAAGAAGAAAAAAATAATCCCTCAGGTAGGTCATTGGTTGCTTCGATTAGTGACCAATAACGTCCAGATGGTGTTGTGTCTCTCGAATAACCGGAGTCAGTGCCTGGTAATTCATGACTGCTGTATTAGATATTCTGTGATCAATATTTCCTGGATGAAACTGGGACCTGCGGACTAACGCATCTTTTTTTTTCTCCTGAAATCAATCTGTGGCAACCTTCCACACACAACTAAGGCATTACTGTAGATTCTCACTGCTCATTTAAGCTTGTGGGGTTATTAACTGTGTGTGTGTGTGTATATTGTAGAGTAAAGGGGCATTAGCTGCAGCTGCTGCTGTGTCTGCCGCCGCAGTCCAGGCAGCACGAGGGCGAGGAAGACCCACCCTCACGCGAGGAGCCTTCGTCAGTGCTGCGGCAGCACCAGGATACGTCACGCCAGGTGTGTGTTTGATGCAAAAAAGTCTTTCTATAGTGACTAAAAGCCGGTTTACTTCAAGTTGACTTTTTGACTGTAAAACTGCATGCAACAATGCATTCCTAATTTACCTATAACAATCGTTCAAAAGTTTGGAGTCAGTAAGAAATGAATACTTGTATTCTGCAAAGATGCTTTAAATTGATCAAAAACACAACCTGTTACGTTACAAAAGATTTCCATTTCAAATAAATGCTGTTCTTTTGTACTTTATATTAGTCAAAGAATCCTGAAGAAAATATATCGCAGTTTTCACAAAAATATTAAGCAAAAACTGTTTCCAACATTGATCATTAAAATGTTTCACAATATTAATGTTAACATTTAAAAAAAAAATCAAATTATCCTTAGTGAGGCCAAGTTTTTTTTGACAGTCGCCAAACTTTTGAACAGTAGTGTATATAAATAGCTGAAAGTAGTTTTTGTACTATTTTGGTTAAAGTAATAATGGGCCCAAAGGGATGTGCCCAAAGCCTAAATCCGAATATGTAAAATGGGTAACGTGTTCAATGGAGTCCCTAAAGGGACATTGTTAGGCTTGCTGTGGTAGTGGGTTACGTTACAGTACAGTGATGATATAAAGGACAGATGACTAACAGGATTTGGTGCGCAACATATCCTGTGTGCCACTGAGAAATCTTGTAAAAAGTGTGGTCAGTACCGTCGCCTCCTATACACAGAGTACATGTGATTGCGGATTCAAAAGCGGTTTCAATACCCCGCATATTGATAGCGACTTCAGGATGCCAATTATATACAATATAATTATCCAATTATATAATTGGAAGACAGCGCAAAAGCAGTAGAATATTGTATTTTATCAACCCATCTCATATTTTTATTCCAACTCCGTAATGTCCCTTTAAGGCCGGGACACACCGACCTGACATCAAAGAACTAGCAGCGATGAAAGCCGACGTTGTTGTCGCCTCTCGTCGGCCGCATCTGGGCCAAAAAGCTGCACTTGAACACAGAGAAACTATATCCAACTGTCAGCTAGCATGTGCATTCCACACCTGTGTGTGAATGAGACAACTGTCTATTTCTGCAGATATATACGTCTATATTTATAAATCATAAGGGAAACTAAAACTCCAGGCTTCAGATACAAACCGTAAAAAAATCAGCATGTTGACTATAAATTATTTTTGCATATTAATCCTGCTGATCACGTTCTTTATTCTTCTCTGCCCATGTTTATATATAAAAATTCACCCAGGAACACACGGTAAGATGACTTGAAATTTGAACAGCCTTCTATCTGTACCATTTTTGACTTTGCTTGCAGTTTTGCTATCATTCTCGTGCATTGACACATTCGCTAAACTGAACAGCCAATCAGAGTTCTCTCTCTCACCGACAGCCATAGCCAGTAAAAGAAATGGACAGAGCGTTCCCATTGACATCAGTGGCGGAAAGTGAGGTCAATTAGAAGCACTCACTTCCTGATGGCTGAGCGCACTGCACAGGCTCAGACTGAGCTTGACGACGTAGATGTGACGTGAGCAACCTGTCAGACAGTTGTAGGTCGTCTAGTAGTTGTGGAAAGTGAAATCTGAATCACGTTGTTTAAATATTTTCTCCCGTTGCTTTTGGCTCACTATTGGCTTCTCCCCATTCTTCCCCCTTGACTTTATCAGACTTTGTCTCCACGTCCCCCCGACTGTCTGATAGACAGTAAAAGATTGTTTCTGAGCGTCTCCTCCTGTCCATACGGTAATTTCTCAACTCTGCGACAGAGTCACGTTGGTTATGTAATATCGTTAGCCTATTTTTACAAAAACAGCTTCTATGGGCGATAGTGTAAGGTAATGGAGACTTTTATGCATTGTCATGTTTCTTTATAAATAAACAATGGACAAATGGAGTCTTTAAACGCCTCAGATGTAAAGTTATTCACTGTCAAAGTGACTCAAAAATGAATGGGAGTCAATGGGATGCTAACAGCAGGTGATGGCTTGGTTACCAATGACCGCCACTATGGGTGGTACGCTTTCCGAGTGCTAGATTACCCCCTTGCCGACAGCCCGACGCCGATTCAACATGTAGAATCGGCATCGGGCTGTCGGCAAGGGGGTAATCTAGCACTCGGAAAGCGTTAAAAAGCCAGACAGTGTCTGACTAGAGCCAACGATGCGAAACAAACATAAAAAATAAAGTCGGCCGACACTCAAAAATGGCCCAACGTTGCCCGACAGCTGATCGTCTGCTTGATGTGTCCCGGGGCTTTAAAGGCATTTTCGGAACATAAAATTCGGCTTCAGGCACATCCCTACGATTGACTGATACTTTAAAAAAAAAATTATATCGCTGATATGGAACTACCGGTAATATATTGTCTCTAATTTCTAAACAATCTACAGAAGTGTTTATCATTATTATTATTATTATTTGGTTTTTATTATCTTAACATTTTTATGGAATGATAAAAATGTTTTCAAATATATTCAATAGCGGCTATAAGAGTTTTAAAGCTTATATAGTCAATAAGCTTTAATTTTGAATGAGAACTCAAAAACTCTTGTTTTGACATGATATTTTGTCACAGTATTTTTTACTTGTTTATGTGTAGATCTATTTACATATAATCGATTTATAGTTAATATAATAGTATTCAGAAAGGCTCTTTCACATGATCACAGGTAGCGTTGTGAAGGAGTCTTAACACTGAACATTTAACACTTCCCTATCCGTCATGAATACCGTGTTCTCACAGGTTTTGGGGCCCCATACGGGTACAGCGCTGCGGCCGCCACTCCTGCATATGGTACGTATCCCTTCCTTCTCATCCTCCCTTCCTCCAGTCAGGGTCTAGGGTCCAATTCTGCCCCAAATTCCTCCCCCATTTAGCTCTCAAATTGGACTTTCAAACCCTGAAATCATGTCCACAAAAAAATCTCGTAGAGAAACGACTCCCTGGACGATGGAACTGAACCATAACCTTTTGGTTCTTAATTGTGGTTGGAGCAAGACTTGCTGCACCTGGCCTGAGTGTGACTTTGCTCGTCTAGTCTGCCTGCTCGACGCTTGGCCCGTTTCTCCTGACTCTGGGCGGCTCTCTAAGCGTCAGTGTAGTGCTACTGTCTACAGCACACAGTTACACCATTCAAAGCAGCCACTGGGCATGATGGACTGAGAGGAGAGATCACGCTAAACACGCTAAGCAAAGCAAATAAGGGATAGTTCACCCAAATATGAAATTTGTCATCATTTATTTACCCTCAAATCGTTTTGTTGACTTTCTGGGTTCCAAAAAACAACATTGAAATCCACTAGCCTTCATTGTAGAGGCAAAAAAAGCCTTGAAAACACATTAGGGTGAGTAAATGATGCCCATTTTAATTTTTGGAGGGAACTAGCCCTTTTAGACATCATTAAATAACAGTTTAATAGTTCAACTCTGCTAACTGTTCCAGTCTGTGCCGTCTAAAGGCCTATTCACATTAAGAATGATGTAACCTATATTAGCGTCTGCTTTAAATGCTTGAGCTCTTTAGATTCAGGTGGATTCTGATTGGCTTTCAATGGGGGAAATAGTTGTTTCCAATTATTAAAACTTTATATTTAACATTATAGCTATCATTCTAGGTGTGAACAACCCTTTACTACGTGCTTGAATTGCTCCATTAGTAGGAAAATCCCGTATGTAATTTCTGTACAGGTCAGGTGGCTTGTTTATTATATTAAAAGAGATGGTTAGCCTAAAATTTTAAATTCTCGTCATTTATTCACACTCATGCCATTCTCAATCCATCTCTGAGTCCATATAATGCTATTGAATGACTGCCGCTCATTTGGTGCTTGATAAACCACACACAGCAATTGTGATGGTAAACACCTATCCAAAGCCAGACGTTAGGTGTGTGTAAGAAAAAGAAAAACACTTTTTTTTTTTTTAAACTTTCTATAAATCTTTGCTTCCAGTCGACTGTCATATTAGCATTCGTGAGAGGGATGTTGTGACATGACTTTAGTGTGTTTGATGTTCGAGTGAGAAGTAACATGGAAGCCCGGAGGTTATGTCACATGTCTCTCTCATGAACCAGAATACAATTTTATTTTACTGTTATATTTTTACACACACACTCTCACACACACACACACAGTTTTGGTGATTCTTCCAGTGGGGTTTTATGGACTAAATGGCATTATATGGACTCTGAGATCTTGTTTGTGTTTATCTGAAGATGGCATGAGGGTGAGTATATAGTGAGACTGTTCATGTTTGGGTGAACTATCCCTTTAAATTGATCACAAAATAATTTTAAGAATTAATCTTACTAAAAAAAAAAACTTGCTAAATTGACAGCCCCAATTAATATGCTATTAAACATAATAATCTCCAAACGCAAACAAAAAGACTACCTACCTGTACCTACTAGACAAAGCGCTTACAAAGCCGTTAACTGATAAGAAAAGTACAACAGCCTCATTAGATTTAGTTAAGTGCACTTCAAAATCCCAGCAGTGTCTCCGTTGTTTTATATAGAGCAAATTCAGACATGCTTCTCCTATCACCTACATTTTCACACTATACAGTAGAGAAGGCATGTTGAGTACAGAGTTAATTTTGTATTTAAGTACTACAGTAGTAGTCCTATTTATTAATGTTTTGAATTAGCTTTATTTTATTTTATTTTATGTGCGTTCGTCATTATGATTTAAAAAAAAATATACTTCTATTCAGCTATCATTTATATTTGTTTTATATTTTAGTGGTAGTTTAACAAAAATCAGTCTATAGTTTATTCTGTTACACTCCACGCAAACACACCGTTCGGGACGGCCATTCGCACTGCAACTTATAAACACACAAACAGAGGAAACCAATGTAAGGCGCAACTCCTATAGAGATTTCGAAGCACCTCTCCGGTCAAGCCCAGATGAGGATGCTTTGAATGAGCCTTATGTGCAGGGGGGACTAGGTGAGGTGGGCTCAGCGGGAACAAGGGCTGAATTTGGAGGGTTGTTTGCTGGGTTTGTGTGTTCATTCCTCGCAGGATGAGGGAGGGGTGGGGGTTTGATGGGTGGATATGGGGTTGCTCCCAGCGCCCTGGTCTCTGCCTGCCACATAAAGACTGTTCCTTTAGGTGGAAGGTGAAACCTGGTATTGTGCTGTAAGAGAACAGTGTGCCCCTCTCTTTGACGTCTCTCCGGTTTGGTGCCTGAGAGCTGTGTGCATGCAGTAATTCTCACCAGTCATCTTACGCTGTCCAACCCTCTTCCTCCTGTTGCTGCTTTGGGATTTCTAAATGGGAACGACTGTGAGACTACGACTACAGTTCTATTCACACACGCGCACACACACACACACACACAACAAACACGCACACACACACACGGCACAGAATGAACACTCCACATAAGAGTGCCAGCCAGCAAATCACTCCTGTAACCCTCCATGTGCCCCGACCCACACTTCAAATGTATGGTTCAGACACCAGTTTTAACTTTTATTACTTTCAATAAGATAGTTCTGTCTAGTTGTTAAAACTAGGGCTGGGTGATATATTGAATATTTATGGATATTACTCAGTTGATTACAATTAACCAGCACATAAATGGTACAATACCATTGTGCTGTTTTTAGATTTCTTTAAGACTATGCTAGTAAACTAGCCTGTTTATATGTACAAGTAATAAAGATATTTATTTATTAGTGTCTCTGAATAAAAAAGTTCTTTAAAACAGTTCAGAAAAACTGTTTAAACAGGAAAACAGTTCTTTTGATAATTGAATAAAAATAAGGATTGATTACAACGATTACAAATACCTTGATTATTTTAAACTAGAATTTTACTGTATTTTATTGTTGGATTTATATACTCTGAATACAATAAAATATAATGTTCTTTCAATTTGGAAAATATTGAAATAATTACACCATCATACAATGTACTTAACATCACCAACAAGTTGTTGAAATATCAAGCAATCAAATTAAAGAACTGGAACTGTTACATTTGATTTGATCTGCTGTATATCACCCAGCCCTACTCAAGAGCCATTATTCATAAGATGACTAAATATACAATGTAGTTCAGAAGGTAAACTGTATGTGTATATCATATCACATGACAATAGCCAGCAGGTATGTGTGTCGTCTCCTATCAGAATGAATGCTTGATTTCTGCCCTCTCTTTCCACCTGACCTCACTCTTCCTGTTCTCCTGCTCTCCTCCCCTTTCTTGGGTTCATATCCCCATGCTAGGATGAGACTGAATTGGCTCTAGCTTTATTTAAAACAAAAAAACACCCTCGGGTCTTTTATTTTGTCCTGGACTTATGTGGAGTGCTCTTTTCATTTTCTCTCTAGGTTTGCCCAAGAGAATGCTTCTGTTGCCCGTCATGAAAGTGCCCGCCTACCCCGTCCCTCACTACTCTTTCTTTTAGCTCAGGAGTCTACCTTACACACACATTCATGTATGCACACACACACACACACACACACACATACACATACACACTGCGTAAATGTACGCCAGAAGGGAAGGTCAGATAGCACAGCCTTATCACATGCAGGGACAGCTATAAGGGTATTTGTAAAGTGCTTTTTATTTGATCATTATCACATTTGTCTTCTGGTTTTAAACAAATACAGGTTTTATGTTCTTTGGAAAGAAAACTTGAAGGATTTGTACTGTGAATTGTTACCTCATTCTTGGACATTTAAATTATCAGCCTCTTTTATTAACATGGTTTTTCTTGTAGAATGAAAATAGGCTGTCATGATAGGCTTACTCTATGTACGGATATCAGGAGCTGCACTTAAGATGTATAGATCTAATTCAAACTACTGCTTACAAATAAACCTTTATCTTCATCAACTGCCAAGCACTGACTGTTGTATATTTCAAACCTCTTTAGTAAGTCGTGTAGCCTCTATATTCAGCTCTAAATTAATATTTCTTGTAGCTTTCAGATATTTCCGGAAGTTTTAAGGCATGTTCAAGGTTCAATACATCTGGGCAGCATCTTCACATTCTGGTGATGACCACGGACAATAAGTTTGGTTTGTCCCTCAGTTTGTAGTTTGTGAAATTTGCTGCAATACACTTTCTATGTAAGTCGATGTGGTGATACTGAAGTTGTCTAGTCTTGGTGTCGTCCAACCTCCCCCACTCCCTCCCCCCCCCCCCCCCCCCGTTAGCTTTTTGTTTTTTATTTATTTTGTTTTATTTGGTTTAAGTTTGTTTTCGTTTGTTTATTTGTTTGATTTTAGTTTGTTTCATTTGTTTTGTTTTAGTTTTTCATTTTTTTTGTTTGAGTTTGAGTTGAGTTTGTTTTGCTGTGGTTTTGTTTGACGAAATAAAATTGAGTTTGCTAACATGTATAATGTTAAAGCTTTAATTTCAAGTTATTATAATTTAATGTTATATATTTTAATATATTTTTTTATGTTAATTATTTAAATGTAAAAAAAAGAAACTCCCAGTTCAAGACTTCCATTACTCACACATTAATGCACATGCGATTGTTGCTCATTTTTACAAACTGAGGGACAAGTCGGTTCTCTTCTGTGATAATTGACAGCATGTATTGAACCCAGAACATTACTTATTATTTCATTATAGCAGCTTGTTTCCAGACAGAGCTTTTTAAAAGGTTGGACGTTTAAGAATATCAACCTGCAGCTTTTTTAGGCAGCTAACGCATGTCAAGATGGCCTTTAAACCCTTTTCATGCCAACCTGACCCCTCTTGTTGTCCCAATGATTGAATGGTGACCCTGTCTTGAGCTAGTTATGAAACCCATTCATAGTCATGAATTACGTTGGTGTCTTCTCACTGAAAGTTGATTAATCAGGCTTTAGACGTTGTTTTTTCGACTGAACAGTTAGTAGTAAAGTTGAACCATACAAAAACACACAGACAACTCGAACACGGCCCCTCACATGGACACACACCGGAGCCTCCAGTCACAGCCTTACAGCGGAGAATCGAAAGCAGCAACAAGGGATCCATGGAGACATGCTACTGAAATGTCTTATTGTCCTTTTTTGTTTTGACTTCTTGGTGAGTGTCTTATTGTGTGTGATATGTTATTTCATACTCCTCCAAAGGCCAGCACAAGCGAATTCACATGAGGTTCACGTGCGCTCAATTTGCCCAGGGGTCTTTGCTGACCTTTGCTATTTTACTATTATTGATAGAACATTTTGAATTATGTTTTTCATGGTCATTTTTTTTTTTTTTTTTTTTTTTTTTTTAAAGTTTCAGTAGTTTTGGTTGCCTTATGTCTGTAGTTTAATTTATTTCAAAAGTGGTTTTATTATTAGTTATCTGCAATAACCCTTTTAAGCTACAGACGATGGCACACACCTTAAATATAGCATTAGCTTATGTAAATTGGAGGCAAAGACACAAGAACCCTTCCCTGTTTCTACAAGCGTTCTGAATTTAACATTAGTGAAACATCGACTCCATTGGTTCTCTGGACAATGCTTGTGCTGGCTTATGGCTGGGTCATGATCATCGCTCACCAAAGAGGAACTCCATCGCCATGGTTAAAGGAGTGGTCACGATATTTCCATTCATTGTAAATGGATCCCTCGCATTCGTCATGGTCATCCTCAAGTGTCCACTCCGAACCAATGGCCTGTCCTCTTTGGTAGTGATTGCAGTCATTGTACTATACTCTCTCCAAAATCACCACAGATCTGATTTGTCAGAGTTATGTACTAACTACATCTGTATGGAAGCCTCAGAGGTGCCACATACGTTTCACATTTCCTCTGCCTTCTATCAAAGGAATGAGCTCCAAGTTTTTTTTTTCCGTTTTGTCGGAAAGTTAACCGTGCAGCTTAAGTTGTTGATGTCTTTTTTATTAACCTGAGACGCTCCCGGTGCAATGAAAATCCCACGTACAGCCCGAAAGAGCAGAGACCCTAGTATCCACCCCTGTGGCACACCCTAACCCCATTTCCCTCCTGCCATCAGAATGTATATACCGCTGCCTCCTGCCGTGCCGCATCATTAATCGCAGCTCTCTCTGCTCTTGTCCTCACTGTAGGTGGTCTTTTCATTGACAATCCCTTTTACCAGCCGCGGACCATCGCTCCTTTTTTTATTCACTTGGGTCCTCAAGATCTCTTCTCTGACTTCTAGAACCATCAGGTTGTGTGGCTCTAAACTGTCGTACCACTCCAGGCATGACCAGGCTGTCTCCACCGCACAGAAACGGCCCAAACTTCATTCACAAACCCATCCAAACTCAATCTAAGGATCCAAAAATGCACCACTCTTACAAAAGCAATACTCTATTTGACTTGCTTGTCCCGAAACCGGCCGGGGACCTCGGTTCCTCCTTATATAGCAATACACTTGAACTCTTTTGGGCTTTAAGCTTACTTGAGATGTGAATGTTCGGTTGAGTCTTACTCAAACTTGGCATTGCAATATAGTCATTTTCATTTGTATATTCACCACATGTGTATGTGTGGCTATATTATAAATACATGCATATATATATATATGGTCTACGGCACTATAAATATATATGTGTAGATATACCGATGTACTTATGTATATTTATATGCAGTATATATACATATACATATTCTTGGTATTAAATATTTTAGAATTGGAAAGTGATATGTAACCATTATACTAGGATATAACTTTCTTCCAGTTTTATATATACAGTATACATATATATAAATATATATGCTAAGCAATTTAATCTCGTAACTTATTCTTGTGAAAATGCAATATGAAAGCCCTTTTCTTAATCTACCTGTAGTAGATTAGTAATGCTTCCTTCTCTCCGACTCGCCGTGTCTTTCCGTCAGATCTGCGCGTGTGCGTTTTTTGCTCAGTCGACCAAAGTCTGGCGTTCTGGTTGGGTTGAGAGGTCGTCCTCCAAACATCTGGCCACCGTGCCGCCTACATCCACACCTCACAGGCGTACATACAGGTCTTTCTAAAGCACATTCGACGGTAGATTGGTTCACTCTTTCTGGCCGTTGACTGGGATGCATACTCGTACACGTCTTAACGGTATGAGGGGCAGCTAGCGTGACCCGGTCACTTATCCCTGCAAAAGCACAGGTCACTCTCTTTAATGCGGCATAGGTGGCCCTTCATTTGCCTTTCCATTCATTCTGTCATTCGTACTTCTCAGGCCTGTTTCACACTGCACACTAAAGTGGCACACATTTGGACACATTTCAGTGCCCATGTTACAACATTCACATTGCCTGCACAATCATAGCAGAAGCATCTCTGCAAGTTCTCTTGCAGAAAATGTGCTATAAACCTATTTATCAACACAATATTTTACATTTAAAGGCTTTTATACAGTGACAGGTACACAAAAAGGAGTTTCTATTTAGCCTAGTAAATCTGACTGATGTGAAAATGTATTTCATTTACATCTGGATTCAATCACATTTGTGATCATTTCAGTTGCTAAATCCCGATAGCTATTTAACCAATGATTGTTATTAATTTACTCTCCCAGAAATGACTATTTTTCTCAGTAGGGTGTTGGGTGTGAAAGCGCAACGCATGTTTTACTGCCGCTCACACGTGTTGTGAAACAGGCCTCGGGTTAATGCAGCAGCGGGCAGTCGCTTTTTACTTTTTTGCGTTTTTCTTCAGCAGGTCTGTCGTATAGCGCAACTTTAGGCCAACTAATTAATAACAGCACTCAACAAGACTCCCAGATACCAACCACAGAGCACAGAAATGGGAATAAGCTTGACAATATAATTTTAGCTGTGCTATATTCAGATTCGAAGCTATTTGAAGACCCATCTTACCATTACGATCGATTTACTGTAGTCTGAATGCTTATTGTTAAATAATGAAAGTAATTTTTATATGGAAATTTCCTTCACTTGTTAGCTTCACATGTACGAGTAAATAATTCAACCAATATCACTAGGAATGTATTGATGTTTGTATGTCAAAATAGTTGACATTTTACTGTGCTTTTACTGTGAATGTCACTATTTCTCACCGAAACTCAAATGTATAAGGCAAACTAATTGGATTTCACACAAAAACAGGACACAACTGATATATACTTTACCACCCAGCTCACATATATACTGAATGTGTCCCCTTATATAAATTTCCCCATGTATTTATCATATTTTAGCTGTTGTGTTTGAATGTGAAATATTGTAGCTCTCAAATAGGAAAAGATGGGATATAATCACAGAAATACTACAGAATAGTACTAGAATAGTAATAGTACAGTATAGTTCGATAAAAGCAATAGTACAACATACTGTGTATCATATGATATGAACAGTTTAAATATTGTCTGTCATAACGTTTTTTAATTTTTGAAACATTTTAGAAAACAAGTTCATTTTTCTTTTCCCCAACCAGACGAGACTTCGGTCAGTTTTGAATTAGAGCTGGTAAGTCTTGTATGGGTAAGTTTTGTATGGAAATGCAATAGATTTGTGAGAAAAGCGCATCAAAAGACTAAACATTAGATGGCCGTTATTTTTCTTTGAGCTTTATGAATGATCGAACACACAAGCCCCTTTCCACGATCTGACGCCACACCAGCATTACGCCGTTCAAAAGACTGACGCGGTTAACGTTATATTGAGTTAGTCAAACAGAGGGCTTAAAAAGTGTAGCAAAGAATCTTTTCATTTCTGCATTACGTCGATTCAAAGTCTTCCATGGTGTTTGTGTAATCAGTCTGCAAAGCGTAAAACTCATTATTAAAGTCAATATGAAATGAAAATGTGCATTATTAACTTAATACACGTTCCTTGGTTTATTATGAATGATTCATCACTGTAAGTTAAGCTTTCTTTCATCAAACTTTAATAAAATAAATGCCTCTGCAATGACTTTAAGCTGATGTCAATAATCCCTCTCCTCTAATCTGGTTTGTTTATATGTAATAGGCCTACTCCTTCTCATAATCCAATCAATTCACAATGTTAAAAAAAATTAAGCCTTAGCAATTTCACAACCAGAATAAAAGGTGCAATTCCAACAGGGACCCTAAAATATGAGGAAGGGACTATTTCATTTGAAAATACATGATGATGTTTACAGACGTGAGTTTAGAATATCGTTAAATGTTGACTTTAACCAAGATTACCTCATTATATGATTTTTCACACTCTCACATGTGCTGTAAAATTATTACACATTTCAAAGCAAAGCCTTCTAGTCAACGAAGATATTACAGGAATGTGTCATTCATTCAAATAAACAAATCCAGCATAAAAGCCATATAGGCTGCGTTTACACTGCAAGGCTAATGCACTGATCAGATTTTTTGACCAAAACTGTGTTTGTTACGTCTGTTTACATTCACTTTAGACACGACTGGTGTCCAATCTGTTTACACATGAATTACCGGCCAAAGCTATTCTGTTGGTGACCGCTGTGCTATGTGGCATGGTTGACCCTCGGGTTTTGAATGGCTGAGCTATTAAAATTATTTATATGATTTATGTCGGGCGGTACAATGATACCTGCCAGCATGAAGAAGATAGCAGCTGTCATGGATGTTTGCGGCGCACAAGTTGATATATAGACCGGAAAATATTTTCGGGAAATATTTTGACCGAAAAAATTAATCATTTTCGTTTAGATCTAGAATTCTGAATTGAAACAAAGTAGTGCAATACGATTACATTTTGATTGTGAGGCTGTGAGTTTAAATACAGAAACAGCAAAGTTATAATCTTGTTGTTGAGAAATATAAGCTTTGGGTAGTGAAGCCGTTTTATTTACAATTCACGGGCAAAGGTTGAAAACGTGTTACTTTGTGACATACGGTAATAGGATATATCACGATAATGAACATGCACAATATTATCACGGGCACTTCACAATACTGTGAATAATTATTTAGTTATTATATTTTTAATTATAATTATTTTTGTTCAATGCATTTTAAGAGTAATTTTTCCATCAACTGGTTAAAATGCACAACAGCACGAAAAAGCCACGAGCTCACTCTGTAAACATGGCAGAACTAGTGAAGGAATACACATTCACCCGCTGACAGCAGATGGCGCTGATGGAACTACAGAAATGCAGCCGTTAACTTACCTGGTAACCCCGTAAACAAAGAAGCTGCGCTACTTTCTGTTTCTTAAAGCTGTTTTAATGTTTTAAACAAACATTCAGATTTTCGTCAAAGCCCCAAATACTTTTTTTAATATTAATCTGGATGACCAACATGACCTATATTTATTTTTCAGTCACACTTTACATTAAACCTCCATTATAAGTTAATTTATTAATTAAAATAAACTGACAATGAAAAATATTTAAGTCTACTTATTAATCTACAATTTTGTTTGTAATTGCTTTAATGTATTTAGTATTTTTTGTAAGAAAAAGTTATTAAACCTGTTATTGTATGACAACACTTTTATGCAACATATTTCAATATCGTGATGATACCGTGATAGAAGCTTCAGCATTTATCGCAGTGAATATTTGATACACATGCCTAGCTCCACATCTGCTTCATAATACAACATTAACACGCTATCTGTGTTATCAAACGCCACCCTCACCTTCTGTAAATCAAAGTAGAATCGGATATTCATGTTTAGACGTAGATGCCGGATATTGATCTTATTTAAAACCACATTTGGAATTGACTCAGAATGATAAGGAAAAAATCTGATCTTTGTTTATACACGTTTGAAACAAATTCCGATGTCAAACGCGTTTTTTTTTTTTTTTTGTGCCAGTGTAAACGCAGCCATAATCCGTCTTAATAAACATCAGATGTAGCCACATTGCTGCCGTTCTGAAAAAAGCATCACAATCTTCTCCTGAAGTGCAAATATGTGTCTCTTCATGCCAGACTGCTTCCCGACAGCCAGATGGTCTTCATAAATATGTTGTGAGGACTCATTTCAGTTCAGTTCAGATTTTAATTCTGCTCATCAAAGTCGAGCGGAGCTCATCAGCTGCATTTGAATCTCAGTGGTCTATCGTAGGGAGGGATGGGAGAAGACATTTGCACAGCTGCATCTCCTGTCAAATTATGAGTTGAGGCGACGTATGAAATAAAATTCCAATAAAAGACCCAGGGAGGTTTCAGATCCACAAGATTAAAATAAACCAGGCTCGGTTTTCTGGGAGCCATCAAAAGTTAGCTTTATTTCCGATTCTGTTTTTTCGCAACTCGTGTATGATGTCACCATTGTGGGCGGGGCCCAAAGAGACGCACAAGATTGTACGCCACTTCCATCGGCTCTACTCAGGTAGATGTTCAACGCAACTTTCTTCCAGATATCAGATATGGCATCTGCTTCTGCTGTTTTAGCACTCTTTGATTAATTTGTCGGAGCCATGACGCAGCAGTTAGCATGTGTGCTATAGATATCTTGGAGCTCACGTGAATAATGAAGGTCCCTATCGTCTTCACTTTCTCTGTCCAATACAGTAGCAAAAATCTGGATCGAAATCATAATTGGCACTGAATGGTTGATTGGACAGTTTCCTCTATAACCAATAAACTGTTTAAATTTGATTTTTGTTACATTTAATAGACGATTAACTGATTAAAAAGATAATTATTTTAATTTAGTATGCCTACTTTGCAACAGGTTATTAATGGTTCTAATTAGAATAGAGACACTCTATACGTTGGTGCTTTGTCAATGTGAGCAGACAACTTCACTTTTTGATGACTCGTAATTATGAAAGAATGAAGTGATAGAATATGTATAATGTCGCAATGGAAAGGGACTTGTGTGTGGCACTGGATAGCTGGAAATTCAATTTGCGAGCTTGCGATGCAAGTACAGAAATATAGATCCCGTTTCAGATTGAGCAAGCTTTGCAAAATGAATTGCTGAAGTGAATGTTTTCTCCACGTCTCCGATCTCCTCATGCACGGGGCAGATGGGGACGGTCATTTGAGCTGGTTCACGCGTGAGCCGGGACGCTGAAGTTCCCGTTGACTGAACCAGCAATAGAAGCCATGTTTAGGGTTGGAATGTATTTATGTAGTAGAATGTACTTTTAATAGAAGAGCTAACTGCATCTTTGTAGAAACATCCAAATACACTGATATTAATTATTTACCTATATGATTAAAAAATAAAAATAATCATGTGATTGTTTTTTTGTTTTGTTTTTTGGATGGGGGTTGCTTACGCCCATTGCTTAAGTTGATTTACTTTTATTTGTAACTTACGAGCATTGGCAAATCCTTGCTTGTGAGCTCTTCCATGATTCTGTAAATACTCCTGAGTCAGACTGAAAGCAGTCTGCGGGATTCTCAGTTATCCATATCACAACTTTTATGTAACTTGACAAATTATATAAACAAAAAAGTATCTAGATTTGAGATATAAAGGTTAACAATATAATGTGAAGTGGTGATTGTGCACAACTTCTGTGAGCGAGCAGTGCTTGAACATGACAGCAGTAGATGTTTGCTAGCCGTGGTATCAAATTATAAACTATTAGTTGTGAAAATATTATAGTGGTTTTTCTGTCACTTTTTTTTGCCATAATTATTGCTTTTAAAATAAAGTGCTAAATCTCTATAAAGTGTAAACTTTTTTTAAATAAATATATAAAAAACATTTTGATGTGTGGTGTATTTTATTCTGTCTCCGTTCTGTTTTTTTTAATTTTTTTATTATGTCTAGTGCACTACAAAACAGAAGCTTGTTGCGGTTTCACATTTCAGATATTTAGTTTCAGTCTATTTTGTCCATTTTCAAACAATTCTGTCCTGATTTCTTTAAGGGGAGGATCTATGGGCGGGTAAATGTATGGGCTTTTAAAGGGATACTCCACCGCTTTTTCATATTTAATGTTATTCCCTTAGCTAATACAAGTTGATACATACCTCTCTCGTCTGAGTGTGTGCACTTGTTCGCTCTGACACGCAGTGACGATCTGATAGCATTTAGCTTAGCCCACTATCAAGTATGTTGACAAAATAAAACGTGGCACTTTTCTAAGCGGATTAGAAAGGAGAACTATAATGCATGGCGGAATAGCACTTCTGAGAGTACTTCGACTCGGCACAGTAAAAAGTCCCGGCTGAAACATCCTCCCTCACATCTCCCCCTCCCTCTCTCATTTCTGTTAATACGGGGGAGATGTGAGGGAGGATGAGCGATTAAGTGCGTTCAACTATTCGTGTTGTAACTGTATTTCAGTTGAGAAAACGTGGAGGTGTTTGGTCGCTTCTACCTTGATCTCTGTTTGGTACCATAGTGAATGAACTGGGCTTAGTGGGCTAAGCTAAATGCTATCAGATCGTCACCGCGCGTCAGAGAGATTAAGTGCGCACACTGAGACGAGAGAGGTGTGTATCAACTCGTCTTGTTTAATATGAAAAAGCAGTGAAGTATCCCTTTAATATCTTTTGACATAAGGGATTAAATAAGCTTGTGCAATTTACATATGAATGTGACCAGAGATGACAGAAAAACTTATGGAGAGCAACATGCTTTTGTTTCTGCTCTGATACAATGAACATGTGTCAGAAATCAGGAAAAGTGTTGTTGTTTTTCTCCAAACCAAACCTGGGTCTTCAGCCGACAAAACTAGCGCGCTTCCCGTAATGTTTACGCATTAGGTCAGTAGGCGTCTTTTGCGGCTGTTCGAACACCTTCGACCATGTGAGCATCTACGCTACAAAAGCAATCTGGTCGTATGTGTTTTTGTCTACCTCAGGAAGTGGTCGAAAGTGGACAAACTCAATATATTTTAGACCCTGTTTACACCTGTATTTAGGGTCGTCCACTTGCGATCCGATTGACCAAAACGCATCTTAACACCAGGTGTACGAGTACAATGGTCGAACACTGTCCAGTGCAGGAGTCATTAGCTGTGTACCAATTCAGAGGCCGGATCCTTCTAAGTCCGTGAAAGTCGAACCGAGTGTTGTTGAATGGAATGGTCTTGCCTACAGAGGATTGCTCGTCACCTAACAACTGTGACGGCTCCCGTTTTTAGAAAGTTGAAATCCAATCAGAAGTGTAATTTCTCTCAAAAAATTTCTATAGTCACTAGCTTACAATGAATTATGGTGTAGGCAAGGCGGTAAAAGATGTAATCTTTTTTGCCTTGGAAACAAAGGTTGCATTTGGAGGCTGCATTTGATGGAGCCTTTGAATTGGGACAGCCATCGTTGTGCCATTATGACACAATAATTGGACTTAGAATGCAGCCTTAGAAGGATGCATCCTCTGAATTGGAAACACAGGCACTATCCTTCAGCGTTTAGATCCAACCCCGATCACACCTGGAGCAGGGTTATTGCCATTTATCATTTTAGGTTTCAGAAGGATGCTCGCCCCCATTTACAGGCAATATTCACCCTTTATGTGCACCACTTCCCGCACTTTGAATCACCGACAGTCTTCATGAAAGGGTGGACTCGGAAGACGAGGGAGTTTTGGGGTGCTATTTGAAACAGGTCCCTTCTTTTTCCTTTCTGTTCAAATCAGTGCACAAAAATGACCAGAATTCATTCATGATGTCACATGACTTGTAATTCTGGGATGATAGTTGTCTGGGATGGGAGTGATCTTATAATCGACACACCTAGTCTGATATTAGTTGTGTAGAGTGTGCAATGTAACATTGATGGGTCTGTAAATACGAGCTGGGCGACAAGCTTCTGCCCTGTAGCAAGGTTGAAATAAGCGATGTGAAGAATGCAAATCTA
Source organism: Pseudorasbora parva (assembly GCF_024679245.1). Classification (NCBI taxonomy): domain Eukaryota; kingdom Metazoa; phylum Chordata; class Actinopteri; order Cypriniformes; family Gobionidae; genus Pseudorasbora; species Pseudorasbora parva. Next base: position 15,080,959 of record NC_090194.1, on the reverse strand, counting down.
AACAAATCATATCCAGGAAGGAGCAAACAGTCCCGTAAATCAAAAGTTGACTGGAGGGTATGAAATGCCATGAGATTAGATGACATCAAGTCTTTGACAACGACAAACTGTAGACCAAACACTTGACTGGTTTGGGATTGCAAGAGTGACTGAGGGATTCAACACAAAAGGATCAAATAAAAGAGTTTGGGATGTCTGTGTGACATGTGTGGGTCCATGGGGTTTGAAAGGGTTAGACTTGTCAGTCTCTGGTAACCCTGGGATGGGACAAGTGTGGCAGAAACATTCCGGGGAATGTTGGTGTTGGATGACAGGCACTGATGAAATGACAGGAGTCATGTTACGGTCTGCGTCACCGGTGGGATTAAACATCGCCTGCTCCTCATCTCACTACACCGTCACTGAGAAATCAGCTCTACTGTGGCCTACAGTCAAGTTCTTGCACATCGAGGTTGTTTCACACCAAAGTCAGGTCTGAGGTGGAAGAAGGACCAGGAAAAGACCCATATGACTGGCGTCCTCTGAGAGCTGTGGTGAGGTAAGAACTATTTGGCCATGACAGTGACATAATACATGTTGCCAGAATGTAAGAGATCCCAGCTGTTTATTGGACACCACTCATCTGGGAAAACCATTGCCGATTTTTTTTTTTCCCCCTGCAGCTGTTCCTCACCTCCATTGGAAGCTATTTCCGATGACTGAGCAAGCATAACGGCAGGCCTGTGTCAGCGAAACCTGGGCAGAATTGGAGGCACGCTGGTGTTGGGTTGAGATACTCGAGCACAAACTGGTGAGGCTCTGGGTAAATGAGTGCTATCAATGTTCCCCATCTCCAAATGAATTCACTAACGAGTGGCAAGTGAGCTGTGGAGTTTGGTTTCATCGGCGTTGACGTTTAGGTTTGTACTGATGCCAGGTAACTCCCGGTAACAGGATTCCTAAACCCCTTTAGCACATCATCCCAGGGTGATAATTTTACTGGACCGCGTGCTATTTAAAGAGTTAACATGCCATGCTTATAAACAAGCTTAATGATATTAAAAGACATGTAGGACAGCCATTTCCCTGTTTACCTGCCATATGATCAGTGGATAAGTCTATCGAAGCTGGTTGACATACAGTATTAAGGAGACCTATGAATTGGAACGCAGCTCACAAGCTTGGCAACAGTAAGCATGCGAGTGGTTTCAATTCAAAGGGGCCTAATCTATATTCACTACTCCATCAGCGAAACACATTTTCCTCAATCAGAATGAATCCAATCTGATTTCAGATTCTTTTTATGAACTCTATACTTTGCGATCCTTGCCTAGTCGGCATGTTCAGAACTGGAGAAAACCAGCACAATAATGTCGCCGGAGGTGCCGCCAGTGTTATAGCAATTGTTGCCTTGATGACATGTCAGATGAAGAGCTTTTTTTACAATTTAGATAGCCTCTTCCACTGATCACTTTGTAACACATGAGATGTAAATAAATCATCATTCGTTCTCTACTAGCAAAATCGTTATATATAGGAAGACGTGCACTACGATTGATTTATGAATGGGAGAAAATACAACACCCAATATTGCGAATAAGCCCCGCCTTCAAAATGAAACAGCCAATCGTTGATTATTAAAGTCATCATGTCAATGCAGCTGCACTCAGAAGCTTCGGTTGCTATAGAAACAGGCAATCTGTGTCTGAAATCATGTACTTTGTGAGTAGGTACTACATTTGAACTTCTTGACCGTTCAAAAGTTTGTTCTATGTATGAGTAGCCTGACAAGCCAGACCCACATCAAGATGTTTGGTCTGGAAACTCACCATAGACAATCTCAATCCGAGGGGCGGGATTAACGGTTGTCTTTCAAACTGCCTCTGCACGCGATAGGATAGCGCTACAGCAACCAGAGCAACGAAGGTGAGGTGGAGCTAAACTTTTGCCATATCAGTGGCAAAACTCTGAACACATCTTCACTTTTCAAGAATGATTTCAGTGCAGTTCTTTTCTCAAAGAAAAGCTTAACTCCACTGTCGCGGTCAAAGCCGAATCAAAAGACTGCCGTTCATCAGCTTCTTTGTTTACAAGAAGCATGCGGAACTTCCCCAACTCTGCCGTCATTATGTTAAGCCCCGCCCACCAACTCTATACACCCTGTGATTGGCCTGACCAGAGTTTAGTTTTTCCAACTCGCAAGTCTATGGAGAGTTGCTAGACGACACTTGCTGGAAATTAGATTTGCTGCCGTTAGGATGCGCCTAGATTTCTAGGCAGATGCACATATAAACTAAGTGTAGTATGATCGTACTACATCCGCCATGTTGTCGTTATCATGATGTGACCAACCAGCGTCAAATACGTTCCTTCATCTCCATCAAAGAACTTATGTTTACTCTTTGCCTCCATTATAAATCCTCTCCCGTGGCCTCATGGGATAGTAGTGTCCATCGTATGCGCACTTCAGAATCTCGCCGGAAGTAGTAGATCACCCGGGTACTTTTCGCATTACTGTTTTTCGAATACTATTCTGTCCTAAATAGTATTAAAAAAATCGTCACAAATCATAGTATGCTGAAAAGAGTGTTCCAAAGATAACCAGATGGTCTACCTTTTCCGGTTAGAATTCAAAGTGCAGATCGACACACACTCCAATGCAGGGGTGTCCAACCCTGCTCCTGGAGGGCTACCATCCTGCAGATTTCAGTTCCAGCCCTGCTCCAACACACCTGTCTGTAATTATCAAGCAGCCCTGAACACCATAATTAGGTTCAGGTGTGTTTGAATTAGGTTGGAGCTAAAATCGGAAGGGTGGTAGCCCTCCAGGACCAGGGTTGGACACCCATGCTTTAATGGCTGATATTGCCCACAACCCATTGCGAGTTGGACGAGGTTTCGATTAGAACTACAAACCCCGACGTGAGTCCGATGGTTAGAGATCGTCACCACTTTTAGATTTAAAGTATGGAACATTCATTATAACAAACAAAATGCCTAACGCATCTAATCTTAATGTGAATCCGCAAATGACCAAAGTGACCAGAGAAAGCGGTAAAAGGAAACGCATACATTCCCTCGGCGCTTTGTTGCGCTACGAACTTTGATATTTTAATTTTTATTATATTATTAATAAATTATATTATTAATTATATTATTAATATAATTATATTATATTTTATCCATGTATTCTGTTCAATTTTAGTTTGAAACAATAACACTTATAAAGTGACGGTATAGAGCGGTTAATTGAGTCATCGCCTATAGACTTGGAAACCTTGCAGGAAGTCAAGTAGTGGCATAATAGTTATTGCTCATAAATATGTATTCATGAACAGTGCCACCACAGCAGGATTTCTTGATTCGCCTACTAATGAACAACGTCCTTTCAGCTGATATGTTCCATAGTAGACTTCCACCATCAGAAGAAAAAAAAGAAATACTATGGAAGTCAATGGTGCGCCGATGTGGCCTGGTTACAAACATTCTTCAAAATATTTTTGTTCAGCAGAACAAAGACGTGTATACAGGTTTGGAACAACGTGAGGGTGAGTAAATAATGACAGAATTTAATTTGTGGGCTAACTATCCCTTTAACATTGTACCTTAAAGTATTAAGTTCAAATATTAGTTGTTGTGATTCCGATAATTCTATATAGGTATGTATGATGATCTAGGGCATCGTGAGTGACATTACATTTATATTGATTTGTACACAAATCCTGAATTGTCCCCAATTGTTTAATTCATAGATACATTACGTCATCTGCATTGTTTTTCAGAAATCTGGTCACACTTGCATTTGAGTTTTAAAAATATTAACTGAATTAATATGAATTGTTTAATTAGATATTTAAACTGTAAATTAACCAAATTACAATTACACATTGATTACGTCAGTTAAAAAGGTGATGTTATACTCACACAACTTCACAAACTTACATTAGCCTGGCTAATTCATTTCCATTTGATTAACTGAGATACGATACCGTCCTCTTCTCGTGTATCTTTTTAAATGAAGTATTAAAATGGGTTCTACTAAATTACTCGTCTTTAATATACTAAAATGTGTGTTGTAGCGGAAGTATGTTGGTGTTGATCTTAAATGTGTCCTGGAAACAATTAGAAATGGCTAATGACTTATTTCAAACCTTTGTGAAGGGTGAGGCTCACACATGAACAGACAAGAACGCAGGAGACGTGTTCAGAGGTTTATACTGAAATTCATGGAAGTATACACAATGCATCCTACACTATTACCATGTCCACACGCACATAATGCTGGGTAAAAGGTACATTTGGCATGTAATGATGAGACCGCAGTTTGAAATTTTAGACAAAAGCAAAACATGAGTTATAATCTGTAGCACAGTACAATTAGGCAACATTAGTACAGTTACCAAATAGTTGAAATATAAAATTAATCAAAAAACAAAAAAACCATATACTTTATTTACAACCCAGTGCCTTTTAGAACGGCCTCATTTGTCTTAACAGGTCTCAAGGACCCTCTTTATCAATGACAATAACTCTAGCAAGCTTGATATCTATATAAATATGTTTGTAAGGTGCAAAGACCTTTCCCTCAGAGAGTCTGTTTTACGCACGCACACACACACACACACACAAACAGCCGCAGGTTCCTTTATCTCCAGATGTGCTTTCCGATCAGAGCTTGCGCTCACTGCATAAGTGCTTCCTGTTAGCCATGATCAACAGCTACTCTACAGGACCTTTAACCCTTCGGTCACACGCAGCCCTTCATAGATCTGGCCGCACATGGCTGTACATATACACAATGCCTATATCTCATCATATACCATTTGCTTTTGCTAATATCAGAAGAGCACCAGCTAGTGGTTTGAGAAGGAAGCGAATTAAAAGTTCACTGTACAGTGTGCTACCTGTCTACTTCCTGTTTTTAGTCTTACTTAGAGAACCACAATATCGGCCAACATACGCACACGCACACGCACGGTACAATAAAAGCAGACCTCAGTCATACACATGCACACCATCAACACATCTGCCCTCCTGGCACAATAACCAAAGTCACGCTAGTTTTCCGGCAGCACTTGTACCTTATGTTGACTCGGAGTGTGTTTGTGCAAGTAGTCTTGAGTAGGTCAGTAGATAGAAATGTTAATATCCCCCAGAAGACAGTTCAGTCAACTACACGCCCTACTCCTTTTTTTAACATCAGTAGTAGAAAGACTAGCGTTAATGTCTCTTTTTTTTCAGTAAGTAAGTGTGTTTCAAATGGGGTCACTGGTACCCTAGAAGTAAAGTTTTTGTTTTTACAAAAGGAAAGAAAGGAGAGAGAAAACCCATTTTGTTCGCACTGTTCCAGCTCCGGAGGAGAGGATGGGCGCTGGAGTGTTTAGTCTCTGGAAGTCTGGTCCTGTTAGACGCTCTCTTTGCCTTGAGCTCCTGTCACAGTCTTGATGGAGCTTAATGTCCTGTTGAACCACGTCTTTTTGGCTGCTTGGACTTCGTTTAGAGCCAGACCCAGATGATGCTCCAGATCCTGAAGAACACATATTGGTCAAATTTATTCAAAGTGACTTCAGGTGAGCTTATAGGGACAGTAACATGATGTGAATCAAATCTACAAACTATTTAACCACTATATCGAACCATATATGCTGCAAGCATCAACAAGAGCTTTAAATGATCAATGCTGGCAAATGACCATTGTATAAGCTATAGCTAGGTGTGCATTAACGGTTTAAGTTCACGAATCAGATGTTTTTTTGACCAAGTCATGCATTCAAATAATTTAATGCACAACTAGCTATGGATCATGTATAGTTAAAGAAATATATATATATATATATATATATATATTAGTCAAACCAAAAATTATTTAGACACCAGATAAAAAATGTTAATAGTGGGTGCAGGACACTATAGTTCAGTTATGTAAGTGAGGATAGCACAATAAAGTAAACTGTGACTATTATTATACCCAACAATTATTCATACACTGGACCACCAGTAAACTATATACAAATTTGGGACCACAATTATTCAGATATTTTGACCTGACCATGTGTTTTATTTTTTTCTTTAATTGCTAATGCGACCTTTTACACCACAGACTGAACAAAACATTGGTTGGTCATTGGTTGACCTAAATTGGTATTATCTAATTGGTTGATTGTAATCCATTACATACCTTTCTATTAAAGTCATCTGACATAATCAAGCTCCTGTCATTTTTTAATACCATTTTGCAAACTCTAGCAAATAAACTATGATAATGTGAGAAAATCTTGAAGGTGTGTGAATACGTTTTGATTTGACTGTACATGTTGGATATTTACTTTAAAAAAATCAGGTTTTTAAACTATGTTGATATGTACAAAAATGTCACATGGTGGAAAATAGCTCATATATTTAGTTTTGACCATTTATGTAATTTTTCGTCATTTGAGACATTTCCCTGCAGTTGACGGAATTGTGTTGTGTTTTCTGTGTTTTCACTGTTATGCGGTAGGGGGCGCTATTACACATCTTCTGAAAGAGTACAGAATCTACAGATCAAAACACGTGAAAAAAAAGCAGAGCCAAGCTATATATGTAAAAGAACACTATCATCAACATTAAACAGCATATAAAGCCAAACTGCCTAATGTTATCGAATATGATTTTGACCCAAGATGAGCTACAGGACGGATTAACTTAACGTTGTCTTTGACAAAAAAATAGGTTATCTCAGCTTTTTGCTCAAAAAGGTGCTTTTTTATTAATCTTTCCCACATTCAGATGTTGATTCAAAAAAGAATGCATTAAGCTAGAATGTTTAAGTCTGTTCTTTATTTTGATATATTGCATGTTCAGATATTTATACAACAAAATATTCTGGGGGCCATGAAACTTTTGTGTTAAAATGATAAATAATTAAATAAATTTTTTAAAAACACTGGCGGGGAAAGAGTTAATGTCATACCATATTATAATATGGTAAATGGACACAAACATGCTTGAGAACGAAAAACCTCGAATTGAGAACGAATTGGTTTTCACGCATCACACAAGCATGTTTGAGCCTCCGTTCAGCATGTGCTCTTCAATAATTATAAAGATATATTCAATCTGACCATATAAAGCGATTACATCTCTTCAGAAGACTTGGATTAAACCGCACCATTCATATGGATTACTTTTAAAAAGTCTTTATGAACTGTGTGTCAATGTTTTAGTGGAATGGACTTTCTTTAGTGAAGGTACAGAAATGTTTCAGCTTCTATAAATTTTTTTTTTTTTTTTTTTAAAGTTTCAAGCCTTAGTTTGCACACTTTTTCATGCAAAGTGTTTAACAGGTTGATCTGCAAATAATGGAGACGTCACCAAGCTGCACGCCAATAACAGGCGTTTCGTATGAATTATTATTAATATAAGTTTATATCACATCACTTATGGGTGATTAATCAGTCGGTGATAAGTCATGACAGTGTAAATTGGAAATTGTTGCGTCTTTGAAAGACTTTTGGAGGAAGATGAGGAACTACATCCGCTTTAATGCTGTTTGCGTTAACATTGTGTGTTCATGTGTGGGATGTCAGGTGCTGTGTTTTCGGGTACCTGGATCTTGCACTCCGCCTCCACCAGCTGTAGTTTGGTCTGCGCCAGCTCCAGCTCCATCTCCCTCAGCTGGTTCTTCAGCGCCTCCTTCTCCTCATCCGTGTCCTCCTCGCTGCCTTCCTTCGGAGCTCTGAGCGCCTTCAGACGGCCCTCCTTACTGAAGAGAATGCTGCACTTCTCACAGCCCTCCACCTTCATCTGTACAGACACACACACACACACACACACACATTAAACCTCATAACCCTTCCACACAAACCTGACAACGACCAAATTACAGGCACAACTCGGCTGGTTATTAACACTAAATAAAGCACAGCAGGTGATCAGGACAAACCGCTGCAGCTCGTACATTATCTTGCTTATTACAAGGCTATCTACCAAATAAATGACATATTGAAATGAGTTAAAGAAAGAGAGCGCAATCACGTCTTTGGTGTTTCCGTAGTTTCTACAAAACAAATCACAAATCCTGGTTACAATTGCTTATTTCTCTGGCTTTAAACATTCTTGGAGACATTTGGGATAATATCAACAAAACATGTATCATTGTTCTAGTGGGTTTTGGATATTTAAACCCAAAAATCTTACATATTGTGCCTTTAACAGCCAGGGGGAGAAAAATCACCATGTTTTTAGGAATAAAATTAGCCTGATGTGGTCATACTCAATTCTAGTCAGGATATGAGTCTGAAACTGCTCCATTGGGCTGTGATTATGGGGCGTGTTTCAACCGAACCAGGAAAGACCTCAATTGGACAAAGCCTTACAACCAATCAGAGCAACAAAGCTGTTTTCCATGTCTGCGGGTTGAAGCGACTTCAATTATGAATTTTAGCAGGCAACCTTGCTAAAATATCACACGTTACCCCCCAAATGGCATTTTTCCAGAGAACCCCCCTGAGAAGCTAATGGTTTGTGCTAGTAGTTGGCGGGTTTTGTTCTAAAAACTTGGCAACCCTACCTGCACGCACGCTGAAATGAACGATCTTTGCCGGTGTTGTAAAAAAAAAAGAATTTAAGGATACACAGAGTACTTACCAACACAATCATCATTTCTGAGAGAAATAGTGAAGGTGAATGCAGATACAAACAAGCTCTCCGTTTAGGATTAGAACAAATATAACCCAAGCCCCTTTGATGACGTGATGATTACGTTACTGTTGATCATCTGTCCGTCATCGTCTAAAGCCTGTCCTGACAATTTCATTGGTCCGAACAGTTTCTGTTCGGGCATAATTATTCCTCTATAGATCAAGTCCAGACCGAACCGCCCAAGCTCAAATGTTGTGGGCGGGGCTGAGTTCGGCTGGCATCCAGGTTAGAATAAAATATTTTGATTTAGGAATCAAGAGAATGATGTGAACAACCCTCTTTAGAAAACAGACAGGCATAAAATAATAAACTAAAGTTTTCTGTACGTAAACTCTACTAAAGTGATTTCTGGCTTTGTCTGTGTATTAGGAAAAAACAATCATTTCAAGAAAATAATTAAAATTGTGTAATTGAAATCTACAAACGCAAATAGATAAAGTGCTATAAAGGAGTATTGTGAATGTTTTCTTTCCATTAGTCTGAAGTCAAATAGCCCAACATCTCAAAATTGACCAGAGTATGGTTCTCTCGTAGTCTTTCCGTTTTTTTCCTCTTATTTTAAATAAATCTACATTATAATGTTTTTTTTCATTAGAGTGCTACATTTTAGGTGTGCCAGTTGTATATAATTATAATAGCAGTGCAGCAATAATATTAAGTTATCTGCCATAATGGGGTAAATATGAATACATTCCTCCATCAAGCTATGGACTGTGTGTGCGTGTGTGTGTGTGGGCATGTTTTTGTGACATATGAGGACATAAATGTGTATAATGACATGGGTATGACATAGGTATTACAAGGAGAGGGTGAAATATGAGGACATTGGCCATGTCCCCACTTTTCAAAATGCTTATAAATCATACAGGATGAGTTTTTTTGAGAAAGTAAAAATGCAGAATGTTTCCTGTGATGGGTAGGTTTAGGGGCAGGGGCAGTGTAGGGGGGATAGAAAATACGGTTTGTATGGTATAAAAACCAATACGCCTATGGAATGTCCCCATTTGTCACAAAAACAAACGTGTGTGTGTGTCTCATCACCCACCCGGATCTTCTCTAGCTCTCCTCTGTTGGCCGTCTGCTGTTTCTCCAGTCGTTCGCTGAGCTGGGAGCAGATCTGAGACACAAACACACAGAGGTCAAGGGTCAGCAACGCTCAGGCTCACAACAATACACTACATATGCTTTCTGTTCAAGAAGAGGACGGAGAACGAGGCTTACGGTACAAGGTCAACTATTATGATTGGAACATACTATCTTTCAATCTATCTCTCCTGTTACAGGATATCACATTTTCCCTCTCTCTGTGAAATCCCAGCATCCTCTTACAGTAAGTGCACTAACTGCACCACACACCTCAGGTCAGTAGGACATATCAGACCAAGCGTCCAAGTCTCTTCTTTTTTTTTTTACCCCACAGTAAATCCATTTCTGATTGGACACTTTGATCAATGGGGTTCATGCATTCTTTCCCAACCCGGCATCAATCCTTTGCAAGGCTGCCGTTGGATCAATGCGGTCAGCTCAGCATAGCTTAATTTGGTGAATACCCTCATTAAACATGCATTCATCAGCAGGGAGGACGTCGCCTCAAATGAATATTGAATGAATGAATGAGCAGGGATGACGCAGCCCAGAATATTCCTGTTTTACATCTGACCCATGACTCAGTGGTTAAAGCCCAAAGTATATATCAGTTTTGAAGTATCTGTACAGCCAAATACATAGCCAAAGTGTACTCCATTAAATATCATGAACAAACACAGGCGCTGTCTGAGCTATTTCTCTCCAGAAGGTATGAGCTACAAAAAAAGTCAGACAGAAAGAGCAAGACTGATATTTACTGAACGCAGAACGAACCTCGCAAAAGACTTTAAAAAATGCTGGTTGAAATAAAATGCTGCGTGAGCTAAACCAATCAGCATGTTCAGCGCCCAAGTCCCACCCTTGAAAGTTCCTGAACTTTGAAAAAGTACTACCTCGCGAGCAGGGCCGCTTGGAGGGGGAAATATTTACCCTAGTTCCTGCGGTCGAAACACAACGCTGTACCATCCCAAAGTTCCTGGGGAAAGTTCCTGCGGTGGAACCGCGGCTATAGACTGTAAAAAAATGTACTTAGTGTCTGTGACGTCACCCATAGGATTCTGAAAAGCAGTTCTGAAGCGTAAAGTAGGGCCGAGCTGCCCGTTGCCATCGTGGCAGTGCGTCATCGCGAGTCACTTCCAGATAAACGACAATAGGAAAAAGGCGGAACCTGGGCGGAGCTGAGGTGGTGATGACCAACAGACAAACGACAATCCACTTGTCACTCAAAATGGCCACCCCCTTACTTAAGCAGAACTTTATATAATGTAAATCAATGAGTTTACATTATGAGTAAAACACAATTCAAAGTAAAATGTAAAAACGTGGGATCTACTCTACTTTGCAGCAATGCTGCAATACTGCTGATTTATTTTTGTCTGCGTTATTTTAATTCTGCTGAGGTCACAAAATTTTGCAAGAACACGATTCATTTTAGCTTGCATCAATGGAATGAGACGTGTAGTGCGACACCTTAAGGATGAAATGTAAGTCACACGTACTGTATGCATAACCTAGCGTACATGTAAAACCTGGGTTTATGTTGAATGCTGGTTAATTCTGCCTCCCTCGGTCTTCTATCTTCCCAAAAATCTAATGTTGCTCTCCACTATAATTATTAACATCAAGTGATGTATTTTTATTTGCCTATGTTATCATCCACCAAACAAAAACTGTAAGACTGATCACTTAGAAAAGTAGTAGCGTGTTGTATCCCTCCTCAACAAGACATGAGCTAACAAACTAATATTTTGAGAATATTTCTGAGCTACTCATTAAGTGACAGATTAAAAGATATGAATTGATGGGACATTTTTATTAAACAGAGACGTTTAATTAAAGTCAAGACACATTTTGTGCTGCACAACAACAAGTATTTTGTTCTAGCTTTGAGTTTTCATAGCCTTGTCTTCTGATGGCAGATGTGTTAAACTTTTCCTCCTCACACTAACGAGTGAATGCGTGTTCATTTTACACCGGGAAGCCATCCAGCATGATACCTGCAGGCTTTTGACGCTCATTGTGTGCCGTCTGTCTCATACAAGCAATAGGAGCGCGAGAGAGAGAGAGAGAGAGAGAGAGAGAGAGAGAGAGAGAGAGAGAGAGAGAGAGAGAGAGAGAGAGAGAGAGAGAGAGAGCTGGTTCAGCTCAGAGGACACCATTATCATGCTCCACCATGAATCATGCTGTCAGCGGCCCCATTAAAATGAGCTCTGCAGGGACAGCAGCTCAACTATTTTTACAGAGAAGCTCTCATACGGCACTGAAGTTGCCACTTTCAGGCCAGACTCTCCTCTACACTCAGACATCAGATCAGCCCTTATCCATACATGAGCATGTTAAACTGCTCTAGTTTAGACTTAAATGTTTACAGGAGCATATTGAGCCTTTTGGTCTATTTACTGTGCTCTATTAACAGCTATTTTGGGCTATTTCTGAAAACAAAATAATTTGGAGTTATTGCTAAGTGGTTGGCACACATGCACAAACTTACGGAACTATTGCCCTATTATTTCCTGCATTCTTTCTACTCATTTGTCAGTAAAAATGACAAAACAGCCAAAACTACAATAGAACACGGCTGAGGCCAAGCACAACATTGGGACATTGTAAGCAAGAATAGATTGGTTTGGTAAAGGCCATTTCAATTTAACGGCCATTATTTCCAGCTTATAAACCTTTGTCCATTAGGTCAGGGGTTCTCAAACCTGTCCTGGCAACCCCTCATAAGTGCACATTGGGCATGCCTGGACCCTGGACAGGTTTGAGAACCACTGCATTAGGTAACAGTGCTAACCAATGTAACCTGGTATTCTCATTTCAATGTAACAACAAATACATACAATGGTTTATGTCAATATGCATCACAGTTGTTGGTTATGTAGAAAACTTCCCAGATTTGGTATCAGACAGTTTTGGTAAAGATTCAAGAAACATTGAAAGAGAAGTAGCAACAACATTTTAAAAGTGAATTAGTTTAAAGCTACACTGTGTGATATTTTTCTCCATCTAGCAGTGAAATGGTATATGACCATCCAGTGAATAATAGTTTCTGTTCCTCTCAATTCGTTTTAACTCCTACGGTGGCCGATTTAGTCCAAGATTAACATGGCAATCCCCCTCTTCACATTCGACACGGTGCCATCGAGTGTTAAAACGCGAAAGGCGAAGCTTGAATTTACGGGTATGTCCCTCTTTGGCTAATGTACTTTCAAGATGGAGGAGCAACATGGCGACCAGCATTCAAACCCCTCACCCGTATGTATTTTCAATGGCATATTATAAACTTACGAGAATACTTTATTACTTGAAAGAAGTAAATATACATTAATGAGCACATATATTTTTGAAAGAACTAAGTGTTTTTAGCTAAGAATAAACTAAAAAAAGTTACACAGTGTAGCTTTAAAATTAAGAGAAGTTTACAGGAATTAAAAAAACAGCAGGTTCTATGAAATGCATGCGGTGAAGATGCATCACTTAATTTTTACAAATGTGTTTTTAGGCCATGCTTCCTGCGTCTTTGTTGATACCGGATCAATGCATCCACATTATGTCATAAATGACATGCACTCCGGTTAACAAGTATATAACTCCTGTTTCTGTCCATGAGCTCCCTCTGGTGCTCTGACTGAAGGAATATCAGTATAGTGAGATGGGAGAGATCACTCAAACCTCCCTAGATCGCATTATTTCGTGGAAAATGAAGAGAAGCGCTCATTCTTTCTAAAGTTCCATGACAAAAACATTTAATATTTCTAAATGTGTAAACCTTTGGAATTAGAAACATAAGTCGCACAGGTGTATTTGTGGAAATAGCCAACAAATACATTTTGTTTAAAAAATTGTCAAATGATAGATGTTTCTTTCATGCCAAAAATCATTAGGATATTAAGTAAAGATCATGTTACATGAAGATTTTTGTAAATTACGTACATTTATTATTAGTAATATGCATGGCTAAAGACTTCATTTGGACAAATTTAAAGGCGATTTTTACAATATTTAGATTTTTTGCACCCTTTATTCAGTTTTCAGATTATGTATAAAAATCTATTTTAAAAAATTGACCCCTACACTGTAAAAAATTATTTAGAAAAAAAGTTACCTGGTTGCCTTTAAATTTTGAGTTCATTGAAATTAAAATTTTTAGTTAATAAAATGAAAAAAATGAGATTTGACAACCTTTATTAAAATATTATTAAAAGATTTTGTAAGCATATTGGGTAATTGTGTGTGTGTTTTATTTCTGATGATGCAGTGAAACATGCCAAATAGTGCTATTCTAATGATTTATCAAATTTTTTATGTGGTTCAGATACAATAATATTTTGAGTTTCTTTTTATCAAACAAATGTCCTTCATTGTATCAATTCAAATTTTTACTTTCAATTAACTCAAAATTTTAAGGCAACCAGGTTACTTCCTTTTTGAAGTTAAACCAACAAAAACCAACAACTCAATAAGTATGTTCTCTCTTTTTATGTGAGATTATGATAAATATCTGTATAGTTTGATTCTGTCATGTTCGGATTGCCATTTAGCTAGTTTTCACTCAGCTGGTGAAGTTGTGTAGTTGTGTGACATTGCTCTACGGAGGCGTGTTAAGGGCGTGTTTTAGGGCAGCTCTGCAGGACTACTGGCCCGACAGTGGAAACACAGCTTGATTTTAGTCTCATGGCTCGAGATTCAAGGCTTTTGGCCCCGCCGGCACATGGTTAACCCTGGCTCGTGCTGGCCGGACAGTGGAAAAGCAGCTACTGATACCATACTTGCCAGCTGGGATACTGAAACCCGCCCTAATCAGTGCGCCAGACTTTTAACCATCTGGTTCAAAGTCTTGCCATAGACTCCCAGCCAGAAGCAGCAGCAGAAGAAAAAGATGAAAAAACCAACAGATAAAATATGTGTCAGTGCCTGGTCCCTGAAAAACAACAGGCGTATTGCAGCGAGTCTGCTACAGACTAATGGGCTCTGTTCCTTAAGGGATGAGTTAAGTTATGCTGCATGAAACAAAAGTAAAGGGTAAAGAAGGGAACAAAAATAACAGTAGAGGAATAACAAGGACATGCACAAGAAAGTCTTGGGAAGAAAAGTCCTGGGTTTGATTCCTAGGGAATGCATGAACTGATAAATGTATACCTTAAAAGCACTGTAAGTAAAGTTGAAAAAAAAAAAATGAAGCAACCATTTGGTAGGGCAAGAGAAAGCCATATAGTAAAACTGATATGCATTTATAGAGAGTCTCAGTTAAGTGTTTTATGAAGGTAATTTAAATGGACTATGGGGTGTTTTAAGATGAGAAATGACAGAGGCTGGGACATTTAAACTGATTTAGGGTTTGAAGCAGCCAATGGGGGATATTGGACTTCATTATAGTGATAGAAGGCCATTAGAATCAGAGTAATCTCAAATAGAAACATCAGACCATGCTCACTGGGGACACACTGTGTGTGTGTGTGAGTGAGTGTGTGTGTGTGTGTGTGTGTGTGTCTGTGTTTACCTGTTTGTATTCTCCAATGATGGAGCCGTTCTTCTTGATCTCAGACTCAGATTTATCCAGTTCTCTCCGACACATCTCCTTCAGCTGAAACACAGATGTAGATGAAAGTCAAATATAATACAATCAGTCATTTCACAACAATACTATATTTAACCCAAGTGTCCCCTCTGGGAGACTGTCTATCTAAGGACAACTGTGTCCACAGGCTGTACTAATGCAAGACCTGTCTCAGAGGCAACACAGCAATCTACTCAAGCCAACATCCAGCATACCATAAGTCTGCCCTCTCCAGGGACCATTCCCTGATATCACTCCATCCAAAATACAGACATAAATACAGCATATCAACGGGAAACTCATTATGGGGTTATTGGTAAAACTCACTAGATATTCCAAAAGACACATTTATGTTTCTCATGCCAAAGTAAGAATACTTTGTTGTGACATATGAGGACATAAATGTGTATAATGACATGGTTATGACATAGGTATTACAAGGAGAGGGTGAAATATGAGGCCATTGGTCATGTCCCCACTTTTCAAAATGCTTATGAATCATACAGGATGAGTTTTTTTTAGAAAGTAAAAATGAAGAATATGTCCTGTGATGGGTAGGTTTAGGGGTAGGGGAGAGAAAATACGGTTTGAATAGTGTAAAAACCATTACGCCTATGGAACGTCCCCATATGCCACAAAAACGTGTGTGTGTGTGTGTGTGTGTGTGTGTGTGTGTGTAAAATCGTAAAATCAAATCATAATCATTATTTTATGGAAAAAGTGAGTTCTCTGATTGGTGGAAATCACTTTAGGAATATGGGTAGTGTACTTCAGTGAAGTTTACTCAATCAACAGTTTTTATAATCAATATGTATTATGTATTATTTCAGAATTGGAAATGGGTGAATTGGAGTGTATAGTGAAGGAAAAACAAATCAAGAATAGTTAAACACTTCTGAACACTCAACCTGAAGTGCAACATGTTCCTGGATCAACAAGCTTGTTGATTTTTGTAACAACATTCCAATCAACTAATCAGATTTGAGGGTTCTGATTGGGTTCTCAAGTGTACTGTTTTTGTCATGTTATTAGTTTATTTCCCTATTATTTTCCTCTGATTCTTAGGGATAAGTTATGGGTAGGGTTAGGTTTAGGGGTAGGGCTATAGTTAGAATTACATTTTCGGACAGGAATGTTGATCCAGAATCAACAAAATATGTTAACCCAGGAACGCGTGCGTCTAACTTGGCTAAATAAGGACGTGACCTCCAATAATGTTTAAGTAGCATCTCAGGATGCACCTCATGAAGTTAGATGAGAGAATAAACAGAGTAAAATGAGCTGGAATCTAGGCAAAGGGTGTTAACTTTGAAAATGATCAAATACAAAATGAGATTTTGTTGGTCAGTACATAATTCCCATACTCCAATGTGTGCTATTTCATAGTTTTTGTAACTATGAACTACTATTCACTATTTTGATCAGTAGTGCATATAGGTTTTGGGTAGTGGCGGAGGTGTCGGACCTGTGCAGACTCTTCCTCCAATCGTCTCTTCTCATCTTCCGAGTCCACCAGTTTCTGCTTAGTGATGAGAAGCTCTTTGTTGAGCGCATCAGATTTCTCCTCGGCCTAAAGGAAAAAGGACACACTGTTTGTTAATATATGCACCAGAGGCCACAGGTATGTATGAATGTCCCCAACTGCTAAAGCTAAACCTGCAATTTTAAAAAAACAATCTTTTAAAATAGCTTTAAAAGTGACAAACTGCCTGAAAGACTTACGTTGTCCAGATCTTTCCTGAGGGCGATCTTACTGCTGACCAGCTCATGCGCCAAATCATCATTTTCCTGTTCCAGACGCATGTTAGCTTCCTGTAGCCGCCGGTTTTCTCTCTACAGAGCAGACACAGAGTGTGAGCGTGTGACTCAGTCACTGTCTTGTGACAGTCACTATAATGGTTAACTGTGCTGGGAATATGAAGAACCTTGGAGAAGAAACCTGATTAAAAATTGACCAGTTAGAGGGAAATATGTCAGAAAGCAATTAACACACTGACTGGACTTTCAGTCCTCCGGCTATTGTACTAAGAGCCTGTTAAAAAGCAAGTGTGTGTGTGTGTGTGTGTGTGCATGTGTGCATGTGCGTGTGTGTGTGTGTGTGTGTGTGTGTGTGTGTGTGTGTGTGTGTGTGTGTGTGTGTGATTATGCACATGACGGCAGTCTGGTTGGCAGTCATGGGAGCTGGATGTATGGCATGAGCCTGGTTTCACAACAAGGAAATTTGAAACATCTCTTCAGTCTGCTTCTTTTAAGTGATTGTTTTATTACAGCAGAAAGAAACTCTAGGCCCAAAATCACAATGAATGGGGACTCTAAAAACTGCAGAAAGCACTGTCTTAATATACGCATGTTGAAATGTATTATTACACTTACGTTGCTGATGTCAGGAAATGTGCAACCTAACCCAGGTCCTGTGACAGATATGATATTGCTGCAAATCCCTGCTGATTTTTTAAAGAGGTCAGGTATTGGTTTTGTGCATATAAATGTGAGAAGTCTATTACCAAAAATTTAAATGGTCAGAATTTGGGCAAATCTACAAATGTTGATATAATGGTGTTATCTGAGACTTGGCTGGGTAGATCCACTCCTGATAGTTATATTTATATGGAGGGGTATAATTTATTTCGTACTGATCGTCGCACTAAAGTCTATGTAAAAAATTGTTTGCATGAAACAGTACAATTATCCAAGTCTGTACCTAGACAAATTGAATTGCTAGTGTTGAAAATTTTGCTTTGACAGTTGCGGGATGTTATAGACCTTCTTCTGCGCTAAAGGACACATTGTCCTCATTGTCTGATTGTTTGTCAGTTATAAAATATACAGAATTGGTTCTAATGGGGGACTTAAATTGGGACTGGCTAACAACTGCATCTGATCAAATTAAAAGTTTTTGTGATTCAGCAACTAGGCCAAATCCTAAACATCCTGAAAAGTCTACGCTCCTTGATTTGTTCTTAACAAATGTACCGCAGAAATATAAATCTACTGCTGTTTTTGCAAATGATATAAGTGATCACTGCGTTATTGCTGGTGTGAGAGATACCAAGATATCAAAATGTAAACCGCGTATTATAATTAAGAGAATTCTGAAGTCGTTTTGTAAACAAGCTTTTTTTATTGATCTTAATCTCTGTGACTGGACCAGGGTGATTTTGATACCGGAGCCTGAAATAGCATTGAAATATTTTAAATCACTATTTTTGGACCTTTTAGGAAATATAAGGTTAAAGGGCGTGATAATCCGAGGTTTTCAGAGAAATTGTCTGATTTAATTCATGACCGCGATCTTGCTTTTACAACATTAATGGTGCTCAGATTGTATAATTTCTTGAAGAACAATAATTGAGGACAGAAAGTTTGGGTGAAAGCTGACAAACAATGGATAATATATCAATATTTTACAGATTTAATGCTTGTGTTGTTAAGCTTTCCACTGTACGCTTTTACCGAGTGTGACGGCTTAGATTCATCTCGCGATCGCCATTCATATCAAAGGTATAAAGTCCTGTTTTGATTTGGCATGTTGTCATTTGTACTCCCGACATAAAGACCATACCTGTACATTGACGAAAACCCTTAGACCTTTCAAATTAATATTATTAGACAGTGGTCCATATAGGTAATGTAGCAAAGGTAAACAACGTGACGCCAAGCCTTAAAGGTGAGTCAATGCACTTCAAGGGATTAATAAATGCTTTTGAAGTATTTTTCATTGTCATGTTAAGAAATGAAATCTTAATAAGTGAATAATTGTGAATGGTGAAATTGTCTAGTGTTTTTCCATACATTTTCTTGTCAAAAGATGAAAAAGAGCCATCACAAACTTCAACAAAGGGATTGTGGGCAATATAAGCATGCCTGGATACGCACTTAAAAAAAATCTAACAAAACAAGCACAAGACCAGGGCAACTATAATGATGCTCTAATTGTGATATTGCATACTATTTAAGACCCAGTGTCTTGTTGAATTCAAACTGCGTTTTTACTGTGTGTGTGTGTGTGTGTGTGTGTGTGTGTGTGTGTATACACATTCAACCATGTGAGACTGTTCCTAAATGATCAGAGTAATTCCTAGTGAGCTGGGCTCAGGCTAACAGTTGACTGGCAGGCAGCCGTTATCTGGAATCCATCTGGCCATTTTTTCCATCATCTCTGAGCACAGCGGTGACCTCGTCTCACATCACTGCTCATTATAAGAATAAAGCACATATGCTAATGGCACAAGATACAGGATGGAAATGGAGGAAAATGAGTTTGAGAAGAGAAAAATAGTTCTGATTGTGAGGTAAAATGAAATCTAACGCCAAGATTAAACACATTTGGGCAGACACACATGCACCCTAAAGAGCCATGTAAATATTCATATGCACACAGTCATGAACGCAGATGTGTAAATCTGACAGAAACACATCATGCAGTCAGAAAATCGACCTCATATCTCTCGATGGGCGCCTCTTGCTGTTCCTGTTGCTCTCGAATGGTGTGGTATTCCTTCTCATACTTCTTTAGCTTCTTCTGACTGATCTGTAACGTATGAAAAAGACACAGAAGAGGGTAGATGTGGACAAAGTACAACCCAGAAAAAAAGTGTAACACAGAGACAAATGAGAGATTTACAAGCACGTGTCTGTCTAAATCCAGTTTAAGCTTCCAACATCACACACAAAGATCATCTGGCTCATTTTTAAATTCAAACACGATAAGAGTTCTGTGATATGACCATAACATTATAGTCATTTTATTTTAAGATGATAATATATTTCATAATATCAATATTTTTTGCTGCAAACAAGGTTTTAATATATACATTTCAGATGACATTGAAATTTCTCAATTCTTAATTTTGATACAAAGCCTTAACAAACTCTTCAAATTCAATCTTATCGACTGACTTCTATGCAATTTGAATCCGCCTAGTTAAGGCATAAGGTACCACACAAGTATTGGTTACTTTATGTCTGTCAGACGGCCCCTTACTTTCAGTTCTGGGTCATTATCTGCTCCAGAATGGACCAGGCTTGATGTCAATACTCAAGAATCAACTAGCATGAATTCCTCTAGAAGTTTCATGACTTTAAAACTGAAAGGACCAGATTTATCTTAAAAATTTGCTCTATCCATTACCCAAATGCAACAAGGCTAAGCACTAATTAAATTTAAAAGGATTTCTGTTCATGCATTTCCTGCACACCAGGCACAAACACACACACCGTGCCACACTTATCCACCTGCAGCTCAATACCACCTCATTTTCATCAAATGACCCCATTTCTGGGAGACTGAGTGAGTTTATGTGTGTGTACAGCATCAGCCATTTCTCACCAGAAGGCCGTGGAACCGATGCGAGAGCCGCAGGTATGTGCAGGAGGTTTGTAAATGAGCTCTATTTAGCACTGCGCCATATCTGACTAGCTCTAGGACACAGAACCGGGTCTGTTCCATATTTAATCTGTAATGCTTCCACAGATGAAATGAGATCCATATAAAAGCCCTCAATGTCAAGAGTAGTTCATCAGTCAGCATGTTTTCAGCGACACCCCAGGGAACAATTATGCCTGGATGCAGTGAAATGAAGTGTCGTAGTGTGTAAAAGCTCTTTTGATCGCGACTGGTGTTAAACTGAGGAAGGGGCCGTGGGCTTCTGATTTTCTAACGCTGGCCCCCTTGTATTGAAAGAGCACAGAAATACACCCAAACTCAGCAGTGAAACTGAGCTTTCAGTGTTGTGGTGGGATGGCGTGAACGGGGGGAAAAGGAATAAAGGATGGCTTGTATTTGGAGGAAAAGGAGCTTGACCCAAAAGAAACTCAATCAGTCATGTTATGACGGCAAAAAGAAACTGATTCAGCAATCAAGGTACTTTATAATATACTGATGTGAAACTCTTTCAATCCGAATACAAAACAAAATAGGGTTTTAAGGATGAAGAACACAGTAAATGTATAGATTACATTGAGTAGATATGAACAACATATGAGGACAGATGGAATGATACAGTAAAAACAAGAACCAATAACTTTGTATCACGGGTCTCTTTTGTACCCCTGCAGTGTCCTCTTCTGGCCAATCCAGAGAATTACATCAACACTTAACACAACACGAAACAGCAAAGTGAACCGCAGATGAATGATCTATTCACACCAAGAACCTTCAGCTTAAATGAAAAGGACATTTACACTATAGTAAAACACACCTCTGGCACCCAGCAGAAGTGCATTCAGGAGACTATAAACTATCATAATCACTGCATTTGCCATTTTTGGGACACAGATGCAGAAAAAATTGCATTTTATTGGTCACGTTTTAAATAATATATTTTTTGTTTTTTAAAAATAAATAAATGAAAAGTGATGTCAAATCAATTAATCGCATCCAAAAAGCAATGTTTGTGTTTACATAAAATGTATGTACTTTAATTATTATGTATATATAAATGCACACTCATTCACATATATATTTTAAAAACATTTGCATGTATATACTGTAAATATTATATATTTATAAATTATATATATAAATAAACGTTTTCTTGAAATATATACATGTATGTGTGTGTATTTAGATATACATAATAATTATACAAAGTACATACACATTATGTAAACTAACATTTATTTGGAATGCGATTAATTGGGATTAGTTGTCGATTCGATTTGACAGTGAGAAAAAAAAAGATGTTAAATCAGCGTTTTCTTTGAATTGTTTGAATTCTCTGTCCTTAAATTCCATTATCTTCACATAAAGAACTAAATAAAAGCCTGAACATGGGCTGGTTACCTTCATACTGCATGCTAGCTCCATGAGCTTCTTGGCGTTCTCCTCAGAGCGATAGCGCTTGGGGACTGGCACTCGAAAAAACTTCAGCGCACCCTCAAAGTCCGTCTGTATCAGGTCATCTTTAGACGTCTGTGGACAGACAGAGATCTTCTGAGAAGGTTTCTAGATCCAGACAGTATACCTGGCTCATGACAAAGACGTGATCTTGAGCTAATGATGCTTATTTTCTGCCGGTCACTGGTAGAATTTTAATTTATTATAATTAAACAAAATACAACAGTGAAGAGCCATAAACCAGAAGAGAGAGCCAGAGGTTCAAAGGCAGACAAACATTACATCACATTTTAATTCAGAGAGTAGTTTGTTACAGGATGGAGCTATCTATTTAATATAGATCTTAACATCTTGAAAGTGAGAAAAATTGTGGGTAACTTTCATAGTTTTACATTCCTGTATAAAATATTTTGCAAGCAAAATAATTAAGTTGCAAAGAAAAAACATTTCCATAATGCTTCTCAAAAATGAAATACCCAAATGAAAGATCCTTGAAATAAAGCTCAAAGTCTTTATATATTCAGTGGGGGAAAAAAGTATTTAGTCAGCCAGACCTAGTGAATGATCTGCAGAGAGCTGGGACCAAAGTAACAAAGGCTACCGTCAGTAACACACTACGGCACCAGGGACTCAAATCCTGCAGTGCCAGACGTGCCCTCCTACTTAAGTCAGCACATGTCCGGGCCCATCTGAAGTTTGCTAGAGAGCATTTGAATGATCCAGAAGAGGATTGGGAGAATGTTATATGGTCAGATGAAACTAAAATAGAACTCTATGGCAAAAACTCAACTTGTCATGTTTAGATGAGTAAGAATGCTGAGTTGCATTCAAAGAACACCATACCTACTGTGAACCATGGGGGTGTAAATATTAGGCTTTGGGGCTGTTTTTCTGCAAAGGGACCAGGACGACTGATCCATGTAAAGGAAAGAATGAATGGGGCCATGTATCGTGAGATTTTGAGTAAAAACCTCCTTCAGTCAGCAAGGGCACTGAAGATGAAACATGGCTGGGTTTTTCAGCATGACAATGATCCCTGACCCTAACACACCACCCGGGGAACGAAGGAGAGGCTTCATAAGAAGCATTTCATGGTCCTGTAATGGCCTGGCCAGAGGTAGTTGAACATTTGACTAAATACTTTTTTGCCCCACTGTATGTATATATAGTTTACAACAAACTGGCAAATATATATGACAAACTTTCTTGTATGATCACATTGCCAAAAAAGATCACAAAATTTTTGTGAATCACAAAAAGTACAATTTGTATCTATACATAATTTAAACTTGAACACCATTAATGTTTTGACAGGGTATGTCACTGGTGGATTGTCTCTCTTCCTATAGGGATGGATGACAGCACTAAGTATCATCTGATCACTGTGAGTGTGTTTACGTGCACTTTCTTAACCCGATTATGCTTAAGTCGACAATGCACGTGGTTGTTTAAACAAGTTAACCCACTTTCTTTTTATTGGAGTAAAGTCATAAACGTCTTAAGCATAAAATGATTGTGACAGGTACATTTTTGCCTCTTTTGCCGATTTCACCCAACATGTAAACCTGCTTTCTATCGGCTTATTGAAGTGTTATGTGTGATATATGTGACAGATTTAAGCACATCCAGACAGAATCTGTAGGTATGCAGACAGAAAGGAAGAAAATATTTCGCAAACTCAGTCTTTTTCTTGCCCCAATTTTTTTTTCTATGAAACATCTGATTTCTGATTTTTATCAACTGATTTCATAAGCATTTCCTTACCTTCAATAACGCAAGAGCCACATTGAAAATGACACTGATGCCCTAAGAGGAGAAAACACAAGAATAAAGAGATGATGAATTGAGAAATCAACTTTCCCTTGAGCTTTTGATATATAAAAGGTCATGGTAATATAAGAATATCCTCTAAGTTTCAGAGCTGAAAACCTCATTATTAGTCAAAGAAAAGCTTTTATAGACACCAGGCTCAGCAAACGGTCCTGTGCTTCATATTGACGTCACTGCGCAACGAAACACAACCTATACAGCGCGTATAATTCAGTATCCCCGCCCACAGACTCATGGAGGGCTCGTGCTAGCTGGTCAACAACAATAAACATGCCGAGGAAGATTACGATATTGTGCTATTCCTGGTTGTGGAAGAACAGTCGCTGCATAAGCTTCCTTCGGATCCTAATATTAGGAATGAGTGGTTGAACTTTATTTTTAATGAAGTTTTTTCACTTCATTTCACTGCGTGATTGTTTGTAAACAAATCTCCGGTCGATGCTGGATTTGGATCTGACAGGAATGGAGCAACACACGTGAGTAAAGCATGTTTTTATATGTGATAGTATTGCATTGTTATAGATCGTTTTGCTTATGAGTACATGTCTAACAGAGCATAACTTTAGCATGCTGGACTCATATGGGCCAGGGCTCGCAAAGCCCGGCAGGCCGATGAATCTCATTGTATTCCATTCTTGTTTTGCTATTCTCTCTCTCTCGAGTGCGGCGCGCGCACGTGCATGGGTAAAGATAGCAGGAAAAGTGACAATTGTGGTAAAGCAAGTAAGAATGAAATGTTACCTCACACAGCAGAAGGTCTATGATGTGAAAGACCATGTAAAGAGGGAATTTGGCTGTGAAGAGTGTGAGGAACCACTGGGAGGCGTACATGTGTGCTTCCAAACCCAGGTTCAGGAAGTGTGCGTACAGGTCTGGAATGCATTCCTACAACACAGCGAGGAAGAAGTCACTGACAGTACTGGTCACACATCATGTGACACTTAAAATACAGCTTTGCATCACAGGAACAAATTACACTTTCCAATATATTCAAGTAGAAAACAGTTATTTGAAATTGTAATAATATTCTGTATTTTAATCAAATAAAAGCAGCTTTGGCGAGCACAAGAGTATGACATTTTCACAGCTTCAAACTTTTGAATGACAGTGTATTATTTTGTCTTGTGCCTTTGAATAAGACTAAATAGACTTACAATCAAGAATTATTAATATCTTTACATGTTGTGCAGTTGTACTTCTGAGGTGAATTGATCTTACTTGAATGATGAAAAAATATTACTTTTATGTAGTGTATTAGTCTTAGTGGACATGTCAGGGACTAATTCTTTGAGAGGAAGAATAGCATTTGGTTATGTAAAATGTGACCATATTTTGTCCTTCCTTTTGCATATTCTGTCATTGTTTGTAACCGAATGTCAACTAATATTCTGTTTCTAACACTAACCTGCATGAGTCTCTCCAGTTGGAAGAACTTGCAGTGCAGGTCTTCAAAGTTCTGCTTGAAGAGCTCCCTGAGACCATATTCAAACATGATCTTGACCAGCACACTGAACGCTTGCTCCTCTGGCATCTGAACCACAATGAGATCGCAAACAATCATTGATCACAGAGCTCGAAATCAAAAACACATCACGCTGACAGATTTCCACAACAGGGAATCTCCACAAGATGGCGCTGTCTCGCATCTCAAAAGATGATGTCACATGCATTTTTTCAAACAGTGTATTTGACTAAATAACATATTTTCCAAGTCCAATTATGTCATTGTATTAAATCTTAAATGTTATAGACATCGTTTTGATTCATGAGTCAGTGACACTCACATGTAGTAGCAGCACTGCAGCAAGGAAGGACTGCCCTTGACAGTAACCAATTTCTTCATCATATACAGAGTATGCCTGCAGGATGGAAGATACAAAAAAGTTACAGTGAAATTATGGGTAATAATGCTATAAATTGCTTGGAAGCAATATAGATTACTTGAAAATAACTGCTTGATATAATATGATAACAGATTCAGTGATGCAATCTTACCAAGAATCATTTACATTTAAAGGGTTAGTTCAGCAAAAAGATGAAAATGTTATCATGAATTCACCTCATGTCCTTACAAACCTGTAAGACTTTCATTCATCTTCGAAAAACAAATGAACATATTTTAAATGAAATCTGAAAGATTTCTGTCTCTCCATTTGACAATCCACTCAACTACCCATTTGTCACTTCAAAAATGTAATGATGAGATTGTAAAACGAATCCATAGGAATTGAGCAGTTTAGCCCAAATTTTCTGAAGCACCTCGATTGCTTTATATGATGAACAGAATGAATTTATGCTTTTATTCACATATAAACATTGATCAGAAGCTCAACTGTATTTGCTTGATGCGCCAACAAACCTTATTGGTTCTTGCTGCATAACACAAGAATGAACCTCATTGGTTCTTGCAGAAGCTCAAATGTTCTGCATAACATGAGAATGAACCTCATTGGTTCTTGCAGAAGCTCAAATGTTCTGCATAACATGAGAATGAACCTCATTGGTTCTTGCAGAAGCTCAAACAAGCTGAAATATCTTCATTTGTGTTCTGAATATGAATGAAAGTCTTATGAGTTTGGAATGACATGAGGGTGAGTAAATGATGACAGATCTTTCATTTTGAGGAGAACTAAATCTTGGCTTCCACCACAGCTCTCAAATCTCATTTGAGATTTTGCATATAACTTGACATTTTGTGATTATGTGAGTGATTTGTGAGTATGAGATGTGAGAATTTATGTTAGCTTCACTGATGCCAAACCTACAGCTACACATCATCACGTCTGAAAAAACTGAAGTGCAAATGAGACCTGAGAGCTCGACGGAATGCTTACAGATTGACCTACATACCTTTGAAAACTGTTAAAATGTCAGCTAATATTGTGACAATCACAAACTGCAGTGCTAATAAACTTTGTGAACTGTGGATTGAGAGAACTGAATCACACTGTGTGGTCAATATGAGAAATCTATAGTATGAATGATGGCAGTAACAGTCGCAGAGAGGGCTGGTGAATTATTAAGAGACGCCCAAAGATGGAAACCCAACCATCAATCTCCTCATTCCCTTCCTCATTTGTGACTTTCATTTTAAACCCACTGACCTCATTATTTTAGGGTGACCTGAAAAGTGTTTTGTACATGTTAAACAGGTGATTCGGGTTACGGAACTTCCACTATCTTAATGCTTTGAAAAAGCTGATTGTTCGTGAATGTTCAAAACTTGAATGAAGATTGAGATACATCTGTATATAAACACTAGTGCAGTCAAACAATAAAACAAGGAAAAGAATAATAATCACATTATAACATTCAATTTGTAATATATTTTTATATTGTAGTACACAGTTTCACATTGATTCTCCACACAATGTACCTCCATCCAAACATCTATACATTCATCATTATCCTTCCATTCATCCAACTATATATCCAGCCATCTAGATATCCATCCATTTATTCATCCATCCATACACACACACACACACACACACACACACACACACACACACACACACACACACACATATATATATATATATATATATATATATATATATATATATATATATATATATATATATATATGTATATATATATATATATATATATATATATATATATATATATATATTCATCCATCCATCCTTCCATTTATCCATCTATTTATTCATCGGTTTATTCATCCATCTATTTATCAATTAATCTATCCATCCATCCACGCATCCATCAATCCATCCATCCATCCATCCATGCATCCATCCATCCATCCATCCACTACAGCCATCCACGCATCCCTCCATCCATCTATCCATTCAGCCATCCATGCATCCATCCATCCATGTTACTAGAAAATAAGTGCATGCTTTAACTGGCAATTAGATATCTTGTTTTAAAACAGTGTGTTTATACATGTAACATTTATTTTACAGTTTCTAAAAATCTATAAAATAAAAGTTCATAAAGAAACTGTAACAATACATTTAACTTTTCTTAACTGTAGGAAATTGATTTTGCAGAGTTGAAGATGATAAATGAACAGGAGCAGAACAGAAGTGCAGAAACTGAGCTGAGTAGACAAATTGAAAGCAAATGGGAGACAGGTCATCCGCTCACCTTACAGATCTTATAGAGAGAGTCCTGCCCATCACCGCCTGTATCTTTGAAGTAGTCGTGTGCAGGAAACGTGCGGTTAATGTCACGAGTGATGGCACTGTCCTGCGGAGATTCCTAGTAAAAGACAAGCGAGAGACAGATAAATTATATCATAAGGCTTAAGGGTTCTTTAGATTGTTAAGATGTTCTTAACAAGTTTTTATTTTTATTTTGTTCACATCTGCTGATTCTACTCAATGAAAGGTTCTTTGAGAATCTCCCCCAAAAAAGTTCTTTATGGCATCACTGTAAAATCCCTTTGGAAGCTTTGTTTTTATGAGTGTAATGCCTCAGGATCTGACAACTGGAACAGGGTGTTCTTATTCCCAAAGACCAATGTGGACAACTCGAGGTGGAAATGTATGAATGCATGTGCTCAAGAGCATGTCCTTCAGCATCACAGAGCATGTTGAATATTCCAGAAGCTCAGCCTATATGTATGTTTAAGTGTCAGACATAGTAAGTTATTAGATGCGGGTCTGTGCGGTCACGTGTGTTAGCCAAACACTGCAGGCCTTCTGGCAAAGACCAAAGATCCTAGAGCTTTCTTAGTTCACAAGATCATGCACAGCTCAGATGTCTTCAGCCAAAGTATAGCTATTACATTATGCTCCCTAAAAAAAACATGTGACAGTACAATTTCTAGCTAACTAATATTTCTGTTACTTTCTGTGCCATTTGCCAAGTCATATTTCTGCTCTACCTAAATATAGGCTTCTTTGAGCCTCATTGAAGAGACCGCCATGGAAACTCAGGGCTGGTTAAGACAGATTTTGTGCTACTCTAGCTAGTAAACCAGCATAAACAGGTGAAGTCGGCTAACTATAATCATCTTTCTGCATCTCTTGTACTTTCACACATTCAGTCTTGACTTGACAAATTTGAGATTAAGTATTCGAGAGGGGAAAGTTCATCAGTGCATGACAAAAAAAACTTTGTTTTTTGGAGCTTCACAGACTCTGGTCATTGTGGGTTGACACAGCACGCAACAATAATCCTTCAAAACCTATTTTGTGTTCCACAGAAGTACATATTTTCAGTAGTACTACAAATTATCCTTATCTTTTAGAAACACAGATGAAAAGAATCACAAATTTGCCCAGGTGTTGGGAGCAAACATCTAAGCTGCCAGATGGTAGATATGACTCCACACAAATGAGGACTGCTATCTTTTACTGGCTCACTATCAGAAATGGGCACATGATGCACTCAATCCAAGAACACCATAACAAGACTGAAAGAACATGCAAAATAAATAATCCTGTGGGGGTGCCATGGAGATGATATTGAAAGCAAAAGATGGAGACAGGGAGACTCAACCTCTGGAGGAGACGTTACTTTACCTGACCAGAGAAACATCACTTCACTGGAGTTCACTGTGATCAAATTTCAATCTATCCAATTTACTTAGGATTGTCCTGCAATTTCCTGTGGATTTAAATTACCTACAGTGTTGTTGAAAAGGATGACGTATCACAGAAGAGAGCCAATGTTAAAATGATATTAAGTTTATGCAGGTGTAACCAAAGTTTTGTTCGTTTTGACAGTTAGCCCCTGCTATAAGTAAGCCATTGTGCAGACAATAAGCCGGTTTCTCCTTTGACGACCGTTTAAAAGTACTT
The DNA here is from genome assembly GCF_024679245.1 of Pseudorasbora parva. Taxonomy (NCBI): domain Eukaryota; kingdom Metazoa; phylum Chordata; class Actinopteri; order Cypriniformes; family Gobionidae; genus Pseudorasbora; species Pseudorasbora parva. Next base: position 15,051,210 of record NC_090194.1, on the reverse strand, counting down.
TTATATTCTGACAAAATAGTTTTATGCAAGTAACATATACATTTCACAGCTAAAACGTTAGTTTGGGTTGATGATGAACTAGCTCTACACCAGCCCCTAAAACCTACTACTCAGAAAAACTACAAATGCTAATATTTGTAGTTGTATAATGTCTGTATTGTATATGTAAAGTTTTCAGAACAACAACAACTCAGTTTAGATCAGCTCAGATGGACTTTTGCAAAAAAAAAACTAGGATCACATTGAACAAGATCGCTCCCATAATAAATAAACCGTGAGTGCTTGGAGCCACACACTGTTGATGGACACCCTTTACTATTTCTGTCACACTTTATTGTTCCCATCCATCTATTATTGTACCCTTACATCAAAGCCAGCTTGTGATGGCACAAATATGCTGAATTACATTACTTTGGATGCAAAAAAACTCTCCTTCAAAACTAAGAGTAAGTGTCGTACACAAAGATTGTGATGTGTTATGTTTATTTCTGGCCATGTTAATAGTAACAGTTTGTTCAACTCAAGTCATCCTTAGACCAGATGATTAATCAGACTTAAAAAAAATATTCAGGGTTTTCAAAAAGCCCTTCAGAGGATTTGTGAATATTTGGGTTAACAGCAAAACAATTCAATTTGTAATTTAATAATGATTAATAATGATTCTGTTCAGTATTTTGAATGATTTTTTTTTATTCTTTAAATACGTTTTTAAATATATCTTAGACAAGAAAATGAAAGACAGATGTGTCTTAAAATCTTCTGCATGTGTGACACACACAAGCACACGACTCATGCACACAGAAAGCCACTTCAAATCGCACTCAAAAAACACAAAATTAGGCCAAAATGCCAATTTTGTCGAGTATCCTCGCAAGCAGTCTTAAATGAGTTAAAGTTTTAAATGAGCGTAAAGCGTTGTGTGCAAATGGGATTCGCGTCAGATCAGGTCTTAAAGTGACAGCAGCCTAATAAACATGCTGCTGTCTTTCAATCAAAGAACAAAAGGAAAACAGAAAATTACTCACTGCTCTTGACTGAATCCCTTTTGTAGCTTTAAATAAGGATAAATTTAAATTCAATTCATAATTTATGCAGTGAAGACTGTGAGGTGTTTGATAACGTTATTACATTTCTGTACATTTCCTACTTGTTAGACCCTTTAAAAACAGTTTACAAGATTACATGGGTCAAAAACAAAGAAAACAATAAAAATCTTGTGCATACTGACAGGGCAAGTAAAAATCTGATCCAGCCTGACTGGGCCAGAAGACAAACATTTAGCCCTAATAAATCCAAGGCCACATGAAAATGTGGCATTTATTAAAATGGGTTGTGTAACGATTGTTTTAATTTCACTTAAAGCTCCGATCCATAACTTTTGTGTTTTCAAGATTTACAAAAATAAAAATGAGAATGTACAACATCCATTTTCCAAATCGTGTTGTCTTACCCTGAATCATTATCTTACACTTTATATATCACACCCTCCGTGACTCACCATAGACATAAACAGAGAGAAGTAGCTCCGGCTGCAGTGTTCTTCCACAAGACGCATACAGTTCTGATTATTAAACGTTTAAGTGCAAAAAGTTACTTACTGCAGCTTTAAATTAAAGGTAAACATAAGAAATACTGTAATACTGAATGGCTATAATGGCTATAATACATTTTTAAAATATAGGCTATTCATTTTTTTTATAAGTTATTGTGTTGCTTCTACATTAATTTTCGAGATTAAATATACTTTTTTAACTTTAATGTTTGCGATTAATTACAGAAAAATGTGTGATTTTTTTTTTTTTTTTTAAATCAATTGACAGTACTACTTAGTATGGCTTGGATAATCAAGGTCAGCAGCAAAGACATGGCTTAAAAAAGTAAGATCAAAAAGTATATTTGTGTTATTTACATTTAAAGGTGCCCTAGAGTGAGTTGAAAAAATATGTTAAATTGTTTTCTGATATCTACAAGAGGGTATGTGGCTTATTTAAGGGCGAAAATTGTCCAGATACAGTTTTACAGGTCCATTTACAACCCTAGAAATTGTCCCTAGGATGTAATGCTCTGCTTTTGCCTTATTTGTAAGAGTCATGAATATTAATATTGAGCTCTGCTCTGATTGGCTTATTTCAGCCACTCACAGCACACAGCAGTTCAGTTTTTCAGCGAAGCGGCTCATGAGTCCTGACCGTCCTGACAGAACACAGACTGACTGAAGGACACTTTAAGCAGAACATCTCAAATTGGGATTGATAAAATACAGCCTACTGGTTTATTGGTGTTTTCAAATCTTCCGTCCGCGAGAGAGAGCTTGCGTGCATATGGTTGCCAGATTGAACATGTTTAGGTAAAACACCGGATAGTATACGTGTTCTTTTCACAGAAAAGCTCTGACTGGGGCAACCACAAGCGCGAACGCTCTTCTTTCCAACTGACAAAACCAAAACCAGTGGTTTGTGTTCAAGTTTTTAAACTACATTTTAGACTAGTCTTTTTTCGTTAACGATATTGCATGTTTATATAAATTTAGTCACAATGTATGCAGTGACTGTAATGCACTCTGAAATACAAGCATGCAAAAACATACTTCAGTTCTCAAAAATATAAATATATATATATATTTTACAAAATGAATAGAAGCCTTGTCAAATGACTATCGTTTTAACTTATATGGCGGAAAAGGTGGCGTTAGCAACTAAACTAACGTAATCTATACGTATCTACAGTTGTATTTTGTAATACAAAATAATATTAACATTTGTCATTAGACACACTATTTAGTTTTGTATGGTACTTGGTGTTTCCTATTGTTACTGTACTAGCATCTTGCATTATCTAGACAATCCTGTCTCTCTAAGAAACTTTCAATTTGATCAGAAATTGTTTAAACAGCTAGTCAATAAGTGGATAAATCACTACTCACTGCTTGCAGGAATACAGTTGTAATTGCGCCTTTGTTCAGTTTAAGACGCCGAGCGAAGCTTGCTTGAAATGGGCAGAGCAAACGAACTATTTTGAATTAAATTGCTGCGGTACCTGATTATAATAAACATCAACCATGACTGTTGACATTTTTTTGTGGGAAGGGTATGAAAAGTCCTCACGTCCCCTGCACAGCCTGGAACATGACATTTGTGTCCATGAGAGCTGCCGTTTTCGCTCACAGTATGTGAAGTCCATGTAATGAGCTCTTATTAATCCAATTTTTCATTCTAGGGCACCTTTAATTATTGCAGATTTGTGTAATATTCTAAGTTTTGTATTTCCTTTTTTCATTTTGAGTTTTTGTTCATTTTGAGGAATACTGAATCAGCTTTTGGGCAAGCAACATGAGTAAATGCATGTATTTAGTCTAGAACTACAATAACCATCATGTTTAATAAGAGAGCTGTCAAACGGGAAAATAAAGTAACTTGATTTACTTATTTGAAAAAGCTGATTACATAACTTGCATTACTTGTAATATGCAATCCATGCAATTACTTGCGTTATGATGCTTACAACGTACCAAATACACAAAAATAGCTACAGAGTTACTGTACAGCTTTAGTTTACAACATGTGTCACAAAACTCAATCTATATTATACAAAATCTATTTATAGGTGTGCTGTGCGCTTCCTTTCAAACACACACGCACACCCTGCAGGAGTCACGGAAGCTTGAGGGCAAACTGCTGCCACATTCTTTTGCCATTTTAAAAGACAATAATGCAAAATATTACATCATGCCTATGGCCATCAGTAATTACATAATCAAAAAGTAACCCGCACAGTACAGCAAAGATACTGTAGCACATTTCTACATCAAATCCTGGAAGAGTGAAGTTGAACTTCCTTAATGTGCTCATAATATCACTCCACAGTGCTCATGTCGATTTTTCCATGCAGAAGTCCTCATTGTAACCTGCCCTGGGCAATATTAAAGACCCTTTAAGTGAGATGGGAAGTCACATGATGATTCTGAACTATCTATCATAATTAAAGTGATTATTAAATGTGCTCATTAATATCAGAGATGTGAGAGGAGTAGAGTAATGACTCGTTACTGCATATCTAACAAACACATTCACACTTGCCTGAGCATGGGCAAAATCTACGACTGCAGAAAACTCCACTGCCGATTACAACTGAATCTGAAAATGGCTAATATAGTCTCATCATAAAATTAATATCATTTATTTTTGAATATTGCCAGTTACATTTGAATAATTTAACATTAGTGTGAAATGAAAAAAACATCAAACTTACAAAAATTGGCTTTAGAAAGAAATATGTTATTTGATTCAACATATCATTTATTACACATGAACTTTTGGGCTACAATAGCATTTTTTCAAAGCTTCATCTGAATTGGTATTTAGATAAATTTACAGACCATTAATTTCAGCTCAGATGATGCATGAATGCATTTATACTGCAATTACAATTGCATAAATAAAACATGATATTAATGGGATTTAAATGGGCATTAATGGGGTGGTTCATCCAAAAAAATCATCATCATGCACTTTCCCTCAAGCCCTTTCAAACCTGTATGACTGACTTACTTAACTTAGCCGTACTAAATTAAACCACAACACAACAAAATTGCCACAACACAACAGAAACAACGAAATCGCCACAACACAACGAAATCGCCACAACACAAACGAAAACGAGCCACAACACAACGAAATCGCCAGAACACAAACGACAACGAGCCACAACACAACGAAATCGCCACAACACAAATGAAAACGAGCCACAACACAACGAAATCGCCAGAACACAAACGACAACGAGCCACAACACAACGAAATCGCCACAACACAAATGAAAACGAGCCACAACACAACGAAATCGCCAGAACACAAACGACAACGAGCCACAACAACGAAATCGCCACAACACAAATGAAAACGAGCCACAACACAACGAAATCACCAGAACACAAACGACAACGAGCCACAACACAACGAAATCGCCACAACACAAATGAAAACGAGCCACAACACAACGAAATCGCCAGAACACAAACGACAACGAGCCACAACAACGAAATCGCCACAACACAAATGAAAACGAGCCACAACACAACGAAATTGCCAGAACACAAACGACAACGAGCCACAACACAACGAAATCGCCACAACACAAACGGAAACGAGACACAACACAAACGGAAACGAGACACAACACAAACGGAAACAAGCCACAACACAACGGAAACAAGCCAGAACACAATGAAATCACCACAACACAAACGAAAACGAGCCACAACACAACAAAATCGCCACAACACAAACGAAAACAGGCCACGGCACAACCAAATCGCCACAGCACAAACGAAAACAAGCCACAACACAACGGAAATGCTCCCGACCTCGAGGGGGCTCTCGGAGTGCAAAAAAGTTACGCTTTCCTTGCCTCGCCGAGAGCCCCCTTGAGGTCGGGAGCATTTCCAATGTGATGGCTTGTTTCTGTTTGTGTTGTGGCGATTCCATTGTGTTGTGGCTTAATTTAGTATGGCTGCACTACTGGGCCACCATATTATTATATATATATATTAATAATATATATTCATATTCATATATACAATAATATATATTCATATATATTAATTCAATGCTATCCAAAACAATTAAATATCTTACTCCCGATTTTATCTTAGCATGGGTACAGGAGAGGTGTCAGTCTATAAATGGGAAAAAGTAACTTGCATTACTTATTTGTAAAAGTAACTTTTTTGTTGTAAATTTAAAAGTAATGCATACTTGAGAAAAGTCATCTAATTAAGTTACTCACGTTACTTGTAATGCATTACCCTTAAACACTGGTCTGCTCCAGTTTTCCCAACTCTCGTTGGTTGTGCACGTATGGACGATGGGGTTCAGCCTGAATTCAGGACGCCATGTTTTATTCATCTTCTTTCAAACACAAGACTACAATCTTCTCCAAAAAGCATGATTAATATCTGTCGTCACGCACTGCCGTTCTTCCATCATGCTGACAAATGGCGACAGAAGGAATGGAACAAGGTGATGAAAGCAAAGGAGTATGTGTTTTGCTTTCATCGCCTTGTTACATCGCTTCTGTCAGTATTTTTCCAGACTCTCACAGAAACGTCGCCATATGCGTTGTAGGTTTTGGGCCTCCTGCCTAATTCACACCATCCCTCATGTAATACAAGACAATTGCCACCTGCTAACAAAGGTACTAAGACTAAAGCCCAGGAAATAACCTTCAGGGATTTTTTTTTCTTTTTTCTGAAGAAACCCCAAACAGACCGGCGTGTACGCGTGCAAGGCGCTCGAAAGTGCTCCCACACACTTGTGCTAACAGCAGATTCCTGCCTTAGTAAGCATACCCCCTTTTCAAAGATTAATTAGCCTCTCTTTCTATAATTGATGCTATGTTTATGTGGAAGAGAAGAGCCACTAAATAATGCATCCGCAGCCAGCAGCTCAGCTGACGTGCTCAGCAGCTACGCAAACTCAGGCCGAACGGCGAGGCAGACTGACCCACTGCTCAAACGAGTTAGTCCTGCAAGATGAGAAGAGAACGGAAAAGTGTCTAAGAAGAAACTAGTACAGCGTTAGGGTGAATCCACTGGACTAGAAGAAGCTAAAAACAGACTAGTCTGACTGGACTGAATGTCTGATCAATTATTTAGGTGCCTGTATACTGAAAAGGGTCAAAAACAAATAAAAATGTGCAAAGAAAAAAAAGAAAAAATAGATACAGATACATTTTTACAAATACTGTGATGTATTAATGAATAAATATTAAAATTTTTGCAGGATGTACCACAACATTTTACAACCTCACTAACCTTGCCATGTCATAATGTCAAATTTTTATATATTAAGAGACACATAATCATAATATACATTTCCTGTATTTTTCTGCATGTTTGGCACACAACGTTTTTCAAAGTTTTTACTATTTTAAACTCCAAATAAATAATAATAAAATATTTTTCAAGAATTGTATCCTTTTAATAAGCTTTTTTTTAAAATTCATATTATTTCAAAATTCAATACAAATTTTATTCTATGCTCTTAATAATCAAAAAAAAATGTATTTAGAAATGAAAAATGTTATATGCCAAATATTATTTAAGACTGTTTGCATAAATTGCATTATTAATGCATTTTTTATGAACAAAGAATGAACAAATAATACAAGGATATACTGGATAGAAGCCAAGCATTAGAGGTACATATTTACCTCAAGCATATTCATGAAAATGAACAAGATGAATTAAAGAAAAGAAAGAATGCAAAGAAGGGCAGAAAAATATGAATAATAAACAAAGAATTAATAGATGAAGCCAAAAAAAGTGCAGGGTGTTTTTAGGTCTGTCCAGGAGGAAGCCTGAACATATTTCAGGGTTTGCTGGAAAGACACAGTACCTGATGTTTCAGATAAGGAGCCATATTTATGTTCTGCCAGCATTGGGGAAAGTCATCCTGGAGCGCTAAGAAAATCATGGTGACATAAGACTGCTTAAAAAGGGGAACTGTGTGAACCTCTTGCGTGAGTGCGGAGCACAAAACATAACTTGTGTTGGGTTTTGACTGTGATGGTGAGATTGTGTGTGTGTGTGGTGAGGGAAGGTTGCTTCCGCAGGAAGCACTGTACTTTTTTCCCTGACTATTGTTTATGGTCGTTTTTTTCTGATCGACAACAATGAGTGAAAATGGCATTTTGTTATTCTTGGGGGAGGCTGATTATAAAAAGTGTAGTAAGCTTAATGAAACAGAGTGAGAAACTAATGTTGGGTTCACTGTAGTCCAATACACTTCACTAAGACGGAGGCAGGGAGGGTCCACATCCTTTTCCTTTAAACATCTCACCCACTGGGCATATGTCTGGGAGAGTCAGCAATCTCCGGGGTCTGTTAGAATACATTAGTGACTAAAGAAAGGTTTAATGAGACTTAATTGTAGACTTTATTATGTAAACGGTCATTGTGGAAACTAAGTTAGGACACAGTGTTACAATGAACACATTTTCCATCTGACGATGTTTGATACATGTATGTATTTATGTATTTATTTTGAAATGGCTTTAAAGTTTTCAATCTGAGTAACCATCACTTTAACCAAACAGCCATTGTAGCCAATTAATATGTTTAATGCAAGAACTAAAACTCTAAAATCTTTTTAAAATAATCAATGTATTCCAAAGTTTTTCGCTAAACGAACCTTTCATTTAAATTAAATAATGCACAAAATGCGGTTTTGAATGCAAAGAAATGCAAAAGTTTTGAATAATTTATATATAATTTTAGAAAGTCATCTCGTGCTCAGCAAATTTGCATTTATCCAAAATCTTGCTATCACTAGACCAAGCATTAGTCTGGGGAGTCTGCTCTGAATTTTCTACTGCACAAGAATAGTTCAAATGACTCTGTATAAAAATCGGATAGTAATTCAATCAATCAGACCAACAATCCATCGCTTCTCTATCCACTTTTGTGTTAAACCAGCCAATAGTGCGCCAGGTGGATAAGCCGGTTTGTGATTGGTCTCCGCAAATTTGTAACAAAAGCAGGATAGAAATATGTAGAGGTTTCCAGCCTGAGATGCAGGGCGAAATCAATTCGACGGTGGATCAGGCTGGGTTTACCCAGTCTAAGTAAAAACAGTAATATTTGGAATTTAATACATATTTTTGAATTTGAATTTATTCCTGTGATCAAAGCTAAATTCTCAGCATCATTGCTCCACTATTCAGGGTAAAAAATAACTTGCATTATAATCCAAAATGTCCTTGAGCAAAGTAGTTGGAATGACATCAAGAGGTGGTCTTGAAAATAGAGAGAATATTCAACAATTTAAGCAATTTAGGCTAATATGGTCTCATTATAAAAAACTGTGGAGAATTAGCTAAACTCGTAGGCAAGTAGCAGAGTTTCTGAGATGGATTCGCAAAATTTTTGATTTATTACATATGATGTTATGAAAAAGCTACACAACTCTGGACTGTGATCAAGACCAACCACAGGAGGAGGATTAAGTACAGAGTTTATAGTGGAGAACAGAATATTTGGACAGTTTTGAGAAAATAAGTTTTACCAAGTATTTGGACCTTTGCAGAGCAACCACTTCTTGACATTTGGACAAATAATTTTGCAACAGTTGGCAAGAACTTTGCCATCTATACTTTTTTCTGTTTTCTTTCTGCCCTTCTACATGAGCATGTAGAGCATGTACTTCTATGTTAAATCAGGGATGATTTCCTAGATTTTAGTTTCTAATAGGGATGTCCCGATCAGGTTTTTTTGCCCTCGAGTGCGAGTCCGAGTCATTTGATTTTGAGTATCTGCTGATACCGAGTCCCGATCCGATACTGCTATAATACATTAAAAAAAGAATAAAGAAGAGCGAAAAAACGAACCAGGATGTTCCTTATTTTTTATTTTATTCACCTTATTTTAACATTCAACAACTCTAACAAACAGAGCACTTCTGTGAGGTAGCCTGAACAATCAAGTAATAAATAACATAAATTCTTCACTTTTGGATTTTAGTGGAACAGTAAATATAAAAAATTCCGGGACCGGAGTTGCACCGAGCAGGAAGTACAACAACGATATCAAAAGCACACCCATACTTTTACAGATGCAGAACAATTAATTATTTTGGTGTTAAATTAACAGTTATGGAAATTAAATTAAATTAAATAATCTGCTCCCAAAAATCCCGAAAAAAGTCTGTTAGTGCCTCAGTGACAACTTCCCTCAGAGAAGACTTCAATCTCAGCTGTCAATCATGACGTCACACAGCCGATTTTATAGCATCAAATAACTAACTAAAACTAAACTTATTTAAAAAACGAACACTTGAAAAAATATTTGAAGTGTAATTTGATTGAAGTGTAATTAACAATGCTTTTCAGGTTTTTATAGGTCTAACATTAGTTTTTAGGTAGATAAATTGAATAAAGTAGGCTAATCAAATGTAAAATAGCTGTATATTTAACTGTTTAAATTAAAGACTAATCCTTACAAAAGCTCGATCAAGAGCAGTGAGTGATTCCTTATCTTTTGTTTGACATTAAACAGACAGCAGTAAAGGCTACTGCCCCTTTAAGACCTAATTGAAGGCTCTGCGTTGTCTTTCTCGACTGTATAAAGTCCTCTTAAGGCATATTCAGACTATGTCTGCTTGGATACTCACCAAGATGGACATGTTGACATACTTCTTGTGTGAGTTGGTCCGTTTAAGCACAAGACTTGAATGAGAACTCAATATTTGCGCGCTGTGAGACGAGTGCGCGCTTTCGGATGATGCACAGAGACAGATCAGCGCGCGCGTTCTCATTCGCTATACCCGTGTGATGACTGTGAAAATGACTGCTAGTTTAACACAATTTAAACAGCAAAAATCAAAACGCGATTGTGTAAGAATTGTAATCAGGCTCTGAACAGATTACCTATTAAAATTTCTTTCAGCCAATAGAATCGCTCTTGGGGTCCTTGCGGACACGATTTCACAGGGGGACAGGATTTGTCATGACACCGGAGTTGCGCAGTAGAGCGCAGGAAGTAGAGCAGGAAGTACAGTCGCGATATCAAAAGCCTGCCCACACTCTCGCAGATGCAGAACAATTAAAGAACAATTTCACACCCTATGTTGGTGTGAAATAAACAGTTATGGAAATGTAGAAATTAAAGCTAAAGCTCTAATCTGCTCTCAAAAATCACGTGATCGGATCGGGACATCCCTAGTTTCTAAATGAATCAGCAGAATGAATTAGCAGCAAATATGTCTTATCACATAATTGCAAGTTATATGACAAATAAGGATGGAGAAACTAGTCCAATGACCTGGTCTTTATGAAAACATAAAAGGCTAAATAAGGTGTGTTCACACTTGTATTTCAGTTCACTTGGTTTCCTTGGGTTGGGACCAAAAACACAACAACCTGGTCCAGGTTGTCCTGGTCCGCTTAGCGTTCACATTGGGATTTTAACACCGAACCTAAAGATAACTGATGATGATGATGATTGAAATAACCAGTTTTCCCCAGTTAAATGCAAACCAGTAAAGCACGTTTACATGACTTTATTAATAAACCGGGTTATTTCCTTGTTGTGCCATCAAAAATAATAATGTATGTATCTGACTCGGAGTATTTCAAATGTTACATTAGTTGTGATGTTAAATAAAGCTTGCACTGTGTCAGTGGGAGATTTACGGCTCATATTATTCTCTCATGTAGTTCCAGATGCAGCGTTTTGACTGAACCTCTTCTACTTCTGCAGCATGAGATGAGAACACATCTTTACAATTTTCTGGGTCTTAAAAGAGTCTGCGTTTGTAATAAATGTCCTTATTTCATGCAAAACGCTAGCTCGCTCTGTCTGGATGGATTTAAATCTGCTTTAAATTTGCGTTTTTTATCACCTATCACACATGCGCACTTCAAAAAGCCAACAGAAAGGTTATTGAGTTTACATGGAGTGCGAAAACAGGGTAAGAGGCAAAAAACGACCTGTCCCAAACGGTTTATGCTTAAGCCGTTTATGACCTTACTCTGATAAAAGAAAATGGTTACCGCGTTTACATGACCATGTTCATTGTCGGCTTATTAGGCATAATCGGCTTAAGAACGTTCATGTAAACGCACCCAATGTTGTGTGCTGGGCTAAAAAGTGCTTGTTGTATGTGCGTAGCCTACATATGATGGTATTTTGACCAGCTGAGAACTCGTGAAGAGCTTATAAAATGTGTAAAGGAGTCAAAACAGTGGCAGGAATTCCTCCGTCACACACACATTTGAAGATCTGCTGCGAGGTACCAAACTGTGATGGGCAACATTGTGAGTATGACGAGAAAAAATAGGTATGCTAGAGCATTCTCTTGTGACATCATATCCTGTTTTTGGTTTGTTTTCATGTCTTTGGTCCATTTTTCTCCATATTTCATTGGAACCGAACCATTGTTTGTTTGCAAGTGGAACGAGACCCAATTTTTCAGTGGCCTTGTGTACGCTTTTTTGGTGTGCTCCAGGGTTCAGATGCAGCGTTCATACTTATTCAAATTAACTGCACTAATAAAACATTCGCACCAGGGTTTGTTTTAATCAAAACAAACATGCCAAGCGTGAACACACCCTAATAAGCTACATAATAAACATATTAATAAAATCATAAAATTATTCATGACAGCTTAATTTTTTTAATTACCAGAAAAACTATTGCAAATACATTGCAATATATATAACACAAAGCCCTAGTCCCAACCAGGACATTTTGCTGGTCGCTAGGTTTCTCTTTATGTGGCTTTGTAGTCTGTCCACTGTGAAATCTCACTTCTTCAAAATCCAGCTCCACATAATTGTATATTAAACATTAACCAGGTGGTGCTTGTTGGACAGAAAAATTAATTGTCACTGGAAACTGAAATCGCGTCACTCATTGTTAGGAAACATGCAAGACAAATATTACTGCAGAGTAAAAAGCTCAATACAATTTGTTTTAAACCTGTATAAATTGATGCTCTGCAATTGGGAAGGTCTTTTAGCTTGACGAAACCTTGTCTAGACAAGCAAAAAAACCTAGATAATTGATGAAACCAGCAATTTTATGCAACATCAAATAAGGTCATGAGAAACTTACAGTACTTATGAAAACAAAGACAATTCTGCCTTTCAATATGTCACAGAAAACCAAATGTTTAAGTTGGCAAGGCTTAAAGACGCATGCACTTTACCAAAAAATGTAGGATGTTTCCCAACGCTTTACACTGACATTCATTTTGATGTTAAATTGTGGATGTGTGCATGTGATGAACAAGTGCTAACGCAAGTATGTACCAACAGTTAATTAATGTGCTGTCAGAAATGCATGCTAGCACATACATCTACATTAAAAACATGCATACATTCACACACACACACACACACACACACACACACACACACACACACACACACACACACACACACACACACACACACACACACACACACACACACACACACCTCACAATGAAAAACGTTGAAATAAGATAAGGATAAGATCACATTTATTTCCTCAGTGCAGATATACCAGAATATAAATATATTATTGACAATTATTTTCTAAAACAAGACATCATTACAAAATGTGTGGTACATTACACCAGTACCTCAGCTACAATCATACACACACACCAGACAATTTGTCAAAATGCTGAAGAAAATACAGAGAAGCAAGTTCTTTCAGCCAAGTAACTTCAGTTCTAAATGTTGATAATCACAAAAACTTTGCAGTGCTTTCATATCCTCTTGTGCAAAGTGTTAACTCATGATAAGAAATGAAATACAATTTGGAATACTTTAAGGTGAAAGGCAAAAAACAACAACTATTCTTTCCAGTTAATCAAATAAAAATCTGACCCGCTTGGGAGGGCAAGATCATGAGCAATTCATTAAGGAGCCTGGCTCAGCAATTTAACGGATTGTTAAAACATACATGAATAAACTCAATAAAGATGCCTAGCACAATCAAGATGAGGTTAAGGAGGGGAGTGTGTGTGTTTGTGTGCACGGAGAAGTGTGTTCCTCAGGGAGAAAAAACACACTGTTCCAGCTCAGCCCTCCATTTTCTTGCGATGGCAGGGGCCGTTTGGGTCCTGCGTCCTAATATGGCACAGCGGAGAGCAAGTCATATTGGGAGATTTTCTCCCTTGAGAGCACTAGCCCTTGACTTTGATTTCAAGAACAGAGCAGTTTTCCCACAGGAAAGAAAAAAAGAATACTTTGGCATCATAAGGAGAACAAAAAACAAACAACAAAAATCAAAAAAGCTCTCTGGCATCAAAATGTCCCAAAAAGTTCAAATCCATTCTCCTACTTTTAACCATGACAGAAGTACCATCATCTATAAAGCAAAACATGCAATGCTGACACCTGTTAAGGCAGCATTAGAGCCTCAAAATCCATTCTATTTCAAAACATACATTTCCACGTAGTACATAAAATCAATTTACAACCCCACTTACAATATCCTTCAGACACAAAGAGGCGTAGAAACAACCTCAGAAGACAATATCTACAGCATCTGAAAATAAACAGATATGCATGGCATGCTTCAAGATCTGGATTTTCTCAGCAATTTATGTAGAAAACCCAACTACAATTTCGATATTCTATTTTTTTTTATATAAAGAATTAACTGCCGACTGGTTGAGAGAAAGACGTTCTCTGAGTGAGAGCAACAAATGGATGGTTTCTGAAAACTCAACCGAACCAAATGGTTTATAAATGAGCAAATGTTTCATAGGGGGTGTCTCAAGCATGGGCGTTTAATTTCATTTGATTTCTTTAGGTGAATATAGGGACTGTTTTATTTAAGACGAGAGAAGCAGTCCTGGGTGAGTCCAGAGGTCCAGGGTCACAAAAAAAGTCCTAAAAGCAATCAAGACGAGAGCTAAAAACAAGTCCCTGGAATAGACACGAACCTTTGTTCTGTTAAAAGCTCATACAAATCCATGCATGTGCGCGCACACACACGATCATGTGCGATCAATAAAGCATGGGATGGGTAAATGGCTAAACTGAGATAAACAAATTCTTTCAGCTCTGGTTCAAAAACAGCACATGGCCAGAGGCCACAAGATAAAGATCTACATTTGAACAAGCAAGCTGAAAAAAGCCCTTTTTTCTATAATGTGTGATATGTTTTCTATCACTCTCTAGTGAGTGGAAGTATTGCACAGCACCCTGCCATGACATGGCAGTTCAGACTTTACACGTCACCTCTCAAAAGCTTCAACAAACACTAAGAGACACTTTTTTGGAAGTCATAAGACACATCTTCACGTCAAAGTTATTACAGTTACGAAAACTGCAGCCTTTAAGGCAATTCAGTCATTAACTGAAATGACGTGACATCACAACTAGATCCATTTCTTAACCCAATAAAAGTCAAACCTACTGGTTTCGGTGATAATATTAGAGCATTTCCCCCCCCCCAATTTTGTCATACAAAAAGTATTTGGAAATATGCCACAATAACTAACCCTCTCCTCCAATGAAAAAAATTCTCTTAAAACAATTTAAGAGAAGGTAAAGTTCATAAATACTATTAGATTAAATACAAAGAGGAATGCAGACTGTATTTTATGTAATAAACGCCTTATATACTACAAATAATAAATCCATTCAACAAGTATTTTCAATCTTATTACATGTTGTGGTTCCTATATATATATATATATATATATATATATATATATATATATATATATATATATATATATATATATATATATATATATATATATATATATATATATATATATATATATATATATATATATACACTTTTTTTTCATCAGAGAACATCAATAAATATTGTTACTTTGGTCAACTATAAGGACAAAGCTATCTGCATAAGAAAGTATTTTAACAGTACCATCCAAATGAGTGAATTTATAATCATAGTCACAGCATGAAACAAATGATAAAGGGCATGATTTTCAATGCCCTCTATTTTCTTGGCACCTCCACATATGAATTATGTACAGAATCTGTGTACGAGGCTTCTTAAGTGTGTCATAAAGATAAATAGTACAGCGCTGTAAGATGCAGTTTATTGTTGTGCTGCTTTTTGTGTCTGTGTGTGTGTGTGTGTGTGTGTGTGTGCACATGCAGGACTCTCCAGAAGCATTTGCCATAAAACTTTGACCTCTGCATCCAGATATCACTGTTTTAGTAGGTTTTCTTCTGACCCCAATTTTATCCAAGTGTCCTAATACACCTTGAGTGGAACACAAGCAGTTTTTTTTTTGGCTCTTGTCCACATCAGCAACCTTCACCACTGCAGTGTTGTTCATCGTAAGGGTCCAAATGCAGAATTAAGCAGCTAACATCCATTACGGTCATGTGAATCGGAGTTGTGCTTAACAGCAGTATGAAAAACTTTAAGTGTGATTGTGCGTTTGGACACACTGGAACCCATGGATGCAAACCAAGCATGGCAAAAGAGAGTTGCACAGGATTGAAACTGCAGGGCAGAGGGAAAGTCCAAGAGTCATTCTGTTCAGCAGACATTAAAATCAAACTCCAAGTAGTTAAACAGATCTTTCAGAATGACTTGCAGGATGGTTCGCCTATATAATAAGAGTTGATGCTGGGGTGATAGAATGTTTGTTTCAGCAAGGAAGTTCATCTCCAGTGCGCTCAAGGGTTAGAAAGGAGTCGGGGCAGAAAGTGCCGTCTGTTTCCTGTTGTATTAATGCGTTTTTTAAGGATGATGTCCTCTGACTGGAGGCGTGGTTATATAATCCCTTCATGGCTTTAAATAAGCAGAAAATAGGAAGACCATGTAATCGTGGCATTGCTTAGGGCTAGAGTAGAATTCTGCTCTTTGGGAAAAGGGCTTTAGAAAAATTCCAATTGTGATTGCTGAAGGTCAAGACTTATCGCTGATTCATAGACAAGAAACTGCAGATCTAGCAAACACATTCCTCCAATGAGAGCAGTGTATTGATCAGGAAATTACGAGGCAAGAATTGGATATTACTAGTAAAAACATAACTACGATTTTGAGTCTGAAACCAGGACAGCCCTGGAAATGCTTTTAATCTTTGCAGATTCTCTGTCCAGAAGATAATATTAACATCTAGCCTATAATACTTCAGATTTTACTCAAGTCAAGCAGAGATCCATCTTTAAGTTAACTGGAGAAACAGTTCTCACTGTGCTGATGACATGAGCAGAACTAAAAGTCCACAAAAGTAAATTCACCACAAAGTCTAAAATACGGTGAAAAGCATGAACTTGTCTTCTTTTAAGGAGACATTTGCTGAGCGCAACTCTGTCTTTGCAGTATTGTCATAAATTAAAAGTATGTTTTTGCATACAGACAATATTTAATGCAATCGAAAGACTTCACAATCACAATTCTGTCTCACAGAATGAGATTCATCTCCTTTTCCTCATCGCCTAATTTATCGTTCAAGCAAAAACTGCTGAGAATGGTATATCTGAACATACCGACCCACTCTAACATAGTTGTCCCCTTCATCTCTAATGACCAAAGGTCCATTCCTTCCTACCGGTAATCCTGTCATCTAGCCTCATTCGGAACACTACGACCGACCTGGGATGGTGCACAGATGCCGAAACCAATCTTCAGGATCCACTTAACCGACAAGAGCCTTGCCTTCAACATAAAGCTCACTATCTTTCCAAAAGATGTTACACATGGCACACAGGGTGTGGAGGTGCTGGTGGATCTCCTAGGGGCTTTTTGGTGTCAGTACGCTGCAGACAAAGCAGGCAGAGGCGCTTGAGGCCTTTGCGGAAGGCGCTGTTAGAAAGGCTGTAAATGAGACAGTTGCAAAAACTATTGCTAATGGCCAGCCATGTGGTCAGGAACGAGGCAATGGCATGGTGGTATATCCCTGCGCTCTCCAGTAAAAAATAAATTATGTAGGGTAGCCAAAGCAAGTAGAACACACTAGTAATACGGAAGAGCACGGTGGCGTAGCGTCTGTCTGTGCAAGCTTGCTCACCCGGCTCAGGATCCTGTGGGCCAAAGCGAGCTCTCCGCTCACTGATCTGCCGAGTGTGCTGCCGACAGATCCGAAAAATATGGGCATAGGTGAAACAAACAGTAAAAGCAGCTGGTGCGTAGAGGGCCGCAACAATAAAGGCGGTAAAAAGGGGCTGGGTGTCCCAGGAGGAGCACGATTGAAATACATCACCATGGTACCCCGGCTTGCCCCAACCAAAAAAAGAAGGCAAAAAGATGAGTGCGGAGTACAGCCAAATAAGGGTAATGCAAGTGCGAAGACGGCAGGGTGTGACCAGAGCTGTGTAGGAAAGAGGTCGGGTGATGGCAACATAACGGTCAATACTAACGCACGCCAG
Source organism: Pseudorasbora parva (assembly GCF_024679245.1). Lineage (NCBI taxonomy): Eukaryota > Metazoa > Chordata > Actinopteri > Cypriniformes > Gobionidae > Pseudorasbora > Pseudorasbora parva. The sequence goes on along the minus strand of NC_090194.1, from coordinate 15,033,357 downwards.
AGAGGCCATGGAGACGCTCTTCAACACGCAGACCATGTAGCTAAAGACCATGCAAGTGAGTTTCTCGTTCAAACCCTCCAGATGGTGCAGAAGAGACAGAGAGGGGATAAGACAGCTGACCCCAACCAGGAAGTCTGCATATGCCATAGTCTGTATAAAGGAGCTAGTGGTGTGGTGGCTGAGCAGCGGGGCACAGTGGAACACAAATATAACCACCAGGTTCCCAGAGATGATGAGCACTGTCAAGAAAAAAATAACAGCTACTTCCAACAGGCAGGTGTTAAAGATCTGAGAGTAGCCAATGTCCAGCAGGCAGAAGGGTTCTGTGCTATGGTTCAACTCAGAGGCGTTCATCTTGTTCAGGGTGCGCTTGGGTGCACAATTAGGGTGCTAGTTCCTTGGGGGCCTAGCTCAGCAAAGGCTGCCCACAGTACGACTGCCCCTGAAAGACATGGGGGAGGTGTCCGTGCCAGGTGCCTTCCATATCAGCAGCAACATGAGCCGCTAGTCCTCGGTGTCCACACCAGTCCTTTCACTAATGCACACGTGTGCAGTGACAGTATCCTGGGGAAAGTCACTTACTGAGTAAAACGCACTGGATCACATACAGTGTCTATTGTGGGTGCAGGTGGCGAGTCTAGCTTATATTCTGGATAAACCCCCAGCAGTACAGGGCAAATAAACCCTCCTCTTTTATTAGTCCCCCACCTTTCCGGGTAGAAGCACAGCTGCGCCTGAGCAGGGCAGGCAGCTGCCGGCACAGGACGTGCACAAGGAAAAAAGCGGAGGAAGCGTAGTCCTTGCCACTGTGATCACAGCAGTCCCAGTCGCTCTCAAACTGTTATTAGTCCGGAGGATCGCGCACAACGGAACAGCACTGGAGATTCCTCAGCAGAACCTAATCAAATTGTTTATTCCTGCAAATCCCCAAAAGGATGCAATCCAGAGTGATGTCTTTTCAGAAACTTTAGTCGTCAATCGAACGAAGAGCGTGGAATCTCTTCAGCACGTGCCAGGCTCCAGGCTCCAAGCTCCATCATATCAATGTGGAGGAAATATATGCGATCCAGGATGAAGAAACAGCAAGTGGTGATTGGCAGAAGGGGCTCTCCTGAGAGGAGCCAGCGTCTGGAATGTAAATGAAGGATAGAGTGGTGTGATGCAGAAAGCAGTCTCTCTCACTCTCTCTCTCTCTGTCTCTCTCTCTCTCTCTTTTCTGTGGCACCGATGCATCCCCGCTCTTTCCTTCCCTCTCTCCCTCCCTCTCTCTGCTGCAGCAGGAGCACTAAAACTCCTCCCACCCTTGGCTCCAGCCAGTGAGCAGATGTCGAAGCATGAGCAGAGAGAGGCATCCCCTTCCCTTGTCAATCTGTACACTCCTTCACCCCGCTCGTACCCACTACTCAATCTCTCACGAAAAACTATCCAAAAAATGCACTGCCTTCGGATTTTTAGACTCCCTTAACAACTTTCTTTCCAATGTAAATCCCATACTACTTGCTTTGTGCTTCCTTTTCCTTATATTCCCATCACAATTCCAATGCAACATGCCTCCCACACACTGTATCTTTCTCTTACCTATGCGGACACATGCAAAAAAAAAAACAGCAGAAGGTCAGAATGCATCCATTTCCAAAGTCACAAAAATACTACATAAATGTCTTTTTATAGCAACTAAAACTTTTCTTGTCATCTTACTTAAAAAATTAAACCCAATTTAATGCGGTGTTATGGCGATTATTTACATAACCCTTCAAAGTCACATTGATGCACATTAAGAAGCATTAAGTCAGTTGCATCCCACATGCTAATGTGTCTCATGTATTTGTTTCAAGCATCACCAAGTTATCAGATAAATTAGACTGTGACATCAGATATTAGCATGCAGCCAGCATCGACACTGGCTACACTAGGATGTTGAAATACTAAGGTTATGATTTGTGCCAGTCCAGGTTTTAGCAAGCGTCAGCCACACGGATTTACTGAACTCTAGGTGTTTCCCTAACACAAACGTACCTGTTTCCATTTATACCACATCAGTTTCTGTTCCCTGTAACCATGGCAATATTAAAACCATAGCACCCCGTCTCCTTTCATTCGGTCACAGCCAAAAGCAGTAAACACACACACAGTCCCCACTTTCACGTATCCCCTCAGCCAAGCACACGAAGGGGGCTAAAAATAGGCCTAACTTGAAAGGTGGGAAGCGGACAACACTGCGCTCATCCATTAGGAAGAGAACAATGAGGAGGAAAGGAAGAGATACAGAGGAATGAAAGGGCTGAATGCATGAGTTCGAGTGAGACATATTTTAAATAGGCTGTAAAAGTTGGACTTGCCGCTTCTTTACATGTCGATAATTCTGGTGAACCACTGAAACGGTCTTCCCACAAATTCTCTGCAAACCGCCAACCCCAAACCATATGGGTTGGGATGCAATTTAGGTGACACCTAGAATCACATGGTCCAGAATTTGTACTTTTTTCATTTGAATTTCTGGTCCTACTCAAAATGATTCATTCATGTGGATTATTTAAGAAAAAATTACATTCCACTCGCTCTTACTGTGGCAACGACTCTCATTGACAGCTGATATTGCAACCAATCATCACAACAGATAAAATCCTGTCCTACAACTTCTTCACTTCAACAATCAATCCCAATACATTACTACAGAGTAAAAAACAGGTTGCAAACGGTTTTGCTTTGACATTAAGTCTCCACAAGTATGAACTATACTCTCAAAGCCTTGTTTTCGTACATTTGAAATGAAACTGGCCGTCTGCTCTGACTAAAGTCATCCGCTATAGGAGAAGATAAGAGAAAGGCTGTCCCCATAGTGATGGGAATGTGTTAGCCTGACTCAGCTGCTTGGTGAAAACACAGCGAGCACAAAACAGCACATACTCATTCCTTCATAAAGTGAGACAGCAGGTTTAAAGGGAGATCAGTAGTCCGCCAAACTCTCGCTGCCGTAGCAGAGACCAGCCAGAATCCTGCCATATAGACCACCCACAGTCTTCCTCCGTAAACCCTCCACAATCCCCTGGGTCTAAACCATTCTGTGTGACATTAACCCCACAGAGTACAGGCACTATTTTTGTACAGGCATGTATGCCTCCATTTGCTATATTGAAAGGTCTTCTATAGAACGCAGTCAAGCTCAAGACTATCTGTTCCCTGTTTTGTTAAGTCATGCCGGGCGCTGAGACTGATATTTATTGTGGCGTGTTTAGAATGCCGGTACTTGAAGTGAGAAGAGGTGCAGGCTGCCGCAGACTAACAGACCAGGCTTTGTGTTAGCTGTTTGTTTTTATTCACCGCATGGGGTGGTGTGTGAGGAGTGTCTAGAGGAATCTGTGTGTATGTCTGACCTCTGTGTCTGTGTTTATGGACAAGGGAACATCTGGTAATAGTATGAGCCGAAGAAATGCAGCCCATCAAACACGTTCGGGTGCGCAGGATGGTTCGGAGTGAAACAAGTCAGCAAAATAAGATGCTTGTTACCATGTCGATTTCAGACAATCCAAAATATACTTATTCCATTAACCAAAATAGAAGCCATACGGATGGGGACTGACTGATATTAAGGCTCCATGCCAATTTGTGATGCATTAAAGACTGTATTGGGTTTGCAAAGTCACCACTGAAAGCATCAAGTACCACTAGTTTAGAGCATATTTGGATCAATTTTGGTCTTTGGTCAAAGTCTTAGCTGGAGATTAGCCTGTTCAGAATGAAAATTAACCATCACTATTACGTTTGCACATACTTAAAAAGTTTTTAAATTTGTAACCTAACCCTAGTGTTAATTGGATAGTCAAGTATTAAAGTCCCCCTGTAGTCAATTGTATCCCTTAAAATTTATTTCAGAACTTAGAAACTGATTCAGAAAAAGTGGAAGAGTGAATTATACAGGCTTGTCTACAAGATGATGTATCATGAGTTAAATCGCGATTAATCGCAATTTAATCGCAGATTTTTATTTGTTGTAAATGTATCTTAAATTAAGTTTGAATTAAGTTTTTAATACTCTAATCAACATGGGTATATGGACAAATATGCATGCTTTATGCAAATGTATGTTTATTATTAGTGAAACCATATAAATATCAATAAAACAGCATGAAGACTAGATATGTATCAAAGGTCATAGATGTTTATCAAAGAACTTGTTCATGTCTCTTAAGTCTAGCTTAAAAATTCAGAATAAGCAGGGTTTTGTCTCATTTTAAGAATATAAACAAATGTAGTATTACTGGCAGTTTAGTTCAGAACAGGGCACAGATCGTATGAAAAATTGGTAATGTGAAAGCTGTCATGCGGACCTGTGAGCACACCAGTACCACACCATACCCGGAGGAGGTCCATATTCCACGAGTAGGAATATAGTGTGCCCCCTTTAAGAGAGGCACGCTCTCTATTGAACTGCCGGTATTTTGCGTGAGCGCGTCCAACTATGCCCCGATTCACATAAACAGTGTGAGGAAATGGAGCGTTCTTGTTCAGAAAAGTAACCTGTGCATTCGTTTTAGCCGATTGTAATGCATTTAGTTCAAAATAACAGGTACTGTAAGTGGTGATATGTTAATGATTTACCTCAGACATGAGCGAGTGAGCTTCAGTGTATTCACGCATCGCGCTCGGACTGCAGAGAATGTGCTCAGTGTAAACAGACTTTTCTTTCTACCTGTTGTCTATGGTTAAACAGAAAATATGGTAGCTTATAGGCAATAACTGCACTTTTGGTTTAGAATAATGATAACCATTTTCTTTCCCTATTAATGTTTGCTGCTGGATCTTTTACGTCTATGGCTTATCCCGATTTCTCCAACTACGGGCTACGGATCAAACAGAAAATGTGCGCTGCGTTAACACGCGTTAATAAATTTAGTGCGTTAAAATGAATTTGCGTTAACGCGTTATTAATGCGTTAACTTTGACAGCCCTAATCAGAATGGTACTCGTTTTATGCACTGAAAAAATGTTTTTACTGCTTGTTCAAATTGATAATTAAAATGAGCTAAAGCAACACAATTGCTATACATTTTGTCCTAACTTAATTTGATTGTGTCCAATCCACTTAAACAAAAGTCAAATTGAAGTCAAACTTAATCCGTTGTGTTGAGATTACATTAATGTTTGTGTTGCATTAACTTAAACTGGGCGGGGCTTGTTAATTCCCAGCATGCTTTGCATATGGCTAAATCAAGAGAGAGTAAATTTTATGTAAAAGTGTTATTTATTCTATTTTTGAGCAAGATGAGAAAGAGGGAGAATTGATTCTGTTTGGATGGATGGATGGATGGATGGAGGTTGGAATCGAGTTAAATTGTGTCAGAACAAATTAATCTTGTCAGATGACTTTAATAGAACGGTAATAATGGATTACAATCAACCAATCAGCTTTCAGCTGTTAAATTTAAGTACACAATTAGATAATACCAATATAGGTCAACCAATTACAGTACCAAGCAATGCTTAATTTTGTTCTGAATGTGTCTGAATAATTTTGGTCCCAAATTTGTATACATTTTACTGGTGTATGAAGGATTTTTGGGTATAATGCGTCTCAGTTTACTTTATTTTGCTACCCTCACTAACATAAGTTAACTATAGTATATTATATAAATATAGACACACATACATTGAACATACATCTAATTGAACAATTTCACAGCCAACCAGCTGTCATTTTCATAAACCTTACATTATAAAAGCACTGATAATGTACCTGTCATGGCGACCATAACTCCCATGGCAACAAGTATAAATAAATGAAAAGTTGTTGAGGTTAGAAAGAGTGGCAGTACTTGAGTAATACATAGAAAAGGTGAAGGCACTCAGTAAAAACTAAATCAAACTTGTCATCACTCAAACCCTGGTGTTAAGACGTGTCGTGTATTTATGACCCAGCCCTGGTGAAAATCAACACTCAGGTCTTAATCCAGCCATCTGGCCCTGAAATATCAGAAGGAGGCCTGTCTCTCAAAACACTGGAAATTCTATATTTCTTCCTAAAATGTTTATTGGAAGCAGAGACAGACGGTTTCATCAATGTCACTTTGTTGCTTAACTTGCCGTAAGCGTTGAACTATAGAGCAGCCTGCCAGTTCCGTGATAACAACTCAAAATAGAAATGTGGGCTCGTTCAATGCCTCCATTGAATTAAACACAATGGCAAAACTCTGAGAGCATGGCTATTCTTTGTGCAACGCTTTTAAGAAATGAATCACCATGGTTCCCAGGCATCTACCACAAACGCACACATACAAAGCAAAGCATAAGGAACATGGGAAGCATTTGTTGTGTTAAAAAAGCATTCGGAATATGCCTGGTTCAACATCTGTCATTATTGAAAAAATATTAGCGTCAGCTGTAGCTTGAGAGTTAGAAAACTAGCAAACTATCATTAATTACTAAGTACGCAATGTGAGAGGAACGTGTGTCTTGCGGTTTAGCTTTCACTCAAACCCTATGAGGGATCGTTTTAGTCCTCTTTTATCAGAGTGCACAGCCCTAGGAGGGCAGACGGTGAAAAGTGCAGTTCTGTGATAACTAGCTGAGTGGAAACAAAACCTTTCATCAAGGCCTCACTATAAAGGCTGTCTGTGAGTCAGCTTAGCGAAGGCTGCAGCCAGGTCTGTCTTTTATAATCTCCTCTCACAATGCAGCATGTGTAAGGAAATATTACAGTGCATGTAAAAGTGTAACTACAATAGTAGTACACAATAAACAATTCAATTGAAATATATACACTACCAGTCAAAAGTTTAAATACTTTAAACAGGGTATATGCAGGAATCCTGAAGTTAATTTCAATACCTTTTTAAGACTTTTTAAAGACCTTCTCAAAATATTTTAAGACCTCATCGCACTTCAAGTTCTAATCGGCAACAAACCTTTAATAAACACTTGTAGTCGAATGTAGACTTAAAATCTCTATCGTAGGCCAATTTTGTATTGTTTATATTGCTTATCTGTTTTACAACGTATGGAGGGCGACACATTACCTAACTGCACATTTCGCAAAATACATGACGTCACCCGTAGACAGCGCTCGCCAGGGATGGAAATAAACTTTTTTCAAAGTCTACCACTCAATGTTTTTACCAGCCACTTTTTAGTTTTTAACAAATTAATACTACAAGCTCTACAATACTTAAACAGTTTATTTAATCTCAAGTCTCAATGAAATACTGACATTTTCACGATGATTTGTGGTCTTTTATGGCTTCCAGTTTTATGGTTTTTAGTCCCAAGAATGAAACTATTCGTTCTGGCATCCTTGAAGCGTGTTGACAACATACTGAGCAGAAGATTGTCAGTAGGGATGCACCGAAATCAAAATTCTTGGCCGAAACAAAAAAAGAAGAAACCAAAGCCGAAAACCAAAAAATAAAATTCAATTATAATAATGTACAGGCCTACTGGCCTGCAGAAAGGTACAGAAATTGAATAAAGTAATCAAATGTAAAATAACTGCATATTTAACTGTTTAAATTAAAGATTAATCCTTATTAAACTTACAAAAGCTATTGAATCAAGAGCATTGTTTAATGTCAAACTAAATATAAGGACATCACTCAGGCAGCAGTAAAGGCTACTGCCCCTTTAAGACCTGAGGCAGGGATATGCTCATCTTTCTCGTGTTAATGTTGTGCTTAAAGGGTTAATTCATCGATTAGTATTAAAGTTCACCCAAAAATGAAATTGATGTCATTTCCACACCCTAATGTCGTTCCACACCCATAAGACCTGTTCTGGGAAGATCTGTTCATCTTCGGAAAACAGATTAAGATATTTTATATTTAGTCTGAGAGCGTATGAAAGTATATGCACACTATACTGTCCTTGTCCAGAAAGGGAATAAAAACATCATCAAAGTAGTCCATATGTGACATCAGTTGGTTAATTAGAATCTCTTGAATCGATATTGATTCATGATTTGGATCGCGTGTCATAGAGTGCATACACTTGGATATGCTCTCGGACTAAATATAAAATATCTTAAACTGTGTTCTGAAGATGAACAGAGTTCATACGGGTGTGGAACGACATTAGGGTGAATCATTGCTAATATAAATGACATTTTTGTGTGAACTAACCCTTTAAGCTTTGTATCAGTAGAAACCCGGCAGTATATTCGAATGATCGTTTTTTACTTTAAATTTTACGCTCACCTTTCTAAGAATGTTCAGAGAATTTTGTCACTTAGGATGCATTAAGATTTTTCATTAAATATGGGCCCTGCAGTAAATGCACAAGAAATAAAAAGGGGGAAACCGACACAACTGATCTGCAATATATTATTCTGCTTGTCCTAAAGTTTGCTAGATGCTTGGTTTCCTTAAAGGTGCACTATGCAACTTTCCATCCACTGGAGGGCGTCTATTCAAAACAAAGGCCTGGTTTGATGACGCAAAGTGTGAGCGCAGTATCTTGGGAGATGTGGTCTTCTCATCACAGCCGGTGGAAAATAGGACTCAGGCAGAAATCACGTTCATGCATGCGGTTATTAACGTTACTGTAGTGTAAAGCAGAACAGGACCGAGTGTTGTGGAGCTGAGCACAGCTGCTGGTGCGATTGTTAAACAAATACCTGCCTCGCGAATACCGGGACACATTCGCCGGGCGCCTGCACAGATCCGCTCTTCTTATGATTTTGAGGTAATGCAGCTCTGTTTATCATATTAGATACATTTAAGTATGTTTAAAATGATGTTATGACGTTACTCGCTACTCACTTAAAATGATGTTATGACGTTATGACGGTACCGAAACCGAGGGTAGCGCAGATATGACGTGATTGACAGGCGACTCCCTCAAACGCAATGCTGAAACGTCCCTGTCCTTAGTTAAAATAGCAATTTTCTAACAATTTACAAATAGTTGGAAACATCTGGGATATTGTAGGTACTCAACTGAACAAAATATATAACACCGTATATATAGTAACAAAAATACTACATAGTGCACCTTTAAGGTGAGATGAAAGAGTTTTGCTTTTTTTTTTTTGGACATCACTCTCCAGAACATTCGTTCACTGTTCCTTGATGGTGGAACGATCTCCTGCCTCCATCCGGAATGCAGAATAATATTCAAAAGACGGCTGAAACCTAATCTCTTCCGTGAGCACTAAACCTCATCATAAAATAAATAAATAACAAATTCTATGCTTTCACTTTCATTTAACCCTTCCCTATTCTAGCTTATGCTACTCTAAGCAATGTCTTAAACTTTGTATTTTGAGCACTTCTTGTGTTTATTTGCCTCTAACATGATGAATCGCTTGCTGTATTCCCCATTTGTAAGTCGCTTGGACAAAAGCATCTGCAAAATTAAATGTAAAAATGTAAATGTATAGGCTACACTACCTCTAAATGGCACAAGGAAAATCAAATTCAGATTTCTAGGAAGTTGGTGAGGTTCTCGTCACTTAATTGGTGCCACACTGTTGGATTTGACCATACAGGGAAAACTCTAGACCAACCCTTTACAAGTGATTTTCCCTAACTCACGAACAAAGAAATCTTTGAGAATCCACAGTATTCATTCAACTCCATGTGTCGCAAGAACTGGCAAAACCTGCTCTTGTCAGGACCAATTCTTTTTAAACACAAATGATAACTCTGGATTACTACAGAAACATGTGCAGGTCTTCAGCATTGGCAGTGTTGGGCTCAATTTTCATGGGTATTATTTACTGTTACGCCATACTGTTCTGTTTTCATGTAATGAAACTTTGTGTACAAGACACAAGCCAAACATAAGCCATAATGGTGACGAATGGCGGAAAAGGAAAGAGCTGAAGTTTTGGACGAGTTTCCTTCTTTAGAAGGCCTTTAGTGATACAAATGTGGGTTTGTTTATCTCAGAATGGCTTGAGAAACAAACCTAAACGTGCAGGAGCTGCTCAGCATGCTCAACAATCTCTCACACACATTCAGTGTGTACATCAGGTTTATTTGGACTTTAGGGTGGGTGGAAGAGGGGAACATCTTGTAGCCACCTGGGACCTCAGTGCTGCGGGATGTTTTCTTTACATAATGACAGCTGACATGGCTATGCCCAGTGAAATCACTGAGTATGTAGCCTAACTCACCCAAAAAAAAAAAAAAAATATGCAGCCTTTGCACCCAACTCTAGCAGGGCTTGAATTTCAGCACAGGGTGATGGGTGATGATGATTTTACACTTTCCCACAAGCGCTGTGCTTCTAATGCGGGAAATTCCCACAAGCATTCATTCACTATAGCAATGTGGGTTTAATGAGTAAATGAATCCACACAGATCAAGTCAGTTAAGTGAAATCTTTCTCTCAAAATGTAATATCACAAACATGCTAAACGACATAAAAATGGCTTCTGAGGGACGTGTTTTCTGCCGTCTCGGCCTCCATGAACTGAAGCGTGTCTCATAAATTACCAAAACTAAGCGTATGGGTTACTTGCCTTATAGACATGCCAAAAATATCTATAGAAAGATTGAAATGTCTACTTTTAAACGATGCAATTGAAAACTGAAAAAATAGTGTACTCTCTGCTTATGTAATCCGTATGAAATGTGCATTTGGCTCTAAAGACGTGTTCACTATGCAGAGATGGTGAGTCAGCGTCGCCAACTTCATCTTTGCAGCTGACACTTAAAAAGAGAAAACACTAGTTTATTAATAAACTATTAAAATGTCTCCTTGCTATTTTTGACACGTCACAAATCATTTTCACTGATCACTTTAGCTGATTCTTCGTGGTAAGTGTATGCGTGCGTTTGAGTGCGGGATAGGCTATAAGTAAACGCTCATTATGGATTAGTATTCTCTCCAGTAGCCTATATATTCAAGTAATTAAATGTGTGATTAGTCTAAATGGCTTAAAAAGAATGTAAAATAAAATGTAAAATAAGTTTCTGATGTCCCCAGAGTGTGTATGTGAGGTTTTAGCTCAAAATGCCCAAAAGATCATGTTTTATAGCCTGTTAAAATTGCCAGAATTTTTATGGGTTGAGCAAAAACACAGTTTTTTGTTTATGTCCCTTTAAATGCAAATGAGCTGGTGCTCCCTGCCTGTTCTTTCTAGAAGAGGGCGGAGCTTTAATTGCTTGTGCAACAGAACACGTGCGAATCTAAAGGTTTTCAGTTCAAACCGGACTCGGACAATAATGACTTCAGAGCCAGAGAACATATGCTGCATGGAGACAGAACACACAGTTTATTTTAATTATGGTTTTAACTTGCCATCTTGCTTTTATCCACTATTAGTACCATCTTTTTGTAGCGCACCCTCTCCAAATGATAGTCAAAACTTTACTGACGAATTGTATGATGTTTATTGTTCATCACACAAAAGATGAAGCATCTGGTTTCCAAAATAAGATATTGGGTTGTCCCTTTTCACCATTTCCTGGGTTGGTAGATGTACCGGGGACCCGATTATAGCACTTAAACACAGAAAAAGTATATTTTCCTGTTTTTCTGATTTTCTACTAGTCGATATTTTCAAACCAGCATGTCACAAAGGTCATTTTGAGTTGAGCTAGCAGTCCAAAGCGAAGACGTTCAGAAAGACGTTCTCCTCTCCGGAGGAAATACTACGACTCCGCTCCCTGCTCACATGCTCTGCTTGATAACAACAGTTATCATTATCAAATGTCTAGCAAATAGAACAGCCTTGAATAAAGTAGAGATGTCTCCAACAGCTGAAAGCCAGCGTTCTTTAGAATATGTAATCATTTATTTGTAATCACCCGCTAATACAACAAATATTGTGAGTGTATAAAATATTAATACAGTAAACTAAAAAACAGAAGATCATTATGAATGATCACTTAATTCCTTAAAAAAGCTGAACATCTGTTTGGCCTGCCGTTGGAGATTTGATGAACAACACTAAATTAAAATGTACATTTTTTGAGTTTCCTTTTTTTTGTTAAAATAAATCTCCCACACCATTTGTCTATTTTTAAATGAGATTACAAAAATGTAGGTGATACAATTGAAATAAAAAAATGTCTAAAACAGGATACACATTTTGTATGAAAAATACCCTAAAACTTTAAACAAATGTAAATGCTACAAGTTAGCCATCACATCATTGTATCTAAGTATGGAAGTCAAATATCTTCTAAAGACAAATAGCAATGTAATTAAATTATTACTGAAATTAAAAATCACTTTGAATGAGCACTAGATAACACCAAAGATAATGAAAGATGTTAAAAATATTAATTATTAGTCAATACCTTAACATTCAAACAAATATCAGCCAATATGATACCAATATTGGGCATCCTAAATGTTTCTATAATATTTGCTCAAGCTCACACACACATGTGAAACTGCATCTGCATAAAACAAATTATTTAAATAAATGTTTTAGTTATATTTAGTAATAATTTGTCACTACATGGATTTCTGTGAAGGAAAATAATTTTAAAAATCATTGTAAATTTTCCACATAACCTTTTCCATTTTACAATTTGTATTGCTTTGTTTTGAATTGCTTTGAAAGTCGCCTCACTTATTCCGCTTCAAATCACCATCTCTCACTGAAAAAGCATGATTTACGGTCGCTTCTGTCGGTGCAAATCACTGCCAGTGTGAACATCCCTTGACTTGTGTCCAGTCGCTGAAGTTCAAGCCTTTTCTATAGAATATAAAGGAAGCCATAATAAGCATTCTAAAGTGTAGTGGCCTTAACAAGGGACAACCGGCTTTCACATTAGAGGCAAATCACATTAAGGCAAAAATGGGACGGGCTACAGGCTCGCAGATTTCTGAAAATAGTGCTCTTTAAATGTTGTTTGGGAAAAAGCAGAAACTTCAGCACAGTAAAAGCTCCTGTTTTCATGGAAATAACCAGACCACTGTAAGGCACCTTGGGGACATGGTGAAATGACTGACAAGATACAGTACATTGATATGCATCCCTCGGGTTAAAACAAAGGGGTCAAGTAGCACGGCTATATATGCACCAACTCAGTTCACATGCAGAATGGCTAAACGTGATGCTGCTACTGCTGCTGGTTTATTTATGTTCTCTAAAGTAAAGTGTGTGCAGAATCACAGTGCTCCGAATGAATAATACCAAGCTGCAAAAGTTTTTGCACTTGTTTTGGATATAAAGTCACATTACATTTACATATCCTAACCGCTACCCATCAGCACGTTTTTTTTTCTTTTCGTTTTTTCTTCTTTTTTTTCTGAATATTAGAACACGAGTTAAGTACAAAGCTTTGTTAACAAAATAAATAATTGGATAGCAGGCAAACGTTACATCGTGAACATGGAACTATTTGGATCAATATTGAATGAGAGAAGTACAGCCTATAAATTAAAATTAAGTCATACGAACTGAACCATTGTGTTCTGTTATGCAGGTTGATCACTCAAATTTCCACGTATTGTACAATATTTTATGCGTTATTTCACTGATATGAAATCTCTTGTTTCTTTTCTCAAATCCTCAGCATTTCACCCTTTATTTTTGCTTAATTTCCTCCTAAAAGTAAGAAAAAAATCTTCTCTCATGGGTTTCAGTCTTTATCTCTCCTCGCATTAAATTTTAACACAGTTTGTGCTTGTTAGGTAAAGTAAGGCACATCAAGGCTATTTGTATAGTATGGTACTGGACATGATATGCCAGGGGAAAATTGTATGTATGTATGTATGTATGTATGTATGTATGTATGTATGTATGTATGTGTATTATATATATATATATATATATATATATATATATATATATATATATATATATATATATATATATATATATATATATATATATATATATATATATATATATATATATATATATATATATTGTTATATCTACTTTCAGCATGTCACGTGCTGTGCTCTGTAGTTTTTCATACACACTGATAATTCGCTTTCCCTGCAGCGCAATTGCTAATAAAAAAAATCTTGCTCGTGTGGAAGATATAATACATTTTTCATTAATAAATAGTTTCAGTTGCTTTGAAATATTGGGAGAAAACATTAATGTATGAGACAAGAGATGGGCTCCCAAAGCCCTCTCAAAGTGCAGAGCCCAATATATGATGAAATAATTATTTTTGTGGGGAAATATGAATAAACTTGACTTTCTTACTAAATTTCTACTGCTTCCCATGACAAGGACTTTGTATTATTTAGATTTTAATGCACTTAATTCTGAAACATATTAATGAGCCATGGTGCACCAAACTACACACTCTAATAATAACCTTGCTTAATCGACCATTAATTGATAGCCTATTTATCGCTAGCATCCCTAGTCTAAATAGACAAAGAAATCAAATGTTCCCTGAGATTTTGACATAAGAAGTCATAGTATAAGAATATCCTGTACGTTTGAGAATTGAAAACTTCCTTGTTAGTACAAAAACAGCTTTTATTGAAACCAAGTCCAGATAACAACTTGTTGAAGAATGTGCTTATCTACAGATAGGTGAAAATACAACCTCTTCAAAAGAAAATCAATTTCCATTTCATAATTGCAACTTTTGCCCCGCCCATGACGAGGAGAGAAGAGCCATACAGGATCACTGTACTAAAAATAAAATGACATTATAAAGGGTCCTAATGCTAGGCATGTGCTTATTTATTTTCAAAAATGAGAATGTCTCAATTGAGCATTATTTATTTGTATGCAGTACATTTCACTGTGGATTCTTTGGTAAATCCGTCGCAATTTTGGTGCAGGCTTTGCAAACAGACTTTTACTCTATAGATTCGATAGTAAAGCAACAACTTAACTGTGCTAATTCTAATGCCTGATCTGTGACCAGTGATTTCTGATATGTAATGATTTATGTACAGTCAGATGTTCTTTGTCTACGTGTCATCTATGTGTCAAATCGGTGGAACGGTAGCTTTCACCGTGTCAAATCAATTTCATGTGTCAAATCAAACCAGTGACTAAACGGTCAACGTCACTTTGTTCTTCTTAGTAGGATGAAAACAATCTGTTATTTAAACTGTGGTGAAATTATGTATAGAAAGCGATCAAAGAAGGCTCCCTTTATAATCACTGGTGCAGTCAATCAAAAAGTACGAGTTTATCAGAGACTGAGATCTGGACTTGCACTAAAACTTCCATTATATTCAACAAATCTCTTATTTTCAATGTGTTTGCACTGTTGGTTATGATGAAAGCATTCGTTAGTGTGCAGAATTCAATTACAATAACGAGATCATAGCATTCATAATCGGCTACAATGCACATCACTGCAAACTTTCATGCCAAGATCTAAGTACACTCACCTAAAGGATTATTAGGAACACCATACTAATACTGTGTTTGACCCCCTTTCGCCTTCAGAACTGCCTTAATTCTCGTGGCATTGATTCAACAAGGTGGTGAAAGCATTCTTTAGACATGTTGGCCCATATTGATAGGATAGCATCTTGTAGTTAATGGAGATTTGTGGGATGCACAACCAGGGCACAAAGCTCCCGTTCCACAACATCCCAAAGATGCTCTATTGGGTTGAGATCTACAGTGAACTCATTGTCATGTTCAAGAAACCAATTTAAAATGATTTAAGCTTTGTGACATGGTGCATTATCCTGCTGGAAGCAGCCATCAGAGGATGGGTACATGGTGGTCATAAAGGGATGGACATGGTTAGAAACAATGCTCAGGTAGGCCATGGCATTTAAACAATGCCCAATTGGCACTAAGGGGCCTAAAGTGTGCCAAAAAAATATCCCCCACACCATTACACCACCACCACCAGCCTGCACAGTGGTAACAGGGCATGATGGATCCATGTTCTCATTCTGTTTACGCCACATTCTGACTCTACCATCTGAATGTCTCAACAGAAATCAAGACTCATCAGACCAGGCAACATTTTTCCAGTCTTCAACTGTCCAATTTTGGTGAGCTTTTGCAAATAGTAGCCTCTTTTTCCTATTTGTAGTGGAGATGAGTGGTACCCGGCGGGGTCTTCTGCTGTTGTAGCCCATCCGCCTCAAGGTTGTGCGTGTTGTGGCTTCACAAATGTTTTGCTGCATACCTCGGTTGTAACAAGTGCTTATTTCAGTCAAGGTTGCTCTTCTATCAGCTTGAATCAGTCGGCCCATTCTCCTCTGACCTCTAGCATCAACAAGGCATTTTGGCCCACAGGACTGCCACATACTGGATGTTTTTCCCTTTTCACACCATTCTTTGTAAACCCTAGAAATGGTTGTGCGTGAAAATCCCAGTAACTGAGCAGATTATGAAATATTCAGACCTGCCCGTCTGGCACCAACAAACATGCCATGCTCAAAATTGCTTTCAGTTTGGAGTTCAGGAGATTCTTTTGACCAAGACCACACCTCTAAATGCATTGAAGCGATTGCAATGTGATTGGTTGATTAGATAATTCCATTAATGAGAAATCGAACAGGTGTACCTAATAATCCTTTAGGTGAGTGTATAATGCTATAATCAACACTTGTAATACTTATTAGTGATAAAATCAGGGTAGGAAAAATGCCTTTTATTTCTACATTATTACATTTTTAGGTGCACCCCAATTTCTTATTATAAGTGCACCCCAGGAAACATTATAAAACACTAAAACAATACAGTTCATAACCTCATTTGAGAAAACAACTCTTTGTACTCAAGTCTGGCTTTCTAATATGCATTATTCAGCATTTAGCAATCCAATGCTACTGCTAATCATATCAAATGCATCAGCCACTACTTGGCTATCGAGCGGCTCTCAGGATCTCTGGGCCGTCTCATCCATTAATGCACAGTACCTCATGATAACGTGTCATGTGTACTCTCTCCTTCCTTCTACAGTGGAGACATAGTTATAGGCTATTTCCAAGAAACTGTTTTGACACCCAAACCAAATTCATTGAATCTGGAAAAATGGCCCTTCGTTGGTCAGATTCAACAAAAATATGCATTTTTGATTTAATGCTAAAAACTATGAACAGAATAATGAAAATATTCAATACTTGACAAGCCTGTTGGAGCAACGATGCATCGAGCTATGGTGCTCATTAGGACGACTCGAGTTTTGAGTCTGGCTTGCAACACACTGATCCTATCCCTATCCTCTCACTCCAATTATTTCCTTTGGCCTCTGCAGTGCAAAGTTGCTTCAAAAGTGTCCAAACAGGAAGATGTTGTTTGGATTAAAGATGGGGTCACATTATCAAAATTTCGCGGTTAAAAAGGTCTATTATCCTTGTCAATTGTGTAGCAATGCATGAAGCACAGCTCACATTCAGTCATTTTCAAACAAAGCTCCTTTCTGTTTGTAAACCTAGTGAATTCACTTGACTAACTTGAACCCTTCGTGAAATCTACACGTGGAAATCTTTCGCCCACACACAAAATTCCTAATTGCTTGGATTCCTATTGAAATAACGGGATTTCACATATGACAATTTGCCGAACAACAGACGTGTGAACGCACATTTAGGTCTATTTTTGGTTAAGCCTCTATTTTGGCAATATTTCTGTATACATGTAATCAGCATATTACGAATACACAAAGACATGTACATTCTTAAACAAGTAACCTTTTCTAAAAAAAATACTGCTGATACTCTTGCCATTTATTTCGGTGGACTTAATTCATTTCTGAAAGTAAATCATCCCATTTATTCTCAAACAAAAATCAAAGTCCAACAGCTTAAAAAAGTGATAGCACATCTCTCCTTAAGTCGTATGACTTAATAAAAATAGCACAAATGGTGCACAACAAACATTTAAGGCCTACTCATTAAAATCATTTGGATGAATTATTCATTAAGCTAATAAAAACCTCTAATACAAGCAAACAAAACACTGATAATGGAGAAGATGCATTAGAGTCAGTGCTTTGCTTTGCATTATTTGATGAAATGTGCCTCTGGTGCAATGAAAAAGAGGATGGGAACTGTATGCCTACCTTAGTGATAAGGGTACGGTACTCCTCCACCAGATGGTCATTGTTATGGCATCCGGCCAGTAGCTGCCACACCTCCCCTCTCAAGGCCTCTGGTACACCACTGCGGACCAGTGCCGGCAGCTGTTTGGGTCGCACAGCCAAGTTAAGATGCCTGAAACAGTACAAAACCAACAGGGACTCATGGTTACAAATTATTTACCACACTCACACACACACACACACACACACTTAAGACAGTCCGTGTTGTGTCTGCACTGTGAAACAATGAGGATATTTTTGCATGATTTGCAAATTTGTAACTTCGTATTAATACAATGTTATCTTTATTTATATATTTATTTATTTATTTTTTAGGTGTGGTGATATTTACCGTTGTTCAGCAAATTTTATGTGCTTCATAGATCATAGATAAACTATTGACAATGTAATTTTTTTGCTCATGAAATTCCGCCAAAATAAATTATATGTGACCCTGGACCACAAAACCAGTAATAAGAGTCCATTTGAAATTGAGCAAATCACCTTTAAAGCCCTTAGCAACGCATACTACAACTAAAAATCCTTTTTTGAAATATTTGCAAATTTACAAAATATCTTCATGGAACATGATCTTTACCCAATATCATCATGATTTTTGTCATAAAAGAAAAATCAATAATTCTGACATATACAATGTATTGTTGGCTACTGTCACAAATATACCTGTGCAATTTATGATTGGTTTTGTGGTCCAGGGTCAAATATGTAGAATTCACAAACCCTGGGTATTAGCGACACCCGTGGCCGTTAAGTAAACTGCAGCCAATACCTTATTGATTGTGCTCGTGCACACGTAACATATAAGAGACGGAGTGTGATTCAATGCTCTGATATAGTCACAGTGAAGTTTTTTATCATTCTTCACATAGAAGTAAAAATAAGTTGGAAATACTTTGCAGTATATCACACTGCTAAATCATACTGTTAACCAACATCGAGGGATGTCACAATACCAAAATTCCAGTAGTCGATGTGTGCGTGCGCGTCATTTTCTTTCCTCTAACAAAATAAACACAACGAAACAGTTGCAAGAAAACAGCAGTTAAGAAAGCATATGGTAAGCAATGTTTATATTTTTGCACCAGTTCTAGCAATTCACCGAAAGAAAAGCGTCAATTGTGCAAGAAAATCATCAAGAATTGCAAAACAGATTGATCAAACAGTATGTTTTTGTCCATGCAATGAAAGACATTGGGGTCCAAAACAACATGTATACTGTGTGAGAAAACTGTCAAGCAGAATATTACACTAATGTTCAAAAGTTTGGGGTTGGTAAGATGTTTTAATGTTTTTGAAAGAAACACTTACACTCACCAAGAAATGTATCTATAAAAAAATAGTTAATATTATTACATGGAATTAGCGATACTCACTCTGCCACACAGACAGATGTGACATTCTGGTGTGTAATTTATTCCATATAGGAGCTTTTACTAAATACATGCTTATATAAGACAATGTTAACCTGCTAGAGGCACAATCTCTGAAGTGGGCTGCACGTTTTCCAGCATTTATTTGTATTTGTTTATGGAATGTTTTAAATGTCACTGGTGCCCATTTTCCTTGCTGATTAAAAGGAAAGTGCATACTTCCACTGTGTTGTAGTGTGCACAAACCTTCCCTCTGGGATTTTTACCACTGATATTATTCTGCCAATCACTCAAAACTGACAAACTCAATTGCGATTATAACTACAAACTGTTTCCTCCAATAAGAAGAACTTTGTTCAGTGCAACACATTGTTTAATGACATGACATTATACTGTCATATGCGTGAAACACGTGCTGTGCAAATAAAGAGTCAGTAGAATCCTTTCTTCTAGGAAATAGTGTTTATTAATACAATATGCATCGGCCCCTTAAACCAAATGTTCTTGAACCAGGAAGCACTAACTCCAGCAGCTGCACAGTCACTTATTTGACCTATTCATCTAAAACAAAGGATTTTATTCAGAAGTGGCATGTGTGAGAACTGTGAATTGATTATTATATAGTAATTTTTATGTATTTAAATAACTTTGAACTCAATATCACTCCCCTTGCGAACCTAGTTTGAAAAGTTAATAATCAGCTTCTAAGGTGGAATCCTTTGGGACAAGCAACCTCCAGAAGACTATTGAAACACTCAAAAACACTTAGGCAACCACAGGCAAGTGTGACTCACATTGTATTTACACTGCCAGTATTTTTCATAATTACGGATCATTTTCCAAACTAGAGAAGTTTAGAAGGAATGAGGATGTTCACAGGTGTGTCAATTACTCAGTATAAATTAAATTATGAAAGACACTTACTACTAAAATATTAACAAAAAATCTAATTTGCATTGATCTTGTATAAGAGGTCTTTGTACCATTAAATGTTTCATAGCTTTAAAATAAAGCATTTAATCCAACTCTAAAAAAAAATGGCCTGTTTTGATATTGAGGGATCTGTGATGTCATACAGGAAAATACATTTGCATATAAATGCCTCCAGAGCAAGACATTGATGAATAGTTCAGAAACTGAACGCACATCTGTATGCTGCATTACATCATTGCACCACAGGATCCGCCCACTGGCATTCAGCCACTTAAAGGGTTCAGCCACTTAAAGGCAAAAATTAAAATTATTTCATTAATTACTCACCCTCATGTCGTTGGACACCCGTAACACCTTCGTTCATCTTCGGAACACAAATGAAGATATTTTTGTTAAAAGCTGATGGTTGAGAAAGGCTTCAGAAAGGCCTCCATTGGCATTCAGTTCATTCCCACTCACGACCCATAAAAGGCAGTAAAGACGGCGTTACAAAGTCCATCTCACTACAGTGGCTGTACAATAATTTTACCAGGCGACAAGAATAGTTTTTGTGCGCAAAAAAAAAAAATCAAAATAATGACTTTATCCGCCAAGTTATTGTCTTCCGTGTAGGTCTCGGACGTGAACTCACCTGGAACTCATGCGATAGCGGCGCTCCTCTTCTTCGGGTCATCTGAACGGCGGATCTGCTTTATATTCTGGCGCATGGGTCGAGTTCACGTCAATAACTTGGTGGATAAAGTCGTTATTTTGATTTTTGTGCACACAATAACTATTTTCATCGCATTGTAATATTATTGTACAGCCACTGTAGTGAGATGGACTTTGTAACGCCGTCTTTAGTGCCTTTTAAGGGTCTTGTGAGTGGGAATGTACTGAATGCCAATGGAGGCCTTTCTGAAGCCTTTCTCAGCCATCAGCTTTCAACAAAAATATCTTCATTTGTGTTCCGAAGATGAACAAAGGTGTTACGGGTGTCTAACGACATGAGGGTGAGAAATTAATGAAATAATTTTCATTTTTGGGTGAACTAACCCTTTAAGCGCTGGCATTTGCTTACTCTGGACGGGAGTGTCGCATCAAAAGCAAATAGAACCCATTATAATCACAGATGCTGTCTACACTGTATACAGTATACAGATGCGTGTTCAATTTCTGACATACTTCACACATTTTGAGCCTGTAGATAACCTGAAAAAAAAAAAAGAGCGAAAGAATGTTGCTTTGACAAGTCCAGTTTAAACAGCTCGTATGACTTCAGAAGGATCCCAGCGATGGAAACAAGTGGATAGTTTATTTTATTGGTGTCCTGGATCATGTCAAAAGATGTTTGCTCGGAGCATTTTGTTTTGTAAACGAGGCAGAGTGTAATAGAGTTCGCAAAGAATCGTTTGTTGAAAGACGAAGCAGGTGATTGTATTTGGATCTGACAGCAGCTGCATCACAAACCGTAAGTAAATGATTTCATAATGCTTTGTCTGGAAATTATAGTTTTATATGGGTAATGTCTTCAAAACACTTAATCGTGTGCAGTAGCTAATCATAACAGTAGGAGCTGGCCATTAAAAAAATTCATAATCTCAGAATGAAGAGGTCAGAGTGAAGCTTGAAAATAATTGTTTTTCCACACACACACACACACACACACACACACACACACACACACACACACACACACACACACACACACACAACACACACACAATATATATATATATTAAAACATTAAGTAGCGAACCTCAAGGCACATAATAAAATAATTAAAAATCCATGCCATGACCCCTTTAACAACAGAATGACTGTAAATCTCAGCTTCCAAACAAGGAAAGCCAAGGGCTTAAAGGGGAGGAAAATTAGGGAGTAGATGCAGATGTGAGCACAACACACAAAGACACAGCTGTGTTCTTCAGGGTGCAGAGACAGTCACAAGCTTGTAATTAAATTCCTGGGATTTTTAATTGAATTCATCTCGAGGTTTTGATTAACAACAATAAGAGTAATGGGAGCGAGAAATAATCTTAATAAGACCCTTATCTGTATTTGACCATTCCCTCCTCCTCCAGTCTCTTCTACTGCTCCACATTAAAATATCTCTCTCATTTCCCTCCCATGAATGAGTTCTTAAATTAGAAATGGTGTGTGTGTGTGTGAGTGCGAGCACATGTAAAGAAATTTTTTGGTTTGAGATAGAAAAAAAAAAGACTGTGTGGGACAGACCTTTTGATTCTCGGCCTGTTTTATAGTGCTTCTCTGCATGCAAGGCAGCAGTTCAACGCTGTCAGGAAGAAAGAGGCTAACAAGACAACCTCTAATCTAAAAGTGCATATGCTAATGTGCAACAATTAATCTCTACAGGAATCTTTTCAAGCTTTTTTATTCGACCCGCGGCTCTTAAACAACAGTATTTTGGCTCAAAGAATAATTTTACCAGCAAATAGTTTCATAAAATTACACCTGTGGCTTGGCAGGGTCTAAAATTAACACCTAATATATTATAATTATAAAATACTTTTTAAACACTTTTGGTGGGGTTTGGGGTCACTGTGAGTACTGATTACTGTGATCAAAAGTAAGAGTAAAGAAATGCAAATCTTTTGAACTTTATATTCAAAGAATATTGCATCGATTTTTACACAAATATGAATGGGTTTCAATATTGATAGTAATAAGAAATATTTATTGAGCAATAAATCAGCATATTAGAATGATTTCTGTAGGATTATGTTTCTACTGTATGTTTGATCAAATAAATGCAGTCTTAGTAAAGCACAAGAGACTCTTTCAAAAAACTAACCAACCCCCAAACTTTTGAAAAGTAGTATACATGCTCCATCATGTGTCTAGCATTTATTACATTTTGTTAATGTTATTTAATAAAAATGTTGATGTTAGTTCACTAATTAACTAATGCTAACAAATACAACTTTGGATGTAACAAATGTATTAGTAAATACTGAGATTAACATTAAATAATGTTGTAGAAACATTGTTCATTGTTAGTTCATGTTATCTTTGTATTTAAAGTGATAGTTCACACAAAAATGAAAATTATTCCATAATTGACATGTTTGCATGTACATGAAATTCTTCTTTCAGACGAATACAATCAGTTATATTAAAAAAATGTCTGGTTCTTCCGAGCTTTATAATATAAACATCCTGACGTCATCGTGTAGCGAAACACCGCCTCTACAGAATAATAAGCATGTGTTATTCAGTAGCCCCGCCCACCGACTCAAAGCTGTTCGGATCGTGCTAGCCAGCAGCAATACACGTGCCGAAGAAAATAGCAAGATGTTGCGCTATTCCTGTTTGTGGAAGAACACAGTCGCTGCATAAGCTTTCTTCGGATTCTAATAATAGGAATGTGTGATACTTCATTTATTTTTAATTAAATTCCAGCTCACGTGGGGAAGACACACGTGTTCCTTTCATTTCACTGCGGAATCGTTTGTAAAGACTAGATCCAACAGGAATGGTGCAACACACCATTTATGTAAGTCAAAAGTATTTTTTATATGTAATAGTAGTCCCGGGGCTATGTGTTTTCCAGACTTCAAACAAAACCTAAGCCCATCGGCAGGCCAGCGAATCACAAATAGTAAAATAATACTCCTTTTTTGATCTGGGCACGCGTGTGCACGTGTGTGTGTGTGTGTGTGTGCGCGCGCGGTTCACGCTTATATCCACCGATCGGACAGGCCAAGTAATATTATAAATTACTAATTACAGGCCAAAAATATTATTCGAATCAATCGCAGGTGGATGAGAAATAAATCATTCTGTTTGTTTTGATAAAGACGCTTACAAGTCCTGTGATCGAGAGAATCATTCCGGTTGCCGCTTTCAAAACAATCCCTCCCTCATGTGAACTGAACTGACAGGGGAGCTGAAGCTCATAAAATATGCTAATCTTATCATATCCTAGCCGTGGGCGTTTATTTCCAAGTCTCCAGTGCGGCACGCCCATCAAAACCCAGCGTTCAGGAAAGAGCCTCAAAACCAGTGTAGAAAATAGCCTATAACTTATTAGTTATGATGTTTTTGAATGTAAAAACCACAGGAACGTCATTAGTTGACTCTTTTTTTTTTTTTTAAGTGAGTTCATGACACCTTTAAAACTTTATACAGTGCTGGCCAATAGAGGGTGCAATCGGGGGTCTGTGTAGCAGCTTAGCCAATCATTTATTTAACATATGAATGTTTGACATAAACTGTAGCCAATTAGCGAGCTCAAAGCTAGTCCGATAAGTCGCGATTATTTTATTATCCCAAGTAGGGGTGTCCATGGTTAACCGATTGACCGATTAACCGTTAGAAATTGCGTAACCGAGTGAAACATTTTGCTCGGTTAAGTGGCGTCAATGACGTGCCTTGAATTTAGTTGTAATATATGTTTGCACCCCTAGAGACCGCCAGAGCGCTCCCAGACATTTGTAATATCCACAAGAAGAAGTCATGACCAGCTTTCTAAGCGGGCAATGAAGCGGGCAAAGAAAGCGTGGGAGCACTTTAAAAATGAGAGTGACGGGGCAAAATGCAAGTATTGCAATGCAGTGCTTACCGCATTTTTCAGGCTATAAGTTGCTCCGGAGTATGAGTCGCATCAGTCAAAATATGCGTCATGAAGAGGAAAATAACATAAGTCGCATTAGGGCAGAAGCAGAGCGCGAGCCGCGCGTGCTGTGCATAACGGAGCAGAAGAAAGAAAGTTTGAAGTGAGAAACTTGTGAATGACTAGAGAAAAGCAGACGTTACTTTAACTGTAATGAAGAAAACAAAAAAGCTAATCGCGGACTGAAAGCAAGATGGCCAGAGCTGCAGGGACGAGTCCACAGATGCTTGAACTCTCTGCCGGGAGAGGCTCAGCCGCGCGAGTCACACAGTGTCTGTGTGAATCATTCTCGACTGCATATTTTACTACATGCTCTAATCGTGCCGGCGCCCTCGCGGCCACTCGCATTACTCGTGAACTGGAGCGCATCTCATCCTAATTTAACGAAACTCAGCGTACGCCTCGCAGACATGAAATAGATCTTAAGAAAATTGAAATGTCTTTTAACAATTTAAAACGAAAAGAAATAGGCTACTCTCCGATTATGTAATCCGTGATGTGCATTTCTCTATATAGGCCCGTTCACTACGGAGATGGTGGTCGTCAAATTAATAAACTAAAAATAATAACCCTGACACACACTATGGTTAACCGAGTATTAACCGCTAAGGGCATCGGTTAACGGTTAATGAAAAACTTGAAAACGTGCAGCCCTAATCCCAAGCTACTAAAGCAGCTGGATGTGATCATGCTAATGCCTTATTTCCGTCTTGTTAGCAGAGATCTCGGTTCGAATCCCGCTCTGAGATTGTCGAGAAGAAGAAATGGTTACATATGCGCTCTGCTAGTTTTTCCACGATCACATTTCAGTATGCTAGCATGTCTGGTGAGTGTTTTATTTAGGAGTTTGCAAGGGTCAGTGGTGTTTATGTACATATGGGCATCAGTTACTCAAGCAGAGACAAACACTCAATCTGACAGAGGAACTGTTCACTGATGATCTCGAGCAGCATCCAGATCACCATACTCAGCGCATTTATGAATGGATCTGTATGCCAATATCAATTCACCCATCCATTGGAACATTTTCTAGGTAGGGCTATGTTTAGTAAAAAAAAAAAAAAAAAATGGTAACAGGAGGAAAACATATTACGCCAGAACATATTTTGAAGGCTTAAAGCAAATTTTAAATAAAGATAAGTGTTTTACCAAATTCAGGAAGTTAGAGGAAAATTTTCAGCAAACACACACACACACACACAGATGTAATGTTTATTTTATTAAATTTAGTTTTTAATTTACCTTGGAAAAAGGCTTGCTGAAAATGTTTGTGAGAATCATCCTCTAACTTACTCCTGATTTTGGTAAAACAATTATCTTTATTTAAAATATCCTTCAAGTCTTCAAAATATGTTCTGGCTTAATATGTTTTCCTCCTGTTACCTTTTTTTATATTAAACACAGCCCTACCTAGAAAATATTCCAATGGATGGGTGCACTTTTTTGGTCTTCAAATTCTGGGCTGCAATTATAAAGCTTGGATTAGCCAGGACATTTTTCATGTAACTCAAATTTTATTCGTCTGAAAGAAGAATGTCATATATGTCTAGGATGGCTTTAAAAGTAATTCTATAATCACAGGGTATTTTTTACTTTTGGGTGAACTATCCCTTTGTAGTTATTTAATAAAAATGTCAACAATTATTTTATAAAATATTTAATAAAAACAATTATTTAATAAAAATGTTAACAATAGTTCAAAGTGAATTAACTAATGTTTAAAAATACAACTTTAAATATAAAAACATTTATTAGCAAATGTTGAGATTAACATTAACTACGATTAATAAATGCTGTAGAAGCATTGTTCATTGTTAGTTCAAGTTAACTTTGTAGTTAACTAATGTTAAAAATGAATTCTTATTGTTAAGTTACCAGTATAGTAATATATTTAATAATAATAATATTTTTCATATTACTGTTCAATTTCTTCACTTTCACACATTTCAGCCCTAAGCCTTCACTTGTTTTCAAAGCACTCACCATTTAGACAGTAAATCTCCCCAAGTTTCCAGAATTTTTTCGCCACATTCCTTAGACACGTCTCCAGAGCCACTCAACAACGGCTCATCATTATCTGCGAGGATAGTGGGAGAAAAAGAGCCAGAAAGATGTTACAAGCTTCTGAGATTCAGTAAAATCTCCACACATGCTAAAATATATGAATTCCAGGAGGACTCTTGAGGTTATGTATATGATGATGTGAATGAAAACGGAGGCCGCTCACCTTCCTCCTCATCATCCTCAGGCGGGGAGGGCACCATAGAGCCATGAGGGCCGGGCGGCAGGATGCCGGGGCTCGCTGTGGTCTTCCTCCTCTCTCTCTCGGTCTCGCTCTCTAGACTCACCACTTCATACAGTGTGTCTGAGTTACTCTTCCTCTCCTTGTTGTCCATCTGAGAGGAGAGTTAAGGCACAGTTACACACAAAACTTTTAAAAACTGTCTCCATATAGCCTGGGAAAACCCAGACAACTTCCGGCAAATTTAGATTTGATCTGCAAGTAGTCTGGCAAAGAGCTCATTCAAACACATTTCCAGTCCGTCAAAATCACAGCACCAATCAGAAACATTGGGGCGGGCTTTACACGATGACGACAGCAGCAGTGAAAGCAGGATGCCTCTGTGGAATATCATACATCTCTTCCCTGTTTGTTTTCAATCCTCAAATAAAGATTCAAACGGTTGTGTATCAGCGTATTGGATTCATGATTCGGATCGCGTGTCAAACTGCTGAAATCACGTGACATTGGCGATACGAATCATGAATCAATACGCTGATTCACAACTGTTTGAATCTTTATTTGAGGACTGAAAACCAAACGGAAGAGAAGAAAATACTGAATGAAGTCGTAGTTTTTGTGGTTTTTGGACCAAAATGTATTTTCGATGCTTCCAGAGATTCTAATTAACTAACTGATGTCACATATGGACTACTTTGATGATGTTTTTATTCCTTTTCTGGAAATGGACAGTATAGTGTGCCTACACTGTCATACGCTCTCAGACTAAATATAAAATATCTTAAACTGTGTTCTGAAGATGAACGGAGGTCTTACGGTGTGGAACAACATTAGGGTGAGTAATTAATGACATCAATTTCATTTTTGGGTGAACTAACCCTTTAACTTAATTGTATTTAGCTCAGTGGGTTTTGAGGCAGTTTTGAGATTCTTTGGTTCTTCAGCCAAACAGTCGAGTAAAAAGCCCTGATCTGTGCTCGTCCTCACCGGTCTGAGTTTGAGATAGAAGGTCTCTGTGTAACTGCGTTTGCTGAAGGGCCAGAAGAGCCTCTCGTTGGGTGAGCACACTCGAACGCGCGTCTCCAGCAGGAACCTCACAGGCTCCTCCACCTCTGTGATCACCAGGTCCACCGCCGTCGTCATGTACATGAATTTATCTGTGTCATAAACATAAAAGAACAGTACAGTTATCAAAGCGTACTCATATTTGTTGAGTTCATACATAATGTCATTCACAATAATGTAAAAGTAAAGCAATAAGCCCTTTGAAGCTGTTGTTTACAGTGAAATTAGAACAGCTAAGGGGGTTTTAACATCGCCTCTTAGCTGTTCTAAATTCACTGCCAGCAGCATTTTAAGAGTGTCATTTAAAAATCTGAATGTTTGAAACCAGTCTGATTTCAATAGGAAGAATGTTCCAGAATTTTTGGGGCACATAAATAAAATTTCTTCAGATTTATGGTTGAAATGACAATATTCCAAAAATATCAGAAGACCTCAAACAATGACTTGGAACAATCTCCAGCAAACTGAGCATGTGCATGTATCTGTACCTTTAGGCGTCTCCTCATTCACAGCCTGAAACTGAGGAGTGTTGGGATTCCAGCTCCCTGTGATGATGTAAGACTTCCCATCAGAACTCTTGCCCATTGATTCCTAACAGATGGGCGGAGGTTAGGTGAGGAGAGCCAAGAGAAAGAGAGGATAAAACAAATATAAAGTCAAACATAATCATGAGTTCACAGGAACTTCATTTGTAGCTGTGGTTCATTCACGATGAATTAACCAACTGAGGGCAGTCCCAGCCAAAATCTTGATCTTAACTCCTGATCGCTGGCATTGTCTGGAAAACTAACATGATGAAGGACAACACTTCCAGACTCATGAAAACATCATGACACAGGCCAAGCAAAAGCGGTTTCAGAACTAAAATGTTCCAGTTTGGTTGTAGCTACATGACGTATTTAACCAAAACATTTTGTTGTCTGTTTGTCCCAAAGAAATGTTTGGCCAGTTGTCTTGCGTCTATCATTGTTTGCCCCTAATGCCAGATTACCCAGTCACTGAACACCGATTTCCACAGAAATGGGAGTTTGTCATTCATACAATTTTACAAATCCAAAAATCTGTGAAGGATGTGCAGGGAAAAGTAAATGATGTGGATGCGGACTCTATTTGTATTTATTTGTATTTTATTTTCTCAAAATAGAGAAGTTTATTAGTTACAAAAAATAAATGAATAAATAAAATGACATTGGTAGAATTAATTAGAATTTTGCTTTTTAACAACAATTTGTTAATTTAGGGGCCATATTCACAAAACATCTAAAGGCTAAAAGTAGCTCCTAAATTGCAGATTTAGGAGCCACCCTTAAAAATAATGAGCATGTCAGTCCTAATTTTAGAACTCTTAATTCTTTGATCTAAGAGTATTTTACAAAGTATTTTAGCTCTAAAACGATCTCCTAAATCTGTGAAACTTTAGGAGTAGTCAAAAGGACTCCTAATTCACAAAAATACAAATCACAAACAATCCTAATGGCTGTCGCGGACCTTTCTCCCCTTTCTCACTTCGCTTCCTGTCTACTCTCTGTCTTATCATAATAAAAAGGCAAAAATGCAAAAAATAATCATCCCATCACTATAAGCTGTTATTTCGTTTTTTTGCACACAAAACTAATTCCGTCGCTGCATAAATTTATTTTCGAACCACTGTAGTGAGATTTGTAACGACGTCTTTAGTGCCTTTTATGGGTCTTGAGAGAGAAAAATGTCATTGTGGACAATGGACCCCTTTCTGAGCCATCGGATTTCAACAAAAATATCTTAACTTGTGTTCTGAAGGTGAACGGAGGTATTACGGGTGTTGAACGACATTAGGGTAAGTAATTAATGACAGAATTTTCATTTTTGGGTGGACTAACCCTTTAAACCCTGTGGCTCATGGCGACACATTGATGTCCTAAAACACGAAACGATTGGTTTCTGCGAGAAACCGAACAGTATTTATGGTATTTTTTTACCTCATATCAGACGAATCTCATCCAGTACTCCCAATGCCATTACTTCCGGCGAAGAAGGTCAAAATGACGCGATCATCGTTATGTGTACATAGATGCCTCATTCGACCGATCCGGGTTTTGACCTTGTCCGGCGGAAGTAATGGCATTGGGAATGTTAGATGAGATTCGTCTGCTATGAGGTAAAAAACTTCTCGCAGAAACGATTGTTTCGTGTTAAGACATCAATGTATCGTCACGAGCCGCAGGGTTTAATATGGATGTGTATGTATATGTGTTTTTACTCTTATTGTGACCCCATTGACAAGCATTATATGACTGGCACAGTGCAACGGTTGGAGATAAAAATCTTAATTTGTGTTCTACTGAGGAAACAAACACACCTACATCTTGGATGCTCTGGTGGTAAGCAGATAAACATACCATTTTGATTTATGGGTGAACTATCCCTTTAAGTACTTGTGTGTAACAACCATTTTCGAGAAATAAATTAGCATTGGTTAAAATTCGTACAAATTTTAGTCACTGCTTAATGACCACGGAAAATGTGGGTCCCATGGCCAAACCAGTTGAGAACCACTGCTATAAAGCATTATAAAGAAACTAATTGTATCAAGTAATTCATTGATCGAGGAAAGATAATAGTACAGATAAGTTAAGCTAATCCAAAACTAGAGATTCAGGTTTGTCTTACATCACCTACCAGGTCCAGCAGGTGCATATTACTGTTCTTTACGTTCTTCCCTGGGCTCAAGAGCAGACCAAAACACCTGAAACACAAACACATTTCTCACTGGAACAGAACCGCAGAGGAACTACACATATTAACTGTAAAGCTTCGCACAGCCATTTGAGGGTGCTGAGCCTGAGAAAACCTATATAAACAGAAAAGCACAGCTGTGCATTCAGGCAGGGTTGGCTTCAGTTCAACACAACATCAGTCACCATGGAGAAAAACCATCCTCCATTTTCTCATGGCCCGAAAGGAACACTTGAGCTCAGAAAACACATAATTCAGCACATGTTTAACATTAATGAATGAATTATTGGTTGTTATGGGAGACATGGGGCTCTTCTGGAAGAGGATGTCCTCTCAGTGGAGACACCCTGTGTCACTCTGCAAAGCACGTACCTCTCGATAGCCAACTCTTTGTTGGACGTCTGCTGAACGTAGATCACTATCTTTTTGTCCATGCCTGGCCGCAGTTTGAAGCTCTGTCTGTCCTTGTCCTTTGATACGGCACTGATGGACACAAAGAGAGTTTTCAAACAATTGCTTGGGTGAATCGCTCAGATTTCACCTCAACATAAAAAGATTTAGTTATTATTTTGATTACACAAGCATATTTTCTGTAAAAAAATATTCTCAAGGGTGATTCTCATTAGATGCTCATACAATTATTATCATAAATTGAAGATAAAACCTTGAAGTAATTCAGTGAAATAAAATTTGAAAAAGTTATTAGTCAACTGCAGCTAGTAAGATTTTTGGTAAGACTTTAAGTCTCACCATGTTGCATTTATTTGACCAGAAATGCAGTAAAAACTAGGGATGTACTGACACCACTTTTTTAGAACCGATCTGATCCTAAAAATTCTGAGTCTGATAGTCATTTGAAAAGGCTTCTAGTCAATTTGTTAAATAAATATACATTTTTTAGAACTGCAGTATGATTATTTTGCAGCAGGTAAATAGTAAAAATGACACTGACTATTTTGAGTGGCTTCTACATTAATGTGTTTGGCTAAATAATTTGACCTTTCAATCAGTATTTTACTGTCAAACTGTAACATTACTGTACAAACAACATATTTATGTGCTACCCAGTTCAGTTCGCGATTCAAAGTTAAGAAGCTATATTTGTCAAATCATTGCCATGACGGATGGTATAGATGTGTTAGCTGTCATTGAGCCGTGCATTGAAACAGCCAATCAGAACAGAACTCTGCATTAATATTCACAACCCTTCCAAATAAGGCAAAAACAGAGCACTACATTCTAGGGACAATTTATAGGGTTGTAAATGGACTTTGCAAAACCGTATCTGGACAATTTTTGATGTTAAATAAGCCACATACCCTCTATGTAGATATCTGAGAAAAATTTAAAAACTTTGTTTTAAATCATTCTAGGGCACCATATACAAAAATATATTTATTCAGTGTTGTCCACATTATATTTCACCTGCAGCAGCATTGAGAACTTTTGAAATGACACGTTTGGCCATTAACTTTTAAATGCATCATTATATTTAAACTGCAAACACATGAGGAGAGTCTCTGCATTAAAGACCCACAAATGGCAGAACAATGAGCGGCTACATTTCTCTCTGATACGGTAAGAGATTAATCTGAATGTGGAGGATTTGAACTGTGACGAATCTGACGATGATTGACAGGGCAGATAAACGGTGACGGGATGCACGTAACTAAGCGACAGAGTCCGTTAAAGATGGCGAAGTAGTATGTCCCGAAGCTTGCATACTTTTCTGCTACACACTCAAAAGTATATACTTTTTCTTCACAAAAAGAGTACATACTTTTAGGACGTAGTATAAGTAGGCGAATTGGGACGCAGCATGAGTGTTTGTAGGTTCAGGAAGTGGGGCCAGAGACAGTCCAAGGGCTGTAGCATGTATGGCTATGCTGTGAGGTGAAGCCTAATGCCTAGTTTGCTGTTCTCAGCACATGTATTAATGTTCTGTGTTGTTTAATTTGAGTATTTTGTTTATTTCTTTATTTTTGTTTGGAATTTAATTTGGTGCACGTGTGTAGCGACAGCTGTCTGAATAAACATCACTTTGACTGTAAGTTGGCCAGCGTTGTACTCCAATCATTTCATCAGTCCCCGGGCTTGCCGGCAAACAGGAACAACTCTACAAGGTAAACTGCAAACACCCAGCCCTTCACCTCTGGTGGGGTAAGCCATACCAACTCCAGGTGGCTGTGGTAACTGCAGCATTACGACATTGTGTAAGTAGTAAACGCAAACGGGCAAAAAAACAGGTCCACTGTGCATCTCTCTCTCACACTCACACTCACACTCACACTCACACTCACACTCACACTCACACGTCGTGTAATGTGAATTAAGTTAATGTAGATTTACCGCTGTGCTGGGCTCGATGTTATATGGAAGAACTTCGAAAGAAGCATGATAATTTAATAATTAAATTCCGTGTGGTGAACCTATGGTATTGATAAACAGTCCACGTAAGTCACTGTTTTATGTCGGATGGGATCGTCAAATTATCTCCAAACCACTGAAGTTGAGCGAACTAACTTGTCAACGATATCTGTGTCCTCCGAGCTGGTCGTGAGCTCTGAGTTTTCTTCACTATTTCTCATTTTTATTGCTCCACTTCACTCCGATCCTCCAAGCCTGTCAGTCACTGACTGTAAACAATAGCGCGTGCAGCACCCAGAAGCCCGGTATCCAATATGCATGCGCAGCATTACGCATAGCGTGTAAGCATTATATCGAGAATTTATCGAACTGTTGTTATCGTTTTATCGAGGAAAGTTATATGATAATTATCGTTATCGTTTTATCGCCCAGCCCTACATACAATCATACATTTTTTCTTCGATTATGTCTCTCACAGTGGACATGCACCTACGATAACAATTTCAGACCCCTCCATGATTTCTAAGTGGGAGAACTTGCAAAATAGCAGGATGTTCAAATACTTATTTTCCTCACTGTACATACATACATACACATACATATATATATATATATATATACACACACACACACACACACACTAAAACTTTTTCTCTTGCATCCCAAGAGAGAGTCCAAGGTAATTCTGTCATTTTTTTCCTGTTGTCTTCATCCGAAGTGACTTACAGTCCATTTATAACAGGGACAGTCTCTCTGGAGCATCAAGCTCATGCTGATGGAGACACTGAGGTTATTTTGGGCACTTTAGCCCTTTCCTTAAATACTTTTCTCTCTTTTTTCCTTTTCTGTGCAGCATTAAAAAAGCAAGGGTAAACACACTATATTCAACTAAACAGTTTACAAACGCCTCTATTTTTAATTTAATTGTAATATTATAATTAATGTTAAAATTATAATATTCCACACATAGGGAGCTGTGTGTCAGTATGTGTTACTCTTAACAATGCTTTTTTACAGATGTTAACAAGTCAAGAAAGGAAATGTTTTCTCTAAAGCAAGATCTCTCCACTGCTTTACAGCACAGGTCTGCAGCAAATTTGCGTTAATAGAACTCTGTGTAGGGCGGAGGAATGAGGCGAAGATGTAAGGGATGATAAATTACAGGAAGCATGTGTCGACACTTCAGAGAAAGAGAAGAAAAGGTGGAGGAACTGCAGATTTTTCTATTTTTATCGTTTCCTTCATCAAAACAGCAGATGACTTCTGAAGGCTGGATACCAGAACATATCACCTAATTCAATTATGCAGTTAGAGATGAGACCTCCAGGGTTAAACGCAGATGTGTACGGGGAGGAATCCGGAGACCTGAATGAACTTTAATAGAGGGACAGATGCAAAGCGATTTACCTAAATGTGCCCTTCCCATCATCCTCTTTGATCTCCAGACTGACGGTGAAGGTGAAGACATCGCTGTCTGGCGTAAGAGGCGGAGCCTTGGCTGCAAGTGGCGCTTTATTGGCCGATCGGCGGAAAGCTGTGGCAAAGCTGTAGAGTATTCGGCTGACCTACAAACACACACACACACACACATCTCAGTGATTGGAGTCAAAACAGTCTCCAGTGACACAGGCTGTATTACGGTGACTCAAAGTTGCTCTGTTCTCAGGTTATCAACACACTCATTAGCACACAAAGATATAAATACACAGCTGCACTTGTGCTGTTTTGAAGTTTTACTCCACACACAATAGGTATGTTCAACAGGAAGGTCCAACAATCAACTAGTTGTTTAGATAGGTTGACTAGTGGAGTTTTATTCAACCAGTTGCAGTGTGCAGTCAAAAAGAAACAACATAATTGTAAATGTTTTTCTGATGCAAGACTTTTATTTTGAAAAAGTGTTTTAATGCTTTTGACTCTTCTGTCAGACACAGTTTAAGTGAAGAGTGCCTGAGAAAAATCTGTTTTCCTGATTCAGTATCTGTGGTCCTATGAGAAGCTGTGAGGCTGTATGTCAGTGTCATTATTCTAACGTTATTTCATAATGAAATAAAGTGTCACCTCAGAAAGATGAGCTTTCTTGTCCTGTCAGACATTGTAATTAGGGATGCACCGAATTTAAAATTCTTGAAACCAAAAATGAGGACAAGGCCGAAAACCAAAACACCGAAAGAAATTATGCCAATTATTAGTGCCATTGTATTATGGACATGATTGTGTAAATTTATTTATTTTTAAATCAAGGTATTGCAATTGCATAAATTAATATTAGTTTCAAATAATTAATCAATTACAAATTATGCAAATATTTATTTAGCACATTGCTAAAATGTTAAGGCTACACTGTGTAACTGTTTTAGTTTATTCATAGCTAACATCACTTAGTTCTTTCAAAAATATATGTGCTCATTAACGTATATTTACTTCTTTCAAGTAATAATGCATTCTCGTAATTTTATAATATACCATTGTAAATACATACGTGTTCAGGGTTCGGATGGCGGTCGCCATGTTGCTCCTCCATCTTGAAAGTACATTTGCCAAAGAGGGACATACCCGTAAATTCAAGCTTCGCTTTTCGCGTTTTTATACTCGATGGCACTGTGTCGAATGTGAGGGGGATTGCTTGAGGCTGCTATATGATGATGGAGGATCACTCTTAAGCCCCTTTCACACTAAACGTCGGACCCGCAATATTCCCGGAACATTGCCAGATCGCCGCCTGTGTGAAAGCAACCACGGAATTGATTACCGAATTCGACCCGGGTCGGGGACCTAGTAACATTGCGGGATATGTATCAGAGTCGCCAAGGAAGCGGAAAAGAGAATTAACGTTAAGACGGCAACGCAACGGGCAAATCAATAAGACAAAAGTAAATATTGGAGTGGCCTTTCCAAGATGGAAAGAGCTCATGAGGAGCAACGATTTTAAAAAGAACGCCGACGTTGCCTGCTTTCTTCTCGACAGGTAATATTAATTCAGCCTATTTGTGTATATTGGAAGTTTTATTGTTGCTTGGCTAATTATATCATGGTGTGCTGTGCATAACACTAGAACGACGTCTAGGATAGTTTTCCTCACGTCAATGATGAAAAAGTATTGTTTACCTTATAACATAAATCAGTGTTCTATGACGGATAACATGAGATTAATATTTTGATTGCATTATAATTTGTTTGCCTTACGCTAGTGGTGTTGTACAATATACAGAATAACGATAGCACTGATAAAAGTTACTTTACTAAGATTACCGTTAGCTTGCATTCGTCTGGGAACCTGATAGCTGATGTTAGCAATGAACTGGTTAAAAATAACGAAAACGTAAAACTATTATTCATTTTACATAGATTAATTTGATCATAGATCATTTGTTAAATTAAATAACTGCAAATTATAAGAGTTTTCAAAAATTACCTTATCACTTGAGTTGAAGCAACACTCACCGAAGAGGTCGAACTGGAAGCCATGACTAAATCGGCCACCGTAGGAGTTGAAACGAAATCGAAATTGAGAGGAGCAGAAACTATTGCTGCGTCCCAATTCGCCTACTTATACTACGTCCTAAAAGTATGTACTCTTTTTGTGAAGAAAAAGTATATACTTTTGAGTGTGTAGCAGAAAAGTATGCAAGCTTCGGGACATACTACTTCGCCATCTTTAACGGACTCTGTCGCTTAGTTACGTGCATCCCGTCACCGTTTAACTGCCCTGTCAATCATCGTCAGATTCGTCACAGTTCAAATCCTCTACATTCAGTTTAATCTCCTGCCGTATCAGAGAGAAATGTAGCCGCTCGTTGATCTGCCATTTGTGGGTCTTTAATGCAGAGACTCTCCTCATGTATTTACAGTTTAAATATAATGATGCATTTAAAAGTTAATGGCCAAACGTGTCATTTCAAAAGTTCTCAATGCTGCTGCAGGTGAAATATAATGTGACAACACTGAATAAATAAATTTTTGTCAGGTTAAATATTGATAGTTGGTCACTCAAACCCCTTTATCTAAACTTCTCTACTTAACCGTCGAACTCGCACATCCGTCATGTTTGTAGTTTTTTTTAACGCTTTTTATCCGCGTTTGTAGTTTTAATCGAATCCTCGTCCAACTCGCAATGGGTTGTGGGCAATATCAGCCGTTAGAGTGCCCATCGATCCATACTGTGAATTCGGACCGGAAATAGTAAACCATCCGGGAATCTTTGGAATACTCTTTTCAACATACTACGATTTGGGACATACTAATTCTATTTTCGAATACTATTCAGGATGGATAGTATGCGAATTGGGACGCAGGGTATTATTCACTGGATGGTCATATACCTTTACACCACTAGATGGGGGAAAATATCACACAGTGTAGCTTTAAACTAATTTCAAATTAAACTAATATGTTTAATTTGACATCACTCATGTGTACAATAAATAATAATGTGCAGAAAGGTACATAAATTGAATAAAGTAATCAAATGTAAAATAACTGCACATTTAACTGTTTAAATTAAAGATGAATCCTTATTAAGCTTACAAAAGCAGTGAGTGATGTTCTTATCTTTTGTTTGACATTAAACAGAGCAGTAAAGGCTACTGCCCCTTTAAGACGTAATGCAGGGATATGTGTCGTCTTTCTCGACTGTATAAAGTTCACTTCAGGCATATACAGACTGTCTGCAAGGATACTCATCAAGATGGACATGTCGACATACTTTTTGTGTGAGTTTGGCCGTTTAAGCGCAAGACATGAAAGAGAACTCAATATTTGAGTGCTTCCGGATGAGTGCACAGAGACAAATCTTCACAAAGCTCACACAAGTTCCTAAATGGCTGCTCATATTCGAAAATGCGGCAGCACTTGCATGCATTGAATTAAGTTTACAAGACCGTTTTGCTCACGTTTTTCCTTTATTATTGCTGTTGCTATAGTGTAGATGAGTAGCCAGTATGTGCATCTATTGACAGAAACATAAAGCATAATTTTCAAATTACAACCCATATTATAGATGCCTCATTAGATGTGAGATGAACCACGATTTCTGTTTGTGTGATCACAACATTTCGGCCGAAATGTTTCGGTGGCCGAATATTCGGTGCATCCCTAATTATAAAGTGCTCGCGTGCAAATACAGAGGCACGAGATGCAAATGAAATCACAAGCATGCAACATCAAAGCTACATTTAGTGAATCATGAAAATACCAAAAAGTACAGATTAGGGTAAACTACAGGACTAGTGTTTCTCTACTGGTTTCGAAGTCAAAAATCTCAATTGTAGGCCTAATGCTTCATTGTGGCAATAGCCTCAGCAGTACTGTGTAAAAAAATAAAAAATAAATAAACAAAGAGAGAAATTTAGTCTTTTATATCATCACCTCCAACACAGCCATCAAATGTGTGTGTACATATATTCATCACTATTGAACAGAATTTAACAGCTATAAATATTTGAATGTGGAATATATGTGAATTTAAATAACAATAACAGGCTTGTCCGCATGGCTGTGGTCTCCCTCAAGTTGAGCATGTCTGTACAAGAGGAACTGGATCATTTTGGGAGCATTTCAGGCTAAATTTAACTTCACAGCTGAGCTTGTCATACAGTATGGAAACAAAAGGTTTGATCACAGAACAAATACTAACAAGTAAATTTTACAAATATTGTTATCAATATTTTTTCCCCAATCATTACAATATTAAAATGGGAACATCTGCTTAATTGTTATGAAAATAAAGTCACATTGCAAATAATTCTTAAAAGTCCTAAAACAGGCTTCATTTTTATTATACAAAATATATTTAATATATAATTTTCATAAGTTAAAGGAAATCCCGCACACTATCGATACTTGCAAAAGATATCAAAGTTTTATTAGCAACGTTTCGGTCTCATGACCGGAATCAGGCCCTTTGTATATGCCTGATGTTGGTCAAGAGAACGAAATGTTGCTAATAAAAATTGATATTGTGCTGGATTTCCTTTAACTTTTGAGATTTTTGGATATGTTTTACCCTCTTTCCTACACACCTATCGATTACCAACAGGTATGCAATGTTAATTATCAAATATATAATTTTCATAAATATGTATATGTATATGTGTATATATATATATATATATATATATATATATATATATATATATATATATATATATATATATATATATATATATATATATATATATATATATATATATATATATATATATTAGGGCTGTCAAGCCATTAAAATATTTATTCGCGATTAATCACATTGTCATGAGTTATCTTGCAATTAATCGCAATTTAATCACACATTTTTATCAGTTCTAAATGTACCTTAAATTAATATGTTTCAAGTTTTTAATACTCCAATCAACATGGGTATGGACAAATATGCATGCTTTATGAAAATGTACATTTATTATTAGTGAAACCATACTAGAGAGCATGAAGACTAGACATGTATCAAAGGTCACAGATGCTTTACTAGTTCATGTCTCTTAAGCCTAAGCTTAAAAATTCATAATAAGCAGTGATTTCTCTCATTTTAGGAATATAAATAAAGGGAGTTTTTACACTGGCAGTTTAATTCAGGGCACAGTTTGTTTGAAAAATTGGTAATGTGAAAGCGGTCATGTAGACCTGTGAGCGCACCAGTACCACACCATACCTGGAGGGGGTCCATATTCCACCAGTAGGAATATAGTGCGGCCCCATTTAAGAGATTAGCGTTCCTGCCGGTATTGTGTGTGTGTGTGTGTGCCTAACTGTGCCGCGATTCACACGAACAGTGTGAGAAACACGGATGTGGGAGCGCTCTTGTTCAGAAAAGTAACCTGCGTATTCGTTTTAGCCGACTGCAATATATTTTGTTCAATAAAACACACGTTCTGTAAGTGGTGATGGTGTTAATGATTTTACCTCGGATATGAGCGAGAGTGAGCTTGCAGTGCATTGTACTCGGACTGCAGAGAATGTGCTCAGTGAAAAAACTCACTTTTCTTTCAAACTGGAGTCTAATAAAAGTTAAGCAGGAAATATGGTAGCTTATGTAGGCTATAACTGCACTTGTTTCTGAGTAATGCTATTGTTAATGCTTTTCTTTCCCTATTAATGTTTGCTGCTGCATCCTTTACGTCTAGGGCTGATCTCAATTTCTCCAACTACAAGCCATGGATCAAACAGAAAATATGCGCTGCGTTAATAAAATTTGTGCCGTTAGAATGAATTTGCATTTTGACAGCCCTAATATATATATATATATATATATATATATATATATATATATATATATATATATATATATATGTATGTTAGGGCTGTCAAATATATATATATATATATATATATATATATATATATATATATATATATATATATACATACATACAAACATACATACAGTTGTATACACTTTGTC
Source organism: Pseudorasbora parva (assembly GCF_024679245.1). Classification (NCBI taxonomy): domain Eukaryota; kingdom Metazoa; phylum Chordata; class Actinopteri; order Cypriniformes; family Gobionidae; genus Pseudorasbora; species Pseudorasbora parva. The sequence goes on along the minus strand of NC_090194.1, from coordinate 14,992,712 downwards.
TTTGCAGGAATCAATATAAAATGACCTCACAAATATCATTTCCCAAACGTCCTTGTGTATAAGTACAATTGTGTTAGTCTCACCGCCTCCTGAATCTCACAGCGGAAGACATGGATGCGGAAGATCTCAGAGTTATAGTGGCTCTCGGTGAAGGCGAAGCAGTCGCTCTCCGGCGTGCCGTCATGGCCGCGAACACAAAAGAGGATCTTGTAAATGGGGTAGTTGGCAATCTCAGTGCTGGTCTGAGGGTCCAGCAGCCTGATGAGAGATTAAAAAGCAAGATGCTTTGATGGATTATCTCTTACAGTGTTTGAACCAACAATATTCAGTTACCTTCCTGTATTTGTTGCTTTTGTCCGTAGCTTCCCAACATACCTGACGGTGCCCTCTGAGACTCCGGGCACAGAGAGGGTGACATCCAGAGGCATCTGGCACTGGCTGCGGAGGATGCTGACCATCCGCAGGGCCTCCACTTCACTGCGTGGGGCGTTCACTGATGCACAGCCTAAATATGTCAGCTTACTAAACACCACACTGTCCTCGTCCGGGACAGGTGTACCAGGACTCAAGTCAGAGGGCTCATCTACAGGAAGTGATGGGTGGAGAGAGACACTCCATTAGAAGCCTCAAAATTAAACTTTTACATATATAGTATGTCAGTGTTTTGGACACACTTGACAATTTATGTTTCTCATAAACTTAAAAACCTGGATGTTTCTGCTTAAATCCTTTCAATAATTTTACTAAACCAAAATAAAGAGTGCTTACATATGTGTTTGTCATAAATGTATGCACCGGTATGTATACACCTTGATAAATGACCAGTAGATGGCACTACCTGCATGCATTATACTGACTCTAAACACTTTTCTCTGTGTGCAAAAAAACTAAGAGCCAAGATTTTACTAATTTTAAAAAATTACAAGATTTTTTTTTTTTTTTCTAACATTGGAATGTAAACATTAACTAGTGTTGGGAACCTAAAACATTTTTAAAATAAATTAATTCATAGAAACAAATGGCATTGCCATGAATGTTTAAAGATACAGTTTTGTAAGTAGTGTTTTATAAAAATAAATGAATTATTCACTAGATTTAATTAGAGTTAAAGCCTATTATTGGTTTGCATTTACAACTGATTAGTGTCTCCAGTGATAACAGACTTGGGTATGAACAGGCCTGTTAGTGTAAAATCAACATGGAATCAAAATTTACCCCGCAAAAATGATTAGAAGTAAAATGGGTGGTAAATGGGTTTTACCTCTGTAAGATCTCTCATTGAGTTCGCCGATCTCCTGAACTCCCTGAACGGGCAGCACTATCTCAAGTTTAGGGGGGATTGGGCCTGACCGTGATGGCGCAGCTGTAGTGGGATAGCCGTGGTCACCCCCTATCAGTTGTTCCGGACGGCCCACCAGTTCAGTTACCGAAGGGTCCATCAGCACATCTTCCAGCTCCTGCTGTAACTCCTGCTCACTGCCGTTCCCCACGATCTGAACACACACACACACAGACCCATCAGGAAAGTCATTCCACGACTCATCTGAGACACATATAAGCTACATAGGATGAACGGACTGGAAAGCTATAAAGATTAATCAATGGAAAATGGCATATTCGAAATTTCTTGAATAAAAACAAGGCAGTGAGGGACCGGTGTAGTATTTTCATTATGTCATCTGCAATGGATACTATCACTGTAACACACTGCACATGACTGTACATCTATCCATCACAGACATGTTTTCATTTGTGAAACATTAAATATGGTGTCTACAGTGACTAACACTGGTTGCACCACAGCGTCAGGACGTCAAAGCAAGCCTTCCAAATTCATTTGTCCTGTTATTGGAAGTAGCGTAAGCAAATGGAGTATGTAAGGAATAGAACAGGGCATCAGTTTACACTGTGCTGCATCCACTGTAGGCAGAATCACTGATTGTAATGCTCTCTATTTGCGTTTTTCACTTGCTACACTCTCGTCCAGTGTAGACATGGTGTAAAGTCTATTTTAATGCAAATCATTATTAATAAAATTAATTAATTAATGCTATTAAATAATTAACACCCACTGACCTGACCGGGGGGGTTTCTAGGATGCATTTTTAAGGGTGAATAACTTGAAAAACAGCAATTATCAAGTACCAAAGTCTAAATGTGCACATTTATGGCCCTGATATACTTTTAAGATATACATTTAAGAAAGCCTGATCATATGTGTTAGTGAGGCCCGCAGGGGGTGCTCACCCTGTGGTCTGTGTGGGTCCTAACACCCCAGTATAGTGATGGGGACACTATACTGACAAAGAGCACGGCCTTTCGGATGAGACGTTAAACCGAGGTCCTGACTCTCCGTGGTCATTAAAAATCCCAGGATGTCTTTCGGAAAAAGAGTAGGGGTGTAACCCCGGCATCCTGGCCAAATTTGCCCATTGGCCCCTGTCCATCATGGCCTCCTAATAATCCCCATCTCCTGATTGGCTTCATCAATCGGTCTCCTCTCCACCAATCAGCTGGTGTTTGGTGAGCGTTCTGGCGCAATATGGCTGCCGTCGCATCATCCAGGTGGATGCTGCACATTGGTGGTGGTTGAGGAGATTCCCCCCTTCTATGTAAAGTGCTTTGAGTGCCTTGAAAAAGCGCTATATAAATCAAACGCATTATTATTATTATGTGGATATGTTTCCACTAGCTCTGCAGTTCAGCTCTCCATTAAAGGAACAAGCCGACTTTTTGGGACTTATGCTTATTCACCGTATCCCCCAGAGTTAGATCATTCAATACATACCAGTCTCATCACCGTGCGTGCCATAACTCGGTCTGACGCACCCACCACTAGCCTAGCTTAGCACAAAGACCGGAGGTAAACGGCTCCAACTAGCCTACTGCTCAATAAGTGACAAAATAACACCAACATTTTCCTATTTACATGTTGTAATGTGTATAATTACATCGTGTACTAAGACCGATGGAAAATATTAAAGGGTCAGTTCACACGAAAATGAAGTTTATGTCATTAATGACTTACCCTAATGTCGTTTCACACCTGTAAGACCTTTTTTTTTAAAGATATTTTATATTTTAGTCCCAGAGCATATGCAGTCTATGCACACTTTACTGTCCATGTCCAGAAAGGAAATACAAATATCATCAAAGTAATCCGTTGGTTAAAGGGATAGTTCACTTTGAAATTTTATTATGCTTTAGCTTACCTCATGGGCATCCAAGATGTAGGAGTATTTATTTCCCCAGTAGCTTCAATGGTCACCACCTCAAAGAGCATACACAGAGAAGTCCAAATTAAACAATCCCCCATCGTAAGTACACACTGATGGCCTAAGACATGAAACGAGCGGTTTGTGTGAGAAAACGAACAGTATTTAGATATTGTTTTTACCTCTACGTCCGACTGATCCGAGGGCGCGCGCGCATGTTTCCTGTGGTGTACAAGAGGTCAAAACGATATAAATACTGTTTGTTTTCTCACACAAACCGCTCGCTTCGTATCTTAGGCCATCAGTGTGTACTTACGATGGGGGATTGTTTAATTTGGACTTCTCTGTGTATGCTCTTTGAGGTGGTGACCATAGACCTGCATTATGTGAGGCACAGACAAGAACGGTTTGACCTAAAATGATCAAAATTGAAACTACTGGGGAAACAAATACTCCTACATCTCGGATGCCCATGAGGTAAGCTAAAACATATCAAAATTTAATTTCAAAGTGAACTATGCCTTTAATTAGAATCTCTTGAAGCACTGAAAATGAATTTTTTCCAAAAATAACAAAAACTGCGACCTTATTCAGCATCGTCTTCTCTTCCGTGTTCCTCAAAAAGTCAAACGGTCATGAATCAGTAAATCGATGAATGATTCGGATTGCCAATGTCACGTGATTTCAGCAGTTTGGAAGTTTGACATGCGATCCAAACTGCTGAAATCACGTGACATTGGCGATCCGAATCAATGATCGATTTACTGATTCATGACCGTTTGAATCTTTATTTGAGGAACATGGAAGAGAAGACAATGCTGAATAAAGTCGTAGTTTTTGATATTTTTGGACCAAAATGTGTTTTCAATGCTTCAAGAGATTCTAATCAACCAACTGATGTCACATATGGACTACTTTGATGATGTTTTTATTACCTTTCTGGACATGGACAGTAAAGTGTGTATACACTTGCATAAGCTCTCGGACTAAATATAAAATATCTTATTCCGAAGATGAACAGAGGTCTTACGGGTGTGGAATGACATTAGGGTGACTCCTTAATGACATCAATTTGCTTTTTTTGGTGAACTAACCCTTCAAACATGAAAATACAGTGTCTGTGTGACAATTTCTTCTATAAAGCATCTCCAGTGCGTTCATATTTTTAAATCGCATTTGACCACAATCGACTGGACAGAAGAAATGAACTGCAGAAGATGAAGGCAGAGCCACAGACCTGGCCTGATTTGTTTGAAATCATGTTACACCAGTTCATTCCTCCATTACGCTTGAAGTATATTGGGGGCCTTTAGGGGCTTTTTTTAGCAAACATTGATATATGATTAATTGCAATAAATCCATTGCCATACATAGTTTGTTCAATGTGTAACTGTTTGACAGCCCTATTATATATATATATATATATATATATATATATATATATATATATATAAAACACAAAAATGCATGCTCTTTTTTATTTCACATTGGATTTAAATCACATTGATCAGTATAAGTTTTTTTTATTATTTGGTTTCACTTCAGGATGTCTGTAATTCAGCAGATCATAACTTCAGATTCCTTTTATTGTGATTAGCTGAAGAGACAGAGGGTGTGATTTGAGTTCACTACAGCCGTGTTGATGCCGACTGAAAAGAAAGATCTCCGAACAAGCAAGAATTGCATATGCCAATGCCAGAAAGTTCAGTGAGAGCAGATGATTTGGCAAGTTACCTCCACGAAATATGCGTTCGGTTTTCTTTTATTGCCACAAAAGTGTGACAAAAGAGATTTAACATACAAGCCAGAGGTATCTAGCATGGACAGTAGACTGTTGGGACTAAATGGCAACTGGACTAAGAGGCCTGGAATGAGGAAAACAGTGAAAGTACCAGACACAAAACAGCAGCCTATAAACATTCTACTGAGCACTGCGCAATCACATTGTCATAGTCCCGCTTATATCCCACACGCAGCTGCTGTACAGGCCAGAGAAGCTGCCAATCAAACTGATCAGCCAATCAGAAACAAGGCACAAAGACACAGTATCACCACAGAGAAAGACAGAGAGGAGAAGTTAAAGACTGACCTTAAAGCTGACCCCTTCCTCAGAAATCACCTGTGTAACAAACAGAGTGTTTAAGAGATGCGAGATGCTCACAGAGGTGAGAATGGTGATGAATGGGTTAACAGAGGTAACGTTCTCTACATCATGACCGACAGACTTTAAAAGAATACGACAACCAGAAGAAACATCTTTCACCTGCCACAGTAGAATAGGAACATTGCTTCATAAAGTGATGCCCTCTTGTGGCAATAGTGTTTCAGCCAATTATTCTTTGTTCACCCTCATGTCATTTCCAAAACCTCTTTGATTTTCCTTCCTTTTTTGACACACACATGGAAATAAAAATAAAGATTTTGTAGAACACTCACGCTGCTCTTTTCCATTCATTTTTAAGTGACTATTTCTTGGTAAATTCTAGTTGTTGCTTTTTTTCATGGTAAAAAAAAATGTGTTAATGGGTTGTAAATGTTGAAGTGCTAATTTTGCGTGAATCACACTGAATGTGACAAATGAAGACAAGCATCATAGGAAAAAGAACAACATTTGAAAGTTGGCTGGTCCATAGCCATCATCAAAATGCAAATACAAATGAACAGACTTAAAATCCATTAAAGCAGAAAGCAAAAGAGTGACGGTGCAATGAACATACAAGCATCATGACCGCGAGGTCTGAAAAGAGGGAAGACTGGAGCGGAGTAGTTGAAATCTCCATAAATTCTGGTCCATGAATGAATGAGACCTGTATAGATGCAACATCCTACTGTGGGCCACCATGATACCATGGAATTATGGAATTGAACATTTGTAGATATGGCTGAAAGTGTATCTGTAGAAAGTGAGATGAGGCCAAAGAACATTCTGTGGTGCCGTCACATCAAATCAGTGGATTAGGAGTTTGGAAAACATCTAAAGTGATACAAACTGGACAAAAATCTCGGCAGCATTCATGTAGTGTGGAGTAATGTGAGAAAAGGTGAAGTCGGGCACAGGCTAAGCAGAAAAATAAAACATGGAATAAGGGTGAGAAGATAAAGTGTGCATCTTCCTGTGCACTTCACAGTGATTGTCAGAATACATGTGACATTTAAAATCTCATTAGCACCTTTGAACAACCTAGGCAGGGGGTGCAAACTTTACTTGCTAATTTCCTTTAAAGGGATAGTTCACCCAAAAATGAAAATTCCCCCATGGTTTACTCACCCTCAAGCCATCCTAGGAGTATGACATTCTTCTTTCAGACGAATACAATCAAGAGTTATTTAAAAAAAAGTCCTGGCTCTTCCAAGCAATGGCAGTGAATGGGAGTCCAAAACTTGAAGCCCAAATAAGTGCATCCATCCATTATAAAAGTAATCCACATGGCTCCGGGGGTTAATAAAAGCCTTCTGAAGTGAATCGATGGGTTTGTGTAAGAAAAATATCCATATTCACTTCAAAAGGCTTTTATTAACGCGGAGCCGTGCGGATTACTTTAATAGATGGATGCACTTTTTTGGCCTTCAAATTTTGGGCTCCCATTCACTGCCATTATAAAGCTTGGAAGATAACTCAGATTATATTCGTCTGAAAGAATGTCATATGTAATGGCTTCAGGGTAGTAAGAGTAAATCATGGGGTAATTTTCATTTTTTTGGTGAACTATACCTTTAATGGGGTGATTCTTCAAACAGGAAAACTTCTCTGTCCCCCAAGATGATTTACAAAAAAAATCATACTAGTTCTAAAGACAGCTTTCATTTTTTATTGTTTTATCATTATCATTTGTATGAGTGTCAAAGTGTAAAAAATGTTCTCTTCCTCCATTCACACTTTTAATTTGATAGAAATGCTACAATTTTCCAAATAACTTTGTAGAAAAAATGTTGTGAAAAATACCCAATACTGATGTCATTATCATCACATCAAGCAAGTTTTTTTCAGTTTAGTGCATTAAGAATATTTAACGCAATTAAAGGATTAGTTCACTTTAAAATTAAAATAATCCCATGATTGATGAGCACAATCAGAGTTATATTAATAAATATTCTTGCTTCCGGCGGACCGCCTTCAGTGTTCAACCTACAGAAAAGCATAAGGACGTAGCTTAAGCAATTTGAACTTTGAACACTTTCTTTGTAAGCGTTTCACTTTTTTGAGCGTCACTACAATTATTCCGTTTGGAAGGGCCAGGATATATACATTAATATAACTCTGATTGTATTCGTCTGAAAGAAGAATGTCATACACACCTAGGATAGCTTGAGGGTGAGTAAATCACAGGGTAATTTTCATTTTTGGGTGAACTAATCTTTTAATATAGCATCCATTTTATTCTGTCATCCTTTGGCTAGCGTTACATTATGATCACGCTCTTATCAATGCAAATGCTTTTAAACCATTCAAGCACAAGACAAACGAGAACGCATTCAGACGCGCTTAGTCTGTGAATGTCCTGACTGTGAGACACGACGCACAGAAAGACGCGCTAGTTCCAGTTCTCTTTTGCGCTTGAACAAACAATATCACAGAATTGTGCCAAAATGCTGAGTATTCTCATAAGAGCAGTCTTAAATGAGTAAAATAACATCTTAAATGAACTTAAAGAGATGTGAGAAAATGAAATGCGCATGACAGTGCGTTAGATCCGCATCATGTTTGCCAGCGGAAGATCTTAAAGTGACAGCAGCCTAATAAAACAGTTTCTGTAATGTCTGTCATTAATGTTAATCAAAGAACAAAATGAAATAGAGAAAAGAGTAGCTTTAATAAGGATTAATCTATATTTAATTTATAAATTATGCAGTTAAGACTGTAAAGTGTTTGATAACTATTTAATTTTTGTATAGGCTATATTTCCTGTTTGTCAGACAGGAAGTAATGGTACAGGTAAATATGTCTTATTAAAAAGGGGTTGTGTGAATATTGTTTTACGCTCACTTAAATTAAAAGTTATTTTTCTAAAACCTCAAAAATGTTGAAATTGATTGCTTTCAATTATACTGTAATGTTGAACATCTATGAAGTATTAGTGATACTGGCCTTCATTCATAAAAAGATGACATTATAACAAACATTTAATTTAATATTGTTTCTGCGTTAATCTGGAGAGTATTGAGTAACTGTGAAATTATTACAATATAAAAGTATTAAAAACACCAATATTTTTAAACATGATTAATTACAGAAAAATTAGTTTTTAACCGATTGAAAGCACTATTATAAAGTAAATTTAATGATCCTGTGTTAGCAAATTCGGGATGCGTCTCAGTTTTCCCAAAAACTGTAACATTTCATTACCATCACACAACAGAAAAAGAAAATTCGTTAAACTAAAATACTTTTGAAGGTCATAACGCCATAATCAATCTTGAATCCAAGACATGTAATAAGCACTTTAAATGAAGAATTTTTGTTTCTCAAAATTTCAAGTAATCAAAAGTGCCCTTACTTGAAGAATCACCCATCAATAGTTCCCAAAGTAGATCATCTCCTTGTTCGTTTCCTATCTGCTCTTACCTTCAGTCCTGTCTTTTCATCATCGCTACCATTATTAGTGGAGGGGGTGTCATCCCCGAGGCGGGACACCAGGACAAAGTCCTCACTGTTGAGGGTGGACACCGAGTCGGAGGACACGCTAATTTTCCCCACCGAGGCCTTGTCATCCATGACTGCTAAATCAAGCCAGACGCGCTCATGAATGGCGGTTTAATGAGCAAAATTACCTGGAAAACAAAGAGATGAAAAAACAATGAGAGGAAAAAAAAACAAAATATGAGGAGCTTGAATGACATTGCTTAATTTGAAGGCATCCTTTGTCAACTAAATATAAAGTTTGCAGTTCTTCACGCTTCAAGTTTCAATCATCTCAAACTGTTCTACAAATGGCAGCAAAGCTATTTATGGACACATGGTGTCTGCAGAGCAAAATAAAACTCAAGACCTTTACAAAAATGCTGGCTAAAGAGGCAGAGATGTGTGCAGGGAGAATTTTGTGAAATGTAAAAGAAGTGACAGATCAAATTTGGTAAACTGAAATAGGGGTCTGAAACGAACAGCCAACAAACCAACCGGCAAGAAAATAAAACTTTATTAGAAAATGCAGCGTTACACAAGAGTTTTAATTTAAACTTGTAAGAGATATTAAAATACATTTATTAAAGATTTATATACTACAGCATTTATTAATATTGGGAATTCACTGCCATTGTTTTTGCGTTATCATTTAAACTTTTGTTTAATTTTAATTTTATTATGTGCCTTTGTTATTTTTATTCATTTTCTTAAATATTTATATTTAGCTTTATTTTATTTTTTTGAGTAATTAGTACTAGTAATTTCATTTAGTTGCCATTTTATTTCAGCTTTATGTCAATTAACCATTTTTAATAGTTTTAGTTAACAATAACAGCACTGTTGTGTTATTTCCAAACATTGGGAGGGATTTCATAAATTATGGGCTTTCGCACTGGAGGGACGTTACTGGACTTATGATCTCCATTCTGGACTTGCACACAAAATGTATTGCTATCATTTCCCAAAATATAATTTGTGTGGAAATATTACGAAGTCAGCTTTAAAGAAGAGAACATACACGTGCCAGGAGAGCAAATGCTGTACTCACTGTTCGCAGTGCTCAAAATATAGGAATAAAAAATATAAATAATGGATTAGGGTGCGGGGTTGGGGGTTATATGAATGTATCTCTGAAGGGAACTGACTGCCTTCAGAAATGTTTTGATGGCATTTTTGTCTTATGTAGCACAATATCACATCTAAAGACAAGATCTTCTATTTTAGCTTTAAATCTTGAAATTGTACAATCAAAAACTGCTCTTGCTTCATGTGTAGCATCTTTATCTGAATCATTATTAAATTCAGTGGTTGTCTCAAATTTCAATTTTAACTACTTAAAAAAAAAAAATTGAAAGGAATCGGCCATGAAAATCCATGCCAGAAGTACCCAGTTTGCACCACAGTTACTGTGAATGATGTAAGTAATAGGAACACTTTTTGGGGGAACTAAATTCCCTCGTCCTTCAAAATTTCCCCTACGGATTGTTGACGTTCTTGAATGTGGTGTTTAAATCGCATCGCTGTCGCTTGGCTTAAAAGCCCTGATATTCTTACGGCAAAGTTCTTTTTCGTTTAGCAAAGTTTGAAATTTGTGAGCAAACATCAGACGCCGCCTACACTGGGTAAACCCAGCCTGGTCCGCCGGCGATTTGATTTCTGGAAACCTGTACATTCATTTCTACTGCTTCACAGACTGGCTTATCCACTTGCAGCGCAATTGGCGGTTTAACATGATGAAGCGTTGGGTTGTTGCCCGTTGGTCATGCCTCTTGTGGTCTAATTAGTTGAAGGACTATACAATTGCGTTCAGATGCGTTGAGATGGGCTTTGCAACGCCGTCTTTAGTCCCTTTTATGGGTCTTGAGAGAGGAAATGACATTGGTGTCAATGAAGGCCTTTCTGAGCCATCGGATTTCAACAAAAATATCTTCCTTTGTGTTCCGAAGATGAACAGAGGTCTTTAAGGTGGGGTAAGTAATTAATGAGAGAATTTTCATTTTTGGGTGAACTAACCCTTTAAAGGTTAGTTCACTTCAAAATGAAAATTTCCTGATCATTTACTCACCCCCTTCTCATCCAAGATGTCCATGTCTTTATTTCTTTAGTCAAAAAGAAATTCAGTTTTTTGAAGAAAACATTCCAGGATGTTTCTCCACAAAATGCACTTCAATGGCAACCATTGAAGGTTGAAGGTCCAATCAATGCAGTTTCAAAGGGCTTCGGAGGGCTTCAAAGGGATTATGGGGAGAAAAACCTGTATTGTTTTCCCCCAAAAAAAACCTAATTTATTTTCAACTGAAGAAAGACAGACATGAGCATCCTGGATGAGATGGGGGTGAGTAATATATCAGGAAATTTACATTCTGAAGTGAACTAATATTTTAAAGCAACTCTGAAGAAAACAGTGATGTCATCATCCAGCAAAGTTGAGTTTTCATCTAAGTGTCAGTAAAGCCAAATTAGGAATATTGATGAATATTAAGTATTCACAACTAAGCAAGCCAGAGCCAACAGTGTCAAGGAATCCAAACTCCATCACATCAGGTGACAAAAATATTAGTGATATGTGTGATGTTTCCCTAAAATAAAATAAAAATGTGTATGTATGCTAAAAGTTTATTAGTCAATGTTCAGAGTGTTAGGATGGAAATGTGATGGCAGCCAATTGCACACAAAATGCAAAAACCCATGTTATCTCCACGGCAACAGTCAAAGAACAAACAAAGTTGGTGCTTCTGTGGATTGTAAACTGTGATGCCGCCGATGCAAAGCGCTGTTTACATTACCATGCACGTGACCGGGTTCAAAACAAACAATATCTCAGATTGACATAATAGTTATCCAAACTCTATTAATTCCAAAGAAATAGCAGCAAACTCTACAGTTCAGCTGCAACAGAAGAGAAGGCTGATGAGAGAACAAGAGCTGTGTTAATGAGAGCTGTACTTGGACAAGCTGAGAGGGTTTGGCAAAGGGTCAGCGCTGAACTATATTTGGATATGGAAGGGAAATAATGGGACTGTACAGGTCCAGACATGAAAACACGAACAAAAGCAGCCGCGCTATTTCACTCTACAGATTCTTCAGTAGGACCCTGGAGGAAGTGTCGAAGAATGAGCAGAACCTGTGTGATTTACAAAGACACACACACAATGTGCTCCAATGTGTTACAATCCCAGAAGTCCTGCACAAAGGGAATGTTGATACAATAAATTCAAGTCACAACAGTGAGTTAAAGGCCTGTGACAAGCATTTCAAGATCTGCAGATAACAGTCAGTTCTCCTGAAGACTTTCAATGGGGCCGACTTAAAGGTGCCCTAGAATGATTTGAAACAACATGTGAAATTGTTCTCTGATATCTACATAGAGGGTATGTGGCTTATTTAAGGGCAAAAATTGTCCAGATACAGTTTTACAGGTCTATTTACAACCCTATAAATTGTCCCTAGGATGTAATGCTCTATTTTTGCCTTATTTGGAAGGGTAATGAATATTAATGTTGAGCTCTGCTATGATTGGCTTATTTCAGCCACTCACAGCTCACAGCAGTTCAGCTGTTCAGCGAAGCGGCTCATGAGTCCTGACCAGTGTTGGGAATGTTACTTTAAAAAAGTAATTAGTTATAGTTACTCACTACTTGTCCCAAAAAGTAACTAAGTTAGTAACTGAATTACTCTATAATAAAAGTAACTCGTTAAGGGAAAGTAACGATTTGCATTACTGAAAAAAAAGTAGCTATAAGTCATATAATTTTGATTTTCACAAGTCAGTTGAAATGAGTAGAACAGACAAGTGTTTATAACTTTTTTTAAATGTTCAAATATGTAAAATAACTTGGATGCCCCCAATATTAAATGTTAAATGAATGAAATGGACACTAAATAGAATAAATTATTATTATACAATATTGTATACCAATCTACACTGTTTTAATGTTGCTGTGGGACAATGTGAGATACACATCTATCAAATTCAATACATTATTGTAAATATCAGTAATATAGTGGAACAATAAAACTAAATAGATTGTTTAGAACGGTAATATTTATTGCACAGACCCCAAGTGGCCATCAAATAAATCTAAAAATAAATGATGCTCCTTAAGAAAAGTCTACCAAAAATAGAAAATAATAATAACAAAAAATATATTAGCTCAACTTACATAGCCTAGACTCTTTGTAGTGCACATTAAAATTCTAAAACGGTCACACAACTGGTAGACATAGCCTGCTTTAAGTATTTTCTTCCTCACAAAAGTAAACAGTTTAACAAGGAGTGAAGTGCTCTCAAGTCTTGTTTGTATGGTGGGCTTATCCATTTTCTCACGAGAAAAACCTAGTTTTAGTTGCTTTAATATCGTGGGTCTGTCTAATCCTTTGGCAGCGGAGCTCACGTTATCAATTGCGTTCACCGACGTGGAGAGAGACTTCCTGGGCAAGTTGCACGTTAAATAAACATTCTTACCTTTCACCTCAACGAGGGAAAAGTAGCGCTTCTACTTCCAGTTTGCGAAAGCTACCTTTGAAGTCATTGGACATGATGTCGCTCTGCCTCTGACTCCTGATCGCTGTTCGCATGCGCGCGTGTGTGCGTGTATCACACACACACAAACACACACACAGCTGCAGGTCCGCTGACAGAGAGCGCCTGTTTGGATGAAAACCGCTTCAGTGAGCTCAATTATAGTAACGCCGCATTTTAGGGTGCGTTCACACTTGTAGTTCGGTTAGTTTCGTTCGTTTGGTCCGGACCAAAAAACAAAACAAAACATAATAGTCCTGGTCCGCTTAGCGTTCACACGGGCATTTTTAACAGCGAACCTAAAGTTACCGAACCAAAGGCATAGGGAGACGGTAACAACCTGATTGGTCGGCTTATATGACATAGGAGCTCGTTTACCGAACATTCAAAACAATGCTGTGTGTGGATTACACGCGCTGGCTTTTTATGCGTGTACATATGGCATTATTTTTTTACCAGAGAACTCATGAAGAGCTCATGAAATGTTCAAAACATTCAAAACAACGCTGTGTGCTGGATTAAACGCGATCACTTTATGCGTGTGCATATGGCATTTTTTTTTTTTACCAGAGAACTCATGAAGAGCTCATAAAATGTTCAAAACATTCAAAACAGCAGCAGGATTTACTCCGTTGTGCAGAAAAGAGACGGCCGTTCAGCTGTACCTGCTAATAATGGGCAACACAGGAACTTTGATGAGAAGAGCCAGGTATGCTTTTTGTGTGTTTTTTCTAGCATTTTCGAAACATGCTCGTCTGATCAAATAGCCTATTGATTAGGCACTTCCTCGTTGCTCCACGTTTGCCCTCTAACATTAAAGTTACTCATTTTGGATACACCGATCTTTGCCGCGTCGTCAAATCAGCTGCATTATGCGTCGCATCTTGTGACATTATACGTCCGGTTTTTGGTCCGTTCACATGTCTTTGGTCCGTGTTGCGTTCATAATATCAATCGAACCGCACCAGAGTTCGTTTGGAAGCGGACTGAGACCCATCTTTTTAGCAGTCTCGGTCCGCTTGTTTGGTTTGCACCAGGGTTCGGATGGCAGCTTTCACATATGTTCAAATGAACCGCACTAACCAAGCAACCGCACCAGGGTTCATTTTAATCGAACCAAACATGACAAGTGTGAACGCACCCTTATTCTCAGTAACAGTAACGGCATTGTAACAGGGGAAACAGTCATTCGTTTGATCACTCGTTACTGAAAAAATGAATGCCGTTAGTAACGCCGTTTATCTATAACGCCGTTATTCCCATCACTGGTCCTGACAGAACACAGACCGACTGAATGACACTTTAAGCAGAACATCTCAAATGGAGATTGCTAAAATACAGCCTACTTGTTTATTGGTGTTTTCAGATCATCCACAAGCGAGAGAGAGCTCGCGTTCGTGCGGTTGCCAGATTTCAGTCATTTAAATTCCCCAATCAGAGCTTTTCTGTGAAAAGAACAGGTATACTATCCGATAGGGATGTTAACCGATGACCGTTTGACCGATGGTTGACCGTATCAACTGATCAAAGTTGTCGGTTAAAAAAAAAGTGATCTTTAAATTAGGCTATTATAGACAGTGGACTAAACGCTACTACAGTTAGCCATCTCATTCCAAAATCTTTTTGTGTGAAGTGAACAAATCTCTCACACTCAATTTTGTACTTAATAAACCAATAAAACATTTTGGCGTGAGGTCACAGCGTTTGGGTTTGCGCGCTCACAAGGTTTGCAAAAGGTAAACAGGCTAAAACACTCGAGGTTAGAGAGCCAGGGCAGACGACAGTATGAAGCGTGCATTCCGCATAAGATGGGCTTACATTTGGAAATATATTACATCTACATTTCAGTGGTAACACAAGGTGTTGATCATCATCTTTCTTTATTATTGTTAGCACTACCTCGAACTAAAGCAGCGTCTCTTCGGAGCTGTCATTTTCATAAATGAGCCGCGGCAATGTTTCAGATGAGCTTCTAACACTACAAATGCCTTTATTTTCAACGCGATTACCTTGTACCCAAACCATTTCGAAACTAAGGAGCCATTGGTTTGTCGATTACAAACAAGCTCCTCGGCGCCGCGTTTACGGGACTCATGTTACGCGCTGAAGAGGATTTTTTAAAAAGTGACGCGGGTGGAAGGGAGGCGGAGGTGCCGGGACAGTGTGTGTGTGAGAGCGAGAGGCAGAGCGGCAGAAAGATGCGACAGAGTCGTGAGAGTGCAGGTGCTGCTCGCGGCTGTTATTTCAAATAGCGCAGCATATTTTAAACTAATCGGTTTCAACCGGCTAATGAGGCTCGGTGGTCGGTCAAGAAAATGTTTAGTTTTCGCCATCCCAAAATCTGACTGACCCCAAACTTTTGAACAGTAATGTATATTAAGAACTAAAAATTAACAATTATATGCTGACCAATTATAACACAAAATAAGATATTTTGAAGAATATGGGTAACTTAACAGTTGATGGGCCACATTATAGGAAAAAAAGTACTATAGAAGTCAATGGGTCCCTGAGCCTGTTTGGTTAACCATATTCATTTGTGTTCAGCAGAACAGCACCGTCCTTCAGATGAGACATTAACCTGAGTTCCTGACTCTCTGTGGTCATAAAATCTCAGGATGTTCTTCGGAAAAAGAGTAGGGGTGTTACCTCAGCCAAATTTGCCCATTGGCCTCTATCCAGCACAGCCTCCTAATCATCCCCATATACTTTTACTCTAGAGAGGAGCATTTTATATATTATAATTTGTAATGTTTTATATAATATAATTTGTAATAATGTTCTTCAATATGTAATGCAAGTTTGAATTACTCTGACAAGTTATGACAGTCAACATTTATATTGCAAAAAACAAATTGGAGTAGAAATATGACTGTACTTTGTAAAGTTATTATAACTTTATTATAATAAAAAAAAACAATTATGTTAAAAAGTATTTGTATAG
Organism: Pseudorasbora parva; assembly: GCF_024679245.1. NCBI lineage: Eukaryota > Metazoa > Chordata > Actinopteri > Cypriniformes > Gobionidae > Pseudorasbora > Pseudorasbora parva. The sequence goes on along the minus strand of NC_090194.1, from coordinate 14,976,411 downwards.
AATAGTAGTTATTTTTTACCTTGTATATTATAGTAGGCCAGGGTATCTGCAGGTTTTACCAAGTCAAATTTAAGACTTTTTAAGACCATTATGAATAAAATTTAAGACCTATATTGCGCGATAAAAAAACATGCATAAGAAATCCAGAATCACTCAATTACTTAAACTTATATTATTTAATTTATTTTAAATTGAACAAAGTATTAGTGAACGTATTATTCATAGCTCAATCCCACCAGGATTAGCATATATATATATAATTTATTTTTTGCTTTTTTGTGGTGGTCACTATTATACATTTTTATTTTTTCATAATTAGGATGCAACATTAACCATATTATTATGTTAGATGCACAATGATCACACATGGCAATAAAACTAACAAAATGCATGAATCTTGTTTGGTAGGCATATTACAAAAACAAAAAAGGCTGTTCCAGTAGTGCACTATCTATCTTTAATAACACGATCGCTTGGGGTGGGAAATATGACCAACATCTTAAAAGTGAACCACAGCAATAAGCAATTGCTTAATATAAGTAAAACGTTATTAAGTAATTACGTAATCAAGTAATCGGTCAGTAATAAAATATATACTTATAAACAAATGACAATAGGAAAAATAAATACAACACAAAGGTGCATGCATACAAAGAGGAACACTCCACTGTTTTTTAGAAATAGGGCTTATTCAACTTCTTTTGGATAAACCCCATTTAGATATGTCGGCAAATGCATTTGTCTCAGTGCATGCATTGTTTATGTTTGGCAGGGTCGCCGCTAGCTTAGCTTAAAATGCATTTCCCCACATATCTAAATGTAGCAAAGTAGAATAAGCCCGATTTCTAAAAAAGTTGGAGTGTTCCTTTAAGTGTAAGTGCTGTTATCCCCGTTTGTGTTGTTGTTAAGCTATATTAGTTTGCTTTCACTTTGAGAGCTTACTAATGCCCAGATCCAGTACTTACTGACAGTTCCCAAACTTTTTAACTCAAATCAGGATGTAGACATATGCATAATGTGTATATTTGATCGTTCAATAGTAACGTTAGGCTAATGAGCCTAAAAATAACATTCAATACACTCGCGCGAGCGCTGACAGGCAGCAAACACATAACGTTACAGTCTGACATCGGAGTTCGGCGTTTACATCACTGTTATTAACTCTACTTAGTGCAATCGGGTATATTATACTCTTATTTGGTCATTATGCAAGATGGTGAGGAAGATTCGCCTTCGCGTTCACGATCGCGGAACTGCAAGAAAGAACCGTCAGACTCAGCTGAAGAATAAAATCCGTTTTATGCGTCTGTGGGGTACGATCAGAAAGAGAGGCTCGTGCCAATAACACGAAAGCTGATTGGCTGCAATATAAGTGGCATGCTTGCCTAATTTTGTAGTTGTAATAGAGCGAACAATAGTTGGTCTAGCGAAAGAAAGAACTACAAACACCACGGAACAAACACACACACACACACACACACACACGTGCGCGCGTGCTGCGGGAGGCGAGAGCATTTTAATGAGGTAGCGTTACATGGACGTAGGAAAATTAAGACCTGTTTAACATTATTTAAGACCTAGAACGCAATGCTTCCACGAATTTAAGACTTTTTAAGGCCTTATATTTTGATTCTGAAATTTAATACTTTTTAAGACTTTTTAAGACTCCGCGGGGACCCTGGTAGGCTACAACTGACTCCCATAATTTACAGCATTATTTAAGAGATTTGTTTTCCTTGAGAAAATGTTTCATGTATTGTACCAGATAATATCAAAATCGACAAACTTTTTTGAGACATTTTATTTGTTTAATTTAGCTCATTGTTTTTTTTTAATAAACAGATATTACTGTTACTAAACTTTGCTCAAAATAAATTTAATTTTCAAATCGATCCATATCATGATATGTATCGTATCGTGACTTCAGTACCGTGATGCTTATCGTATTTTGACATTGCTGGTGATACACAGCCCTAGAACACTTAAAAGACCTGCAGTGCCATTACTTGGAGTAATACTTGAGTTGTTGATCACTCTAATTGTTTGTTGAATAGTGAAAGTGAGTTAGTGGCTCACATTATGTGTTCTCAAATTATAACCAGTTTTATATGTCTTTTTCTGTATTTATCTTCGGTAGGGTGGTGGATGCCAATTTTGTTTGCGCGTATGCCAGTTTTCTTCGGTTTTATCCTGTTAATAGAACAGTAAGGAAAGTATATTGTAATTTATTATCTTTATTTTTATTATTATAATTTCTTATCTTTCTAGGCAATTATTTTTAACCCCCAAGGAAGATTGATCTTTTGTTCGTTTTTTTGGCCATGTTCCCTTCCCAAAGCATTATGTTAGCCCCACTTATGATTTAGAAACACAAAAATAAAACATTAATGTACTGATTTAATTAATTTATGTTAACTAAAATAAAAATCATCTATTTTTCCTCTAAGCTCTTGTTTGTGGACTGGTTTGTTGAACTGGGACCTAGAAATGGGAGTGTTCCTGTGTTCTCTCTTTAACGTTTTGTTACCAGCCTTCTTTAACCCCTAGACTTTTAAAGGGGTGATGAATTGAGAAATCAACTTTCCCTTGAGCTTTTGAAAATAAGATTATCCTGATCATCGGCTCACACTAGCCAGCAGCAATGAACATGTCGAAGAAGATAGCAAGATATTGTAGAAGAACACAGTTGCTGCACAAGCTTCCTTCAGATCCTAATATTAGGAATGTGTGATACTTCATTTATTTTTAATGAAGTTCCAGCTCACGTGGGGAAGACCGTTTGTGTGTTCGCTTCATTTCACTGCGGAATCGTTTGTAAACAAGCCTCAAGTGCTGGATTTGCAGACACAATGCTGTGCTTCTATATTGGATCCGTCAGGAATAGCGCAACAAACTTAACAAACTGTGAGTAAAACGTCTTTTTTATATGTAGGCTAATAGTAGTCCCGGAGCTGGGTAGTCCCATTAGTAGTCCTGTTTTCCAGACGGGCTTCCAAAACGTATGCCCGTCGGCAGAAATAATATTATCTTGATATGGGCAGGCGTGTGTGTGTGTGTGTGTGTGTGTGTGTGTGTGTGTGTATGCTTATATCCACAGATGCGGGCCATGTAATACAGAAATAATATTCCAATCAATCGCAAGTGGATGAGAAATAAATCATTGTGTTTGTTTGATAAAGACGTTTACGAGCCCTGTAAGAGAATTATCCCAGTTGCCGCTTTCAAAGCAATCCCTCCCTCATGTGAACTGAACTACGAAGGGGAGCTGAAGCTCATTAAATAAGCAAATCTTATCCAATCCCAGCCATGGGCGTTTACTTCCAAGTCTCCAGTGCGGCACGCCCATCAAAACCCAGCGTTTAGAAGACCAGTGTAGAAAAACAGTGTAGAAAATAGCCTAATATGAGTTAGAATGATTTTGAATGTTAAACCCACATAAACATCATTAGTTGACCTTAAACAACAGTATAATTTTTTTTTTTAAAGCCAGTTCATGACACCTTTAAGGGGGCTCGTAACAGTGAGTAAATGATGACAATTTCTTTTTAAACTATCCATTTAATGTTAGTGTAAACTACGAATGTTTGAACTTTAACATATGTCCACAATTATAAAAAACCTAGACTACTATTTCATGTGAGGTTTTGCATTAACTAATGTTGAGAAAAAGAGCTTTATTGTAAAGTGTCACCTAAACAATTAGTGTTGTTTTGTTTTATAAAAGTCAGAACATTTGTTTACTGGAATTGAACATAGTTCACACCAAAGATTTAAAAAAATATATATAGTCTGATTCTGCCAATTATACAATCCATTGTTAGTGATGGATGTGGAAAAATAAAAATTACATCCGTTCTTTGTAGCCAGGGAACTTTTGGGCACACCTGTTTTGACAGTTATACTCAGTAGGAAACTAAAGTGATCCACCCATTTTACTTAACCCAAGTTTGAATGTTCGGAAAAAAGTAACTTCAAATGAAATGAACCACTAGGCTTTCACCACCAGAATGCCAGGCAAATATTGGCATTCTGTAATTCCTGCCCAGTTCAGATAAGTTAAACAAACTGAAACAACTTGCTCTTGTTCTGCTGTTTGACTTGCTCAAACAGCAGAACATTACAAAACAGTTCGACTGACTCAACATGCATTTGTATGACACAGATGTTTGTTTTCACAGTTGTATAATTGGCTCTGTTGATCACTCGTCAATACCAACTTATGCAAACTGAAACTAAACTGCAAACCTGTTCAGTTCCAGCGGGAAGCACAGAGGATACTGCAAGACAACCAGCAAGATTACATATTATAGATTACAGTTCGGACTTATATTGAATCATGGATCGGATAATTTTTCGGGTCAGAAAAAAAAAAAAAAGTATATGTGTGGGGAAAAAAGTGTATTATATTATATTATATATATATATATATATATATATATATATATATATATATATATATATATATATATATATATATATATATATATATATATATATATATAAAGGGACAGTTCACCTCTAAAAAGATTTTAATCTAAAAAAAGAACACCTTTAATACAGTAGCTTTTAATCAATGTTGTATATTGAAGGATATGTAGTTTTAATTTTAGCCTACATTTATTCCTTCAAATTCATACTTAAATGCTACTGCAGGCCTACATCTCTAAGCTGCCACGGTAAATCTATATTTATTTTATATTATAATACGAATATTAAATGCGTACAAGGGTTTTTTTTAAGTAAGTTTTTTCAAGTCTTTTAAGTGAAATAAAGAAAGAGTATTGCAATAAAAACATTTTATCCTTAACCCTTTTCTGTTCCTTTCACCTAAGAATAGAATACTAAAAAAAACGAACCGAAAAACCGTGGTTAAAAACCGAGGTATATATTGAACCGTGGACTAACTCTTTTGTTGCATCCGTGGACTAACTCTTTTGTTGCATTAGGGGTTGAACGACTTCCGATTTTTTTTAAGTCGACATTTATGTGATAAAAGTCGAGTCGACGTTGACTAGTCGCTGATGACGTCAATAATGAACAAATAAGCCTGATCCTCGAGCTGAGACGCGAACTCGGGTCTTCTTGTGCACTGGACACTTATGGCACATAATGAGGCATTATTCAAATAATAATTTTCATTTGTAATGCTATTACCCACTAAGTGCCTGTATGGCTCTTTAATAAATAAGTTGCTTAAAGTATTGCAGATCATAACTGCTTACATATTTGTAAAACCTACAAAATAGATGTTAGACATGGTCAAATAATAGATTTCTTTAAATGTGAAATTAAAACGTTGCACTTTGTTTTATGAGCATGCACATTTTGTGGTTCTGTTTACATTTCTTTTATAACTTGAATTAATAGGAAGAAAGAAATATACTTTCTACTACTTACATGCACTTGCATGCACTTTAGAGGTGTTAATAAAGTGCCTGTTTGTTACAGTTGTGGCTTTTATTCAACACGTACAATATTGTACAGTTTGTTCTTAAAGGGGTACTTCAGTGCTGGGAAGATTAATCTGTATTTAAACTGGGTCATTAATGTAGTAGAAATGTGAAATTATTTTTGAATTTGGTCTAGACTGAGAAAAGACAGAAAATGTATTTTTGTCTCATGGGGATGAAACACTACAATTCCCAGAATGCTTCGCTGCCCTGTGAGGCCACTCCCAAAGCCACCGCTACTGAATCACTTTTACTTTCCCAACATCACGCTAATCTTCATAAAATCCGTTCAGTTAGAGAACAGACACTACAATTAAAAACTGAAAGTGTCTGTTCAGTATATTGTGATTTAGCCGCTGAGGAAGTCTCCGCACAAACGCAGCAGGAGTTTTACGCGCATTGTGATGAGCAGAATGAGAGCTGAGGAAAACGCATCCACGCTCACGGCAGTAATTCTCAGCGCGCGTTCAGTCTGGCGCGTTTTCAGTTCATGCCTTTGGAAGATTAACTTTCATAGGAATTAACCTGAGAAGATAAAATACTCACTTTGCTCCGCCGGCCGCACCGTTTCCATGAATGCCTGAGCTTGAGCTGAGCTGTGAGTGCGACCCCATCCCCCATGTGCGGGTTGAAAAAATGCGGCAATAGCTCCCTCTGCTGGCTGTAGTCTTTAGCGTCTGGCCAAACATTTTTGCGATGGTGGCGCAAATATCGTCGATTTGCGTCAGAGTCATTTTCACCAGAAACAAAATGCATAAATCTCTCGTCTCAGGGGAATATGACAGGGGGAGCACGATCATTCAAATATACTCCAGGGTTTCTACTGATAGAAAGCCATATGCTAATCGCTGAAGTAACCCTTTAAACATTGATAATACAGCACACATTATTTAAAAATATACTCAGGTACTTAATTACCTGTGTATTTACTTATTAATGAATCGATATCGAAGCTAATAAATCAATATCGAATTGAAATCAAATCAAATCAAAGCCTCAAGAATTGAAATTGAATCGAATTGTGAAATTCCTAACAATACCCAGCCCTATTAATATAGCATGCATTGGTCAATAATAATAGTTCATATTCAGAAGAATGGGATGGATTGAAAGACAATATATAGTTTAAGTGAGTGCCACAACAAAGATGGCGGATATGTCTGTCCAGTTGGGGAATACCGGATGCAAAATGACGTATGCATTCAATTATCTTTAATTATCTTGTTTTCATAACCATTGGAAGCCAAAGTCGAAATCAAGAAAACAATTAATTGCACAGCTCTAGTGGGTAGGGACGATAAGTAACACCAATCAAGGACCAGCCTTCAATCTGAGTAAGCCAGTGTCCTTATGTAGCCTTGCCGTTGTTTCAGGCATGATACTGGTCACCATACACTTTCATTGTATAAAAAAGGGCAGCTTGGACGTTCTGTTAGATAACTCCTTTTGTGTTGAGTAAATGAATTGTAATTTTAGGTGAACTACCCCTTTACACAAAACGTATCATGAAAGATATGTGTTGATTCACAGGTCAGTGGGTTCAGCCTGCAGGGATACTGTAAAAGAGGACATTCAATGGCAGGTTGTTCCTTTTGAATGAGCTTTGGTTTTCCTGACTGGGCACATTGTGCTCGGTTCTAATGGAGACCAGGCTCAGCGCTACACCCTGGGGAGCAATGACCAGAAAACCAGAAGTACACAAGCCTCAAAGAGCTCCTACAAAGAGTTGTGTGGATTTGTGCTACTAGTTAAGATAGAAGAGTGGCTCCTTAAACAGACACAGAGTAACAGCCAGACAACCAAGGTTTTTGTTTTTTTTGTTTTTTACAATTACCTTATATAGCCTAGCCGTTTTAGTAGTATGTTATACTTAATAAATATATTTGCTGCTTCTTACTGCAACTGAGAATTATCTAACAGCTCACAACTGCTAGCCTGGTCCTACCAGACTCTCGTACATTTCATTCGTACAGAGAGTCTGGCCAAAGTGTTTACTTCCTTGAAAACGGGTTTAAACTATATGCCCAGAGCCACTCTGAATCTGCCATAACCAATCGCTACCATTTGGTCGTGACATATGTAATGCACCGTTCACCTTAGCCATCTCCTTCACCACTAGCCTGTTTTGCTGTTGTACTTTCACATATGCGTTTGCAATGTGACCCGCACACCTGCCTGGTCAAAAGCATGCCAGCAGTTTGATTTCTTAACTCTTACTGCTGGACTACAAACCAAATAGGAAACATTTCATCAAGTCAAAGTAAGGGCATTTCATGGTCGAAGGCCACATGAAAAAAAGACTGAGGCAGAGAGAGAGACAGGTGAGACTGAGGAAGAGAGAGAGAGACAGGTGAGACTGAGGAAGAGAGAGAGAGACAGGTGAGACTGAGGCAGAGGGAGAGACAGACAGACTCAGGAAGAGGGAGAGACAGGTAGTAGGACTGGGCAAAAATATTGATTCATCAATGCATTGCAATAATTTGTTTCTCAATTCAATATCGATTCATCAAATCCTATGAATCAATCAGCCCACCGGCCAGTGGTGGCGCTATGGGCAACACTCTAGTGAAAGCATTTAGCGCTGTCCAAGTCAAGACGTGCTTTACCAAAAGAGCAGCTGCACTCCGTTCAAGCCTGCACCACCAACGTTAAAAGCCGACGTTTGGGCTCATTTTGGATCAGCTGTTCAGTGTTATTGCGACACAGAATCAACACCGACATGAAATTTCTTTTATAACTTGAATTAATAGGAAGAAAGAAATATACTTTCTACTACTTACATGCACTTGCATGCACCTTAGAAATGTTAATAAAGTGCCTGTTTGTTACAGTTGTGTTTTTTATTCAACACATACAATATTGTACAGTTTGTTCTGCTAAATAAACCATGAGAGAAAACATGCTGGGGTCAATTTGTTCTTAAACATTGATAAAACTGCACACATTATTTAAAAATATACTCAGGTACTTTATTACTTGTGTATTTACTTATTAATGAATCGATATCGAAGCTAATAAATCAATATCGAATCGAAACCGAATCGAATTGTGAAATTCCTAAAAATACCCAGCCCTAACAGGTAGACTGAGGAAGAGAGAGAGACAGGTGAGACTGAGGAAGGCAGTGAGGTTTCTCTCAAAAGTCATTGGCTGCGTCCGAAATCGCGTACTTTCATACTATATAGTATGCGAAAAACAGTACGTGAGCAGAGTAGTATGTCCGAATTCATAGAATTCGAAAAACAGTATGCGAAAAGTACCCGGATGGCATACTACTTCTGGCGAGATTATGAAGTGTGCATACGATGGACACTTTACTATCCCATGATGCCACGGGAGAGAGGAGCTGGCGTTATATTTGAAAATGGCGGAAAACGGAGATGCAGCTGTTTTCAAGTGTAAGTACTTTAGAAACAACTTTTTGTTTATTTGTGGTTCAATTGTATTTGTTTAACATCATATAAGTAAACAACTGTCTTGTTAGAAGTTTATATGATGTTTATATAACGATTAATCTAGCGATTATTTTTTCGATGCATCGATTAATCTAACGATTAATTTTTCCTGTCCGATGCGGTTTTACGATTCGATTCGATTACCGATTATCTCCCCATGAATTGCCTAATAGCAATTTATACATGTTGATTTAATTATTTGAATGAAAAAACGAATTCCTTAACATTGCAATATATGTTTATTGCTCTTAAAATTCCAAAGTAAGACTATACAAGAGCAATGCATTCAATAAAACCTTGAAAACATTAAGTAGGCTACACACACGCGCGCACACACACACACACACACACACACACACACACACACACACACACACACACACAAATAAATAAGTATAAACCTACAACAAAGAAACATATTATACGATTTTTCTATGTATGCAACTCAGCCTACAGGCTATGACCATCGATTAAATATCAACAAGTTGGTTAATCAAATCCAGGGACACACTGCAAGCGTGAGCGTCTCGGCTGCGTGGCGTGTCCGTTTTTGTTTCGGCTCCCATGTTAACAGGTTGGCGTTTGCACACTGCCTGTGACGCGCGGAAAACGCATGCATGCTAGAAATAGAAGAGCGCCTATTTTTCACGTGTTGGGAGCGTCTACAGGCAAAATAGAATAGAAAAAGATGTTTATATATCATTTTGACACGAATACATATTATTAAATTACATTTTCATGTTTGAAAGTCTGTAGGTTTACATAAATGCAGATATAGGCCTAATTGTAATAATAAAAAACGTCAATTGTCGATTTTGAAATATTGCAACTGTCAATACAGAACGAAATACTCTGTAGCCTATTTTGCAGTCAATACCAGATATGTGGCTACTGCCGACGTTTTCTTTGCTGTATCAGTAGGTTATTTATGTTTAACATTAGGAATAGGGCTTCCCTCCGCATCAATAGCAGCAGCAGCGCCGCGTCAGACACGCTTCTAGTGTGCAAAGGCAGAGAAAATGCCACACAGCCCCGTGGCTGACCCGCAACAGAAACGCCACGCGCATCCGCGGCATGACAGTGAAAACAGTTACATGTGGAGTGCATTATGGGTGCCAATATTCCGTTTAAAACCGGAATAGTCCTGGGATGAAACTGCTCACTTAGAGGATGGATACCCTCTGTCACATCAGCGCGATTAGACAGTGAACATTTTAAATTTAAAACAGCTTATTATGTAGGTAGCCAATGTGTCCGATGCTTTCACTTGATGCAAACGTTTGTTTTTGTGATTAAAATACATCAAATATTACCAAAACATCTGTCTTCCTGTGTGCAGAAATTTGTTTATGTAGCCGTGACAACAAAACGCGTGCGCACACGGAGCAAGCGCTCTTAACACAGACACGCATGCCTGTGATGCTCCGTGCGTGCCTCGCGCCAACCCCATAGACTGGCCAACCCGCAAGCCTTGCACTTCTGAAAGTCTGAGGAGCCACTCGTGTTGCTACCATAGATATACATAATAAATAATATACTTAATTACATAATATACTTTATTATGTACATCTATGGTTGCTACTACTCTCCGGCGCCGCCATCTTTATTTTGAGTCTGACGAATCGACGCGCATATTTTGCGTCCACGTATTTTTTGTCCCAGCCCTAACGTGTATCTGAAAAATATGCTCTCTTACTCTGAATACGAGTGCTGGCACTGTAGAGAAAAACACACACACTCCAGACACCATTAAAATGTATTTGCCTTATTTTTGTGTATTTACCTTTCAAATGGATACGTAGGATACAAAGCTTAAAATAAAATCACAATTTTGCCGTACAGAGCGTAAAACACCACCAAAAGGAAAGGTATTAAAATGTTTTTTATTATAGTGTCATCACAAGGAAAGAAATTTAACTTCAGCAGCTTCGGTAAGGTAACTTTCACGGGTTTCAAAAAGATCTAAAGGGACTTTGATACTAGCAATCTCATTTATAGGGCATCACTTTATAATAGTTCAATAACGTTAAAGTTATATGTTTCTTTTAAAGCGTGTACAAGATGAAGACTTTACGATCTCGGTAATTTTTGGATTTACACTTGAAGTAAATAATTCGTAAAACATGAAGCTCAAATATGTGATAGGTATCTATAATTTCAAATGTTTGGCACACAAATTCACACTCAGCCTAAGCCATTGTGCCAGTGGTTGGTGGGTGTCGCCTCTAGGGACCACTGTAGCTCCATTAATAGAGAGACGCACACACATTTATTTCTGAGGTAATATTTAAAAGCTAAATACATTATAATACTTGCATTATTTGAGAAATTCCGCACAAGCTCTCGACGTAGGCGTGACCTGCGAGGACCTGACCGACGCCTCCTCTGGATTGTGAGCTCGAACGATGTAAAAAAGCAGATAAAAGCGAAGCAGATCTAAAAACGTCGCTCGCGAATGTGTGCAGTCGGTGGAATGGGCTCTTTAAATCTCTGCGCTGTCATGACGGCGTCTATCACGTGACAATTTCATCATGGCGCATGTAGCTAGTACGTCCGACTTCATTCATACTACCCGTATTCATACTATATAGAACATACTTTTTTAACGGTCGCGAAGTACGTTCTAATTCAAATGTAGTACCTACTCACATAGTACGCGATTTCGGACGCACCCATTGTCTATTCTGAGAAAGCGTTTGGCTGGCTGTCACCATAGTAACCACCTAGTCCACACCTGCCCATTCAAAAGCATGCCAGCATTTTGATTTCTCAACTCTTACTGCTGGACTACAAACAAAACAGGAAACATTTTATCAAGTCAAAGGGCACTTCATGGTGGAAGGCCACAAAAAACATATATCCTATTGTAATCAATGATAGGATAGTAGTCTATAGTTGGTGTCGGATTTCACACAAACAGTATTTTTTCCCCTACTCCCTATCATTTCCTGCCCTCTCTTTGAATGATGTATAGCACTGAGAATAAGAAGTGAATTAAAAGGCAAAGAACAGATAATGTATAGAGCCACACTGTACAGTGTTTCCCACAGATTTGAAAGCAATTTGTGGTGGTGGCATTTGTTCTATGGGATGTGGGTGTGTGTGGGATATTAACGTTTTAAAATTTCACATTTAAAGAAATCTAGTATTTGACCATGCCTAAACATGTACAAAAATGTAAAACCTACAAATAAGTAAGCAGTTATGATCTGCAATACTTTGAGCAACTAGACTATTATTTATTAAAGAGCTATACAGGCACTTAGTGGGTAAAGGTATTACAAATGAAAAATAGAATTTTTCCAGCCACAAAATGACTCTAATTTGCCTCTTTGCATTGGAATTCTTTATTTTACCTTATTTACTACACTAATTGTAATAGAAATAATAGAAATGTTAGAAGAAAAATATTTTAAGTGATCATGGACCACAATTATTGCACAAACAGTAGTACCAAAAGGTCTCAAAAGGACCTCAAAATATTCAATAAATATTACTAAACTAAAATATAGAACATTTATTTAATTGAAAAATAGTTAAGGTGTACAGTGACATTTGACCATGAGAGTAAGGAATACCTCAGGGCTAAATACAAGAAGAGTATAACATTAATGTTAACAATGTTGCATCTCCATCGATCTTCATAAAAAAATTATGCTGTAAATGTGGTTGTAAATGTAATAATCAATGCACACTATGCTGTACTGTTAACCAAACATTTGCTGCAAATACCTGTATAGTGAAGCTGTTGTCTATTCAAATGTAATGACTGACACAGCGCTGGTTTGAACTATTGAGAGCGCCATGATCATGTGACCGCGTTTCGCCGCGAGTGGAACGCATGTCGCAACTGTTATTCAACGGCTCTGGTTTTGAGTGAGTGAGTGAGTGAGTGAGTGAGTGAGTGAGTGAGTGAGTGAGTGAGTGAGTGAGTGAGTGAGTGAGTGAGTGAGTGAGTGAGTGAGTGAGTGAGATAGAGGGAGGGAGGGCAGGAAAAGGAAATCTAGCTGAGCAAATACGTTGCGTGCGTGTTTTAAGTAGCGCTAAAAAGAAAATTACACAACGCAATATGTGGCGGCTGGTGTTGATTCTGTGGAGCCCCGCCACAGATTAGTCTATGTGTGGGAAACACTGCTGTATCATTAAGCAGACTGATCTTTCTCAAAGCCCTATGGCTGTTAAATGAGAAAATACAGGCGAGCACTAGCTGATGGTACTGTAGATTAGGTGAGTGAAAGGTGATCCATCTACTTGCTGAACCTGTGCTGTGCGGTTATGGTCAAATGCTTTTGCAATACTTTAATCCTTTACAGTCACGCTAACAAAGCTTTGTTGACACAGACTCTGGAGAAAGAGGGGGAAAAGACAGACAAAACAAAGTACAAGACAAAACAAAATAGGGAGAGGAAGAATGAGAGAGGGAGAAAGAGGGCAATAATACAAGGAAACAGTTAGTGATCCATATTTAGTGAGCAAGAAGCGTTACTGTCTGCATCAATAACCTTTCAGCAGTGCCTGTCGTTAGTATGAGGGGATTTGAATACATAAAGCTGCACTAAACACAGTTACTGAATAAGCACAAGCACAAGAAAAGAAACGGTTTGTAACAGAGACAAGGGGTGTCCATGGTTAACCAATTGACCGATTAACCGTTAAAAATTGCGTAACCGAGTGAAACATTTTACTCGGTTAAGTGGCGTCAATGACGTGCTTTGAATTTAGTTGTAATATATGTTTGCACCCCTAGAGACCGCAAGAGCTCTGCCAGACATTTGTAATATCCACAAGAAGAAGTCATGACCAGCTTTCTAAGCGGGCAAAGAAAGCGTGGGAGCACTTTAAAAATGAGAGTGACGGGGCAAAATGCATGTATTGCAATGCAGTGCTAACCGCGTTTCTCAGGCTATAAGTTGCTCCGGAGTATGAGTCGCATCAGTCAAAATATGCGTCATGAAGAGGAAAATAACATACGTCGCACTGGACTATAAGTCGCATTAGGGCAGAAGCAGAGCGGGAGCCGCGCGCTGTACATAACGGAGCAGAAGAAAGAAAGTTTTAAGTGAGAAACTTGTGAATGACTAGAGAAAAGCAGACGTTACTTTAACTGTAATGAAGAAAACAAAAAAGCTAATCGCGGACTGAAAGCAAGATGGCCAGAGCTGAAGGGACGAGTCCAAAGATGCTTGAACTCTCTGCCGGGAGAGCCTCATCAGCCGCGCGAGTCAAAGGCTGTCTGTGTGAATCCTTCTCGGCTGCATATTTTACTACATGCCCTAATCATGCAGGCGCCCTCGCGGCCACTTGCATTGCTCGTGAACTGGAGCGCATCTCATCCTAATTTAACGAAACTCAGCGTACGCCTCGCAGACATGAAATAGATCTAAAGAAACTTGAAATGTCTTTTAAAAATTTAAAACGAAAAGAAATAGGCTACTCTCTGATTATGTAATCCATGATGTGCATTTCTCTCTATAGGCGCGTTCACTACGGAGATGGTGGTCGTCAAATTAATAAGCTAAAAATAACCCTGACGCACACTATGGTTAACCGAGTATTAACCGCTAAGGGCCTCGGTTAACGGTTAATGAAAAACTTGAAAACGTGCAGCCCTAACAGAGACAGAGCGTATTTAGGCCACGCCCACATACGTGTGGGGGGGGGGGGGCAATCCAACGCTCTCCATTAAGTTTTTATAAGCTGTCGATCCCAAAAAACGAGCGTTTAAGGAGACAAAAGTGCATACAGGTAGGGCTGGGCGATATGGCCCCCAAAAAAAATCCCCGATTTTTTCACTAAAAATTCGATTTACGATTTAAAACGATTTTTTCCCCCTCCTACTTAAAATCAATCTGCAGATGACAAAGAAATTGTTCAAAACAAGTTTTAACTTTATTTTGTTTTAAATATTTGCAGCTTGGTAGAAGTGCCTACCTGGGGTGCAAAACTTTCAGCATGTGAATAACCCCCGACTATTCCACAGTATAAATGGGCACCATTTATTTATCTTTTGCAATATACAGTATACATATCAAAGGTTTATGAATTGATATGCAGATAAAATTAACTTTTATTAACAACAGTAATGTGCAAAAAAAGTATAGGAAAAATTTAAATGTTATGCTCTTATTAAATATAGATTAGCATTGTTTTTCAATAGTCTCACACTCAACTGATCGACAGCTTCAGTGATTATTAAAGGAGCTCTTTACTTTACTGTAATTTAGTCACAATTTGAAGAAAAGTTTAGTTTTTCCTGAGACTGTGACTTCGTACTTTTCTCCATACATTAGGGAGTGGAAATCGCTAATAAATCAATAAGTGCTCTTCTGCTGGTTATAGTGGTGGGCATTTCATATCTTTTTTAAAATAAAAATGCTACAAAATGGATTACACATTTTAAAAAAATAAACTAAAAAAAACATTCCACTATTTCTTTCACAAGACCCCCTTTAAACTTTTAGTTTTACAAACCATCACATTAAAAATAACATTACAATCGGATATTTAGAGCTTTGAAGTGCTGGAAATAAGTGTGAAGCTCTTGAAAACCATTGGAAAGTGCTTGAATTTCGATCTCAAAAGGTTGTCCGAATCCTGAGATAAATAATGACAACAACAACATTAAATCCATGTGGTTTTACAGTAAATCATGGTGAATGTTGGTGATTTGTGACTGAAACCCCTGACCTTCGCTCAGCTCTGTTTGATCTGATATCTGTGGTTTATAACAGAATTGTGCGCCGACCGCTTCCACTAGATCACAGTAGCGATGGTGTGTTGATTTAAACGGTCTCTCACTGGATCACCAGCGCTGTGTATCGTGTCTGTCACGAGATTGGCCCGTGTGTGAGCTCGCGCTGCGTTCGTGTCAGCGCAGCTTTAAATGAGTATAGCGCCTAGCGCGGTTCCGTTCAGACTTCAAACACACTTTGCAGCGGGTATTGTTAACTGTTCTGTGAAAAACTGAACCAATTACGAATGACACTGTATGTTGACGCTATCCTTGTTGTTTGTGTGTACCTCTGTGGCAAACGCGCGCGGGGAGTGCTGAGCCATTACGGGAGCCCAGAGGGGAGCGTCGGCGGATTTTAAAGAGAAAACCGATTTTCATTCACAAAAATCGTCGTAAACTAAAAACTCGAATTAATCCATGAAATCGATTTATCGCCCAGCCCTACATACAGGCAATAAGACGTGAAGCTTTAGCAGGAAGAATGGGTCAATTTTGGGATCCTGAAACTCAGTATGCCTATGTGTGCAGTAAACATGTTGTCAAATACCCAAATGTCAGTTTTATATATTATATTTCCTGTCGCTGATTACCTTCTCCTCCAGTGGGCGTAGTTCTCAGTGTAATATAACAAGTCGTGCTGTGACTCAAGTGCCTGTATCCACTTTTGTGCTCAATAGCTTATAAAAATTTCAGGCTTTTTGTTCCTGGGTTTTTTTGTGTGCTTGTTTTCTGTACACCTTGTCACATATCAGCTTTTAGACATTGTTAGTTTTTTTTGTAATAATTCAGAAATGACAAGGAGGCTGTTTCCCGCAATAGAACGTCAATTTCTTTTGACCCGGTGGGCGTGGCTTTCAGATTATGACGCGTGTCGCTCTGTCTCTATGGGCAGTTCAAATGTCCAAATGAAGCATGTGCCCTCCGTCACTGATATAGAGTCAGGGTGCGGTTGCACATGGGCCAGCTGTCTCACATACCCAGGAGATGAGAAGCATCTGTCATTGTGCCGTTAGACACATGGTCATCAACTGGGTTTATTCTCCAGTCCTCCACTCATAAACATCATTCAACTCACACTATCTCTTGTGAATTGGGATACTGTTTTACATGATGTCCGATATGTGATTATGGAAGCAGTGGTGCTGCAAGTCACTTATTTTTCCCAGATAAAGACCACTGAGCGACTCACCAATGCTGCCTTGGCAACATAACATCCACTGAGGGGCATGTTTATTATTACAGAGGAACACAAGCACACTGCTCTGGGAATTATGATGTATTTATAATATTTAAATATTTCTTGAGCAGCAAATCATACTAGAATGATTAGAATGTATTTAACACATTAAATAAAGTACCTTACTTCACCTGTCAGGAAAAAAAAAAAGTTTCCAATCCAGGCTTAAATCATAAGGCGTGGCTGGTGTTTAAAGCATTAAGGCATAATATAACAGTATGGCCCTGTGTAATGCAGCTCTGAAATGTTTTGCATTGTGAAAACGCCATGTCTAAAAAATGTTTTTACTGGACTTGAATGGAATACAAGATTCCTTATGCTGAGGAGCTGAACAATAAGCAAAGGAGCTACTGTACAAACACAGAGTGTGATCGCGACAAACTACCACAAGTAATGTGTTTTCATACAATATTTATGGATTACAAATTATGATTCTGTATTATATCCATTATACATTGCATCCGTAAAGTATTCACAGCGTTTCACTAAATTTCCACATTTTATGTTACATCCTTATTCCAAAATGGATTAAATGCCTTATTTTCCTCAAAATTGTAAACATAATGATAATGTGAAAGAAGTTTGCTTGAAATCTTTGCAAATTTATTAAAAATTAAAATTAAAAATGAATATGTATTCATAGCCTCTCATGTCACTCAAAACTAGGGTTGAATACCGAAACCCGCGGGATGGGAAATAAAATCACTATTAAATCACACTATTGGTACGGGAGCGGATTTTTTTTTACCGGGAGTGGGCGGGACCAGTAATTGTACCGAATGTTACACTATGATACCATCTATGCAAATATGCTGTTTATATAAATTAACTATGTTTTAATTTTGATCTTAATTCAGCCACTGAAAGATTCAGAATGGTACCGTTTTAAAAGTACCGATTTGGCACCGGAATCATTAAAAACCCAAACGATACCCCAATCCAACTCAAAACTGAGCTTGATGCATCCTGTTTCCACTGATCATCCTTGAGATGTTTCTACAACTTGATTGGAGTCCACCCATGGTCATTTCAGTTGATTGGACATGATTTGGAAAGGCACACACATGTCTACCTAAGGTCCCACAGTTAACAGTGCATGTCAGAGCACAAACCCAGCCATGAAGTCCAAGGAATTGTCTGTAGACCTCTGAGACAGGATTGTATCGAGGCACAGATTTGGGAACGGGACAGAAAAAATTTCTGCAGCATTTAAGGTCCCAATGTGCACAGTGGCTTCCATAATCCGTAAATGGATGAAGTCTGGAACCATCAGGACTCTTCCTAGAGCTGGCTGCCCGCCCAAACTGAGCAATCGGGGGAGAAGGGCCTTAGTCAAGGAGGTGACCAAGAACCCGACGGTCACTCTGACAGAGCTCCACCGTTTCTCTTAGGGACGCTCCGATCCGATACTCAGATCGGGTATCGGCTCCGATCCTGCCATTTTTCCCGGATCGGGTATCGGTCAGAGGAGACCGATCCAAATCCAATATTGTGCATATGATATTCTGTGTTATTGTTAAGCCCCACAAAAATACTAAAAAGCACCATGAAGTTTTCATGCACTTTATTCCAAGTTTTCTGAAGCTGTTCCATAGTTTAATGTGAGGTAGAGATTAATATTTAAGTCATTAAATTCACATGAACGCTTCCCTCCGCTGCATCTTTCAGTCTCTCATCAGCTTTTAACTGTGACGACAACACACTGATTCAACATCCCTGCTATTACGCTTAAACCTGTAGATAAAATGGTTTTGCTTAAAGGGATGATGAATTGAGAAATCAACTTTCCCTTGAGCTTTTGATATAAAAAGACAAATATAAGATTATCCTGTGATACTTCCGTTTTAGTCAAAGAAAAGCTTTTATAGACACCAGGCCCAGAAATGGATTGTGTGCTTCATCCTTACGTCATCGCACAACAAAACACGCCTCTACAGAACGTGTAATTCAGTAGCCCCGCCCACCGACTCATGGAGGTGTTTGGATCACTAGCCAGCAGCAATAACAATGTGGAAGAAGATAGCAAGATATTGTGGAAGATCCTTCGGATCATAATATTAGGAATGTGTGATACTTTCTGTGATAATTTTTAATGAAGTTCCAGCTCACGTGGGGAGGAATGTTTGTGTGTTTGCTTCATTTCACCGCTAAATCGTTTGTAAACAAGCCTCAGGTGCTGGATTTGCAGACATAATGTTGTGCCTTCTATATTGGATCCGACAGGAATGGTGCAACAAACTTATGTGAGTAAAACATCTTTTTTATATGTAGTTATAGTAGTGTGCTTTCCAGATGGGCTACCAAAACGTACGCCTGTCGGCAGAAATGTTTTCTTGATCTGGTTGCGCACGTGTGTGTGTTTGTGCATGCGTGGTTTGCGCTTTTATCAACCGATCAAACCTGCGGGCCATGTAATACAGAAATAATATTCCAATCAATCGCGGGTGGATGAGAAATAAATCATGCTTGATAAAGACGTTTACGAGCCCTGTGGTCTCATGTGAACTGAACTGACAGGGGCATTGATATGACAGCAGAGCTGAAGCTCATTAAATATGCAAATCTTATCCAATCCTAGCTGTAGGTGTTTATTTCCAAGTCTCCAGTGCGGCACGCCCAGTGTAGAACCAGTGTAGAAAATAGCCTATTACTTATTAGTTATGATGTTTTTGAACGTAAAAACCACAGGAACGTCGTTAGTTGACCTCAAAAGTTATGAAAATAAAAAAGCCAGTTCATGACACCTTTAAAAAGGACTTTATCTTGCTGTAGTTTATTGCGGTTTCTAATTCATGTTACTCTCTCCCGGATATTTAGCTGTTAGATCCCAACACTGGACTAGAGATTGTTTTGTTCTTCACACACGGTAACTAAAATGTAAAACTGTTAAAAGAAAATGTTCAAACTATTGCATAGACGGTATATTACTTTACACATCAATATCTCTCCCTTCGTGTTTTGAACTTCAATGTGGATGGAGCGCTGAACGCTGTGAGACTGTTGCTTCAAGCACATCATCCTGTGCACAGGACGCGTTTTGTGCCGCACTGTATTGAAGCCTTTCAAATTATTATAATTTTGAGCAATGAAAGGTTGTTAATATCTTTCTTGTTCTGTCCTATCTATCTAAGTTGATGCCTCTTAAAAATATGGCTGTAAATTTAAAATAAATGTCTTTTAATTGTATAGTATTAATCTATAATCTAATATATTATTATTATTTACTTGTTTTTTGTGAATACATGACAAAGTCATGACTCATGGATGAAGGAGTAAGACTGACTCCTGTTTATTTTGAATGTCTACTAGTAAAGCTATTAATTCACTGGTGCACAATTATTGAATAAATAATTCACCACATTTGTGTCTGTTTGTAATTTTATTTTACAAAGTTAAGAAAGTAATGTTTAAGTCAAGCCTGGCTGATGCCTTTCACAAAAGAATGATCCCAGTCTCTTCCACACAGTGAGGCATACTGTTTAGGTAATAAAGCTTTTTTTTTTTATATACACTTTTTTATTTTAGTATCGGAATTGGTATCGGCCGATACTGATTCCCAGATATTGGGATCGTATCGGAGGCAAAAAATCATGATCGGAGCATCCCCAGTTTCTCTGTGGAGAGGGGAAAACCTCCAAGAAGTACAATCATGTCTGCAGCACTCCACCAGTCAGGCCTGTATGGTAGAGTGGCCAGAAATTATCTGATGAATCAAAGATTTAACTCTTTGGTCTGAATGGCAACCTCCTGTCTGGAGGACACCAGGCACCACTCATCACCTGGCCAATCCCATCCCTACAGTAAAGAGCGGTGGTGGCAGCATCATGCTGTGGGGATGTTTTTCAGTGACAGGAACTGGGAGACAGGTCAGGATTAAGGCAAAGATTAATGCAACAATGTACAGAGACATCCTTGATGAAAACCTGCTCCAGAGTGGGAGTGGCTATGGGGCAATCGAGCTCCCCATCCAACCTGATGGAGCTTGCGAGGTCCTGCAAAGAAGAATGGGAGAAACTGGCCAAAAATAGGTTTGCCAAGCTTATAGAATCATTCTCCAAAAGATTTGGATATAATTTGTGCCAAAGGTGCTTCAACAAAGTAGTAAGCAAAATAGGGCTGGGCGATGTGGCCTAAAAAAGAATCCCTGATTTTTTCACACACAAAAAAATCGATTTACGATGTCTTACGATGTTCGGTGTCTGTCACGAGATAAGCCCGTTTATAAGCTTGCGCTGCTTTCGTTTTCTGCGCAGCTCAAATGAGTACCCAGGGTAGCGTGGTTCTGCTCAGATTTAAAACACACTTTGAAGAGGAGTATTGTTAATTGTTCTGCGAAAAACCGAACCAATTACGAATGCCACTTTGTTGTAAGACACTGTCCTTGTTGTTTGTGCATCTCTATGGCAAATGTGCACGGGGAGGGCTGACCCATTACAGGAGCCCAAAGGGGAGCGTTGGCAGATATTAAAGAGAAATCCGATTTTCATTCACACAAATCGACATAAACTACACACTCGAGTTAATCGATTAAATCGATTTATCGCCCAGCCCTAAAGCAAAAGGTTTTTCTTTTAATGAATTAGCAAAAATTTCCAATAAACTTTTTTTCACATGGTCATTATGGGGTATTGTTTGTAGAATTGTGAGAAAAATAATGATTTTAATCCCTTATGGAATAAGGCTGTACAAAAAATACACTGTGAATACTTTCTGGTTGTCAGTGCTGTAAATAGTAAATATATAAATTATAAAGCCACATTTTGGTTAAGTTGTTGAGTTTTACTTTCACCATTGTGTTGTTTCCCAGCTAGCAGTAAACTAAACAACTGCGCTTCATTTGAGATATGTTTTCCACAACGGTTGTGAGAGCGGCTATGGCAGTTCATTGCACAGCAAGAGTTCACCATTGTAATGTTTTTAACTCTATAAGTTAACGTTTAACTTCACTACTACTCAGTCTCTATAGCGTTTGTGTCCTAAAGCCTCAGAATGCATTGCACAGCTGACATCACATTCCCAACATCACATTCCCATTCTCTATAAGTGCTTTTCAAACCTGTTCTGTGGACCCCAACCATTGCACATTTTGGATGTCTCCTTTATTATGGTGCATTCCAGACGAGGTTGGATGTTGGAATATCCCAAATTAAATGTCCCAATTCAGACCTCAGTGTGTTCCAATCAATCACACATTCATATGTTGACAATGTGATGTCGCCATGACACAAGGAGGCTTATCATATTTTGAGTTTAATTATGGCTATATTATAAAGAGATGACTTTTTACTCCAATACATTTCCCCATGCCCGCTCCAAGTATGTATTACACTTGCTTTCCAAACCGGTCTGGTCGGTCATGGATGATCCAGTCGGGTATAGACTTGGAAAAGCTGACAAGTCAGGTTTGCCACACTAACGTTAGCTCAGTGTTTCCCAAACGTTTTTATTTTGCGGCACACTATTTACTATGAAAACATCGGTAACACTTTACAATATGATTACTGCATCAGCAACTAATGAGCATTCTATATGATTAATAGATTAAGTAATATATGAATTGCTATTAATTAAATATGACATAATTAATTCCCTAATAACATAATTCATTAACTAATAACGCAAATTCATGTATTCAAAGCCATGCATTCCGACTCTCAGTTGTCTGTTTAATTACCATTAAACATAACAATTTGCAAATTATAGCATGACTTTACTTGTTGAGGCACATGACTATTAACTAATTGTTACGTAATATGTCATTGTGGTTATGGCTTTTGAATTACTTTTGAATTAGTTAATATTTTGCTCATTATCTGTTTGATGGAGCTAATGTTATGGAACATGTCTATTTTAAGTTTAACCCCTATACTGCGGTAAGGTGCTTTATTGTTTGTTGTGTGGGTGTGTCATATGAGGGAGACATCCTAAATGTGTCCCCAGTACAGGTTTGAGAAGCACTACTCTATAGGATTTAAAACCACATATGAATGCAGCACGAAACTGATTACAAATTACATTGATTTCATGTGATTTTTCTGCCGTTCACACTTGCAAAAGATAATCGGGTTTTAATCGGATATGCACAAGTTTGTCGCCACCTAATGGCGTACTACAGAGAAGAGTCTGCTATACAGTTAAATATCTTTTTGTGAACGGATTTAAATGAATCTGAATCAAACTCGCCATCACTAGTTACTGCAATCAAACAAATTATCGTCAAAACACATCCAAATAAATTCAGAGCAATTACATCCTCAAATGTGACCAAACTTAGTAATACATCAATGTGTGCATCTATCGCAAACGATGCATTTCTACTGTGAGAAGGCGAATAACTCCTATAACTAAATCTTAAATGGCTTCGACATTAATGCACAAACAATGTGTTGTTCTATTTTTCTTCGTTAAAAAAAAATAATGTGTCACAAAGGTGGGTATGTGTGCAGACCGCAGATCTTTGCAGGTTTTGTATCATGCAGTGAAGCAGAGATCAGCACACGGCCTTTAACGGGCTAACACACTGTAGCATGCTAGCCTCAAATTCAAATCAGCATATATTGTGTAATATTTTCCTCTTAAAAAGGCGAAACTACTGAATAAAAAAACGGACGTGTAGAGTAGATAAAAGCACGGTGGTGTGCATCACTGCCACTCATCCTACCTGTTTCCACAAAAGATTTTTATTCCAGAGAAGCTTGACATAACAGCGCTGAACATTAGCCAGCAACAGTGCTGCTGTAAACACAAACCAAACCCCGCTCAATCTGCGCATGCGCAGCCTCACTCCTCGGCAACGCTCGGGATGGAATCGAATATCAGCGTATGCATGGAATTCTGCATAATGGAATTTAAATTAAGAGTAGCCTATAATATAAAACGTTTTGTAAGGAAAAACGTTCCAAAGAGTACAACTGCTGTCAAAGTTCCATTGCTGTAAAATAAAATAATTATGTTGCACGTTTGCCTGAGAGAGTCCGTTTATCATTTAGAACCATTTGAAGCAATGAGTAAAAAAAAAAAAAAAAAAAAAAACAAGATTTTCTAAAATCAAGGATGAAGGTTGAACCTAGAAAGTAACCTAGATTGTTAAATGCCATTC
The DNA here is from genome assembly GCF_024679245.1 of Pseudorasbora parva. Lineage (NCBI taxonomy): Eukaryota > Metazoa > Chordata > Actinopteri > Cypriniformes > Gobionidae > Pseudorasbora > Pseudorasbora parva. The sequence goes on along the minus strand of NC_090194.1, from coordinate 14,952,437 downwards.
TAAACATAGCCAATATGTCACAAACAGTCAGAAAAAAAGTAGCATATCATTTTGAATATGTAGTGTCATAAAGGTAAACCATGCATTCAGAAAATCTATATATTGTGTATAGAATACATGGATACTCCAGATAGGCCTATAGGAAGTCTTGAACAGTGCACTTCCTACTGAATGATATTATTTGTTCAATTAAATATAACAATATTTTGATATTGAAAGTGTAAAAATAATATATAAGCTGCAAAAACCATAATATGAAAGTTCTATTAAACTCTCCCAGGTGATGTTTCAACTTTTCTTCCTCTTTAAGAGTAGTTCCTCTGCCGTTTGTTTGGTTTCACAACATAGAAAGCTTTGATTTTACTTTCATAATCAACCAGATTTAACTGAAATTAACATTTTTTTTTTCCATTACTGCAAACTACAACAAGGAATTCAAGTTCTGAGCATTGTGACACCTTGTCATTTTCACACCACACATAATAACAATACATTTTTGTGAGCTTGCCTTTAAATAATGACTATTTCTGTTTGTCCAGGTTAAGATATTGCAGTCAAGAGTCCAACCTTCACATGTCATATAAACAGCACACCAGCAGATGTCATGCTTATTCATAAAACTGCATCCTTGCTGTAAGAAACAGTCTGAACACTCAAGTGATGATGTAACTGTTTATTATCTTCTTGGCATGCAACTACATGTCATGACCTTTAGATTCATCTCACCAGCTTGCCCTACATATCAGAGCAAAGCTTAGCCAAGAGACAAGAGCAATAACAAACAAACAACCAAAACGGTAAGAATCGACTGTGCGTTGGCTACATTTCTATTCTTTCTTGCATTGCCACAAGCAAAAGAGAAATCCTTGCCCGGTGATGTTTAAAAAGAAACAAATGCAATATAAATAATCTCTACTATTATTTCATCAAAAGATATTCCTGACTTTTAGAATCTTTCTCTCTGTGACCATAAATAGCCTCATATATCTGATTATACATCATAAAAATGTGCAGTATGTCCATCTAATGATGGCTCTGGTTGTATAAAATGACGGATGCCCATCTTCTATTCATTTACAATTGAATCGAACAATAGATTTGCAAAGAAAATGTCTAATACAGACGTAAAAATATCCAACACATCAGTTCGTTTTTGCAGTTGCGCACAGGACAAAAACAAGCATCATCACAACCAAACACGTCCTGCCCCATTATTACAGCTAAGCAAATTTTTAAAATTTAAATGCAAACAAAAATGACATTTCCAAGGGAAAAAAAACCTACAGAACTATGAATATAAAACAATAACAATCATAATCCTGATATTAATCCATAAGAGCAGACAGTGAGCGCTATAGGAAATGAGTAAAATGTAAGATACAGTGCAGGACACTCACAGCGCTGGGGTGTTGTGTGACACAACTACACAATCATACTTCCTTTGCCAAAGAAACTCTTTGCCAAAGGCAGCATGCATGATAGATACAGGGCTGAGCTGGGCAGATAAACGAGTCAAACATGTACTAATAAGGCTTTGCTGTGGTATATTTTTGACAGCTAGCGAGGAAATTAAAATGGAAACTCATATCTTTACCAACTCAGCGCCATTTTTTGAAGCTCTCTTATCAGCCAAACATAAAAAAATAAACCAAAAATAAAGGCAAATTACATGTACATTAAATCAGCGAGATGTTGCGCTTGCACACACTAGGACTCGTCCACTGAAAATGAACACATTTCTGCGTATATCAGCATTTTGCACACAAAAAATATGCCCCCCTGTCGAAAAACACTTCGACTGCAGAAGGCAAAATGAGATTCAATGACCAGGAAGATTTCGCTCCTCATTACTCATTTCAGTGGAAAAACACTAATATACCACATAAAGAAAACCGTGATTAACAGTCCTAATAATGCATTCATATTCATATTTTGTTCAGGCTTAACAAATACATGTGCACTTTCATTCACAAAATATTCATACACGTACACTTAAACTGGTCCAGGCAATCCATTTAACAAAGGAGAAGTCAGTGACCGGAGAAAAACATGAAACAAAAAAACACTCCCAACGTAAATTAGATGAATGGTTTTTTATAGGAGAGGTTTTCATCTCCTTTCAGGGGCACTACAGTGCACAAACCTACATTAAAACACCAGCATTCATGAAGTTATCATGAGTATTTTTCATGTTTTGTCAAGCAGGAAATAATCCTGAAAAACATGTGACGTGTATAGATACTGTTGGGTTGATAGAACTTTTTTTTAAGATGCTGACGAAACAAGTAAAAACGGATACAAAATATTCCAACAACAACTTCATGGAAGTTAGCAATGTTTTGTAATAAAATAAAGGAAAACAGAAATTTTGGAGAAATATTTAAACACAGTCTAATCATCTGTATTCTTTAAACTGAAAATACAAAAGCAACGAAACAGAAGCAAAAAATGAAAATGAGGTGACCTTTGGACCAATGTGAACAAGGAACAGGAACTGTCACTGTATTCAGCGTTTCATTCACAAATAAACACAATCCCAAATCCTCAAATGAGACTGAACTCTAAAATGATATTGTGCTGTTTGTTGCTTGTACCTGTTAGAGGAACAGTTCACCCAAAAATTATCAAAATTGAGCCTTATAGTATTCAAGACTTGAGTCTGGGTCCAAAACCATATTTTTAGTCTTGAATTGGACTCAACTCGCTGTCTTAAATCTAACATGAGCCTGTTCTTTTCTTGGACTTTACTCAGATCCAAGCCTCTTCTGGTCTCTGTCTTGACCAAGGACCTGTCCCAAACGGCACCCTAAACACTTGCGTTCTTTCTATGAGTACGCACTTTCGTGACGTAACGGCGCATTGACTGTCAGGGAAGAAGTCTGCTGCGGAGCTTGCACCAATGCCGCCTCAGCAACGGTGCGCATCGAGGTCGCATAATCAGTGGAGGCTCCACTTCGCGCTCACTACTGTCCAGACTCGGGTCCCGAATCAGCGCAAGTTTTACGCTCCATATTGGGACTCTGATGGATTCACTTTTCTACAATGGAAGAGACTGAAGGTCCACTGTTCATCTTTTTTTACAAGTCTATGGTCTTGACTCAGACTCAAGCCTCTTCTGGTCTCTGTCTTGACTCAGACTTCTTCATTTTGTGGTCTTTGTCTTGACTTGAGACTCAACCTTTTTCTTTTCTAGTCTTTGTCTTGACTCAATCCCTAGCCTTCTCTGGTCTCAGTCTTGACTCAGACTCGACGCTCTTCTGGTCTCAGGCTTGACTCGTGCTCAACCCTCTTCTAGTCTTTTTTTTTTTGACTCATCAATTTTCTTTTCTAGTCTTGGTCTTGACTCAATCCCTAGCCTTCTCTGGTCTCAGTCTTAACTTGGATCCAAACATCTTCTGATCTCAGTATTGACTTGGGATTCATCACTCTTCTGGTCTTGGTCTTAACTCGGATTTGAACCTTTTGTGGTGTGGGTCTTGATTCAGACTTGGATCTTTTCTAATATCTGGCTTGACTCAGTCTCTAGCCTTCTCTGGTCTCGGTCTTGACTCAGACTCAACGCTCTTCTGGTCTCAGGCTTGACTCGTGCTCAACCCTTTTCTTTTCAAGTCTTTGTCTTGACTCAATCCCTAGCCTTCTCTGGTCTCAGTCTTAACTTGGATTCAAGCATCTTCTAATCTCAGTATTGACTCGTGATTCATCGCTCTTTAGGTCTTGGTCTTAACTCGGATTTGAAATTTTTGTGGTGTGGGTATTGATTCAGACTTGAATCTATTCTGGTGTCTGCCTTGACTAAACCTCTAACATCTTCAGGTCTTGGCCAATGTTCTCAGTTCAATGTGTTTATGGTGCATTTTTGAATCTCCAGTTTCCATTTACTTTCATTATATTTAAATTATATTATTTGTATCATACAGGTTAGGAACGAAGGTGAGATGACAGAATGAAAGAATTTTCATTTTTAGGTGAACTGTTTCTTTTTAGTAATTGTACAAAATATTGATTGACTGCCTATGAAATGTCTCTTAGAGATATCAGACCTATACCACAATCCACATCCATTTAAAAAATGATCAATGAATGGTTGTTTCAAACAATGATGCTCAACAAATAATTCATGCACATGACATTTCAGTGGCTAACACTGCAATAATATTAATTATAATGCAAGTACTATATATTCCAAGCACCTTGGTTATTCTTGATATATACTGGAAGAGCCCACTATATCGTTTTTATACAGTAGATTATGGTTTCCTCAGTGAGCTAAAAGCTAGTGAGAACCGTCACTTCTGTACAGAGTTACGGGACATGGGTAATTGGTTTCCTGGCTTGGAGAGGGTTCAGACTGGCTGACATCAAGAGTTACCTGAGGTGGAGTTGTGACTCAAAGTGAACATTCATCCACAAGCAGTGATTAAGAAAAACAAACTGACTCTGAACAGATGATAAGTGATTAAAATTACAGGGCATAGCTAGCTCTTATGAAGAGAACACATGAATACAGAAGGCTTCCGGCTGCGTCTTGCTGCCTCGATTGACTCCTATAAGGGCAACTCTACCTTCTACCTAAGGAGGATGGTGGATTCTTGGCATGACCCCATGGAATTAGAACATGAGGAGGGCTGATGTTTCCAGCCCGCCTCAGTTCCCGTTTAGCAGCATCTCAGGTCCTGGACTGGGTAGCGGGGGTTCTCCGGGCCTGGGCGAGCACATCCTCATCGGCATCTTCCCCATATTGAGGCGTCCAGGAGAGAGGGTTTTTCTGTAATTTCATAAGCCACCATTAACTTAAATAAACGTATCAACTATTAAAAGGGAAGAGAAAATTATTCCTATTATCATTTGTTGTTGATGTCAAAGGTTGCCAAATAAATAAGCTTTCCACTGATGTATGGTTTGTTCGGATAGGGAAATATTTGGCCGAGATGCAACTATTTGAAAATCTGGGGTGCAAAAAACTGAATATTTAGAAAATTACCTTTAAAGTTGTCCAAATGACAACTTGGCGTAAACAGATCATTAAAGGTGGGATAAGTGTTATTTCAAAACCGTTTTAGAAAAAGGACACGGGCATAACATACTTGTAGCCAATCAGCAGGTAAGAGCGTGTCTACTATTGATGGTGAGAAGAGTGCTCGCTCTCGCTCTGTGGACGTCATTATTCAAAACACACAAGTCACACATGATGGACATTAGCCGACAACTAGTCTAATATATGCTGCTTGACAATGCTCGTGTGTCATGTTCACTTGTTAGTCCATTTGCGATCGTATTGTGGCTCACTTCAGCAATGATAAAGACCCGTTCATTTCCACACCTTATGGAGCATCTAACAATCTCCTCACTGTGTGCTTCAAGCATCAGCTCACACAATGTCTCCGACAAGTAAGATACTATACTCCTTATATATGTTTGCTTACTCTTTTCATGATCTATATAACCCTTATCTAGTCATAATTGTAATATGCCGTTAGCTGGACTGTCGTGCTTGTGTTCTATAGAGTTGTTCATGATAACAGTTTGATCGCTATCTCTAATCTTGTCATAACTGTAATATGTCGTTAGTTGGACTGTCGGCTCGTGCTATAGAGTTGTTCATGAGAACAGTTTGTGATTTTGTGATCGCTATGACTCTAATCTTGTAGAGTCATACATTTGGGTTTTGTGAAAGGCGCTATATAAATTACAGTTATTATTATTATTATTGTCCTAATTGTAATATGTTCGTTAGTTAGACTGTCTTGCTCGTGTACTATCGAGTTATTCACAAGAACGGTTTGTGTTTTTGTGATAGAAGGGACGATTTTTAAATGAATATTCTACCTGGATTAGATATACAGAGATTCTGCCATAGTCGTTGATGCCTCAGGGTTTCCGTATGTGTGGGGCGGTGCTATCAAAATAGGGGCGAGACCCTTTTGGGGGTAGAGGTGTTTGTTTTGGTGATTTGAAATATCAACAACGGTTAACAGAAAGCAATTACCCCACCTTTAATATGTGCACAATTGCTTTAAAACATGTTCATGTGTGGTGTAAGAAATTTGGAATATGTTTGGAATGTTTATCAGCAAGTCACATCCAATTAAAAACAAATTCTGAAATAACTATATAAACTGGGACATAACATAACTGGGGGAAAAAATTAATGACCCCAAAACTAATCTTAACTATAAATACCATACTATTTGAATGAATGAGTGACAGAGTCAGTATGTCACTTGTGTTCAGCAGTTAGATTGGATTCATATGAAAGAAAATTTCCAGTTTACCATCCTTTCTTTCCATACTGACGGCGCTGAGAGTTGTTGTATGAGAAAGAAATCTGACTTTGAGCAGATGCTTACACATTACACACTACTACAGCAACCAATGTGGATGCACTGGATACTGACTACAGTCAAACTGATCTGATTTCATCATTTGCAAAATGACAAGCAAACACTCAGCCCTAAAAATAGGGATTTGAAAACCGAATCAGATTTGTCTACAGTGTCAAAAAAAGCTTTGCTAACCTGAAAGCCATCTTTTTCATGAGGTGGGTGTCCATTCTGTCAGGCAGGTTGTTTTCCAGCTGAGAACTGGATGCTGGATCAGCGAAGACCGTGGAGAGGTGGTTGTTCTGGGAGCGGCTTTGCATTTCGACCGAGTCCTTCAGATTATACAAACAATTAAACACTACCCAACACAAAAAACAACCAAACGCAATGTAGGCTAAATGTTACCTCAGAGTTGCAGTCCTGTGTCTCTCTATCCTCCATGTCCAGCGCGGACAACTCCAGCTCGATGTCTCTGTCAGGCTCACTTTCCGTTCCATCCTTCTCCAGCAGATCTGTGCCCTGCTTTGACCCGCTGCTGAAGGAATTACGTCTTACATGCAGCCCGGACACGGCCAGCTGATCACTGAAAAACACAAGACACACACTGAGCTCTGAAACATACCTACACTTAAGAACCCAAATGCAGTCGCTCTGTTGTTTGGTGTTCTCAGACTAGAAACTCAATTTTGAGATCAGGTGAGAGGCGTTCTCCCACTCAGAATCTGCCCTATGAGTAATCATCATTGACACCAAAAAACATTGTTAAATTATTAGAGGACATATCAGAAAAAAACTGGATTTTTTCAGGAAATGAAGAACAGGAAAATAAAGGTATATCCACAGTTTTCAGTGTGTGTATGTGTGTTATTAACTACTCACTACCCCAAATGTGTGCACTAGGGATGCAACAATACAGTTAGTCCACGGTTCACTACATACCTCAGTTTTTAACCACGGTTTTTGGTTTGTTTGTTTTTTCTCAATAAAATAATGTTTTTATTGTAATATTCTTTCTTTATTTTACTTAAAAGGCTTGAAAACCCTTACTTAAACTTAGCTTTTCTTTAAAAATAAACCTTTTTACACATTCCTGCATTGTATAATATAAAATAAATATGTATAAAGATTTACAGTGGCAGCTCATAGATGTACAGTAGCATTTAAGAATGAAATTAAATGAATAAATGTAGGCTAAAATGAAAACTACATAGTCTTCAATATACAATATACATTGATTGAACGCTACTGTATATACTTTATTCAAGAGCAGTGAGTGATTTTCCTCTTTGTTTTAGTTGTTTTATCAACATAACTTTAGAGGTGAACTGTCCCTTTAAGGACAAGCGTTCACAATCACTAGGCTGCGCTGCTAAGACCTGCTCGCATCTCATATACAGACACATGCGATTTTACTTTCACTTTAGACATAACCAACTGTGTTTATATTTGTTAAATTTGTGTGTATTTGACAGTATTAGCGCAGTAAGACTACTTAGTTCAGTAATCACGTGTGTTTGACAGGAGCGTGCACGCAAATTAAATGTTTATCTGGCAAGGCTTTAAAACGCTAACTTTAGCGCATACGATTGTATATTTGCTCATATCAGCGCGTAGACTCACAGGCACACTCAAAAAGAGGCCAAATAAACTCAGAGAAATATTTCAAACCAAGAGAAATAGAAATAATTAATAAAATGCTGTGAACCGTGAATGCCGTACCGAATGGTTCAATATTATATTGAGAATTGTGACATCCCTAGTGCGCACTAAATTGGATGGGTTTAATGCAGAGGAAAAAATCTGAGTATGGATTTTATGGAGTATGTCACCATACTTTTTACATAGTATCAGTGGTGCGAGACACATTGACTAACATTATAAAAATAAAATACAATATGGTACAATATGGCCCCTTTAAGATGACAAACAAAATTTATTTAAAACTATTACACATAACCAAGATTATACATTGACTTATTTTAGAGATTTGTACGTGAATTGTACCATGAAGATAAGAACTTGTGCGTGTTATGGAGACTCTCACTGCTGTGTATAAGTGCAAACACAAACGAGAGGAGCTATGTTCCGGCTGTTGCTCTATTTTTAGAATGGTACAGAGGACAGCGAGACGACTACGGCGGGGTGGGTGGGGTTGAAGACTGGGAAACACTGTGAAGACTACTTGTACAATGTTCCTGTATGTGGCTCAGGTGCCTCCTTCAATGCAAATCTATGGGATTTTTTTGTTTCATGTCTTATTTTAAACTGGTACCTCTCTAGAAAGCTGGAGTGACTAGAGGAATCAGAACCACGTGGGCCCCATCTGAGGTCACTGTGACCAATATGACAGCCATAGTCTGTAAAGAGAAGAGAACACGAATCACTCTCAGAGTCAAATAAATTCAGAGTCAAAAGCATAGCAAGCCAAAAATCTTCTAACCTCTGAAGTTGATTGATGTGGTGCCGGCGCACCCCTGCGACGCGGTGGCCTGGACTGGGTCAGTGGTGTGAAAACCAGTGCGGGAAGCCCGGGAGATGGCTCCCCATTTAGAGATGATGGGCCCCTCTCCAAAAGGAATGATGGGATCTTCGTCTTTCAGACGCCTGTAGGGTTCGAACATGTGTAGCCACTGTTTGCCATTACTCTCCCCATCCTGAGGACAGATATTAGGAAATGCATATCACAATCACATTTATTAAAATTGACCTTTTTAAATGTTTTGAGATTCATCTGCATATTGAGATTAATCTGCATTACAGTCCCACTACATGTATGGATTTATTTGGATTGGTTGAAAAACAGTCTGAATGTGATCTGAAGTGACTCAACTTGTGCCTGTAGATCAAACAGTAGTGTATTGTGCTACCAGTGCAAAATCATGGGGTCAATTCCCAGGGAAGGCATGACAAATGAGAACCATGAATGTAATGTACGGTATTGTATAAATGTGTCTACCAAATGTGTACATTTATCTGCTGCACATTCATTTCTAAATCAGTTTAAGTGAATCAACAAAAATGTATTGCAGAGTAAACAAAGAGTGATTCATTCTGATGTGCAGTGACTCCAGTTATATCAGCTAAACATTAATTTTTAATTCAGTGTGAATGTGATGTTAAGTGACTCCACTTATGCCCTTTTCACATTCATAATTAATTCAGTTTGAGGAAATTTAAATGTTATATGGTAAGCTTGTGTAAGTGTAAATCAGTGCAAATGTGTTACACATTTATAATATTTTAGTTCACTTTGAGGGAATTAACAGAAATGTGTGACTGAGTAAGCCTATTTTAGAGTGAATTGGTTTGAATATGATCTGATCTGAAATTACTTCACTTACACCTACTACTCATTTATATTATTTCAATTCAGCTTGAATGAACTGGGTAAGAAATTTGAGAGTAAATCGGTATAGATGATATTTTAAGTGACATTTGTATCTGCTAAGCATTTATTTTTAATTCAGATTGGGTTAATGAAAAGTCAAGTGTTTTAGAGTAAGTAAAAATAGAAATAAATCAGTGTGAACGCAATCTGAATGGACTCCAGGTGTACTCTCTACACATTAATTTTTTATTTAGTTTGAGATTATTAATACTAACAGTATATGCTAAGCAAATTTAGAAGTATATCAGTGTGAATCTAAAGTGACTCCACTTATGCTACACATTTATGTTGATTAAGTATGATGGAAAAATAGGAAAATGTTACTGAGTAAGCTGATTTAAGAATGAATTTGTGCTAATGCGATCTGAAGTGATCCAGTTGTACTCTCTACAGATTAATTTTTAATTCAGTTTGAGAGAATTAATAGTAAAATTATATGGTAAGCAAATTTAAAAGTATATCAGTGTGAATCTAAAGTGACTGCACTTATGCTACACATTTATGTTGATTCAGTTTGATGAAACAATAGGAAAATGTTACTGAGTAAGCTGATTGAAGAAATGAATCAGTGTGAATGCGATCTGAAGTGACTCCAGTTGTAGTAACATGTTGTATAGTACGCAAAGTTAAAAGTATATAAGTGTGAATCTAAAGTGACTCCACTTATACTGCACATGTATTTTTAATTTAGCTTGAGATTATTAATACTAACATTATATGCTAAGCAAATTTAGAAGTATATGAGTATGAAAGTGACCACTTATGCTACACATTTATTTTGATTCAGTTTGATGGAAATAATGGGAAAGTGTTACTGAGTAAGCTGATGAATCAGGGTGGATGTGATCTGAACACATTCATTTTAATTCAGTTTGAGGGAATTAATAGTAATAATCTATATGGCAAGCAATTTAAAAGTAAATGTGAATCTAAAGTTACTCCATTTATACCATCTGTATGTTCATTCACTTTGAGGGAATCAAAAGAAATGTGTTAAAGAATAAGCACATTTAAAGTATATTAGTGTGAATGTGATCTGAAGTGACTCCACTCATACATGTTTCATATTTATTTTGATGCACTTTAAAGGAAACAACAGAAATATGTTATTGAGTAAGCAAATGTAAAATTAATGTGCTCTAAAACGACCACTTACTAGTTGTTTGGAACAGGAGTGGGTTGACAAATGGTGGGGCTCTGACTCAAATGGGCTGATGGTGCTGCACGACCAGGGCGAGTAGTGGGCAAGACTCTCTTCTCCACCATGACACTTACAAGTCATACGCCCACCACCTACACCCTCAGGATGCTAAAGGAGGAGAAAGAGAGAGATGACAACATTCTATCTCCCACCCACTCGTGTGCAACAGGCTGCCAGATTTAAAAAATGGGGGTGGAAAGAAACAATGCAAAGTGACTCAGCCTCCAGAGTGCCAAATCTTTCTCTGAGAGTTCATGCGTTTCAAAGCGCTTGGGCGCGCACACAATTTTCAGGACAGAACTGCTTCTTGCTTTGGATTTATCTGTTGCTGAGCAACAGACCCACTTAAAATAGCTTAACACACCTCAGAAGGGCGACTGCAGCTTTAGTGCCAAAGTTATTATTCAAAGAAACAACAAATCTGATTTCACACTGCTGTAGCATGGTGCAGACATGGGGTGTAGTTTTCCCAGGATACACACCTCTAAAAACACAATATCACTGGGCCGTACCTCTGGACACACATCCACAGTGAAGACCGGAGAGGACTGGGAGGGCCTGTTCATGTTGCTGTGGTGATGAACCCACTGTTCCTGTTTGTGGCGATAGAGTTCCTCATAGCCAAGAGGAACACGGGCATATGTGTCCTATAAAAAGACATAAAATAAGGTTTTAACTTCTCTATTCTCATGATGAAACGGCATAATCACCTATTTTACACTTAAAAGGGTGTCATTTTCCGAGCAACCAGCGGCATGCAAATAATGACATATAATCATAATCAAGTTTCAAACATTGTCTTCCATTGCTTGAATAAGCAGGAAGGCACACCCCAAAATAATGCCTTTGATTGAGCTAATGTCGTGTGGTTGGACAAACATAAATTTACATTTAACCACAGTGTCTTGTCTACACAGACAATTATGCACAAAGCAACAAAATCGCATCCAATCAGAATAATAATATTCAATTATAAATTAAGTATTTATAAATATATAAAAAACATTTTCATGTTATAGCCCACAACCAAAAAAAGACCAATATTAAAATTCTTTACTCTATGTCTACTTATAAAGACATCATTTTAAATGTGACACATGAATTTAGGCAACACAACATTAAAATGAACAGTATGAAAACGGTTGTTAATTTCAAGATTTGCTTAAGATAACATTTAATAATTAATTTCAAAGATTAACTTGAAGTGAGCATTAGATCACGGAAACGGTAATATAAATGTAAAAATAAGGGACATGAACATGCATAATTAAATATCCTGTATCAGTGTTGCATTTGTTAACTGCTTGTTAAGCATTATTTTAGTATTATTTATATACGATTCGTTTTTTTAAATATTTTGAATCAGCTTCTCAGTTTTCTTTTCACCTTTAGATTTAGTTAATTCTTTAGTAATTGTGCTGTGTGCTTCTGTCATTTTTATTAGTTTTAGTTTTTTATATATAAAAGTATTTTTATTGTTGTTGTAAATTTAAAAGTAATCGTTACTTGAAAAAAGTAATCTGATTATGTAACTAGCGTTACATCTAATACACTACTACACCCAAACACTGCCTTTAAGACATGATGAAATGAAACCTGCCCTATGCATTGCCGCTCTCTGCTCCGCTGTGCTGCAGTATGGGCTGTCCAGCGAGTTGTAGCGCTCCCGAAGTGGTGGCTGGTAGACGGCAGAATGAAAAACCTCAGGAGGCAGAGAGTTACTCCTCCCGCCCTCCCTGGGATACAGCGGTGGCCTCCACGCTCGTCTGCTGTCGTAGACGGGGGTATACATTCCATGTGCATGAGCATGCGACAAAGAGTTGTAGGTAGAAGGTGGCCCATAAGGGCCAGGGCCTAATCTGTCTTGAGGAGGAATAGAGGGGTGCTGATCTGGGTATAGAGGGCCCATTGAAGGGGGTAACATGGACTCGGGCACATTGCTAGAACGATGGAACCGAGCGCTGCATGACCTGTGAGGAGGAACTGTGGAAGAAAAACAGAAGCGAGTGAGTGTAATGGATATTATGCCACAAGAGAGATACACGGTTTGTCGCTTACTGGCAGGTTGGTGGTAAGGTGAAAGGTCATATGTTCTCTGGTCCTGAGAGTGGTAAATCTCAGGATGAGCTCGGACAGGACCGTGTTTGATGTGACCTTCCTCTATAGACATCACCGAAGCTATCGTAGAAGACTGGCTGTGACTGATGGGATTTCTGGAAAAAGAAACAGCTTCCATAAGAATCAAAGATGGACAAAGAAATACAATTTAGAGAATCTAAATGTAGAGAAAAAATGTCACATTCATATTTTTCTCTCAATTCATTACATTTTGTTTAATTGTAAGAATTTTATATTAATACATTTAAAAAAAATAATAATTTGTTTCATCGTTAACACATTCGGTACCTTTTTAGATTAGGAAACTAAATTATTATTATTATTATTATTATTATTATTATTATTATTATTAAATAAAAAAGTAATAAATAAATATATTACTAGATAAATAATATCATAGTATTGTGAAATTAAAAATAAGTATTTATAATAATAATTTTACAGACAATTTTATGACTGTCTTAATTGCTTTCAAACATTAAACCATAGAGTTTATATTTTGGTGGAAAACTGCAGCATGACCTCAAAGCTTCTGTTTTTTTGGCAGATTTATGAACAATTGCCGATTACAAATGATCTACACAAATCCATATCAAAAGTGTGATTTTCGGCAAAAAGTTTGCGAGTTCAACCGCGCTGAAAAGTAATAGCACACTTGTCCTCAACAGTGATTTGAGGCATCATTCAAGGCTGTACCACAAATGCTGCCGGAGTTAAGCAACAAAGTTTCTTCAAATCTATAAGTTTGAGCTTTAGTAACATTGATGCTTGTCTTGGCAAACAGTGTTAATAAAGCTCACTTACTGTTCTAGGCTGGTAGCAGGCAGTCCGTTAGCACCATTGGGGAGCGTTTTGTCTTCCTGGTGGTCTCCTCCTCTTGGGATGAGCTGAGTGGAAGACACGTCCTCTTTCTCATGGTTCTTTAGCCCTCCGGTGCCCACCTCTGACCCTGGGACTGCTCCTTTGGTGCTGGCTTTTGGCATAACTGCTGGAACTGATAGGAAGGGCCTCACCACCCCACTGGCTTTCCTATTCCTCATTCTGTGCCTAAAAGAAACAGAAAGATGTAGAGAGTGCGTAAGGGAGGGATGGAGGGAAGGCAGATCCAGGAACAGTGGTGCCAGAATTCTGCAAAGTGTTCTGTTGTGTTAATGGGATTGTGTGGGTGGGTGAGCTTGAATAAGAATGAGGATAAGGTGGGGAGGTTTATGTGTGCCCGTGTTTTTTGGTGGATAATAACACGAGACTGGCTTGATATGGTCATCAACCTTGTGTGTGTGTGTGTGTGTGTGTGTGTGTGTGTGTGTGTGTGTGTGTGTGTGTGGTCCTGGTAAACCCTATGTTATGGGGACAAAATGTCCCCACAAGGATGGCAATATTTGAAATCCATTAAATCCATTCCTCATGGCCCCCATTAGGGAAACATTATTAACATGGACTGCATTTATATAGCGCTTTTATCCAAAGCGCTTTACATTTTGCCTATTTAACATTACATTTAACATATTTATAAACCTATTTTTTTGAAAATGTAAAAAAAAGCAGCACGTTTTCTGTTATGGGAAGGGTAGGGGTAGGGGCAGTGTAGGGGGATAGAAAATACGGTTTGTACAGTATAAAAACCCTTACGCATATGGAATGTCCCCACATTTCACAAAAACAAAGGTGTGTGTGTGTGTATGTTCTCACTTCTCAAGCTCTTCCTGCGTGTGGGCAAAAGTGCAACTGGCCCCTCTCGGACAGCCGCCCTGCTGCCGTAAGTCCCTGCACATACTCGTCTTGTACTTGCTGTTGGGTTGAGCCTGAACAAAGAAAACAGTACACTGTTTCAGGATCAGCCAGAAATTTTATAAATTGGTTATAGATTGCTCTTTCATAGCTGAGGAAACTTAATGGGTATAATTTATTTAAGTATCAAAATTGTGTCAGAAGTTTCTTTCAAAATGCCTTGGGTGAAATAAAAATAGATACAAATGGGTCAATAGTTGACGTACTGTATGAGTATAGAGCTATTAAATTAATGTGAAAATCATGGCTGTGATCATTTGTGACCTGCTCCATCATTTGGAGTCACTTTGACCCAGAAATACATTTATACACGAACATACATTTCTAAATATATTCAATACATGAAATCGTTTTTACTGTAATGCTAGTTAAAGGATGCCAAGAAGGGAAAACCAGATGCTGTGTTAATTAAATAATACAATCTTAGAACCTGTTAAACAAAAGATATGCATCACCGAAAAATAACATGGCCTACTTTTTGCACATCCTAGTTAACTGTTTGTTTAAATTTATACTCATTGTTTCTCTCTTCTTTATAGTATGCTTCTCATTTCAAACTTTCTCTTTCACTTTACTATCTATTACCATACAGATGTCTTTTATTCCTTGTTTTCTTACTATTTCTAAGCACCTGTATACCAAGACAAATTCCTTGTACATGTAAATCTACTGTACTTGGCAATAAAACTGATTCTGATTCAGATTTTTGACAGACCTAAATGATTACATTTTGGTAAGCTTCATGTTATCATTGAACAAAACCTCTGTTGTTCAGTTATGCTTTTTGAAGATTACTAAGGGTGCGTTCACACTTGTAGTTCGGTTCGTTTGGTTCGTTTGGTCCGGACCAAAAAACAAAAACAAACATAATAGTCCTGGTCCGCTTAGCGTTCACACGGGCATTTTTAACAGCGAACCTAAAGTTACCGAACCAAAGGCACAGGGAGACGCTCACAACCTGATTGGTCGGCTTATATGACGTAGGAGCTCGTTTACCGAACATTCAAAACAATGCTGTGTGCGGATTACACGCGCGGGCATTTTATGCGCAGTCATGGACTGTATTATTTTTTACCAGAGAACTCATGAAGAGCTCATGAAATGTTCAAAACATTCAAAACAACGCTGTGTGCTGGATTAAACGCGATCATTTTATGCGTGTAACACATTTGGCATTATTTCTTACCAGAGAACTCATGAAGAGCTCATGAAATGTTCAAAACAACGCTGTGTGCTGGATTAAACGCGATCATTTTATGCGTGTACATGTGGCATTATTTTTACCCGCTGAGAACTCATGAAGAGCTCATAAAATGTTCAAAACATTCAAAACAGCAGCAGGATTCCCTCCGTTGTGCAGAACAGAGACGGCCGCTGTCGTCTGCACCTGCTAATAATGGGCAACACAGGAACTTTGATGAGAAGAGCCAGGTATGCTTTTTGTGTGTTTTTTCTAGCATTTTCGAAACATGCTCGTCTGACCAAATATTGATGAGGCTCTTCCTCGTTGCTCCACGTTTGCCCTCTAATGTTAAAGTTACTCATTTTGGATACACCGATCTTTCCGCGTCGTCAAATCAGCTGCATTATGCGTCGCATCTTGTGACATTACGTCCGGTTTTTGGTCCGTTTACATGTCTTTGGTCCGTGTTGCGTTCATATATCAATCGAACCGCACCAGAGTTCGTTTGGAAGCGGACCGAGACCCATCTTTTTAGCGGTCTCGGTCCGCTTGTTTGGTGCGCACCAGGGTTCGGATGGCAGCGTTCACATATGTTCAAATGAACCGCACTAACCGAGCAACCGCACCAGGGTTCGTTTTAATCGAACCAAACATGACAAGTGTGAACGCACCCTAAGAGACCTGAATATGATAGTGGTATGAGAGGTACATTAAACAGTATTGAAACAACATTTAATGTTTGAATTTCCTGATTAAATTAACATCATTTCTAAGTTTTTTGTATTTCAGGAAGCTGTACTTTAAGTCCATATGCACAATATGTAAGATTTTTGTATAAAAATGTATCTATCATATCCACTTTACCCGCAATTTCCAAATGAAATAAAATAATATTATTTTAAGTGGTCAAATATTACTGTAACAAAGTTCAAGTTTAGGGAAGAATGAGGCAGGAACTAGCAAATGTTAAACACAACTTTAATTCTAAAATACACGGCAGTGGCCGAATGTGGCATTTAAGCTTAATAAAAGCTCCAGGGCTCCTCCATGGGCCTTGAGACCGGTGTATCGCGCAGTTGTATCTCACTAGCATTCACAACTTGTTCCGCTCCCGCAGCTCTCAGCCCTAGCCTGCTTCATACCGCAGTTAACTTTAACTTTCCAGCAACTGTGGACGTGAAGACAACTTTCACACTCATTCTAGCATCATCATATTTTTGCAACACCTGTTATTGTTTGAATAAGTGACCTCTTGCAGCGAAACTTACATCCTGTGCCTTTAAAGTGACGTAGAATGAATGCATTCAGCATAAACCATCCTTAAATTGTAATGAGAGATCAGGCTGTACCTGAGGGCTTTCATTGCTCTTCTTGCTGAAGTTTTGGATGAATTCCACCAGCCCATGGACAACAACCTTCACCGCCAATAAAACACTCTCTAGCTCTGCCCAGGATGGAGCGTCCGCATCTACACAAACACACATACACACGCACAGGTTATTGCTACGTAATCTGATTGTGTTTGCACCCCTGTCGAAGCGTGAGTGCGAAACCTCACCAGGGTTGTGGTCGATGCCGGCCAGAAGCTCAAGAGGAGCTCTGAGGCTGTTGAGGTTGGCTGGGTCTCCTGTTCTCTGCAGGATTATGGTGAGCTCCTGCACACTCTTTGTAAAGGATTCTGGGGATTGAAGCTGTAGCGTTGGGGTGAAAAAGGACAAAAGCATTCAGATTTACACAAGAGAGACAAAAGTGCCAAACATATTCAACTAAAATCTAGAAATATTATTTATATCAACTGTATGACTGTATTTATGCTTTGGCTGTTCTCAGACTACAAACTCAAAATGAGATCAGATGGGAAAATCTGTGTTTTCACATTCAGAATCTGCCCTATGAGTAATCATCACTGACAACCAAGCATAAAAACATATTTGGGCATTGCCTTTACATACATTAAAGGAATATTTTGGATTATTTACAACTTTTTTGCAGCTATAGTGACACACTGCATTAACAAACAGGGCCCGGTTCCCCAAAACGTTCTTATCGCTAAGTAGTTCTTAACCTATTCCTTAACCTCTCTCTTAACCCTATGGCACGATTCCCGAAACGTTCGTACGCTAAGTATATCTTATGTAAGTCACACTTTCGTAAGGTTGGTCTGGACCATTCGTAGCGCTCTCTTAGCGTTGTTTAAGCTCAAGACGCTAGTCGCCGCCACTGTGCAGCAGTCTTTAGAAATCAGCGCAGTACAGTACAAAATAAAACAATGATTTTATGTTATGGACATTTTAAGACTAATAATAAAATATATTTGCAATGGATACAGGCCTATTTATGAAGTTGACTTTGTTTGGTATCAGAACTAATATGGTGGTAATTAGGCTATTTTGTAATAATTAAAGCGTTTAAATTGGCAATCACGTTTAGATAATTAACATCTGGCAAACAATTTGGCTCTAAATGGCTAAGATCTATAAATGGGTAAGCATGGTGGTGTCCGGTAAGCAACCAACTATGGCAGTGATACAACGTATCCTTATATTAAATCAAAGACGACACCGGCCACGGAGACATTTAGTCCATGTCAATGTCTGTATTCGACAAAACTTAAGCCCTTTTGACATTTTGCCTGAGATGTCTATATTAAGCCAAGTGTGTTGTCCATTTAATTTATTTGAACTCAAAATCAACGCAAAATAACACATGATGTATTAAGTAGTTCAACACAATAGTTAAACATTTAGTATAACAAGCATACTATTGTTTATAGGTCAACAATAGTATAGTTAAACATTTGAGGAATGTTTCATTTGCATAGAACGTGTTGTCTTTCTTAAAGTAATGCACCTTCGCATGAAGTGGAAAGTCGATCTCTGAGCAATCGATTCAGCACCTTCACTTGGGACAGCGCCTTTGTTAAGTCATTCATAGAGGAAGTGTGTAAGAAGCTTCCGAAGAGACACTTCGAGGAACATACTTAGCAACATAAACAACTTTGGTAAGATATATCTTTTCGAGTCTTCTTAGCAGGCTAAGAGTGAGCGTTATCGGGAAACCGGGCCCAGATTGTTTAATGTTTGTACAATTCTTATGCTCATCAAGGCTGCATTTAATTGAAGAAAAACAATATTAGGAAAATATTATTATCATTTTAAATTACCATTTATATATATATATTTCCTTCAGAAATCATTCTAATATTATGATTTGATATTTAAGACACATTTTTGATTATTATCAATGTTGGAAACAGTGCTGCTTACTATTTTTGTGGAAACCATGAGGAATATTTGATGAATACAAAATTCAAAAGAACAGGATTCGGACCCCAATCTTCTCATTAGGATTGTATGTATTACATTATAAAAAATAAAAGTATTACAGAATATTTTTTATCAAATAAATGCATGAAATATTCTTAAACATGCCAAACTTTTGACCATATGAAATAATAATAATTTTAATAAAAAGTTTATTGAAAGACTGGGGGGACAAGGAAATAAATTAATATGTTTATTCAGCAAGGACTACCGATCAAAAGTAACAGTAAAATTTATATATTTAATTTATAACTTTCAATTCATCATATCCTAAAAAACATTATTATAGTTTTCAGTAAAATATTACAGGGCTGTAATATTTCACACGTTAATATATAAAACATATAAATATATCTTTATAAAATATATAATATATATAAAATATATAAGTTTATTACATTGATGATTTGTGCAATATTCATGCAATACCTTGTCTATGATAGACTGCATGTGAGATTTGTGCATGAGATCCCCGTACAGCAGAGATGACCATTGCTCGGGTGAGATACGCAGTCCCGCTTCCATGGCGATGTGAACGATTTGAGCGTCGTGTTCGCGGCGCAGGGCTTCGTAAGTGCGAAACTCCTCTTTGAGCTGCATGAGTGAGGAGTCTTCATCGCGTTTGGTCACCTGGAAGGAAAGAAACAGAGATGGCTGTTTGTGTGCACAAATCAGTTTAGCACAAGCCCCTATAATTAACACACTAAAATGCTCCAAATAAGCAACATTGATCGACGTTTGATGTAAATGATCTCATTAAGATGATTTATTTCATAAGGTGCCAGACTAAATCAAGCTCCAGAGAAAGATCCCAGCTCATTTACAAACATTAAGCTGTTTGGATGCATATCAAGACTTTATTAGATATTCCCATTGCCAAGCACTTTATATCCACATCATATCAAGTTACGGCAGGCTTAACACATTAGATAACGCTTTTCCTGTCTATTCATGCCGTCAGGGGCTTCATACTGAGCGTAATGGCTGTTAAGTGATCAGCGGTTTTAGCGCAATCACTGCGCGAAGCTGATTTTAGCTCTGACCTTAAAGCAGGAGGCGCGGTACAGCAGCTGAACTACGTGACCAATGCTGGTCTTAGACGCCTGAGGGAACCGCGCTTCCAGTTTCTGCACCACAAACAGCACCAGAACCTTCCGCGAGAGAGCCGAGCCGTCCTCCAGAGCCAACAGCACCAGCTTCAAAGCATCTTCCTGCATAGCTGCAATATATGTATATTTATACAAACAAAGACACATAGTTAGTGCTGAGATCATTGTGTGCTTGGTCATGTCAAAGGAATGGATTTATGCTTTGGATGTTCTCAGACTAGAAACTCAAAATGAGATCAGATGGGAAAATCTGTGTTTTCACATTCAGAATCTGCCCTATGAGTAATCATCACTGACAACCAAGCATAAAAACATATTTGGGCATTACCTTTACATACATTAAAGGAATATTTTGGATTATTATTATTAACTTTTTTGGAGCTAGTGACAGACTGCATTAACAAACAGATTTTAATGTTTATACAATTCTTATGCTGCATCAAGGCTGCATTTATTTGTAGAAAAACAGTAATATTATGGAAATATTATTATTATATTTAATAGCCGTTTTTTATTTTAATATACTGTATATTTAAATGTAATTTATTCCTGTGATCAAAGCTGAATTTTCAGCATCATTACTTCAGTCTTCAGTGTCACATGACTTGGGGCTTTATAAATTATTCTAATATGATGATTTGCTGCTCAATATACATTTCTTATTATTATCAATGTTGGAAACAGTGCTGCTTACTACTTTTGTGGAAACCATGAGGAATATTTGATGAATAGAAAATTAAAAACATTATATATATTCATATATATATTTTTTTAACATTATAAAAGTCTTTACTTTCACTTTTGATTAATTTAATGCATCCTTACTCATTAAAATTAATGAATTTCTTTCCAAATTTTATATATATATTAACATTAATATATATATTATTAATTAACATTAATGATGTGTAAAAGTTAATGATGTGTGTGTATATATATATATATAGTGCTGAGATCATTGTGTGTATATATATATATATATATATATATATATATATATATATATATACACATACACACATCATTAACTAGCTCAAACCAAACTGAACTCATGATAATAGCTCTCCAGCAAGTTTACTAATCTACTGATAGACTTGTCAATTAAAAATAAACCATTTCAGTTTTCCAGAGCTGTGTAAATCTCATTTACTGTCATTACATTTTATTATGTGTTATCTGCATTATACTTTACTCTCTAGATATCACTATTAGCATTGGCCTTTGAAAAAGATAGTCGACAGACGGCCACCACTTTACAAGAAGAAATAATGTACAATAAAACCTAACCAGATATGTTATCTTGCAAGAAGAAATAATGTACAATAGAACCTAACCAGATATCTTATATGGGGTTTAAAAGCAGAAATGTGAAGCTCAGCACATAAAGATACTGTGAATTTGTCAAATGTCCTTTTGAGACTACATTTTCAATTAATTTAAATATTGGATATACGCTTGGATATAAGATATAAGACATGTCGTGACCCCTTTAATGATGAATAATAAAATGAAGCAGCGTTAGAAATGTTACACACATCGTAACATGGAACTCACCAGGTCCAAGAAACTGGCAGCCGCGTGCCCGCACGGCAGCCCATAGGTTGGCAGAGAGCTGCTGTGGGTTCTGGTGCTGCAGGATCAGTTCGGTGACAGTGCGCTCTCCTAGAGATCTGCACGCCCGAACCGCCCGCATACGGCCCTCCTCCTCAACCAGCTGACAGTTCACAAGGGTTACCAGCTTCCTCTGCATAGGTCTACTGAGCGTGCTCTGACTGAGGGTTACTACACCTGTGTGGGAGAGCAAAATGTATAGTTACATTTCTATGCATAATTCAAAGATATATATAAGGAGCGCATATTGTATATATATATATATAAATATATATATATATATATATATATATATATATATATATATATATATATATATATATATATATATATATATATATATATATATATATATATATAGTTTTTGTGAAATATCAGGACACAAATGTGTATAATGACATGGGTATGATACAAGTGTTACAAGAAGAAGTGGGTGAAATATAAAGACATTGGCCATGTCCCCACTTTTCAAAAGTTTTTTGAGAAAGTAACAATGCAGAATGTTTCCTGTGATGGGTAGGTTTAGAGGTAAGGGCAGTGTAGGGGGATAGAAATTATGGTTTGTACAGTATAAAAACCATTACGCCTATGGAATGTCCCCACATTCTACAAAAACTCTTTAGCTACTCCCACTGCACACCTCCACGAGCAGAAGAATTGGTACAGCGTATCTGTTATTTATAAATATGATAAAACTAAAGACTCTTTGGCGACATGAAGTACACCAGAGAACCATGAACTTAATTTTATTATTATTTATCATTATTATTGAAAATTGTATTATTGACCTAACTTATTAAATTCAACTCTAAGGGATTAATTCAAGTAAATATATTAGGGCAAAGAGGTTCCGCATACAAACGTTGGGGAATCTGCATTGCATGTAAATATGAAATGATGTGAATGTGCATTGAAAGTAAAAAAAAAGACTTCCAGAAAAAGTAATACATGGTTAAAAGACTATTCAAATAATAATTGTGTTTGTCATAGGTTGATCAGATATGCAGTGTAGCAACGATGAGAAAACACTTCTTAAAAGTGAAATGATTTCGGTGAATGCAGTGATGAAATGCTGTGTGGCTCTGACTTTTCAGAGATGGTCACATGACTCCCACAAACCTGGAAGAAATCTGAACGTATATAAGCACTAGACTTTTTTTTTTGAAAGGAAAATGTCAAATATAACAAAGAAGTAGAATCAATAAATGATACATAATAAATGATACATATATACATTATACAATAAATTATACATTATACAATTGCCATTGTGAGAATAACATGTAGGCCAATCAACAGAAAAGTAAATGTAGTCTGATTATGAGTATTTTAAAATGTAGTTGAATCTTAAAAAGGAAAATTGTCAATTATTAGTACCTATTTTTTTCAGTCTGATTACGTAATCAGTTACTACCAAGCACTGCCTGTCACTTTGTTTTTCCCACAGTTAATCTACTACTAATGCACTATATCTACTACTATTCTTACTTCCAGGAGCTGCTAAACATCCCGAAGGGTGAAAGTCCCATGTGTCTTATGACTACACCACACAGTAATAGTGGAGGCTTGGCAGAGGTGCTCTGATATGAGCTCAAAGCTCTTCAATGAGGAGTTTAAGAGCTTTAGCCTTTGGCGCCCCACTAGTCAGCTGGGAGGGGTAACTTTTCTTGTTAGTCTAATAAAACAGTCAATTGAGTCCTGAAACAGACTTTCCCACTCGCAGCAGCTTCAGTTTCCTGAAGTTTTACTGCTCATGGAGATCAAGTGTTTTATTGGCCTACAAAGAGCCATTCAAGTGTTCAGTAGTCAACAGTGGGAAATTATTAAGTGACAAATAAGTGACACCAGCACCCGCTATGTAAAGCACCATATATTGTTTGAAATGATTTGACTGATTTTATTACGAATTGCTAAACATTTATGTATATTGCAAGCATAAATAAAATCCCAGCATTGTTTTTTTGTTTTTTGTTGTTTAAGAAATGGCCTTTTGGGTTTCACTGTTGTGTTGTTTTTCACTCTGACACAAACATCTCCAACCACAGACAGATCAAGCACACATACCCACTGAACAACAGGAAATGTTGCGCTATTCTAATCTAAGCTCATTCAGCCGCAAACCTAAACAATACTGCAGCCCTCACAGGCTTTGTTCTTCGTGACATCCGAGTGACGATCTACCTGTAACATTCTCTTCACACACTCACCTTTTCCTCCACTGATTGGTTTGAGATACAGCGCCAGCTCCTCCACACACATCCTGCACACTTCATAATGTCTCGTGTCTTCAGCACTGCCCACACTCACAATCTCTCCTTCCGGAACCTGCAGAAAAAATAGATATCCCCGCCAATAGATATCTACTGTGAGTCTACATCGTGATGTCATGTCACTGTTCAAATCATCATTGGAAACCACGGGTGAAAATGGCCTGTTTAGGGTGAAGCTAATTAAAATATTTAATTGGAATAAAGAAAATTATTACATAAGCCAAAAATAAATAAACAGGAGAAATTCATTGGGATTCATGGTATGTTCATTAGTACATTAATGGTGAGATAGTATTGTAGGTTTCAGTTCTTCATTTCTTGTAAAACTTTCAGTGACGTGCGCAATCAAGACACTGAAAATAAAACCATATGAAAAAATAGTTTTAAGCTTCACAGCTCTGAAAGGCAGCAACACTGGATGACCTGGGGCCATATTCACAAAACATCTTAAGGCTAAAAGTAGCTCATAATGTGCCAATTTAGGAGCAACTTGGTTAATGGGTGTCAGTCCTAATTTTAGGACTCTTAAATCTTTGCTCTAAGAGTACTTCACAAAGCATTTTAGCTCTAAAACGAGCTCCTAAATCTGTAAAAAGTTAGTAGTCAAGAGGACTCCCAAATCAGTAAGTCCAAATCACAAACAATCCTAATGGCTGTCGCGGACCTTCCTCCCCTTTCTCTCTTCCACTTCGCTTCCTGTCTACTCTCTGTCCGATCATAATAAAAAGATAAACAAAAATAATAAATTATAAGTACTTAATCATTATTACTGTCCTAAGGGGTTCAAATGCTCTGCTTTAGCCCAAACCCCTGGTTGTATTACTATTTCCCTGTATCTCCAGCTGGGCCGAGCGTGAGGAGTCGGGGTGGCAGAGGGATGCAGAAAACTGTCTTGGTAACTACAGCTGTGTACACTGTAAATATGTCTCTTCTTCAGCTGATTAGATAGTGCTCCTCCGAACTTGTATATTTGTTTATAAAACATAATGTGTCACTTGAATTCTGCAATCTCTCGAGAAGGAGGCTGACAACACATACTTAATAATAATTTGCTACATTTATATAGCTCTTTTTTGGGCACTAAAAGCGCTTTACATATGGAAGAGGGGAATCTCCTCAACCACCACCAATGTGCAGCATCCACCTGGATGATGCGACGGCAGCCATATTGCGCCAGAACGTCCACCACACACCAGCTGATTGGTGGAGCGAAGACAATACTTGTAATAATCTTTATTTGAATATGGCAGCATTTTTATTTTAAAACCTTTATTTAAAACTTAAAGGAAGTGTATGTAAGATTGTGGCCAAAACTGTTACTGCAATAATTTTCAAATGACTGTAGAGCGGTGTCTCCCTCTCCCCCTCCCCGCTGACTCGAGGTTACCGGATAGGCTGCAGGATCAGCAGGAACGTTTGTAGCTGCAGCTGTGGTAACGAGCAGATCTGGCAACCCGGGTGCCGAAACACTACTGACTTCGTGATTGGTCGATAGGTGGAGGGTGGAGCTTCAGGCCAAAACACAACATGTCAACATCAGCATCAGTTGAGGGCTGCAACAACAACTTTTAAATGACAATATCCTGGCCGGACTACTGTTGTCAATGATATAAGTATTTGAAATGAACATGATTTCCAGTAACATGAAAGTCTTGTCTAGTAACATAACAGGGCCATTTTATGATTAATTGAAATACATTTCTTACATACAGTTCCTTTAAATTGATTGTGGCCGCATGATACATCGTTCTACCATATTTCTATAATTAAACTACTGACAGAGAGCCCAATGAGAATACAATGTTTTGTGAATAGCGCCTCTGATCAAGCCTGGATGCCAGCCGAACACAGCCACGCCCACAACATTTGAGCTCGGGCAGTCCGGTCTAGGCTTGATCCATAGAGGAGTGATTATGTCCGAAGAGAAACTGTTCAGACCAATGAGAGTGTCGGGCGGGCTTTAGACGATGATGGACAGATGATAAACAGTAACGAAATCATCCACATCATCAAAGGCACTTGAAAGGTTGAATTTGTTCTAATCTAAACGAAGAAAAGAACTTGTTTGTATATGCATTCACCTCTCAGAAAAGATGATCGTGTTGGTATGTACTCTGTATATCCTTAAATAATTTTTTTACAACACCGGCTAAGATCGCGTACACATTTATTCTAACGTTACTTATTCCAGCGTGCGTGCGTGCAGGGTTGCAACGTTTTTACAACAAAACTACTAGCCCAAAACAAGCCCAATCGTTTTTGGGGGGGTTCTCCGGAAAAAAAATTGCATTTGGGGGGTAAAATGTGTGTTATTTTGGCAAGGTTGCCTGCTAAAATTTGCATTCCTGTGTCTATATCACATAATTGAAGTCGCTTCAACCCGCAGACATGGAAAACAGACTGCGGGAAAAACGCAGACTTGGCAACACAGTGCAGTTGAGTTCTGTTGATATTCGACAACTAACGTTATGCGTCGCTCCTTTGCTCTGATTGGCTGTAGATCTAAACAGTTTTCCTTGTTTGGTTAAAACACACCCCATAATTACAGCCCACTAGAGCAGAATCAGACTCATATTCTGACTAGAATTGAGTACGACGACGTCAGGCTACCTCTGATCTACACAAAAACTCAAAAGCAAACCTAAAAATAATCCCCCAGCATGCCCCACTCACCGGCGCCCCCACCAGCTGCAGCAGGGCACAGTTGACAGGCAGCACATCAATGTCGGTACTAATGGCCGTCTGGTCAAAAGGACAGGCCTTGCGGTGCAGTTTGTGCAGGCAGGTCTTGCAGACGGTGTGCGAGCAGCCCAGGCTGATGGGCTTGTGGCTGCAGGCGTCAAACTCATTGTAGCAGATGGGGCAGGATAGAAACTCAGTCCATTGAGCTGCCTGCACCGGCATCCTGTGACCTCCAGGTGGAACAACCACGCTCAGGCAGATCGCATGCCGCCACGCCCCAGCGCCTTAAACACACCTGCAGAGAGAAGAAGACATTGGGTCTCATGATGATTTTAACATTATGCATTAGTACTACTTTTTCGTAACTTACAGCGGGAAAAAACCTGAAAGCACACTTACACATGATTCAATGACAAAACATTTTTTTTAAAGTAGCTTGTCGCCATCTACTGGTGTAACAATGTAATAATACAATTCTGAACCCCCTCCCTGGTTCCTTTAACTGGGGATTTGTCTTCCACCAGTCAGAACCACCTCCTCCGCCATTTTACGCCACGAGGCCGGCGTTCTGTCACAGTTATGCTCAGTTTAGAAATTAGTTTTCTCTTAGTCAAGAGATGACTTATGTTTAATAAAGATTGTTGTTATATATACCTTCTTCTTCATCACTGTACCTAAACCATGACACTTAGGTTGCGGTGTTTGTTTTCACATGTAACCCGTGATTTTTTTATTGTTCCAGTATCAACCACTCAAAACATCCTATCAACCGTATAGCAACCAATCACCACCACCCTAGCACCATGCCACTCAGATTCTCTTTCGAAATGACCTTTCGTTCTCACAACCCTGATTCTCATCACCTTTCAGTTCCAGGAATAAACTGTCTTGCTCTCAGACTCATTCACGTTCTTCACTTCTCCATTCACTCAAGCCCTCCCTCAATCATTTTCTAGATCCCTCTATTTGTTTCTGAACTCCTCTCAGCCTGTTTGCTGCTCTTCAGGGACTTCCTGCAGGACGGAAGGTGGAGCAGATAAGAGTGATTTACAAAAAGCTATAAACATTATGTTGACTCGAATCCCATATTTAACACATTTTACAAACGTCAGGGAGAGGAACGAATAAAATAAAAAAACTGTTGAAAATGGACTTTATCTTTACCAGCGGCTCATGGATGGCTCTTGTCGGAAGGTGTAAAATTACAGAGGTAAAAGAAATCATCCATTCCCCTTCTTGGACACCCCAGCTAACTCTGAATATTTCCATAACTTTCACTACCATTTTATAAAGGGTGTGTAAATGTTAGTACAAAACATTTATAAAATAATGTTTATAAAACATTCTAATAACACTATCAATATTTTATATTATTTCTCGTAATGTAGAGAGAAAAACAATGTTCTTAGAACGTTCTTATGATATATTAAAGGGATAGCCAACCCAAAAATGAAAATTGTGTCATCATTTACTCACCCTCAAGTTGTTCCAAACTGAGTTTCTTTGTTCTGCTGAACACAAAAGAAGATATTTTGAAGAATGTTTGTATCCAAGCAGATAGAGCAACCATTGACTACCATTGTAGTTGCTCTATCTGCTTGGATACAAACATTCTTCAAAATATCTTCTTTTGTGTTCAGCGGAACAAAGAAACTATGTTTTTTGACCATTATTCTCAGAAACTGTTTAAATCATTAGGGATCGTTCTTAAAACTTCTTCAGAACTATGTTCAATAATATTCTTCAATAATAATAAGAGAACATTCTTATGTCTTCAAAATGATAGAATAATCAAGACATTCTACATTAAAATCTAGAAGTTACAAAGACATTCAGAAATGTAGTTTTCATAACTTAATGGGAATGTTAGCGAAACGTTCTTAGAGTAGCCTATATTTCAGTTGGCGGGGACCATAGACTGTAAAAAAAAAAAAAAAAAAAAAAAAAAAAAAAAAAAAGAGGCTGGGACAGAGCTGCAGCTGTCATGTAACTGCTGTTCTAGCACCTGCTGGACGGACGAACCCCTTGGTTGATGTCTGTTCCGCCAGCCAGGAAAAGCTCCGGTGACACTCCATACCCTGTCAGAACAACCATGTCATGCAAAATTATGCAAGGGCCCCCACTGCTGTTGAGAATCAATCATTTGTCAGGGACAGACTCTTGCCTGTGGCCATGTGGGCACTCCTATCTTTCAGAACATGTTTTTCATAACACCCTTAAAAGTTTAAGAAAAACAACCATGGTACATCCAAAGGCATGACAAAAATCACTGTTTAAAATCTTTACTGTTAAATAAAAATAAAAAATAAAGTTTTTTGGCAAAAGTTTACGAGAAGTGAATCCTTTAACACAAAGAAATTGTATAGGCTATAATAAAGAAATGTAATTTATACTGCATTACTTTTAAACACTATTCTAAACAATTCAGATGCAACATTAGAAAAGAAATACTATGAATTAAGTAACACCCAAAAATAGTAAGTTTCACATAAATACATTAAAAAATAATTAAATAAACTACGCACCATGTAAGTGACCGTGCGCGTGAAACATCCACAGTAGCTTGAATCTGCTTGCGCGAGTCATTTTCCACGCTGCTGCTGAATTTAATGTCGTTGGGACCACGCGTGTGACAAAACGTGTTCGTGGGGTCTGAATATAGTTGCGGTGGTCGGTTTCGGGGCGTTGTGATTCATGGTCACGGGGAGAATCTGCGCGAGGGAATTCTGTTATTTACACGCCCCCTCAGACACCCAAATCACGCCAGTGACACACTTCGCTTAGCCAGCAGTGTGCGCGTTACACATGTTACCTTTATAATTACAACTGTGTTATTAATACAAGGAATGTTGCTTCACAAAATTACAGGTATATCAATAATTTGGCAACTCGATATGGGCCTAAATGACGCAGCAGTGACGATAAAATATATTTAGAGTAAATGGGTTTGTTTGAAGCGCACGTCGTGTGGAACGTGTTGGAAAAAAACACAAAGATCAGTCAAGCTCATAAACAGGAAATAACTTCACTGTCTTGTGACCATGTGACGCGCAGAGACAAAAGATAATAGAGCGGTAAAATGTCAAGCGGTAAAACGTTTGAAAGTAATTTAATATATTCTGTAAAAAAATATATTTAATTCATTTCACTTAGGCTATATGTTCGTGCTAAAAGTTTAGGTGAAGTTAACTGCACACTGCCTAACTCATGTCACCTAATGTGTGGGTATAGCTAGGCTATAGCCTAAGTTATAAATATTTAGAGTTATTCCAACCCTCTGATTTAACCCACATCCATCCAAACCAACATCGCCGTAATACATGACAAGGATAAACCATAAAATGATCGCTTTCATCAAGCCAATTTGCACCTGGTGCCTCAGTAGTCTAGTCCCTTGATGGATGGTCCCGCGTGTTTCATGGAAAGCACTTGCTCCAATATATCCACAGGCTCAAAACCTGAACCCTAGGAATGCTGAGGGGTAATGGGTGCAAATGTGCGCACCAGTATATCTTTAGGTCACTGCGACCTTAAAGTTGGAACATCCTATCCTTGTTACCCCCAACACTGGCTTCTTACTTCTGCACATACACGTTTTTGTAGTTCATACACCAATAGCCACATTCAAATGGAAAGCAAAATGAAACGTGCACTCCAATGGCAAAACAAAGAGATGAATCGACTTCTCCATAACTGTTACTGTTGTAGAAATCATTCGTTATACTGTTCCCATTACCTGTGGCCAGTCGAAATAGCCTAACTTTATAGCCTATATATATATATATATGTGTGTGTGTGTGTGTGTGTGTGTGTGTGTGTGTGTGTGTGTGTGTGTGTGTGTGTGTGTGTGTGCTGTTTGCCATGCTGACATGCCTGCAAATGACCATCACTGTAAAAATAATGGTAATAACTAAATTAACTGGTTTCAAGGCAATACAAGATTATGGGCTATTTCTTAGAATGAAATTATGTAGAAAAAGGTCACCAGAGTGCATTAGTAGGCTGCTCTTACAGTGTATAGTGAAACTGAAACTATAAGGTTTATTGTCTGAAATGTGCTTTATGTGTTTGTTTTTTTAAAACGTGAAGAAATGAGAGCATCCAGTTTAAATGGAAATGAACATTATCCAATTATTTGGGTGGGTCGGATGAATGAAACGTGGAAGAATCAATTTTTCTCCAGACGCGGAAGTCTTTTGAGCGCGAATTGTGTTTGAAGGTTGTTGCAACTTTACTGACATCTGTGCATCTATACATTTATACGTCATCGGGTTCACAAACAAATCATGAAAATGACTGATTACACAGTGAAAATGAATTGATTATTATTCTTGACCAAGCATTCTATTAGACGATTGAATAAGGCATGGAATAATTATATTTAATATGATATGCAATGCACATCATCCCAAACGCAAAAAGCATTGGCGAAACTTCTTGCGCAAATAACTAGATGCTCAACAAACTTAAAACAAGGCGGCATCGACATGCTGTTGCTCGTGCATCGCTGTACATTGTCTGACTATTTGTTTTCATAGAAACAAAAGTTTGAACATAATTTTATTATGGGGATGATGTTGCATAATCATTTCGCGCACATCTTGAAAGCAGCGCGCGCCGCACCAGCAGCGATCCTTAATGCTACTCCCCAATACTAAGTCGCGCGACTTCACTTACCGTAGGCGATACAGAGTATCATCATAACCGTCCATAGTTTATGTGCACTTCGCCATCAAGACCAAATTCTTCATCGCATTCAATTATTCACAGCTGAGCCAGACTTGTTTTTCAGATTTTTTGGCGTCCTTTTATTCCGTCCAGACATCACATAAAATAACATATGCAATTTCCAGAGATTTGGGAGCGCATTCCCTGACAGCGCGACATGTTCGGCATGAGCAGGTACACTCCCATGACCGTCAGCGAATATACGAAAACTACTATGGCGAAGTGGTCCTTTTTAAAATTAAGCAGCCAGGCGTGTGCTATTGTATGACAACTACACGGCGTCTGCGTTATCTAATTAATATTCATGAGCCAAGCCTTCTGCTTAAGCGTTAGGAGGAAATATTTTTTTTTTACTTGACAGTAAGCTATTACGTTCTTCATTTCCTACTTTAAATGATTAATGTCACTGAAACTAATATGCTTAACCTAACGTTACATAAAGTGATGCTTGAGGTCGTGAGAAATCCGTGTGTTCAAAATGACGTGTGGTTCAATATTTTGTTGTAATCAGTAGCGTATTAATAGCCTATTTTAAATAAATAAATATGTATTTAAGTTGTTTGTTTTGTTTAGTTTAGAATTTGTTTATAGTTCACAAATATTATAGAACAAATTAGCGGTTGCATTTAATTGCCTCTAAAAAGTCTGATATATCGTGTAATAGCCTAGCAATAAAGTAGTAGAATAGTTAATGGTACCAGAATTCTTATACATTCCCCTTACGATTCCCATTTTTACTCTCCAAAGTTACCAAGCAACCTTCTTATTACCTAATTAATATTCATTAGCCACGCCTTCGCCATAGTAGGATTCGTAATTTCAAAGATCCGTCAAGCGGTGAGATTCCGAGTCCATATCACTCCGCCGCAGATGCTCGCATCCCGAATTGAGCTGTGGATGTGCTCGTTTAAACCTAAAACGACTCGGTCAGATCCTGAAACTGTGCTGCTTTCTTAACAGAATATGCCATTGGATGTTGTTGTTGTTTGTTGTGCAAGGTACTATTTTCATGTAGGGGGCAAGGATAAAGATGTAAAGGGGCAAAGCCGGAACAAGCCGCTTTTCGAGGCGTAGGCTGCATGTATTTTAAAGAGACAGAAATGCTTTAGTTGAACGTCAAGACAGGAGATCATGTGAATCTGTTGGTTAATGCAGCTTATATGTATCTTAGTGAAATAAGGAATGTGATGAGTAGCTACTGGATAGTCTATTAAACTCGAAAGTATTCTTGAAATGGTCCATAAAGGTTAATTTGCCTCAATTAGACAGAACATCCTCACCATGGGAACCTGTATAGTCTTCCTCCTCGACTTGTGCAACCTTAATGCTCAGTTCTCAGCACACTGATGTTTTCGTATGAGTGTGAATTCAAGCACACACTTTCTGTTCCTGTTTTGAGATTCAGTATGCTACAGTCGGTGCTCACAGAGAAGGCAAAACAGAGCCCATTTAAGCAACATGTCATAAACACAGATAAAATAGTGCACAATACTGGGGAGATATGTGAAGCAAATGTATGTTATAAAATAATTTATATTCTATTTGATAAAACCCTGACAAAAGTAAAATTGTCTTTTTTATGCATATGCATATGTAATGGTGTCTCTTGAACCTACTTGTTTAAGCTTACTATTCTAATTGAGGATATTCATAAATGTCT
This sequence comes from Pseudorasbora parva, assembly GCF_024679245.1. NCBI lineage: Eukaryota > Metazoa > Chordata > Actinopteri > Cypriniformes > Gobionidae > Pseudorasbora > Pseudorasbora parva. The sequence continues at coordinate 14,919,056 of NC_090194.1, read as the reverse complement.
TTATGTGACAATATAAACACTTACATTTGCATTTAAAGTCACAGTTTGCTTCAGACTGTCTGTAACCATGTTAACACATTTACCCCCATTCACTCACTTTTCATTTGTATTACAGAAAACCCAAGTGAGGAAGACATTATTGATAAGGATGGGGGCGACATCGTCTGGCCATAAAACGACACTACAGTCATATTGTACACATTAAACACGGTAATTAGATCACATCAATTAAATCACTCAATGGTAAAAAGTGTCCCAATCACCTTGAATTCGCCCTATTGTAGTGTAGATATTTTAAAGATATATGACATGCGTAATGTAGCCTACTTATTTAAATTTCTTATTTGTTTGCAATAATGAAAACCCTTTTTTTGCCCACAAATAAGATACAAAAAGGACCTGCATCTCTTAATTGTAAACGAGGCTTAAAAAAATGTCTATTCTTAACCCTGAGAGGTCAAGCCTAAAATTGTATGAGCTTTTTTATTTTTTTATTTTCTATCAAACATCTAAAAAAAATTGTTTATTCATATTTTTAATGAATTAGGTCAGTTTTATATTTCAGTCCGCTATACTTTTTAATGTGGTATTGCACCAAAATGAAATGCTAAAAGCTTTTCACAATATTGGTGAAAAGAATTATTGCATTTAAATAATTTTATCACAAAGTAATGTATTATCAGTGGAAATGGCCGAAATTCACTAAGTGAACTCTAGTTCACTTTTGTGAACTAGAGTTCTAGTTTCTAGTTCTAGTTCTAGAACTAGTTTTGGTTTCACTCCAACCAAAGGTTGGAGGATCTCTACTTGGAGATAATAATATAGATGATAATGCTTTTTGGAAATATCTTTTCTGTCTTTCTCCCCAATAAATAATTATTTTTATTGTAAATAAGTTGTCATTGCCTGCATGTCTTATAAATAAATGTGGGCTGATAATTCAGTGGTGGCTTGTAATCAAAACCCAGAAATATACATGTATACAAAAATTATATAAAAATGAAATAAAAATAAAATAGTTTACTTATACGATATGCCAGCTGGTAGTAAGAGTCTCAGCTTTTAATAAAAACTGGCTTTAATCGGTTAACTATTTTATATGTTTTTCAAAATGATTTAATGGGCGAGGGATACTGGAAAAATGGATGTCTATCTGAGTCCATAAATCTTCGGGCAGCATGGCGGCTCTAATTGGTTCTTAAAGATTCTCCTCCGGACAGGTCGCATTATCCCTGGCCAATCAGAATTGGAGAAATGTTATTTGATCTAATCTGATTGGTTCTCGTCACCTGTCATTCAACTTTACACTCTTGGCCACTACTGCGAGAGTGCGCGGGCGACACTGTCACTCCGAGTCAGACTCCGCCTAAACCTTGCTGATCATCACTTTCGTAGAGATGGCAGCAGTTAAACCAAATTCTTTAATTGATTTACAAAAAAAAAAAAAAAAAAAAAAACTTGCACAAGGCATTTGGAAAAAAGAGACAAGGATAAAGGATCTCGGACTGGACCAACCCGATTTACAAATCCAGCAGCAGGCCAGTGAAACGTTTTTGGGCAGAGTTACGGCCATTTCATACTGCAAGCGTATGGTGAGCCGATCGTGCCACGGATACCAAAGTAGACAGTCGTGTATGGCGTTCCAAAGGGGTTTTTAATATGACTTTGCTGCATGCACTTGTCTATAATTTAATAAAGAAAAATTAACGTGTCCATATATCTTTTCATTTAATTGTAAAATGCATGATCACAGATGAGATGATATCTTTTTTGATATCTTTTTGATAATATTTTCTTTCTTTCTTTCTTTCTTTCTTTCTTTCTTTCTTTCTTTCTTTCTTTCTTTCTTTCTTTCTTTCTTTCTTTCTTTCAATTTTTATTAATCTGTTAATTGTCTAAGTCAAATAGCCTATATTTATTCCTTTTATAGGCCTATAGACTGATATATAAAATATATATATATATACATATACATACATATATAAATATATATATATATATACATATACATACATAGGTCCTTCTTAAAAAATTAGCATATTGTGATAAAGTTAATTATTTTTCATAATGTAATGATACAAATTAAACTTTCATATATTTTAGATTCATTGCACACTAACTGAAATATTTCAGGTCTTTTATTGTTTTAATACTGATGATTTTGGCATACAGCTCATGAAAATCCAAAATTCCTATCTCAAAAAATTAGCATATCATGAAAAGGTCCTCTAAACGAGCTATTAACCTAATCATCTGAATCAACTAATTAACTCTAAACACCTGCAAAAGATTCCTGAGGCTTTTAAAAACTCCCAGCCTGGTTCATTACTCAAAACCGCAATCATGGGTAAGACTGCTGACCTGACTGCTGTCCAGGAGGCCATCATTGACACCCTCAAGCGAGAGGGTAAGACACAGAAAGACATTTCTGAACGAATAGGCTGTTCCCAGAGTGCTGTATCAAGGCACCTCAGTGGGAAGTCTGTGGGAAGGAAAAAGTGTGGCAAAAAACGCTGCACAACGAGAAGAGGTGACCGGACCCTGAGGAAGATTGTGGAGAAGGACCGATTCCAGACCTTGGGGGACCTGCGGAAGCAGTGGACTGAGTCTGGAGTAGAAACATCCAGAGCCTACAGGTGCCGCATTCCCCAGGTCAAGCCACTCTTGGACTGCAGAGAAGCAGCACTGGACTGTTGCTCAGTGGTCCAAAGTACTTTTTTCGGATGAAAGCAAATTTTGCATTTCATTCGGAAATCAAGGTGCCAGAGTCTGGAGGAAGACTAGGGAGAAGGAAATGCCAAAATGCCTGAAGTCCAGTGTCAAGTACCCACAGTCAGTGATGGTCTGGGGTGCCATGTCAGCTGCTGGTGTTGGTCCACTGTGTTTTATCAAGGGCAGGGTCAATGCAGCTAGTTATCAGGAGATTTTGGAGCCCTTCATGCTTCCATCTGCTGAAAAGCTTTATGGAGATGAAGATTTCGTTTTTCAGCACGACCTGGCACCTGCTCACAGTGCCAAAACCACTGGTAAATAGTTTACTGACCATGGTATTACTGTGCTCAATTGCATTTGGCCTGCCAACTCTCCTGACCTGAGCCCCATAGAGAATCTGTGGGATATTGTGAAGAGAAAGTTGAGAGACGCAAGATCCAACACTCTGGATGAGCTTAAGGACGCTATCGAAGCATCCTGGGCCTCCATAACACCTCAGCAGTGCCACAGGCTGATCGTCTCCATGCCACGCCGCTTGGTCGGATGCTAATTTTTTCAGAAAGGAATTTTGGGTTTTCATGAGCTATATGCCAAAATCATCAGTATTAAAACAATAAAAGACCAGGGCTGCATTTCCCGATAACGTTGTCTCTTAGCGCATTACAAAGACTCTAAAGGTATAACTTAACTGAAGGTATACCATTACTAGGCGTGTTCCCCGAACTATACCTTAGTAGGTTGCTTAAGGTAAACCTTCTTACGTGCGACGTTAGCAGGTGCTGTCCGTGGCAGCGGTGCTGAATTGGCTTATATCGATGGCTCAAGAATCGATTATTTACTCTATGCAGAGGCTGTTTCACTGCATTATGCAAAAAAACGGCAACGGTTTATGTCTATATTATGGAGCTGCGGATCAATACATTACCAAATGTCCTACTCGTCCTCCTCATCCCTTGGTGAGTGTAATCCAGTCATCTGAGTATAAAAGTCAACCGTTAACCACTATAGTAAACCTTATTACTGCCGATGTCTCCCTGCCAGTCTCACTCCTCCTCGACTCCGGGTCCGCAGGGAATTTCATCTCAGGCAACTGCTGCCGTCAGCTCAAGCTCAAGATGACTTTCACCCCTGATCAGATAGAGTCCATCACGGGAAAGCCCCTGAGTCAAGGCAGGTTCGCTCCATTGCCGGTCCTGTGCAACTGCAAGTGGGAGTTTTGCACATCATACAACTGCATTTACTGGCTCTGGAGGAATCCACCGTGGACGTGATCCTAGGGAGCCCGTGGCTTTTACAGCATAACTCTGTCATCTCTTGGAAGTCCGGAGAGATCCTGAAGTGGGGCGAATGCTGTTTCTCTCGTTGTCTCTCTGAGCTGCCAGTTCCGTCCAAGCCTCTCCTTAGCAAACTTCCAGTGTGTGCCACTTCCATCGAAAGTCCCGTCGAGGAACATTCAGTGGAGATTCCCTCCTATTACAGCTCCTTCAGTGATGTGTTCTGCCCTCGCCGGGCTTCCAAGTTACCTCCACATCGGCCATGGGACTGCGCGGTCGATCTGCTTCCGGGTGAGCCAGTGCCCAGATCTTTGTAAGATCTACCCCCTCTCCCTGCTGGAGGAGAAGGCCATGGAGAACTACATCCGGGAAGCCCTTGAGCAAGGTTACATCAGGCCCTCGACGTCCCCTGCTACATCAAGCTTTTTCTTCGTGGCTAATAAGGACGGAGGCTTGCGGCCTTGCATTGATTACCGTGCCCTCAACAAGATCACTGTGAAGTTCCGCTATCCCCTTCCTCTCGTCCCGATGGCGCTGTAACATCATGTAGCGCCTACAACCTCATCCGGATATGTGAAGGGGACGAGTGGAAGACCACCTTCGTGACCCCTACGGGCCACTACGAGTACCTCGTCATGCCCTATGGCCTGGCAAACGCCCCCTCCGGTGCTCCTGGAGTTTCTCCACAAGTCAGTATTGGTATATCGATGATATCCTGATATACTCCCGGAGCCTGGCTGACCATCGCCACCATGTTTACGTCCTGCAACGCCTGAGGGACTTCCAGCTCTACCTCAAGGCCGAAAAATGCTCCTTCCATCAGCCCTCAGTGCAGTTCCTTGGATACTACATCAACCACAGTTGCACCTGGGTGGACGAGAGGAAGGTCGAAGCCATCAAATTCTGGTCCACTCCATCATCCATCAAAGAGCTCCAACGTTTTCTCGGATTTGCAAACTTCTACCGTTGCTTCATCAAGAACTACAGCATCATCTCCAATCCATTCACCCATCTTCTCTGTAGCAAGCCCAAGTCTCTGTCCTGGACCCCCGCAGCCACGGAGGTCTTCAGCGAGCTCAAGGACACCTTCTCCACTGCTCCCCTCCTGGTCCATCCAGATCCGAACAAGCCCTTCATTGTCGAGGTAGATGTCCCCACCACCGGAGCTGGAGCGTTGTTGTCACAATAGCAGGGGACTCCGAGTCGGCTCCAACCATGTGCTCCACGGCTCCATTTTTATTTCGTAAGTTATGAAGATAATGTTGGAATAATGACACAGCGTATATTGCCCCAGGCAGTTTTTACTTTAACTGAGCCTGACAAAATAATTAATTTTTTTCTGAGATGATTATTACACTTTACAACAAATAAATAGCTTATATAATACTGTATTAGTCCTGGTGGCCGTTAAGAGTTGCTATGGCTACAGTTAACACATTTCAGCTGGTGGAGAAAACAGCGTTGACTTTTTTGATGCGGCAGACAAACTGCATGTCACAAAATGATTGCGATTGAAAGTCATCACATGTAAAGACCAGATCGGTTTAGATAACGTCTCATGTAATCAGTCCTGTGAGGGCCTGAGTGGTGGCCACAAAAGAGTGGTAACACACACACACACAACCTCACAAACACACACAATACAAACCACATTTATTCATTTAAGATTAATCTTTTGCAATCATTTATTTCAGTATAAAAATAATCACACAAGGCAGACAATAGTCATTAATCTTTTTATTAAGTTTGCATTTGTTTATATTTTACAACACATTGACATACATTGTTACTGATTTGTAGTGCACACAAATTAGTTACGTTGTATTTGTTATTTACATTTATTTCTATTTTGAGTTTAAGTTTACCCGTGGTGTGGTGACTTCCAAACGTGGTCCGCTCCAGCAGCATCCTGGTGCAACAGAAATTAGAGGTCTGGTTGAAACAGAATTTAAGCCATTTGGTTCTGCCCGGATCTACCATTTGCCGAGGTTGCCCGGGGGATAAAGAAAATTTGATTTCTTTATGTATTGATTTATGTAGTTGTATATTTATGATATTTGATTGAATTTTGCTTTCCTTGATCTTGATTGAATATATTTCTTTCTTTGAGTTAAATTTTGATTCATTTGATGTTTAATGTTAAATGTAAAGTTTATTGGTTTTCCTCTTAATTTGTAATGGGCCCATCTTTTCCTTTATAAGCAGTTTCTTTGTTCAGTTGAGTGGTGGTTGTTTTAGTTTGTTTCTTTCTCATCTGTTTGGTTTGTCTTTTCTTTTTGGTTGTTGTTTTGTTATATGGAAATTATGAGTTTGTAAAGTTATGCTTTTTGGGTTAAAATAAAGACCCGCTTTTTCATTCAAAAGCTGGTGTTCCTTGTGCTTTGGCTTGCTTGGTCCCTTACATATGGTGGCAGTGGTGGGATGTTTCCAGTCAGTCAAGGACACTAAGCTGGTTTGTTTTCTTTTTGCCCCTCGTGGCTGTGTTTTTTTCTCCTGTTATTATGAGTCGTGCCTTAAAGAAAAGTATGCCCAAGGCTCCACCCTTCCAGCAAGAGGAAGAAAGAGGTGAGGAGGACCAGGATGTGGCAGAAGGAGCTGAAGGAGGCAAGGCAACAGGAGAAGCTTCAGTGACTGAGTTAGCCAGTCTGCTCCGAGCCCATATGGCCAGGACGGAAGGCCGGGAGACTGCAAGACAGCAGGAGCAGGTGGATCAAGAACGGCGTTTTAAGGCTCTCCAGCACCAGTTCAGTCTTTTGCAAATGGAGGTTCAAGCACGCACCTCTCCTAATGTTCGCATATCTGATGGTGGCCGGGAGGCCCAGGAAAGGCCTGATAGGGATCCTTCAGATTCTGATGGACACTCCGTGGCTTCAGCTCATCAGCAAAGTTTTAATCAGGACAATAGTGGCCCACCATTATCTCAGGTACCTCGATTGGAGAAGTTGAGTGACACTGATGATATAGAGCACTTCATTGTTACTTTTGAAAGGATTGCTGTGGCTTGTAGGTGGACTAAAACTGATTGGGTTTGGCATTTAATCCCTTTGCTGACTGGTAAAGCAAGAGCAGCTTATGTCAATATGGATCTGAACGAGTCTACTGATTATGACCAAGTGAAGTATGCCATTTTAAAGAAATATGATGTTAATGCTGAAACTTATCGACAAAAGTTCCGTTCCTCAACAGTAGATCCAACTGAGAGTCCAAAGGAGCTCTACAACCGTCTCAAAGAACTCTTTGGCAAGTGGATCCAGCCTAGGACAAAAACAGTCGAGGAGGTGAGTGAAATCATCATTTTGGAGCAATATCTTAAAATGCTGTCCCCTGAACTCCAGGTGTGGATTCGGGAAAGGGATCCCAAAACAGCAGCAGAAGCAGCGAATTTGGCAGATGTGTTTGTTGCAGCCAGAGGAAAGAATAAGCCGTGGGCTTGGAAACCTGTTAAAGACTTCCGTTCTCCTGACGTGGTGCACTTTCAACAAAGGAAGGTGGAGGGGTCTGGTAAGCCCTACATGGGAAAACCCACTTCAGCCAAATTCAATTTTGCTCCTAAACAACCTCCCATATGTTATCTGTGTGGTCAAGAAGGACACACTAAACCAAATTGTCCAAAGATATCCACGCAGCTGACACAGCTATGCTTTATACCTAGTAGGCATGTAACAAAGTCACCAAGCTCTTTGAGAACTGCAAATGTGGAGGTAAATGGTGAGAAATTGACTGCTTTGATTGACACTGGAAGTGACCAGACTCTGGTAAGAAGAGAGTTTATATCACCCTCTTTGATCAGTACAGTGAACAAACTACCTATTTGCTGTGTACATGGAGATGAGAGGATGCTACCTACCGCCAAGGTGTATGTTAAAATAGAAGATCAGACTTACCTGGTGGAGGTGGGGGTGGCTGATAACCTGTCTTTTCCTGTGATTCTGGGTCGAGATATACCAGTGCTGCTGGAGTTGTTGCACCCAATGCGACCATGTCACATGGTGACAACCAGAGCAAAGGCAAATCAGTCAAAGGAGATTGAACACACATTAAGTACCTTACCTTTCTTCGAAGCGGAGATTGAGGCCAGGGTGCCGAAGAGGAAAAAGTCTAGAAGTGAAAAGAGACAAGAGAGGGTAAAGTATGCTTCTCATACGGTGTCTGAAAATATGACCTCTAACTTACCTGTGAACTTGCAGATGCCCACCAACATTAGGCAGAGGCAGCAGGAAGATTCCAGTCTCGCGGAGTGCTTTGCTAAAGCTGCAGAGGTGAAAGAGAAGCCTCAAGACGACAATACAGCCAGATATGTGATTACGAATGGTCTACTCTATCGAGAAATTGGGGCCCAGAAACAACTGGTGGTTCCGCAGTGTGTTCGGGAGATGGTGTTACATCTGAGTCACTCAATTCCGTGGGCTGGCCACCTAGGGAAAAACAAGACCACTGCAAGAATCAAAAAGTATTTTTTCTGGCCTGGTTTGAAAGTAGAAGTGGCCCAATTTTGTAAAAGTTGTCCTGTTTGTCAAAAGGTTTCCCTGCAGCGTCCATTAAAAGCACCGCTACAACCACTTCCTGTTATTGGTACTCCATTTGAGAGGCTTGGAATGGACGTCGTTGGTCCTGTGGAGAGGAGTCGCTCTGGGAACCGCTTCATGCTGGTGATAACAGACTATGCCACCAGATACCCAGAGGTATTTCCATTACGATCTGTGAAAGCGAAACCTGTAGCTACTTCCTTGATTCAGTTATTCTCCAGGGTTGGGTTTCCTGCAGAAATTCTTACCGACCAGGGCACTAACTTCATGTCTACCTTGTTGAAACAGGTCTACCAGCTCTTAGGAATTAAGAGTCTCCGTACTACCCCCTACCATCCTCAAACTGATGGCCTGACTGAGCGATTCAACCAGACTTTGAAGCAGATGTTAAGAAAGTTTGTAGCTGAGACGGGTCGAGACTGGGATCAGTGGTTGCCCTATCTCCTGTTTGCATATCGGGAGGTCCCTCAGGCTTCCACAGGTTTCTCACCTTTCGAGCTATTGTATGGCCGTGATGTCAGGGGCCCATTGGGTCTGCTCCGGGAGATCTGGGAAGGAAGTCCTGAGAGGAAAGAGCCTACGAGTGTTGTCTCCTATGTTTTAGAAATGAGGGAGCGGTTGCAGAAGATGACCACATTGGCTCAGAATCATTTGGCAGAAGCCAGGGAACAGCAGAAGAACTGGTATGACCCTCGGGCTCGAGAGAGAAATCTAGAGGTTGGGAAAAAGGTACTTGTCATGTTGCCCAGTCAGGAGAGTAAACTGTTAGCTAAATGGCAGGGTCCTTATGAAATCAAGAAACGCCTGGGTCCTACAACCTATGAAGTCTGTATGCCTGGTCAAGATCATTCAAGTCGAGTCTTGCATGTTAACCTATTGAAGGAGTGGGTACCCCGTCCTGAAAAGGCACAAGCACTGATGGTACGCTGCGTTGAAGAGGACGAATCGGACGAGCAGTATCTGCCACAGCCAGTTCCAGGAAACATCGGGCTTGACCATCTAACGGAGTCCCAGCGGTCAGAGGTACAAGCTCTTTTTACATCAAAAGTATTTTCCGAATATCCTGGATTTACCAACTTGATTGAGCATGATGTTATCCTGAAACCAGATGCTGTTGTGAAAAGACAGAGCTATAGGATACCTGAGCGATTCCAGGTGATTTTGCAGGAAGAGGTAGACCTTATGCTCCGTTTGGGCATTATTGAGCCTTCAAATAGTGAGTGGTGTCATCCCATAGTCCTTGTGCCAAAGAAAGATGGGACTATTAGGTTCTGCATTGATTTTCGATACCTGAACTCAGTATCTCAATTTGACTCCTACCCAACTCCTCGCATAAGTGACTTAATTGATCGGTTGGGCCAATCCAAATACCTGACAACAATGGACCTATCTAAAGGGTACTGGCAAATTCCGTTGACTCAGTCGTCACGACCCTTGACTGCATTCAGAACTCAAAGAGGGCTGTTCCATTTTAAGGTGTTACCGTTTGGCCTGCATGGGGCCGTGGCAACTTTCCAGAGGTTAATAGACCAAGTATTACATGGTTTACCCTTTGCTGCTGCCTATCTTGATGATATTGTTGTTTACAGTAATACCTGGCAGGAACATGTCCAGCATCTTCAGGAAGTCTTGCACCGTCTTCAGAAGGCTGGCCTCACCATCAACCCCAAAAAGTGTGCTGTGGCAAAACAAGAGACTGACTACCTGGGTTATGTCATTGGCCAGGGTGTTGTGCGACCACAGGTGAAGAAAGTCCAAGCCTTGGAAAACTGTGTGTTGCCTCAGACACGTAAGGACTTGCGATCTTTTTTGGGTATGGCTGGATTTTACCATCGCTTTGTCCCTAACTTTTCCAGCAGGGCTGCGCCACTAACTGACATGGTGGGGGCACGTTGTCCAAATAAACTGCAGTGGACTGAGGAGAGACTGAGTGCCTTCAAGGACATCCAGGGAGCTTTGACAGCTGACAGTGTGCTTCACAATCCTGACTTCAGTAGACCTTTCATAGTACAGACCGATGCCTCTGAGAGGGGACTAGGAGCTGTCCTATTGCAAGGACCATCAGAGAACAGAAGACCAGTTGCTTACATCAGCCGTAAACTGTTTCCGAGAGAGGTACGTTATTCAACAGTAGAAAAGGAGTGTCTAGCCATAAAGTGGACCTTGGATTCCTTGCGATATTATCTACTGGGCCGTGAGTTTACTTTGGAGACTGACCATAAAGCATTGCAGTGGTTGGAGAGGATGAAGGATACTAATGGAAGAATTACGAGATGGTATCTTGCTATGCAGCCATTCCGATTCAAGATTCAACATGTGCCTGGTAAAGTCAACGTTACTGCTGACTATCTATCTCGCTCTACGGGCGAGATTCTTGAAGAGGGGGGAAATGTGAGGGCCTGAGTGGTGGCCACAAAAGAGTGGTAACACACACACACACAACCTCACAAACACACACAATACAAACCACATTTATTCATTTAAGATTAATCTTTTGCAATCATTTATTTCAGTATAAAAATAATCACACAAGGCAGACAATAGTCATTAATCTTTTTATTAAGTTTGCATTTGTTTATATTTTACAACACATTGACATACATTGTTACTGATTTGTAGTGCACACAAATTAGTTACGTTGTATTTGTTATTTACATTTATTTCTATTTTGAGTTTAAGTTTACCCGTGGTGTGGTGACTTCCAAACGTGGTCCGCTCCAGCAGCATCCTGGTGCAACAGAAATTAGAGGTCTGGTTGAAACAGAATTTAAGCCATTTGGTTCTGCCCGGATCTACCATTTGCCGAGGTTGCCCGGGGGATAAAGAAAATTTGATTTCTTTATGTATTGATTTATGTAGTTGTATATTTATGATATTTGATTGAATTTTGCTTTCCTTGATCTTGATTGAATATATTTCTTTCTTTGAGTTAAATTTTGATTCATTTGATGTTTAATGTTAAATGTAAAGTTTATTGGTTTTCCTCTTAATTTGTAATGGGCCCATCTTTTCCTTTATAAGCAGTTTCTTTGTTCAGTTGAGTGGTGGTTGTTTTAGTTTGTTTCTTTCTCATCTGTTTGGTTTGTCTTTTCTTTTTGGTTGTTGTTTTGTTATATGGAAATTATGAGTTTGTAAAGTTATGCTTTTTGGGTTAAAATAAAGACCCGCTTTTTCATTCAAAAGCTGGTGTTCCTTGTGCTTTGGCTTGCTTGGTCCCTTACAAGTCCACTAAATCTTTCAATCGGAATGACAAAAAAAGTGTGCTTGTAAACGTGGATAGTATCGCTCAAAAATGATTACTGTCCATCATTGACCTGGAGGAGCAATCGCACACAGTCCTTCATCCCCGGACTAATTTGCCTAATCTTCACGGAACTTTAAATCGTGGTGGAAACGCAGACATTTGCAGATATGGGGGGAAAAAGTTCCTGTAAAAAAAGTTCCTGGTACAAATTGTTCCAGGTAATTTTGGTGGAAACGGAGCTATAGATTCAGTAACTACTTAGCAAAAAACTCATTCTAATTTTGTTAGAATATTAAGGGTGTTTTCACACTAGCACTTTTGGTGCACACCCGGGTTCGATTGACGTCAGAGTTCGGTTGGTTTGGATGATGTGAACGCGGTCTTCTGAACTTGGGTGCGCACCCATGAACCGTGGTTTCACATCTCTAGTTTGGTTCATTTGGTCCGAACCAAGGGCAAACAATTATACATTTTGGTTTTTTGGTTCCTTTTCACGCCCCACTGATTGCTTTGGTCCGAACCAGTTGAAACAAACTAAAACGCAGGCACGTGACAACATCCACATCTCTCATTGGCCATGGCTTATTTCATAAACTGCTTTTCGATTGTGGGAAAAGTTCCAACAGAAATGGAAAAGCCAGCAAACTATCAAGATACAACTGCACTGGCTGTTTTTTTCCCTGTCCATAATCTACTACATTGTGTGTATTTACCAAAAATAAATTTCTATAATGAAGCACGTATGCGTCTTGAAAACAACATAATGCACTGCAAACGATGAGTGCGCATCACTCGTCACCTCAAGTGGAGGGGTGCAACAATTATTTAACTCTGACATGCTCAACTTCCGAAAATATTGCCAACGATCTATCAGGTAATGTCATGCACATAATGTCAGCACAGCTGACTATGGTAGCTGGTTTAGTCCAAAAATGATCAGTTCTTTTGCAGTTGGTTCTGTTCGAGGTCGGATCACGTTCTCACCATAAACAAACCGCTCCAGAGTTCGTTTGAAAGCATTATGAGACCACCTCTTCAAGGAGGTCTCGGTACGCTTGTTTGCTCTGCTTTTGGTGCGCATCCGAGTGCGATTGCTGCTTTCACACCTGACCAAACGAAACGCACCAAAGAGGGAAACAAACTCTACGATTCAACCAAACTAAATGAGGCAGGTGTGAAAGCACAAAAAGGTGGTCTAGGGTTCGGTTCATGTAAACTCTGGTAGCCTATGGTTCGTTGCTGATGTGAACCGCTATGATTTGGTAAAAATGTGTGTTTTGCAGAGGTCGGGGACTCGAGTCACATGATTTGACTCGATTCAGAGTCGAGTCACACATTTTAGGACTTGAGACTTGAGAAAGCAATTATTAATAAAAGACTCGACTTGACTTTGAGTTGATATTCATGAATTGAGAATTGACTTAGACTTGAGGTAAATGACTTGAAATAACTTCAAGTCCGCAACCTAACCACGTGACGCAGCAGGCAAGCAGAGAGCGCTAACAGAGACAGTCTGGAATCAACATGGAGGGCGCTGCCTACACAAAGTTTCCATGGTAATCAGTTATTAATGGGTCACACCGCAAGCTGATACTCGCCTCCTACTGACCAGCTCGCCTTGGGCGGGTCCCGGGTCGCGCTGTAGCCACCATTTTCAGCAATGAGTTCAAAATTGCACCAAAAAAAAAAAAAAACATCACTATGAAACCATCAAACACTGTACGTTGAAATGTGGTTTCCGACGTGCTGCACAATGATTGATAACTGCATAGTTCTCTTGTTGAATAATTAACCAGTTTTTCTGAAGACGCCTTACATTACTGTGAGCATTTCATTTCATTTGGTGAGCAGTTCACGGTTGCCCACGTCGTAATTGTGCTCAGCAGGAGAAAGACGGTGGGAGAAAAAAGCACAGGGGTGTATCTTTCCGTCAGTGGAGGAGCGCTGGGAAAGCACAGAACCGACCCCTACTTCAGAGGCATCGACCTTGACTATAAATTGTTTAGTGTAGTCCGGGGTAAGAAGGATGGGCGCTGTAGTAAAAAGACTTAAGAACGTCAAACGCCGTCTGCGCAGAATCTGACCATCTAAACTGGGACTTGACTGAGGTCAGAGCTGTAAGGGGTGCGGCTACTTGACTGAAGTTCTGTATAAAACGACGGTAAAAATTAGCGAACCCGAGAAAACGTTGTAGCGCGAGACGGGAGTCGGGCACGGGCCATTCGGTAACCTCCTGGACCTTAGCTGGGTCCATACTAATCCCCTCTGCCGGGATGACCGAACCCAGAAACGTAACTGAGGAGGCGTGGAAAGAACATTTCTCGGCAGATACAATAATATTTTGAGTTTCTATTTATTAAACAAATTTCCTTCAACAAACTTGTATCAACTCAAATTTTTTATTTCAATAAACTCAAAATTTTAAGGCAACCAGGTTACTTACTTTTTTAAGTTAAACCAACAAAAACCAACAAAAAATGTTTACAGTGCAGGAACTAGGGTCTAAATGAAGTTCTGGGTAAATATTTCCCCCTCCAAGCGGCCCTGCTCGCAAGGTAGTACTTTTTTAAAGTACAGGAACTATTGAGGGTGGGACTTGGGCGCTGAAACATGCTAATTGGTTTCGCTCACTCAGCATTTTATTTCAACCGGCATATTTCAAAAGTCTTTTGCGAGGTTCATTCTGATAGCACTCATATTACTGATATTATCATTTTAAATCTAGCTTTACAAGCTTTCAGAATATGCTTTAGTATCAGTGCTATTTGTTTTGTTAATTACCTCTTTAGTAAACCAATACATAACCAGCAAAAGCAGCACAGCTTGAATCTCCCCATACTGGTTATTGTTAGACAGACTCGCACAAAAATGATTATTGTCCATCGCTGACTGGAGGAGAAGTCGCGCGCAGTCCTAATTTGCCTAACCTTCAAGGTACTTTAGACTGCAGTGGAAACGCAGACAGCAGCAGGTCTGGGGGAAAAAAAAGTTCCTGTAAAAAAGTTTCCTGTACAAATTGTTTTGGGTAATTTCGGTGGAAACTTGTTTGCCTGTTTGGACAGCTTGTCTGTGCATGGCCTTGTCTGTTTTTGACTATGATTGTGGATTAACCTTTCAATAAAGCTGCATTTGGATCCTCAGCCTTTGTTTAGGAGCAGTACGTTACAATAGTTGTCAGTTAACATATCATAATAATTTTTAAGAGTTATTAAAAATGCCACAGTGTTCATACAAGCTCTGGAAAAAATGAAGAGACCACTTAACATGGATCTCAATATCAATATCAGTTTCCGTTGCAAATTACAAATGGCACATTATATGTGAGTAATTTAGGCTTTAAGTGAGCATATATATATATATATATATATATATATAGAGAGAGAGAGAGAGAGAGAGAGAGAGAGAGAGAGAGAGAGAGAGAGAGAGAGAGAGAGAGAGATGACACACCAGCGGTCCAAAGTGTTCTTCACTGACGTTTAGAAAAACACAGTGGAATGAGTGGAATTCAGCCAACAAAATTAATAAATATTATACATAACCATGTATAATATTTATTAATTTTGTTGGCTGAATAATATTTATTAATTTTGTTGGCTGAATTCCACTCATTCCACTGTGTTTTTCTATGTAAACGTCAGTGAAGAACACTTTGGACCATTGGTGTCATCTCAGTCTAGCGATTTTTTGTTTACGCTCATAAAGTTGCTTCACAAAGCATGCATTGCAACATTGCCATGTCTATGTATTATATGACTCATTGTGCTTATTTTAAAGTGACAATTTAGTTCAGCTGTGGGTACACATCCTTTGTACCAGTGTTCTTTGAACGGAGAAAAGTCAGCTGTTAAAGCCAAGTAATGCTTGTGGAACGGGTGGCAACAAGCTTCAACCAACCCAAGGCCACCATATAGCTATACCCCTGTTATTCATACAATGACCTAATGAGTGTGCTGAGTATAAAAGCAGTCATGATGCTTCGGTTTTGAGGTGCAGAGATTAGAACTATACGGTAAGTATGCATGCTGTGTGAGGGTGGAAGTAGATATCTGGTGTAGTAGTGCCATTCCACACGCACTGTTACAGTGATGTTGTGTAACGTTATGTCCGTGTTTAATATATGGGGAGGAACAGAGTTATTGTGAGTTTATATCTCAGGTCGGTCCGCACTCGCAATTATGAGTTTATACCTGTTTTGAGTTTTTTTCTCTCAGAGTTGCAAGAATCTTGTAGTTGAGGATGAGTTTGAGACAGAATTGTGAGATAAAGAGTCGGTTTTATCTTCTTCATCAGTTTTGATATTGATCATGTTTTATCCTATTATGGTCAATTGAATTGACTTCTAAATGATTTCTGGTTGTGAACAGGTCAAAGCAACAAACTGTTTTTTGGAGCAATGAAGGTCTATCAGATTGCCCTGTTACTCTTCAGCTGCCAGTTCACTCACACTCTGGGTGAGCTACTAATGTGATATTTGGGATCTTAAATGTATACGCTACATATAGGTCTGTCTATCCCAGAGTATTTATGATTAAAGTATCTATATTTGCAATCTCTTATTTTTGCACCATGTTCACAGCTTTATACTGTGTGGATGTGTGTGGCACCCTGAAGCAGATCGACGCCGGGTCCGGTTCAGTGGTTGGAGTGAACAAACAGAATGAAGCGTTTGTCCTTATTAATAATGTCTTCACAAGGGTCCACACATCTCTAAAGCACTTCAGTGTTGGTCCCGCTGGTCTGCTCGGTGTGGATACAGCAGACAATATCTACAGGCTGCAGGGTGACGGCTTTGTGCAGATTTCAGGTAAAGAGACTAGATACACAGATACACTGAATTCATAAGACCTGTTTAATCTTTCATTAATGCGTGATTTCTAATTTGTAGTCCTTGCTTTAAAGCCACAGTCCCAATGACATCCATTTATTATTCTTCCAGTTACTCTGACTAATCTTTCATCTAATCTGTCTGCATGTTAGGCCTTCTCAAACAGGTGGATGCTGGAGGTAGTCAGATGCCTGCAGGTGTCAATGTGCACGATAACATCTATTGTTCAAATATGGACGTCTTCAACCAATGGCCAATCAATTCTAGTCCTTGGGTTCAACTTGCCGGGAAGCTGAAGTATTACAGTTGTGGTCCTTACAGCTGTTGGGGGGTGAGCAGCAATGACCAAATCTTCATCATGAAGGTGAGTCACAATGTTGAATACAAGGGCTTCAGTACAAGTGGAAATGCACCAGGTTTTTAAAAAACAAAGTAGACCACACAAAAGTTTTCCTTTTTCCCTAACATTACTAAAGAAACTGGTGTGGAAGTAGTAAACACTGTTTCTTGATGTGACTACGGTTTACTGGTTTGTTTCTTTGGGTCTTGCAGGATGTGTCTAGTAACGTCTGTACTGGGTCTGGCACGTTTGAGAAAATTGATGGACTTCTGTCCATGATTGAAGTCGCAACTGATGGCAGTGTCTATGGTGTCAACGCTCAAGGCACCTTATACCAAAGGTGAACTGAATAGTCATATTACAATTTGTATGAACAAAAGTAGACGAATGATGACCTGATGTAAGTGTAACATCAATTTCGTCTGTTGCAGAACCGGCATCTCTCGAGCCAACCCCGCTGGCTCCATCTGGACCCCGATCGTTGTCTGTCCCAATGGACACAAACACGTGAGCTTTGACCTGGGAACGCTGTGGGTCGTCTGTGCTGATGAGTCCATCCGTAGATGTACTTTATAGTCTGTCATGAGTCAATGGAGCAACATGAGCTCGATCATTAACGGAAACCTGTTTTCAGTCTAAACTGAAATCTACATCTAAAAGCTGAACACCTTCCCATGTTTTGCTGTTGAATCAATAAAGCATTATGATGACATCTTAACAGACTCCTTTTAAATTATTAGGTTCAGTGGATCTCAAAGTGCATCCTTGGGTGAAATGTAGCTCGACCTATAGGAACTGTACACCATTTAAAAAAAAAATGTATTCAAATGGATTGTTTTTATTTTTAAAGACTAGAAATGCTTTTTAAACGTATTAAATGGCATTAAAAGAATAGAATGAGTAAGTGACTATTACTTTTTATTCTTTTAATTGAGGGCATTTAACTATTAAGATTTGCCTTGTTAAACATTGGATGATCAGGCCATTGCTATCAGACCATGCTACACAACTTGTCATCCAAGCTTTTGTTACAGATTGGACTATTGTAATGCTCTCTCTTGTCCACTGGCATCAAAGTCAAGGCACTGTTTGCTTCCAGAACAAATGGCTCTGCACCCCTACACAAACTCACTGCTTCAGATTTATACTCTCCAGAAGCTTGCGGTCTGAAGGTGAAAGGTGCATTGTGGTGCCATCCCAAAAGCACAAACTCACTTTCAGACCTTTACCTGAACTGTTCCATGCTGGTGGAATAACCTGAAAAAAACTCCAACCATTTAACAAAAACTGTGCTAAGCTAATTAGAATTTGTCACTGCACATATTGCTGCTTCCACACTCCTAATTTGTAAGTTCCTTTGGATAAAATGTAATTGAATAAAATAACTGCAATGTTACAGTAAAGATATGAGTCTACAGATAAATATAAAGATAATCATTTTAATGTAGAAATATTTTGCATATTTTAAATGATATACTAAGCTTATATTTGAATTCAAGTAACTGAAGTGCTATATACAATTACTAATACTGTAAATTTGCAGGTTCCTTTGATTAAATGTATTCTGTACTATATTTTGTACATTTAACAGAAATTAGCTGTAAATATTGCTTTTTATGTATAAGTACTACATTTACAGTTTGAAGTTGTGAGTGGTTCTCTAAAAAATAAAGATTAAAGGTGCCCTAGAATGAAAAATGTAATTAACTTTGCCATAGTGAAATAAGAGTTCAGTACATGGACATCACATACTGTGAGTCTCCAACACCATTGCCTCCTCCTTCATATGTAAATCTCGTAACTCAAAAACACCCTGGAAAAAAAGTGCTTCTCAACATAAACCCAACAGTGAGCAAGCGTTGGGGATCATTTATATGCACGCCCCCAACATTTGCATCTGTCCAAGCATGTTCATTGTCAGGCGGAACTGACGAAGCTAGTAACAATTGTAACAAATAGTAACAAATAGTAACATAGTAACAAAATGCTAGTAACAATTGGAAACACCAAGTAGCCTACCATACAAAATTAAATAAGTTGGTGTGTCTAATGACAAAGGTTAATATTATTTTGTATTACATAATACAACCGCATACGTTGCTTAGAGATCGTTCACTCGATCTTTCTAGCAAACGTCACCTTTTCCACCATATAAGTTAAAACAGCAGTCATTTGGCAAGGCTATTTATTTTGTAAACATTTATATTTATATTTTTGAGAACGTTTTTGCATGCTTGTATTAAGAGTACATCACAGTCACAGTCACTGCGTAGCCTACATTGTGACTAACGTTATAAACATGCAATATGGTTGACGAAAAAAGACGAGTCATCACTGGTTTTGGTTTTGGCAAGAGCTTGTTCGTGTGGTTGCCAAATTTCAGTAATTTAAATCCCCCCAAACAGAGCTTTTCTGTGAAAAAGACATGTATGCTATCCGGTGTTTTACCTAAACATGTCCAATCTGGAAACCATATGCACGCGAGCTCTCTCTCGTGGGTGGATGTTCTGAAAACACCAATAAACAAGTAAGCTGCATTTCAGCAATCTCCATTTGAGATGTTCTGCTTAAAGTGTCTGTGGTCTGTGTTCTGTCAGGACGGCCAGGACTCAGGACTTTGCTGTGAGCTGCTGAAATAAGCCAATCAGAGCAGAGCTCAACATTAATATTCATGACCCTTTCAAATAAGGCAAAAACAGAGCATTACATCCTAGGGACAATTTATAGGGTTGTAAATGGACCTGTGAAACTGTATCTGGACAAATTTTGCCCATAAATAAGCCAGGTTTATCACCAGGGTATTCTGGGTTTATCACCAGGTTCACTGAGGTGTGTCAGCCAGAACACCACTTAAGGCCAAATTTTCCAGAGATTATAATGAAGAGAGGGGAGATAATTCTTTTATGCTGTTTATTCCTTCATCTTTCTTGAGTGTAAATGTGAGTGTAATTTCGAGTGTGGTTTCTATAAAGAGAGAATGAATACAAATTAATAAAAGAAACATATATATATATATATATATATATATATATATATATATATATATATATATATATATATATATATATATATGTGTGTGAGGAATATATATATATATATATATATATATATATATATATATATATATATATATATATATATATATATATATATATATATATATATATATATATATATGTGTGTGAGGAATATATACATGTGTGTGTGTGTGTGTGTGTGTGTGTGTGTGTGTGTGTGTGCTTCTTTTATTCGTATTCATTCTCTCTGAATACAATTCAGAGAAATATAAAATACTGTTTTATATAAAATACTGTTTTATTTTATGTTGTAATGTGTATTAGTGCTGAAGGAGGAATGAGTAGATGACTATATCTCTTAAAGGAGGAAATAGATGACTATATCTCTTAAACCGCAAAATGTAGGCAGAGAGAAAGTATTCAAACACTTCTCAGATTTTCTACCATGCATTAAGTGACTAATGACGTAGATAGAACTTACTGTTGTCTATATACTTTAAAGCATCAATAGCGGTCCAGATAATTATATTTATGACCACCTCATATGTTACTCAGCCACAGAGTACTTAACATTCATAACAACACGTATTGTTTAAACATGTCTAAACACGATGTGACCCATTCAACCTGACATACTGAATCAGGTGAACCGAAGCTAGAAAGGAATGCACGAACGTGAATTATCATCCATGTCGAATATGAGAAATAACAGCTGACAAAGAAATACAATATCACGAGTAATGCAACAGATTTGCTTACTTTTCTCATTCACGCATACTCTGAGTAAATTTTCACTCACAATTATAATCTAACCGAACGATGTCTATCGTAATGAATACTAACTGCGTGACAACTGACTGACGGTCTCTATCGACGTCAGATATAATAAACAAACCCAGCGCGCGCTCTGCTACCCTGTTACACGCACTGAATAAACGGGAGTGAAAGTGAAAGTGAAACAAAGCACATTATGATCAACTGCACTAAATAATAGCAACACTAACATAACTTTGGGCCTTTTCTACAATCGTACATGGAAAAGCTATATTTTAAAATTAAATGACTTTAGATGGACAGATCAGCTTTATAAAAAAAAACATAAAAAACTTAAATTTGCAGAGATGGACTTGAAAATGAGTTGTTTTATATGTAATTTGACATATCAAGTAGAGGTTATCAGTATTTCCACAGTTAAATAAATGCGTATTCACAGTAATTTCATTAATTTTGACAGTAAAGTCTACTTATTTTTATGGTTTTAGCATTTTATTTAGTGAAATGGTTATTTGCTGTAATTTAACGTAATCTGTCTGCAAACTCTGCTGCCAGACTTTTACCATTTTATTTTACAGTTGTAAGATGAGAAATGATTTTTAGGTTATTCAGATTTTTTTTTTTTAACTTACAGGCAGTGGATTATTCCTATCAAGCATTTTGATATGCATTACTTCACTGTATCTATAATGTTATACAGTATGGCTGGGTACATTTTAAAGGTGCACTAGTATTTTTGCAGTAAAATATCCAAAAAACCACTAGGCCACAAATATATAATTTGTTCAGTTGAGTACCTACAATATCCCAAATGTTTCCAACTATTTGTTAATTGTGAGAAAATTGCTATTTTAACTAAGGACCGGGACGTGTCAGCATAGGAAGCGTCCCGTCTGAGGAAGTCGCCTGTCAACTGCGTCATATCTGCGGTGCCCTTGGTTTCGGGTTTTATTTGGCAGGAGCGCTTAACATAGTAACGTCATAACATCATTTTCAACACACTTAAACGTATCTAATATGATAAACAGAGCTGCATTACCTCATAATCATAACCGGAAGAACAGACATAGTGTAGGCGCCCGGCAAATGTGTCCCGTCCCATCATGATAAAAGTCCTGGTGCTCGGGAGGCGGGTATTTGTGTAACAATCGCTCCAGCAGCCGTGCTCAGCTCCACAATCCTGCTCTGCTTCACACTACAGTAACGTAATAACCGCATGCATGAACGTGATTTCTGCCCGAGTCCTATTTTCCACCGGCTGTGAGGTGAAGACCACATGTCCCAAGATGCTGCGCTCAAACTTGCCGTCATCAAATTACGCCTTTGATTTGAGCCGCCGAGCGAACGCACAGAGTAACATCATGACATAATTTTAAACACACTTAAATGTTAATAAAAAGAGCTGCGTTAAGTCAAACTCATGATCGGATAAGCAAAAATAGCGCCCGCGACTGTGCCCCGTCCTGTCATAATAAAAGTCCCGCTGCTCGGGAGGCGTGTGTTGCTCCAGTGGCCTTGCTCAGCTCCTCAACACTCTGTCCTGCTCTAATACATGGGCTACTTGTAACGTTTCATGGATTCACTGGCTCATTTTAGACAACAGAGAAGACATTTCTCAAAAATGTTCCAGTGTTTCCACAATGCGAACGCATAATGCAATTTTGTGTAAATTGTTACACTTTTACCTTTCATCAGCTTACATGTTTCAGTCAGGGCTACGAGCTCCAGTCCACCAGGCACTCTTTCCAAGGATTTCCTTTAAAGTACACTTTTCTTTCAGTGTTTTGTCCATTAAAACTCCAAAATTGTCATAATTTTACCAAGAACTTACAAATGGTTTTTCATCAATCTTCTTTTCCTTTCGGCTGTTCACTTTAGGGGTCGCCACAGTGAATCTTCTGCCTCCATCTAGCCCTATCCCCTGCATCCTCTTCTCTCAGAATGATTACCTTCATGTCCTCCATCCCTCAATCCATAAACCTCCTTTTTGTTCTTTTCCTCAGTGCAACTGTCTCCAAACCATACATCATCGCTGGTCTCACTACTGTCCTGTACACCTTTCCTTTCAATCTTGCTGGTACTCTGACACAACAGACCGGACACTTTTCTCCACCTGCTCCAACCTGCCTGCACACGCTTCTTCACCAGCTTCTCTTTTCCCTAAACTCACTGTTCCACTTGGTTCCCTCTCACAGCCCTCTTATTGCATGATTCATCAGTGCATTAGTATTCCAAATTAAAAAAAAATTGTAATTGGATCTTATATCGAAATGTAGTAGCATGGCTCCATTTTGGTATGTGACGCCTACTTTTCACAATCCAATCAATACCAGATGGTTAAATCCGGACCTGCATATTCTTTTTAGCACTGGATATCCTGTTTTACTGAGGTATGTCTGATTACGGAAGAAGAATAAGTTGTGAATGTCGTTTCACATTGACTTTTTATATCATCGCATATATTACATCAAAAGTTTATTTATGGGATGTGTTTCTACATCCAAGGAATCTGAATAACTGCATCTGTGAGTTAAACTGTGGGTCACTGTGGTGTATGCATTCAATTCTACCCTGTGCTGGGGCCCTAAGCCAATGCTGTCCCAATGTGAGGGCTGCACTCTCTGAAGGCCGCATTTGAAGTGCGATTACGTCACAGCGGCACTACGAAGGCTGTCCCAATGTGAAAGCTGCACCTCTTAAGGCCACATTTGAAGTGCGATTGCGTCACAGCGGTGTGACAAAGGCTGCTGCAATTCATGAGCGACTTCAAAATGCGCCCTTCGGTTCTCAGGCAAAGGAAGGGTACAGCAGATGGAACCATAGATATCCATAATAAAGGCTAGATGTCTCGTACATACTACATACTTATGAATAATTATAACCATGGACTTCAATATGACAGTAACATTGAACAGAACAGATAGGCTATAGGTGCAATGAATATAGGCTACACACACACAAGGTATTTATGTTAAATCAATATACAGGCAGCTTCTAAAACTCTCCAAAAATATTATATATATATATATATATATATATATATATATATATATATATATATATATATATATATATATATATATATATATATATCAAAACGCAATTTACTAGGATTTCCCCCCCTACATTTCACTGTGCCTACTTCAGAAATCACTTTTCCCTATACCTAATTTTGCCTACCATCAAATGCCTTACCTCTTCAGAAAGCTGAGACCCTGTAGTTTCTCAGGAAACAAGCTGAATAATTGTGTGAAGTAGGCTAGGCACAGAGTTATAGCGGCTAGAATATATATATATATATTTTTTTTTTTTTTACAAAAAGCTGCACGATTAAGTCGTTTATCGAAACAAAAAGCTGCAATTTCAACGTGTTAAAGCATCCAGATTTGTAGCCATGTTAATAACGTTTGTAATAAACCAAACAATTTGTAAATCCGTCAAGAGATAAGAGTAGGCTATTTATGTTCGTACAGATCACTCATCTTACATCAGGTTCCACAGAGCCCGACAGAAAGCTTGCCGGTGACAAGATGGCCTTGAAGCGCTTGAAGAAAATGAAACGTTGAGTGCATTAACACAGTTCACAGTTCCCTGCCCTGAGCAACCAGATAAACTTTAATTTCCCAATTTTTAAATGCTATTTATTTCTCAACCATTCTCTCAAGAAGAGGAATCAGTCCATTATCACCCTTTTCACTGTTTCTTTCTTTTTTTCATACACTTTCTTTAAATAGCCTTCAAAATATAATCTGCGTGGGGCTGTATTTTCGTCCCGCTCCCTCTATTCCGCACCGCACCATCCCGCTCGCGCGTAAAATTCACTCCGTGCTCACCAGCTATAAATTATTTTATTCCCGACCTGACTAAGGTCTATTCCCAGCTAAATTTAGATTTTGTTTCCAGAATCTATCTTTTAAATTTCCCTTACAGAAAGACACTGGGGATAGGAATTGTCCGTGCAATCATTTATTTTTCTCACAGCCTACTGTCAACACCACTAAAACAAATATCACAGAAAAATAGGCTAAATCAAATGTGGCATCTGTCATTCAGATTTATAAGAAAAAAATGCAAATAACGAAAACTAATGGCTAATAAGTCAATAAGTGTTTCTCTTCCGCCATCTGGCTCTAGTGGTCAATTATGTTGGATTTTAAATAATGTTTGAGTACGGTTCAAGTTATAATTTGTTCGTGTTGGCTAAATCAAACGGAGAAAAGTCATCTGAAAATGCTTGTGCAACAAGGGTGGCAGCTTCAATCCAATCAGCCAATGACCGAATGAGTGCGCTGCGTAAAAAAGCAGTCCTGATGGTGCAGTGTTATTGAGGTGCAGGTGCGGTGATTAGAGCTGTACGGTGAGTGACACACATGCTGTTGTAGTGTGTAACTTTATTTCCGTGTTTAATCCATTGGGAGCTTGTTGGCGTTTAGAGAATCTCGCAGTTGGAGCCGAGTTTAAATCAGAATTGTGAGTGGTGGGTTTTTATTTATTTCAATAAAACAGTCGCAATTAATGTTATTAACCCCCGGGTGGAAATGAGCGTCCGAAAGCACTACTATTGATGAAATAATGTGGTTTATTTTCATAGGTTTTGCTATTGATCGTTTTACCCTATTATGGTCAATTGAATTGACTTCTAAATGATTTCTGGTTGTGAACAGGTCAAAGCAACAAACCGTTTTTTTTGGAACAATGAAGGTCTATCAGATTGTCCTGTTACTCTTCAGCTGCCAGTTCACTCACACTCTGGGTGAGCTACTAATATGAGATTTGGGATCTTAAATGTATACGCTACATATAGGTCTATCTATCCCAGAGTATTCATGATTAAAGTATCTATATTTTCAATGTCTTTTTCACCATGTGTTCACAGCTTTATACTGTGTGGATGTGTGTGGCACCCTGAAGCAGATCGACGCTGGGTCCGGTTCAGTGGTTGGAGTGAACAAACAAAATCAAGCGTTTGTCCTTATTAATAATGTCTTCACAAGGGTCCACACATCTCTAAAGCACTTCAGTGTTGGTCCCGCTGGTCTGCTCGGTGTGGATCCAGCAGACAATATCTACAGGCTGCAGGGTGACGGCTTTGTGCAGATTTCAGGTAAAGAGACTGGATACACAGATATACAGAATTCATAAGACCTGTTGAATCTGTCTTTAATGTGTGACTTATAATTTTAGTCCTTGTTTTAAAGCCACAGTCCCAATGAGATCCATGTATTCTTCCAGTTACTCTGACTAATCTTTCATCTAATCTGTCTGCACGTTAGGCCTTCTCAAACAGGTGGATGCTGGAGGTAGTCAGATGCCTGCAGGGGTCAATGTGCACGATAACATCTATTGTTCAAATATGGACGTCTTCAACAAATCGCCAATCAATTCTAGTCCTTGGGTTCAACTTTCTGGGAAGCTGAAGTATTACAGTTGTGGCCCGTACAGCTGTTGGGGGGTGAACAGCAATGACCAAATCTACATCATGAAGGTGAGTCACAATGTTGAATACAAGGGCTTCAGTTCAAGTGGAAATGCACCAGGTTTTTAAAAAACAAAGTAGACCACACAAGTTTTTCCAGTTTTTTAACATTACTAAAGAAACCAGTGTGGAAGCAGATACCGCTTTCTTGACGTGACTATGGTTTACTGGTTTGTTTCTTTGGGTCTTGCAGGATGTGTCTAGTAATGCCTGTTCCGGGTCTGGCGCGTTTGAGATTATTGGTGGACTTCTGTCCATGATTGAAGTCTCAACTGATGGCAGTGTCTTTGGTGTCAACGCTCAAGGGGGCTTAAACCAAAGGTGAACTGAACAATCATATTAAACTTTGTATGAACAAGAATGATGACCTAATGTAAGTAACACGAATTTCGCTTGTTGCAGAACCGGCATCTCTCGAGCCAACCCTGCTGGCTCTGACTGGACCTCGATCATTGTCTGTCCCAAAGGACACAAACACGTGAGCTTTGACCTGGGAACGCTGTGGGTCGTCTGTGCTGATGAGTCCATCCGTAGATGTACTTTATAGTCTGTCATGAGTCAATGCAGCAACATGATCTCGATCATTAACGGAAACCTGTTTTCAGTCTAAACTGAGATATACATCTAAAGGATGAACACTTTCTCATGTTTTGCTGTTAAAGCAATAAAGCATTGACATCTTACCAGACTCCTCCTAGATTATTTGGTTCAGTGGCTCTCCGTGCATCCTCAGGTGACTTTTTGTTTTTAAAGACTAGAAATGCTTGTTTATGAGCATCTTAAATGACACCAAAAGAACTGCATGATTGAGTGACCTTTCTTTTTCCAGTTAAGGGCGTTTGACTAGTAATTACAATAACTGCTCAGTTAAGTGTCACAGACCACATTACTAGAACTGCCTGATCTTGCAGATTTGCCTTAAGCACTGGCTGATCAGGCCATTGCTATCAGACCATGCTACATGTCATCCAAGCTCTTGTTTCAGATTGGACCCTTATGCTCTCGTCCTCTTATTTTTGCTTCCAGAACAACTGGCTCTGCACCCCTACACACTCACTGCTTCAGATTTATACACTCCAGAAGCTTGCGGTCTAAAGGTGACTGGTGCATTGTGGTGCCATCCCAAAGAAGCGCAAACTCTTTCAGGCCTTTTACCTGAACTGTTTCATGCTGGTGGAATAACCTGACTAAATTTTCAGGAGACTGCTAAAGATGCTGCTTTTGTGAACACTTGACCCATGAAAAATAGCTCTTCTGTTTAACAAAGAAAATAGAATTTGCCACTGCACTTATTGCTGCTTCCATACTATTTGTAAATTGCTTTGGATAAAATGTAACTTATGAATAACTGCAATGCTATAGTATAAAGATATAAGCCTAAAGATAATTATCTTTTAATGTAGATATATTTGCATATTCTAAATGATGTACTAAGCAACGTGGGGGAGAGGACGCTGGCGTTGTCTGTTCGCCGCTTCTCCACCCACAAATGTTACTGCACTTTTAGATTTAGATTTTGTTTGTGACTAGTCTAACAGTCAGAGCTACAATTGGGCCTGTTGCTGATTGCTGGCAGCCACTGAGAGGACGTTGTTCGTCGTTTCACCGTTTTCCACCGCTTCTCTGTTTATGTTTGAATTGCTGCGGTTGGTTCCGGTTTGAAGGACATTTGATATTGCTCGCAGCGGCTGCTCTCTCTTCTGGGTGTCGGCTGCTCATTGGTGGTCTTCCTCGGGCTTGAGCTGCATGGTGGCTGAAGTTTGCACCGGGCCAGCGTCATCAGCGTCCAGCATGATGTTGGGATGTACCACTTCTCGGCTGCACCGTTTTTCTGTCTTGCATTGCGGCTTGGACTTCTGCGCCGACCCCGTTGTGTCCACAGAAGTGCCCGGAAAACTTTGTCTGCCTCCTGCATGGTGCTGCGGCTATCCCCATCATCTAAATCGTCTTGAAGACCCATCATCTGGTCTTCAGCTGTCATGCCTCGACGACGTCATCAGGACACTGCCGAATTGGGAATGTCACTCATTCAATAAACGCAATCTCACAAAGTTCAGCAAGAATTAGTTTAATAATCCCCAGTATTTTCCTGTATTTATTTTGTGTTTTTATATTGATAATGTGCAGTAAATTACCACAAAAAATGTTTACTTTAGACTGGAATAAGGTCAAACCAGAGCAACGCGGGTTGTTGATAGCTGGCTGATAATGTTATTAAATGGTATATGGTAGAGAATTAGACAATTTATTACATTTATAATGCTATTTTTTAACGATTGTTGCCAAAATAATTAATCAGTAAACCATGCAAACTGGGTAAAAACGGGGAATAAAAAGAAACACATCAAGACATCATAATGAGAAAAAAAAAAAGATTCTTTGCATTTATTTTACATTTATTGTCTGTATTGGGCTCACATATCACGCGGGTAGGTACTTTTACTGTGTGTGTGTGCGTGCGGATGACCATGTCTGGTCAGCTAGACAGCCACCACCGAAGAACATTTCTGACCCAGGAGAAACCCTGCATAAGTCATAAAAGGTACTAAAGACGTCGTTACAAAGTCTATCACACTACAGTGGTTGTACAATAATTTTATGAAGCATAAAATTTTGAATACTTTTGTGCGCAAAAAATACTTAACACCGTATAAACTGCTGAAATCACATGACTTGACTTTGGTGATCCGTTTTTTGGGTGGGTAAGATATTTTATTATACAGATTTTTATTCATATTAGCATTTCCATGTTAATGTTCATTAACAACACCAATAAAAGTGATTTTTTTTTTTTTTTTAAATTCAGAAATGTTTAAATATTAGGTTGTTTTATGGTGTATGTTTATTTTGGTGTGAATAAATATAAGTGTAAACAGCTCAACCTTGGAGTGCGGAATTTGGGCTTTTTTTGTTGTTGACATTTTGTAAATTCAACTTGACTGGACAACTACAAAACAAAACACTGTGACAAGTTTTAATCAAATCAGCTTCAGAGTCTAGCATGCGTCTTCTCTGTATCTTCATAATCACACCTGCTGTTGTCCATCACCATCTCCAGTGCCTTCCAGGGATTCTCACTGGCCCCCAATGTCTTGCAGTGACCCTCACCAGCCTTAATGTCTTTCAGTGACCATCACTAGCCCTTGAGTCTTGCAGTTACCTTCACCGGCCCAAGTGCTGTGACCTTTACTGACCCCAGTGCCTTGCAATGGCCCTCACCAGCCCTACTGTCTTCCAGTGACCCTCGCTGACCCTAATGTCTTCCGCTGACCCTCACCAGCCCTAATGTCTTGCTGTGACCCTCACCGGCTCCAATGTCATCTGGTGACCCTCTCTGGACCCAGTGTCTTGCGGTGCCAGCCTGAATGTCTTACCATGACCTTTACCGGCCTCACTGTCTTCGAATGACCCTTACCGGCCTCAGTGTCTTGCAGTCAGGGTCACCTAGGTTTCCTCTCCACTCTCTGTGTTGTTACTATGTGGTGAAGGAATGAAAAAGAAAGAAAACCGATTATGTTTGTTCACTCAACACATTCATTACCTGTATAACTAAATGCACCTGGGCATATTCACAGAAAAACAATCACAACATTCTCTTTCTCACTCATTCATAAAAATGTTTTATAATGATCCTGCCACATACCTGCCAATGCAGGGGCAAATCATTTTCACAAAACTTCTTAATCTATTTTTCAGTCGCCAAAGTTGTCCAATTTTAGGTAGCTTTGATCTGAAAAATATTTACACATAACAAGCATAAGGATGGTCTGACAAGCATTCTATAATAATGATTTATGATAAACCCATAATGACCAGCATCCATTATGGCCAGTGTGTGTGTTCTCAGCATACGTACCGGATTTCTGTGAGTGGTGGTTGTTCGGCACACTCTTCATCAGTTAAGTCCCCTGCCTCCTCAAACACACAAACAAATTTCTAAGCATTTTAAATCTCATACACTCTTACACACTAGCAATGGGCAATGGCTAATAGTAATAGTTTAACAATATTCTGATTAAATTCCTAACCCAATCACACACAGATACAAGTATAATCTGAAACAAACTTAAAACACAGTATAAACTCACTGCTGTGTTGCCGGTGGATGCATGAGGGTAAATGTTTGGCAGCAAATGTTTCAGGTTGTTCAGCAGGTGCTCAGTCAAAGTATTACACAGAGTCTGATCCTCAACCATGGTGGGGCAGAGAGGAA
Organism: Pseudorasbora parva; assembly: GCF_024679245.1. Lineage (NCBI taxonomy): Eukaryota > Metazoa > Chordata > Actinopteri > Cypriniformes > Gobionidae > Pseudorasbora > Pseudorasbora parva. The sequence goes on along the minus strand of NC_090194.1, from coordinate 14,888,655 downwards.
CACTGCACACAGATAACACATGTCACATTACTATTAGGACACCTCAGCCCCTGAGTTACATTGTAATGTGCTTTGAAGTACAGAATATATCAGATTCATTCACAAATACAAACACTTACTGAAAGATGGTGGGTCCAAAAACTATTGACAAGTTCTTGGATGTCATAAGATTTAGATGACTCTTAGCAGCCACACGGGCCAGGAAGAATAACAGGTAGGAGAGGACGTTAAAATGTTCCTCAGGAAGACGGTTCAGGATCGTCCTCACAGCCTGATTCAGTTCTTCATCTTCTGAGTCTGCAAGATAAAGGATTCAAGAAGATTAAGTCCGATTTGATAAATCAGTTTGGTTGTGCAGCAGGGACCCAAAATGTTCTCTCATCAACACCCCAGCTTCACTTACCCCTGAACACCTTCAGCAGTTGTGTCATGTGTAGCTCTGGAATAAGTCCACCAGGCAACTCCCTGAGGAAAAGTTTCAATAAGGAGGCAGGAGTAGGAATATCCCCACTGTCAAACTCCGGGAATCCTCCTTGATCAAAACTTTTCCTTAGTTCTTTGCAGCGTTTCACTTTTCCACCAACCCTGAACAGCCCACTCTCACTGAGACCTAAACACAAACACACATTATCTCAGCACAGATGTGATCATTGACCAACACTGAGAGTGAGAAACACACAGCACTCACCATGCTTCTCCACAAACTCCACCATGTGCATGAGCGATAGAGGAAGACCCTGTCTCATCTGTCCACTCTTCCTCAGGTCGATCAGGGGCACACCAAACACAGCTCTCTGTGTTTCCACCTGCACAAGGCAAAAATTCATAAATAAATAAAAATAATTCAGGACAGTTTAGCCTACTGGGAAATATTGTAACGTTAACGTTACTGCACAGAATGCACAAATAATATGTTTAACGTTACATGAAGCTAACAAGTATGCATTTCAGTAACAAAGAGTGTATAGTCAGGAAACATTAATTTTATAATGAATATAGCGTTTCTCCATGTAGGCAACACTAACACCAATTTACAGCATGTCGTCTGTTCATTTCAATATTTAACAATGAAAACAAGACTCAAAAAATAATAATGGGAATGTTTAGGAATTTCAAAACACAAATGTATAAAGTTGACTGTAAGTATTTATAAATCATTTCGCATACTTACACACACTGATAAAACGCCAATCTCTCCCATTTTCATGAAATGATCATGAAAGTGTTTGTTGTTTTTCAGTGCCGCTGTGAACCAATCAGTGTCCGAAGCCGAGAGTCAAAACCAGAAAAGTGTCAAAACCGGGAATCCAAAACCGTCAAAAATCGTGCGTCAAAAACAGAAGGGAGTCAAAAACCAAGAGTCAAAATGTGTCGCCAATCCAAAGCCGATAGTCAAAGTCCGAAATAGAGTCAAACACCGAAGATCAATACTCAAGAATATTCAATAACTGTAGAAACTCGCCAAACGCAAAAAAACACACCAACTCCGTCAATCGCCAAATCACCCAACAGAGATGTATAGTGCTGAATGTTTATATGTAGCTAGGCTACCTGCTGCAGCAACTCACGTCATAATAGCGCTTCTTGGAATCTGCGGAAATCTAGTTGAGTTAACAACCATCAAAATACATAAATGTAAATAAGAAACTTTTAAAGGGTTATTATTTCACCCAAAAATGAAAATTCTGTCATTAATTACTTACCCTCATCATTTCGTTCAACTCCCGTAAGAGCTTTGTTCATTTTCGGAACACAATTAAGATATTTTTGTGGAAATCCGATGGCTCAAAAAGGCCTCCCATTGACACCAAAGTAACTTCCTCTCATAACACCATAAGCAGGTTTTTTCTACATTTAATTTTTTTTTTTGGCGGCCGCCCAAACAAATTTTTGTCCAGCCAAAACCTTATTGATGAGTTATTGTGACGCCCGTTTCACACATACTCCGTCTGCAGTGCGTGTGCGTTGCGTATTTTTTTCCGTCCCCATGTTAACGGATGACAGCTTTCACACTGCACGCGGATGCGGTCCGTCAGTCCGTTCCAGGTGCCTTGCGTCTGCAGCAGTGCACGGATCGTTTTCGTACCGAGTCTATTTTTTGCTGCGTTGCTGCATTAAAGTGATAGAACATTGTTCCCATTAAAATAAACATGTACTGACGAAAATCTAGTAGTTTCACCACAGATGCATGTCATTTAAAATATTCTATTGTTTCAAAGTCAACACATGGCTTTTTTTTATCAAGTAAAGCAACAAAACGACACCTTACCTGGCATTTAGGTAATAAAAAAAGTGCCATAATGGATAGCACTCTTTCTTGCAGGTGAAAAGCAAAGTTCTTTTTGCCCTGCAGGATTTCTTTTAAAAGGGTGTAAAAACGAAAGAAAAGACGAGAGTCGGCTGTTTTTGAATAGACTATTGTAAGTATCTAATTTAAAATGTTTGTGATTTAAGGCTATAACCTATGTTTAAATGTTTTGCCACTTGTGTGAGCTAAATCCAAAGTATATAAATATGAAATGAATTTAATAAAATGTTGTTTAAATGTAGTAGGCTACGTAACCTGACTTCTATTAAAGAGTAAACAACGAGAATTGGAATTCTGACGAGGCGCAGGTTCAGCTAAAACTTTTGGATTTTAAATAAAAAATAATGAATAAATGCTGTGTTTGTGGTGTGCAACAGAGGATCAGTTGCGGACTGCAAACGCAGCATATGTGAAAGCACTACAGGGTGTGGGGCTCCTGCAACGCACACGCAACGCAACACGCACCGCACACGCACTGCAGACGGAGTATGTGTGAAACGGTCGTTATGCTAACCCAGCCCTATTCAATATGGTAAGTGTTTATTTGTGTTAGGCTACTTTCCTGTGAAAAATATTTTCTCCCGATAAATAATCTATAAAGACTATAAAGATATTTTCCTCAATCTGAACTCTTCCCCATTCATACAATATTTTAGACTCCACATACCTTACATAATTTACTAGAAATTACATCATCAACAGAAGATGGCAGGTACATTTTATTAAAATTAAACTACTTTTAACACCTTGAAATTAAAATGGGTCAAAATTTAAATGTAAAAATAAATACATGTGTGAATAAATATAAAAATAAATATAAAAATACATTTTAAAATTAATTAACAAATAAATAAAAGTTAAAAAAGCATTTTTATAAAAGCAGAAAATAATAGGCCTAAATTAAGGGAAAATAATAAAAGATAATACAAAATTTTATTTGATTAAAAATGAAACATTTATTTTATCAAGTCGTTTATTCTGTTATTTATTTTCCTAATATTACATTTATTGATCTATTTAATGTTGATTAATTTACATATGTGTACATTCATTCATTCATTCATTCATTCATTCATTTTTAATTTATGCAGCGCTGGTCTGCCATAGGAGCAGTAGATAGGTGTTTGTTTTAGACAAGATTTTGAGTAAAATCCCTTTTAATCCTTGTTTAAATCTGGGAGGGGAAAAAAGATCTTTGACGCTTGAGGTGAGAAAATATAATTTGATGGAGATTTGATATGACCTCAATATTGTAGGGTATTTAGAAAATGTATTATATGTAGCCTAGTTAAAAAAAAAAAAAAGGTTTAAATATTACTGAATCCCAGTAATTCATATTTTAAGAAAGTTTTGAGAGAAGATTTATTTACACACAAGAGGGCGCTCTTCGACTATGGTGAGTAGTCTTAATGTCAGTTTGCTATGGTCACTGAAGCACTTTATGGTGTTTACTCTGCAGCTCCTGCAAAGTGTTTGACAGTCTTTCACGAGTTCACACTTACATCAAATTAAATAGAGTAAAGATAATGCGTATTTGGCGTGCTGTCCAGGGGAGGGCTCCGGGCTCGGAATTTTTTGCGCGAACCCAGAGTATCTCTTTTAATTAATAAAAGAGAGTTTATTAAATTAAGTGAGGAAATGGGGTGGTGGAGGGATGCTGAAAAATAAAAATGGTCAAAGAGAGAAGTTAAATCTGTTGTATAAGTATACCTCTTATCGTTGATTAGATTGATTAGCTTACCATGCTCCACTTGTGTTTAATAAGGTTTAATTATCTGACATGCTCCCTTTGTTAATTAGGTTTGATTAGCTGACGGCTCTGTTGTTTAATTACCTGTATGTGCTCCTCCCGAAATGAGTTAATAAAACTTCCCTTAGTTTCTAGTCGTTTGATGTAGTTGAATATATGGCAATGGACATAAAGTTGCCTTGTGTTTTGTGCAGTTTTACTTAACCTTTAACCTTCATCCTATAGCCTTCAGATTCAAAAACCTAAGAAATCATCTATTAAATGTGAAGGTTTTATCTATTTACACGCAACACACAATCCATATTATGATTATTTCCACATTTTACTTTAACATAAACGTGTTGTCTAAAAGTTTGTCTTAATTAATGGACATTCAGGGCTCAGATATATATATATATATATATATATATATATATATATATATATATATATATATATATATAGAGAGAGAGAGAGAGAGAGAGAGAGAGAGAGAGAGAGAGAGAGAGAGAGAGAGAGAGAGAGAGAGAGAGAGAAAACTACATTTCAGTATAAGATTTGAAATTTAATAGGTGAGTAAAAAGACCTTTCGTGACCACAAACACTTTCCAAACCCATTATACCATTATACACCTGGAAAACGATTTCTATGACAATGTGTCATTATTGGCTAAGCAGAAGCATTCACAGCTGGACAAGAGAATAATTATAGGGCTCCTCAAATCAGTTTAAGGACAGAATGTCACTGGAACGCTAATGACACACATCTACTCCGTTTGAAGACAGCTTTGAGGAAGTGAGTGTTACCTACAACCTGATTGGACAGAGAACACAACTGTACATTTGCTGTCTTGTCGTAACTAAAGAATGTACAGTGCCATAGGTAAATCATTAGAGCAAATCTCTCTAATCCGTTCTATGTGTCTGATGGATTGGCCAAGAGATCTTTCCCTTTTACTCCATGAAGAGCTGTTAACCCTTATGAAAGGAAAATATATTTGCCAATATATTACTTAAAATATATATATATTAATATATTGTAAATACATGGAATAATATATTAATGGTATCATACAATATATTACATTTTCATGTAATAAATTGCAAATATACAAATGATTGCCGCTTTTAATATATTGCAATATATTGAAAAATATAAATATTAAATCCCATATATGTGAATATATTGCCTAACATGATATTTTCCAATATACTGCAATAGATTTTTGTTTCGTATAAGGGAAGTCTAGCTGCTATTAGTGGTCCTTTGTGTGTTCCTGGTTTTCTTGATCTCAGGCATTTCAGGTAAGTCTGTTCCAGTAGGTTTGTGCTTCAGCTGTTTTGAGTTCAAATAAAACTTACTTGCATGTTTTATTCATAAAATGAATTAGGTCTATACATACTTATAGCTCTGACTTAAACGGATAGTTAATCATCATTTGTTCACCCTCAAGTTCAAACCTGTATGAATTTTCTGTCAACCTGTAAAGTAACTGTTTTATGAATACTGTTAATTTGAACATACTGATCTTGTCACAGTTTTTCGCATACTAAACGGGAGTATGAATATTCAGTCACAGGGTGTCTTTTGGACTAATATTTCCATCAACAAAAACTGTTGGCATTCATCCGTCTTATTTACAATGAGACACCTAAACATTGATGGGGTTTTACAATTTTAAGAGCGGCTGATTATCTAGTAGATTCACTTCATATCACACCTTTGTAGTGTGTACTTCAACTATGCTTTTAAATGCTGTCTACCATGGAACAACGTTACTGCCGTGGACCAACAATTTTCTGAAAAAGATGGAATAATGGTTTATCCTGCACATCAGTCTAGACTGTGCGTATGTAAGACTGTTATCATAGCATAAGCCTGTGCTAATCTTAGCGGTGGAGCTAACATCTGCAGTGGTTTTTAAAGGCTTAAAAGCTCTTTAGCAACAGTAATTTGTGAGTTTTGTGTATTATAGTCCTTATTCTGCATGTTGTTTTGACAGGGCAGTATGGATAGATGTGGGTATTTCCCTCATAAAGTTCAGCACTTTCAACTTTTCAAACCGTTATAGTCTTGACAAACACTGTTATTGTCTCATTTCAGGGCCGCAGGTTACAGTAGCCTTCCTGTTGCATCTCACTGGTACATGCTTATGTCACGGTGAGTGATTTTATTTAACGCATATTAATTATGTTTGCTTCACTGGTTAGCCTGTCATTTATCTGGGATCTTTATGAAGTTTTTAATCAGCTGCGCTCACATGCTAGTTTAATGTCTCCCTCACTCTTGCATATCATATTAAAAAAAGTAATGGCGCATATTGGCAGAAGTTATTGTGAATTATACTAAACAAGTTGACTTAAGAAAATTTAGTGGCATTTAGCATTATTAGCTGCCAACTTTTGAGTTTAGCTTAGGGGGGTATAAAAAAAACTTGCATCCCAATAAATGTATTGTATACAATTGTCAAAACATTTGGTAATTAAACTGAATTGTATTAAGTTTAGTAACACCATGTTACAATGTTTACATGGTACAATGACTGGTTGGCTACTGTTATTAGTTCTTGACACATATATTTAAAGATTTGATTCCAATCTTGATATTGAATCAATTGGATAAATATCAGGTACAGTACCTGCATGTTAATTTTTCTCAAGGAAAAAAATCCCTCGACTAATACTGTAAACATACAGGGAGCCCTGCCCCCTATTATTTTACAGGTTAAAAGTAACAGCTGAAATTAATATAATGCAATATAATAATAACGTTACAATATTTGAATGATGCGTAAAATATAATATGCAATATATATATATATATATATATATATATATATATATATATTTTTTTTTTTTTTTTTTTCTAGCTAACTAACATTACATATGATCATTAAAGGAACTTTATGTAAGAAATGTATTTCAATTAATCATAAAATGACCCTGAAATGTCACTACACACACTCTAAAAAATGCTGGGTTAAAAACAATCCAAGTTGGGTTGAAAATGGACAAACCCAGAAATTGGGTTTTTTGAATGGGTCCATTTACTAGGGTTCAAACAACCAAATTTCTGGGTTTGTCCATTTACAACCCAACTTGGATTGTTTTTAACCCAGCATTTTTAGAGTGCATTAGGAATTCATGTTCATTTCGAATCCTTATATCACTGACAACAGTAGTCCGGCCAGGATATTGTCATTTAAAAGTTGTTGTTGCAGCCCTCAACTGATGCTGATGTTGTCATGTTGTGTTTTGGCCTGAAGCTCCACCCTCCACCTATCGACCAATCACGAAGTCAGTATACTGGAAACCCAGAAGCTTCTGGGTTGCCAGCTCTGCTCTAGGTACCACAAACGTTCCTGCTGGATCCTGCAGCCTATCTGACAACCTCGAGTCAGGGGGGAGGGGGAGAGGGGATACACAGCTCTACAGTCATTTAAAAGTGATTGCAGGTCACAATCTTACATACGCTTCATTTAAATGGCTTTCCATTTTGACATACTTTTTGCAAATGTTCCATATCGTTAAACTGTACTGACTTTCAATATAACATATAATGTTCATTCATGTTTATTTAACTAGTAAAGAGGAAAAGATTATCAGTTCACATGCTGGCCGCTACAGCGATCTGTCACTCCATGTTTTAGAGCGCCACAACTGTAGTTCAAAAATAATAAATAAATAGTAAACTAAGTAAGATTTTAGGTTTACTTAAAAAAAAAAAAAGTATATATAGTGGTCTAAGTTCAGAATTTTGGTGTCATTTTACAGGAAGCCCTTTGAAGGTACATAAAACACTGCTAAAAGTGATAAACATGTAAGTATATGTTGTCTAAGCTGTAATAACCCCCCCAAAAAGTAGGCGCTTTTTTTAATTTAAAATTATTATTACTTTTTTATAAATTCATTTTTGAAAGTGTGTAACTCAGGCCCTGTGTGGGGCAGGTTTCTGCAGACAGGCTGTTTCCACTAAATTCCAGAAAATAGTGGAAAAAAGAAGTTTGTCTATTCAAATGGGTCTGAAGGGATGACATTCCCGACCCTGTACAGGGTCCACGGAGTTTAAGTGGTTAAATGTTACTTAATTATACTTAATAAATTAACTTGAAGTATACTTATTTTCCATAAGGGTTTGTTTCATAATAAAGTAGCCTGTCTTGTCTGTCAGTGTCCTCTTTGCGTGGTTTTTTTTCACTGCGTGAGAAAGTGAATGTGTGGCGTGAGAAGAGTGTCAATTGAGCATCTCAGCATTTTTAGTATGAAGGCACATTTTTAAGGAAACTGTCTTCAAAGGCACCCTAACCAATCTCATGAGAAAACATATGTTTTTCCACCATCTTGAATTGATTTGTGTACCATTTGTGGGGGCAGTGGTGGCTGAATCTTCATCAAAATATATCACAATCACCTAATTAATTTTTAGTGTTTGACACTGAATCTTAATTAAAGGGATTGTTCAGCCAAAATTTTTAATTCTGTCATTACTCGCCCTCATGTCGTTCCAAACCCGTAAGACCGTTCATCTTCGGAACACAAATGAAGATATTTTGATGAAATTTGAAAGCTCTCTGCCCCGTCCGTAGATAGCTAGCTTTGCGCACAAATTATTGCTTCATAAAATTAAGGTATAACTGGAGTCACGTGGACTATTTTAACAATGTTTTTAATACCTTAATGGACCTTGAAAGGGTTAATTAAATAGCTGTCTATGGAGGGGCCTGAGAACTCTCAGATTTCTTTAAAAATATCTTAATTTGTGTTCCGAAGATGAACGAAGGTCTTAAGGGTTTGTAATGACATGAGGGTGGGTAATTAATGACAGAATTGTAATTTTTCTAAATTGTAAGAATTGTAAGTGCAACTGTGCCCTAACTCCACCTCTAGGGGGAACTCGTGTCTCCCCTCCAGATCAAAAAGGCCTACCAGGCTTGCGGGGATGCTGCCTTCACCTTACACGCTATGGCATTGTACACGCCCTGACTTTGCTCTGTCCCGTCTGCGCATTGTAACTGTACGTGGATAAAATGCAAATTTCAGGACCTCAGATCAGCTCTTTGTCTGTCATGTAGGTCAGCAGAAGGGAAAGGCTGTCTCCAAGCAGAGGATGGCCCACTGGATAGTGGATGCCATCACCTTGGCCTACCAAGCACAAGGGCTGTGTCTGAAACCTGGAAAATGCTGCCTTCGAAGGACACTTTGAAGGCAGGAAAGCATCAAGCCAAATCCAAATCTAGTGTTAGCTTCACTTCCTGTCTCCTGAGAGACCTTCATCTGATGGATTTTTGAAGGCAACATAAATGTATCCTTCGCTGCCTTTGATATCCCACAATCCTGTGCTTTCCATTCAGTGGCGGTTGAGCTGGGAAAATAAGATGGCGTCCGAAAGTTGCGTTTACTGGTCAGTTTGTGTGTAAATGTATGTTTTTTACCAATATTTTCCATTTCTGATATAATTTCTAGCGAGAAATTACTAATTTAGTAATTAAATCTGTGTTTAATTCTCACCAAAGCTCTCTCTATTTAGCAGTAGATCATTAAAACGTTACACTACCTTAGAAGTCTGTCCGAAATTAGTTTCATGAGGTGACTTCATGCACAACACCCTGCCTTGCAAGCCATTGACTCATAAGGCAGCGAGGCAACGAGTCAGCTGTCTAGGTTTTCGGACGAAGCCATGGTGTGCCCTGTCCGCTCAGGGTGTGAGCACACTCTACTAAAAGTGGTGCCTCCTCATGTGGGTTGTTGGCACGTGACACCCCGCTGTCAGATACCTGTAGAGCTGCAGGCTGGGAGACACCCAACGCGCTCGCTAGATCCTACGTGTAGGGCCGGTTTCCTCCTGTGTTCTCACCTTAAATGTGTAGAAGCACTGAGAGTCCCTGGCTCTTGTCGGCCTGCTTCGCCCTGAACCGTGGTGCTTTTAATCTCCAGAAGCAAATTCTGTTGAGTCCTCCATTACCCTTGATGCCGGACATGGCGGATTGTCTGGAATCAGACATCTTGCCGCTGAATCCTTGAGAACCGGTACATGGCTGGGTATATATGAGTGACCCTGTGGGGATCCCATATATTTTTCCACGGTTGCTCCTAAACAGAAGCCTGTGTATTTTCCTTGGGAATGCCCCTTCTTCAGGGGGCTGGAGCCCCCTCTTGCTTGAGGGCTACGGCTCAGCAGTTGTACTCCAAATAACTCCTTTGGGGTAGGATGTGGGTTCCACAGCGTTCCCTCCTAGAGGGCATGGTTTCCCAGTGTTATCCAATAAGTCACTGAGTAGGTCATGTGGAACTGCAGTGATGGTCTTCTCTGTGTGAGCCCCACACGGGGCCATGGCGCTTTGGTAGAAATTCCTACTCGTCGGTATCGGAAGTGGCGTCAGAAGTGACCGACTGAATGGAAACGTCTCGGTTCCGTATGTAACCCTCGTTCCCTGAAGGAGGGAGCGGAGACGCCACGTCCCGTTGCCATGTCCTCGGTACCCAGCTGGGGTGCCAGTTCACCTACTCGGCTCCTCCTGATTTGATGCAAGCACATGAGCCTCATTTATACCCACGCTGCATTGCATGAGCAGCTGGTGCAATCATCGCATGCCAATGTCCATTGGCTCGTTTAGTTACACTCAAAGTAGATAGTAAGTAGAAAGTAGAGCTAAAAACATAAATGTGAACATTAAATACTATCAAATTTGTAATTATTCAAAAATTTTGAATGGGAGTGTATATCAATGACATAGAGAAATACCCACAAATTATATTACAGTGCCAGAAAAGTGACATAGTTTTAAATAGTAATGAATCCGTTCATAGCCTTTCGCTAAAATCATAGTGTGAAGTGCTTTGACCATAAACATGTATTCAACCCATAATGTGTATGTCATTGATGTGCTTGGCTCTGTAATTGCTGCTTGCAGCTGTATTATTAGGGCTAAACCTGTGTATTATGTCTTCATGCTTAACATTTTTGCATTTACAATTTTCCCCAGAGTCTTCATAAAACGTATGGAATCCAGTTGTGCCCTAAAGACATTGCTGAACTAAATCCAGAAAGAATCACATCTCTTTCTCGCATTGAGATATAGACTTTGAGGCTAATGACTTCAGACTGCAGGTGCTAGCTTTAGCATACAGATACATCAGTCCGAGCACGACAGCTTCAAGAGACAACATGAAAAAGTGAGATTCAGCAGTGTTTCTACAAAAATCCCAGCATTATTTAGAAAACTGGCAGGCTGTGTAAAGCTATAGAAAATGGAAAAGTGTGACAGATGTGCGAGTCAGCTTTTGAGGCATCATGCGTGTCAGTTTGTATGTTTTAGGTTCAGGGTGTGTCAGGGGAAGACATACATTCACTTTATTCCTACAAATCCCCTCTTGAGGAATCATGTTTCAATGGATGTTTCATCAAAAGAAGCAAGACAGTCTTTTTATCATGATTACTGATCATTTTTGACCCTGATTCGTTTCCATAGAGACAATGTCATTGTGGGCAAAAACAAAATTGCTTCGAGTTGGAAGTGGTTAGTGAAATGCATGTTCTCAGCCATCATTGCGGTACATTATTTTCCCCACACATTGCCATGGCTGAACTGTTGGCTAGCGTTCCCTTCCTGTTTCTAAGAAAATATTTTTTTAAAGCATTATTGTGCTGCAAAACATCCAGTTTTTTTTTAATATTCAAAAAAATGTATTGGTGTTTTCCCATGCAAAATTCATCACCACAATGCTGTAGGAGTGTTTGCCAGGGTGTCTATGGGGTTTCTAAGGTGTTCAAAATGGCTTTGCACATTGCTGTGTGGTTGCTAGGTTGTTCTGGGTGGTTGCTAGGTGGCTGCTGCATACTGTCAAAAAACATTTAAAAAAATTTGACCACTGCTTTGCCAACCAGAAGGAAAATCAGAGGAAAAGCAAGCATTGCTGAAAGAGAATTATCTCTCTCTGTGTGTGTGTGTGTGTGTGTGTGTGTGTGTGTGTGTGTGTGTGTGTGTGTGTGTGTGTGTGTGTGTGTGTGTGTGTGTGTGTATTATATACAATCAATTAATCACTTTTTAATCACACTATAAAACATATAAATAACAATATTTACAGTAATATAAATAATAATAATAAAAATAATAAATAATAATAATAAATAATAATAATAATAAATAAATATAATAAAAACTAGAAAAAATCTAGTAAAAAAATCTATAAAGCATTGAACAGAGCATTCCAGTCTAGAATCCTAAATGGACCCAGGACAGGTTTCTCAGGGCTTCTTAGTGAACATCCTCTTGTTCTGCACTGACAGATCAGCGCAGGGATCAGTTCACATTGCTGAAGTCTCCAGACGGCCACAAATGCCAAACCGCTCTTCAATCCTCACTAGCCTATCCGGTGCTGCGTTCACCGGCCAACAGATCAGATCATCTGAATGAAGCAGCATTTAGGTGAAGCTGAGGACAAGCAGGATGGCGTCACCAATCATGAAGGTTTTTCCACAGATCCAATTAACCATAATTCCCAAATTGTGCCATGTGAAAGAATAAGTACCCCGGAGCCATTTTATTTCTAGCTCTGTGCCTCTGAGATCATTACTAAATCTCTATAATACAGTACAGTAAATGTCAAGTCCATACAGTAAACTTTGATAGCCCAAAATGGATAGCTTTGTTGTCCTGATGTGAACCAACCAGTTGATTTACATGTTTGCAAGTTTTTACATTCAAATTATATCATTCAAAAGTGATTTTGGCTTGCAAAGTGAAAGTTCCCCAGTACGCAGGCATTGCTACATCAAAGTATTTTCTAGTTCCAGCAGTACTTGTTGGCACAGTACTCTTTATTACTTCTTTACACGCTTTATTTTGTATTTGCCTAAATATTTTTTTTTCCTACCCTGCCATGCAAATCCATATTCCACAGAAGAAAGACATGGGTAAAAATCAAATGACCAAAGAGAACATGAATGAGACATTGCTCCCTTGTGTTGTCCACACAGTAAACCAGTGAAATTAACCAAATGAAATGAGTTTATTTCACTCATATATTACCAAAAGTTCATTGTACTTAATAGAAAAAACTTAAGTGAACTCAATATCTGATTATATTAAACTCAATGAGTGCAGCAGTAACAATTCCCAGCATGTACCTTCCTCCCAACCCCACCAAAAAAATGGTAAAAAGGAAATCGAAAAATGTGTCCTTTTTATGGAAACTGATAAAAACATAATGAACATCTAAAAATAATTTCTTGTTGAGAGAAGTTGTTGAAAAGTTAAAATGCTCGCCAATGATATGGTAACTTTAAATGATTAATGTTAGTTTTTTTTGGAATTAACTGTATCCTGAAAATGGATGCAATTTAGGGGTATAACCATACACTCATGTCACGATTTGATATGTAACTCGATACTGAACCCACGATATGATATGTATCTCGATATTTTAAGCCAAAATAAAATTGTTTTTTCTTTTTTTAAATTAAATATTATTTTTTGTGTTTTATTATCAGGACCCACAAATATTATACATTATGTATAGTTGTTGTATCATTATGTAATAAGATTATTAATGTAATAATGTATGTCACTGAAACTCTAAACTTTATTTATTTTTTCCCCTCACACATTATTCACACTTTCAATGCAGGCAGCATCTCTCCGCTTTGCCCTGCCTCTCCAGCTATTAATGCAGTATGTAAGAATAAACAATTTGAAATGCTTTGAATAATCATATCACTAAAACTAAATGTGATCTGGTTATTTAAATTATGTTTGCGCGTTCACTAAGGAGTGTCAAATGGTGTTTGCGCATTGACTTTGTGGAGTGTCGCTTTAAATAATGTTTACGCTCTCACTGAGGAGCGCCGTTCCGTCAGCGCGTGCACTTCAGATGATCAATGCAATCCGTCACAGCTCTAATTGCAAGAAAGCTCGTCAAAATGATCGCTCTCAAACTGTAAACGTTTTAATTGTGCATTTTCGCTCTCTTGTGTTGTTTTAGCACGTCATGCAATCATTTGAACGTCCGTATTTACTACGTATGTGCTTCATGTTAAATATATTCACCATATAAAGTCATTGTGTCTCTTCAGAAGACTTGAAGACTAAAGAACATTCGGATTAGACACTCGATTAGTTATTTTTACATGCCTTTATGACATTCTTTGCATCTTTTAAGTTTGAGAGGAATGGAGTTTAAAAATGGAGGGACATAAATCCCTCAGGTTTCATAAAGAATATCTTCAATTGTGTATGGAAGTTAAATAAAATAAACAAATTGATGGTGAGTACATTTACATTTGTGGTAGCCTTCATTTGTTCATTTGTTATTGGGTGATTTATACCTTATAAATAGGGACTACTATACAGCAAGTTGAGCCTTGGATAAAACAACTGAATCATATCGTTTCCATCAATGATACATATCGTCATGTGTTTATATCGCGATATATCGTTTAACGATATATAATTTTAAAACATTATAATCTGGTGTGCATATATGCGAATAAAGAGAAGCACAAAAGCAACAATAATGTCATGGGTTTGTCTTGTGGAAGTCATAAATGGTGCAACAAATGCAGTTTGCATGTAATAGTTTTATTATGGATAAAGAAGAAAGAAATGACAGATAAGCAAACTCTAAAGGTAATAAATTCTTCCTCACTCTACACTATTTGGAAATAAATATTGCATGCAGAAAGAATAAAGAGTTTTGGTCTGATAACTCCCTAAAAGCAATAACAGGAGCACTTGTTTCTTCTTCAGTTTCAGCTCTAATTCTGATGGCTTTCCTAGTCATTTCAGCTCTTTTGTTGCTTGAAAAAGGAAAGACGATCTCTTTGAAAGACTGGGAATGAAACAAAACTCAGGGGCCCCGTGGGGCCCAAAGGTAATGTGGCTCCTCAATGAACAATAGAAGCTTTTATATGGAGAATCACACAGACAGTCTTGTTCTTGTTTTACTTCTTTGTCTCTTCAATCTGTTCAACTTCACTGGATTCGTCCACCACTTTACCATTGATCATGGTTTGCGTTACCACCTTCACTATCTTACGGGTACGAACGTCAGGCTCCTCTGTGGATAGAAATACAGAGAGGGAGAGATGTTAGCGATATGCCAGATTCCCGGACTGTACGTTCTGTATTGCTGTGGAAGACTGTTAAGAGAGGCTGCTCTGTTTGGCAGTGTTTAATGTGTCATTAGTTTTCAGTCACAGCCGGTGCGGAGCCCAGGTGAGAGGACAAACGCACTCCCAGAACATTCCAGAGCCACGGTCTGATATCTGATGAATGTTTACCCAACAGTTCAAGTTCAGCCAGCTTTAAATATACTTAAGCATCAGACGTGCCATCACACTGCTGCTGAATATCAGTCTTTCTACTGTTCTGAATACAGTTCGGTACAATTCTGACTCTCGTTTATGTCTCACCATTCTGACATTATCTAAAAAAAAGCCAGAATTGCAAGATATAAACTCAATTTTGACTATTTTTATATCCCGCAGGCCTGAGAAAAAAAGTTTTAATCTTTATTAATTTTATATTGTAGAGCTTTCATAAATTTGTCTCTCAAAAAACTTTAACAGTAAATAGCTGATCAAGACTTTTTGTGAAAAGACTTTCATTTTTAAAATACATAAACTAAAATGTTGTAACTTTACTTTTATTACTGCTTCATTTTATTTAACGTCTTGTTTTAGCACATTTGTAAATTTTGAAAAATGTTCAAAATTTGGGGTTTGTAAGATTTTTGTAAAGAAATTATTTATTTTATTCTGCAAGGACACATTAAATGAAAAATTGATTTCCTTTTCAAATAAATTCTTTAAAAAACTTTTCTTCACAGTTTCCTCAAAAATGTTAAGCAGCACGTTTTCAACATTGAAAATAATAAGCAATAATAAAAAACAGAATTATTCAAATGGAAATTATTTTTAATTGTAATATTTCACACCGGTTTTACTGTATTTTTGATACAAAATAAATGAAGCACCGGTGAGCATAAGATAATTATTTCAAAAATATTAAAAAATGTGTGTGTGTGTGTGTGTGTGTGTGTGTGTGTGTGTGTGTGTGTGTGTGTGTGTGTGTGTGTGTGTGTGACCCCAGACTTTTCTCAGTGTAGTGTATGTGTATTATAGCTCACATTTTTCTTTGTCCACATTTTTCTTTATTTTTTATTTTCTGTATTTTCCCCCATCCCCATCCAAGGTCTTTCCCCTTTTTTTCTCTTGTCATTGCTTGCTTATATCTTGCAGTTCTGACTTTATAACACACGCAAGTTTATATAAAAGTTAGTCCTTTTTTCTCAGAACTGGTCTTTATAACTCGCCATTGAGAGTTCATATCTCGCAATTTTGAGAAAACGTCAGAATCGCAAGAGAAAGAAGTGTTTCTCTCGCAATTCTGACTTTATAACACAATTGCAAGTTTATATAAAAGTATTTTTTTCCTCAGAATTTGACTTTTTGTCTCATAATCACACATTTTTCTTAATTTGTTCTGCATTTCGAAACCAAAATCTTAAAATGTCAGAGGAAAAGAGAAGAACCTTAAAATGTCATCCTTTTACCATGATTTTCTATTGTCATCAACACTGGAGGTACAATTGCAAATTATATAGCTTATAACAATTTCACACAAGATGTGCTGCTGTCATGTAGTGCCAGAATTACTGTAATTTGAGATGATGACATCTGATTCTACCCTCTGTTATTTCGGCAATATTTGTTAGAGCTATATGCAAATTTTCACAAATGTTTGTTGAATGCAAAATGAGTTTGTGCATATTTGTTGTATTGTTTGCTGAATGTAGCGTGTGACAGTGCAGTACTCACTCTTGGGTGGTGGAGGAATCTCTTTAACCCTGTGAAATAAAACACAAAATGTGAATTATCTAAACAGTCATTAAGATGCAAAAATCCCAGACACTAGTATGTCACACACACACACACACACACACACACACAAAAAAAGAATACTGCTAACATTACAGTGAGTAAATAATGACCATTTTCTAATGTTGTCAAAACAAATGTGTTAAAAATATTTAATACATTTCTTGCAGCATCCATTTTTTTTTCTTACATCCTTGGGCTGCGTTACATTAAAATGAAGTTACATTATTATAATGATTATATGATCACCCTATCCATTCAAGTGCTTTTAAACCATTCAAGTGAGATTAGACGTGAAAAAGAACTTAAACCTGTATTGGTGCGCAGACGTGAAGCAGCTCTCTGTGAACAAACAAACAAAACATGCACACAGAAAGCCGCTTCATGTGCGCCAACACCGCATTGAATTCTCATTCACGGTTGATGCAACCTTTCCAGATGAGAGTGAGGATACTTGCCAAAAAATGGACATTTTGATGATGAAAAATGTCCGTTTTTTGGCAAGTATCCTAACTCTCATCTGGGAAATACAGCATTCAATTTGTTTCAGAAGTCTTAAATGAACATTAAGAGTGAGAAAAGCAGATGCGTGTCAGATCCGCGTTGTGTGGCAGGTCATAAAGTGACAGCAGCTTCATAAACCTGCTTTTGTCTGTCATTAAAGTGATAATTCACCCAAAAATGAAAATTGTCATCATTTACTCACCCTCAAGTTGTTCCAAACCTGTATACATTTCTTCCATCTGCTGAACAAAAAAGAAGATATTTTTGAAGAATGTTTGTTACAAAGCAGCTAGAGCAAACATTGATTACCATTATAGGGGGGGGGGAATACTATGGTAGTCAATGGTTGCTCTATCTGCTTGGTTAAACGTTCTTCAAAATATCTTCTTTTGTGTTCAGCAGAACAAAGAAACTCATACAGTTTTGGAACACCTTGAGGGTGAGTAAATGATGACACAATTTTCAATTTTATTAGCTAAAATTGAGAAGAAGAAAAAAACTGTTTAATAGAGACATCAGTATTGCTATAAGTGATATGGCCTTCATTCATAGTAAAATATGCCATTAAACAAATATTTATACTGTTTTTATGTTGTATCTAATATTCCTTTGGAGATTTAATGTGAAATTATTACAATATAAAAATATTATATGAATATGCAATTAATCGTGATTAATTAGTTTTTTTAAAATTGATTGACAGCACTAAAAGACTAGCCTGGCTCCGCCCCTCCTACGTACAGTGATGCCAGTAATGCGTTACTCTAATCTGACTACTTTTTTTCCAGTAATGAGTAATCACTAAACATCTAACTAGTTTCAAACCAGTAATCAGATTAAAGTAATTTATTCAAGTCACTGTGAGTTACTATTTTAGTCATTTTCCTTTTTTTGTGCCTTGGGGAGAGTATTTTTTTAGGATTTTTTTAATTTCAACTTAAAATGTCAGGAGATACATTGTGGATGTTACTGTAAAAAAAAAAAAGCACTTGCCATTTCTATGTTGAGGCGGCAGGGGTGTTGTCGGCAACTGCTGAATGTAACTAATAAAGTAATCTTACTTAGTTACTTTTAAAATCAAGTAATCTTTAAAGTAACTAAGTTACTTTTTAAAGGTGTAATCAGTAATCAGATTACTTTTTTAAAGTAACTGTGGCCACACTCACTACGTACTTTTCATTTTCCTTCAGTACTCCGTCTGGGATTGCGGTATATTCTTTGGTTTTCTCCGATCAGATTTTAACTGGTCCAATCAGCGAACAGAGGGAGTGGCTAAGAACGATGACGCTGATGTCATGCTCTATAGTCTATGGTTTGAGATGACATACGTCACAACAAAACATTAACAACGTTATGGGAAATCCAGTGGCTCTGGGCAGATCCAATAGTTTTAAACTTCAACAGAGTACCCGCATTCAAGGAAGTAAGTGCTTGTCAATGGAGAGTGGCCAGACTCCCTGTACAAACGAAATGTACGAGAGTCTGGCAGGACCAGGCTACTAAAAGAATCCCTCGCACTCACGTTTCCTCGCCCTCCAGCAGCCTCCTGTAGGTTGCGATCTCCATCTCCAGGTTCTGCTTGATGCGCAGGAGCTGCTCGTAGTCCGTCTTGTTACGCTGCATGTCCAGGCGCAGCTGCGACAGGTTCTCCTCCAGCTGGGCCAGGGTAGACTGCAGTCGCTCCATCTCCATGGTGTACTTCTGCCCCGTCTCACTCAGGTTACCCTCCAGAGCCGAGACCTGTCAGGGAGGTTAAATGGGATTAGTTAGTTGAAGCCTAACAAGAGCACACACACACACAAACACATATGGTAATTGCTTAAATGTATCCATTTGGTCAAACATAATTTTTAATGCATGGTTTCAAATGGAATTGTTGCATAAGTGTTACATCCCAAAATACATAAATGTAGTTATGTGGGTGCGTGAATAATTACCATGGAAATTAAGCTATTCCATCAGTAAATACATCGATACTATTTATTTTACATGTAATCATGTTTAAACTACCAACCACCGGTTAGTGATAAGGTGAACCGTCCAGACAATGAGGCTTCTTTGGCTTTTGCTCACATGCTGATAAGGAAGAAACCTTTATTACAAACACTTACAGGCCACTATTCCTAAAAACTTCAAAACACTATGTGCTCTCATTGTCCTTTTGTGTTCCACAGAGGAAAGAAAGTCCATACAGTCCTGGACAGATCTGAGAGCAGTTGACAGAATTTGTATTATTAGGGCATTAAAAGGTACGACTGCCTTGTGCATTTAATTTCACCCTCAAAATATCACAGTATCAGCATGGAAACTGCGAATCAACCCCTATGTGAACTCACATCTTGGCTTATTTACACAAGCGTGACCTGTTGATATCTACTACATCTGAGATGCTGGGAGTGATCTTGGACTGGCATGAGACTCAAAGGTCATGAAAACAAGCAAACCTGTTTCTGATTGAACGTTCTAATGGAAGTGTTCCTCTTTGGAGCTCTAAGAGTGTCCTACTTTTAGTAGGGTTTTAACATAATCCAACAACAAACTGTGTCTGTGCTTCTTGCAGCACACATTTGACTTGTGTAAGTAAGTAATGGCATGTGATGGAGCATTTATGGCTTGGGTCATTCAAATAGCCCCGACATAAAGGGCAGGGTTTTACTTTCCAGTGGTAAGCTGTAACTTTATCTGCATTGGCCGCGGCTCTAGAAGTTCACTCAGGGAACAGAAATGGTCCTTAAAAGGTTCCTCCTGCCTGGTTCTGACCTGTTTGTGAAGGCTCTCCAGTTCCACTTCCAGTGTCTGCAGAAAGCGTTGCCTCTCGGTAAGTTCACTCTGAGCCCCTCTCAGGGCCTCATTACTCTCGCGCACCTGCATCTGCACCGTCTCCAGCTATAAACACACATACAGTGAAGTGGGTTACACATACAAGACCACCATGCAACAGTAGAAAGTAATATCCTGCTAAAGGTTACTGCAGCACCAATTCTTACATGATGATGATATCAGTTATAATGACATGGAACCATGTCAAAGATGACTACCGCATCATTTGTTTTTTTGACACCTTGGTATTACCATGGTTCCATATCCAAAAGTTTTTTTTGAAGTACTTTGTTTGGAGTACTATATAAATATCTTGGTTACATGTACCAAAAATACCATGGTACCATAAAAATATTTTTAAGCTATCCCTTGTGTAAATTTTATGGTTTCAATTACCAACAATACTATGGTATTACCATGGTTATGTGTCCAAAAGTAGCCTAGAAATCTAGACGCACCCTAGCGGCAGCAAATCTGCCGCGAATTTCGTCTAGCAACTCTCAATACAATTCTGAGCTGCAAACTCTGGTCGGGCCAATCACATCGTGTATAGAGCCGGTGGGCGGGGCTTAACATAATGATGGCTGAGTTGCGCTTGTGTGCTACTAGTAAACACAGAAGCTGGCGAACGGCGGCGGTTTTTTGAATCAGCTTTGACCGCGACTCTGGAAGACTTGGAGTTAAGCTTTTCTTTTGAGAAAAAAACAAAGAACGGCACTGAAGTCATTCTTAAAATGGTAAGATGTGTTCGGAGTTTTGCCGACCGGATACGGCGAATGTTTAATCTATCAACAAGCTCTGTTTCATCTTCGTTGCTCTGGTTGGTTGTAGCGCTATCCTATCGCGTGCAGAGGGAGTTTGAAAGACAACCGTTTATCCCACCCCTCGGATTGAGCCCTGTCAATGGTGAGATTCCAGACCAAACATCTTGATGTGGGTCTGGCTTGTCAGGCTAGTCCAAAAGTATTTTTGAGGTACTTTAACCATACCTTGGTTTCATATACAATAAATATCATGGTATTGTTTTCATGTCCAAAAAACATGTTAATACCACAGTATTTTTGAAGTACCCTGAAATAACTTGCAAATACATAGTTCACACGTATTTAAAAACATTATTTTGGTTCCATATAAAAATATATGGTTATAACAGTATGTTTATAAGCACCATATGTGAATATTATGGTCACACATACCAACAATATCTTTGTGTCCAAAAGTATCTTGGAAGTATCTTGAAGTACCCTAAATACCATGTTTTAGCTTCTACAAATACCATTATATTAAAGTGACCATATTTTTACAAAAACATAGTAATACCACAGTATTTTTGAAGAACCTTCAACACTAAGCCGATGTGAATCGAAAATGTTTTGTCTTTGCATTTGGCCTTTAAATAAAGTATTTTTGTGAGAAATCTTCTACTATTATGTGTGCAAAGTACCTTATGTAAACTCCATGGTTTCACTTTCCAAAAATATCATTATTTACCATGGTACTACGTCCAAAGAACATTTGGAGTAAAATGTAAATTTGGAGTAAATGTACCATGCTTTAGTGTGCAAATACCATGCTTTAGTGTGCAAGGTGTTTATGTAAGTGAAATGTCATCTGGGTCTAGGAAACTCTAAATGGCTACCAAGGTACTGGTTATGACCCTGTTCCCCTGGGAGCACCAACCTTTTTACGGTACCAGTTCTCAGCTTCCTCCTTGTTCTTCTGGACAATGCCTTCATACTGAAACCTGAGGTCGGAGAGAACCGTCCCCAGCTCTGGCCCACGGGCCGCATCCACCTCCACACTGACTTCCTCTTGAGCAACCCGGGCCCTCAGGCTGTCCAGTTCCTGCAGAAACAGTGGGAAAACGAATGAGAGAATGATAGAGAGAAGGATGTGGTATCACTAAACAAATTGTGGTAATATTCTGAGGAACTAATAAAAACTGTTAGTCTTTGACTAATGAGACATTTAACAAGTTTGTGTATGTTAAATGTGTGTGTTTTCTGTGTTTGAATATTGGGTTGTGGTTTGTGTGGTGATTTGAGACTGCAGTGTGAATTATGGGAATTTGATACCACGTGGTGGCACACGGTAGGTGGAAGTTACTTCATTATTAAGTTCTTCTCAATAAATATTTAATAGAGTTGATCTCATTTTACTCACCAAGGAAGCATGCAATGTGCCTCTCACGAAAACAGATAAACACTTCAGATATATTTTGAATATTCTACAACCATGACACCACACCCTTCTGTCCAAATATACCCAGAGTGTATGCGTGAGAAAGACTATAGAGGCTTAAAATCAACTTGTTGTATTGCAAATACAACAAACGCATATTATTTCTGAATGCAATTCACAACGACCATTATCACAGTTAGTATATTTTCTTTTCATATTGAGTATTGTCATTTCAGAGCTATAGTTTAAAGAGGAAGAACTTCTTACTCTGCAAGTTAGTTAAACTAGACATGTTTATAGCTAGCTACCTGAAAACCTTAATCTGATTTAATGACGCAGACCTTTAATGGTAACTCTATTGCCCTCTTAAGTACAGGGAATTCAAGCATTTGTATTTGCACTGCTTCTTTGCGCTTGGAATTTGTTGGTCAAGCATTTGCGTCTTTGTGTGCTTGAGTAAAGCAAGTTTCTGGCCTAAAAATGCCAATCAGCATTTGGCTTCAAGTCAGGAGGTTAGCTGCGAGGCACATCTTAGATTTCATTTGACAAAAGAACCGAATGGATTGGGTTACAAGTGATTCCAAGCATGGTCCTTGTCTATCAAATACGATATAGGTCACAACTTGACACTCTTCAGGGGTTTGACAAGCCTGTCCCAATCCATTCCCCCATGAATGTATGCAGAAAAGGGGCATTAACAAAAGTTTGGAAGGAATGAACCAATGAACTTTGGACTGGCTCACATCCTACTCTTAATGGACACTTACATGCTACTTCTAACCAGTTTTTAGACTGAGGGCATGCTGCAATGTGGAGAAACAGCTGCTTCTCTATAAGGTGCAGCATTCGTTTACACTTCCTTACCTCCTCATGATTCTTCTTCAGGAAGTAGAGTTCCTCTTTCAGGCTGTCTAGGTCACCACGGAGTGAGGCGATGATCTGGTCATGGTCTGATTTGGCTTTCTTTAGGGCCACACAGTCCCGCTCCACCGACTGACACATCGCGCTCTCCGTCTCCCATCTGCAAGCACACATCCAGTACATGCCTCTTAAATTCCCTCAACAGATGTTTCAAAGATGTTTTGAGAGGTGCGGGCACTCACTTGATTCTGAAATCATCTGCAGCCAGCTTGGCATTATCGATCTCAAGCATGATCCGAGCGTTCTCCAGGGTTTTCTTCCTTAACTGTAAAGTAGAGGAAGTAAAGATGAATGTCTTCATCTCAAAAACATTGAAACCACAATTCAAATTATTATAGGGAGAGTAATTAATTATTGAAGACATCATTTTGCATGGCACAATTGCAACCAGGGGTATCCAATCCTGCTCCTGGAAGGCCACCTTCATCTAGAGTTTGGGTGCTTCCCAATATTCAAACGGATGCTTCCTGGTACCTCGGTCCAGCCTATGACCTGATCAAAATTAGTCAGCTTGAAGAACATCTCAGTTGTCCAATTGCACCACGAGGAGGTCAGGAACGAGGGGCAAGGAAGCTTCAATGAGGAGCTATGAGCGATGATGTACAGGTGTATCTCATGCAGAAGTCTTTTTTTTTTGTCGAAAAACCTGATTCATGTATGAATTCTCCCCCTCACAATAATTTGAATTTATGTTTAATCATTCATTGCAGTTTAAATAAACCATCTCACATATTTCAACAGGGCATCTTTTTTTAAAAAACTTTTATTTCTTAACCAAACTTTTATGGGTTAGTTCACCCAAAAATGAAATTGATGTCATTAAGATATTTAATATTTAGTCTGTATGCAAGTGTATACACACTATACTGTCCATGTCCAGAAAGGGAACGGTTATGAGTCAGCGTATCGATTCATGATTCGGATCGTGTGTCAAACTACTGAAATCATGTGACATGGGTGATCCGAATCATGAATCGATTCATAACCGTTTGAATCTTTATTTCAGGATTAAAAACAAACAGGAAAGAGAAGACAATGCTGAATAAAGTAATAGTTTTTGAGATTTTTTGGCCAAAATGTATTTTCGATGCTTCAAAAGATTCTAATTAACTAACTGATGTCACATATGGACTAATGTGATGATGTTTTTATTCCCTTTCTGGACATGGACAGTATAGTGTGCACACACTTTCATACTCTCTCGGACTAAATATAAAATATCTTAAACTGTGTTCTGAAGATGAACGGAGGTCTTATGGGTGTGGAACGACATTAGGATGAGTCATTAATGACATCAATTTCATTTTTGGGTGAACTAACCCTTTAACATAAGGGAAGCGCAGCTGATGACGCTTTGAAGGGATGCTTGAGAGCTCAAGAATATTCCAATACAAAAATAAGCTTTCCTTCAGTTAATCTGTCCTCATTTTCTTTCCTTGCACCTCAAGGGGAGTGGAGTTAGGAAGTGAGGAATAATAAATGAGAAGGAACCGTCAACTCCACCCCTAATAAAACACAGCTGAACCAGCTAATCAAGGTCTTTAGGATCACTCGAAACTTTCAGGCATGTGTGTTGGCGCAGGCAGAAACAAAACTCTGGGGGAAGGTGCCCCTCCAGGAGCAGGATTGGACAGTCCTGTCATAGATGGCAACCATGGGAACACAGGATTATGTTGTTTTTCTCAAGGGACACAATGGTGAGGGGAACCTTTTTAAAATTAGAACTGTTGGGTAACCATCTGAAAGTTTCGACCATTTGACCCTTTTACAGAGCTGTTTATCCATATTTAAGTATTACTTTCCTTCTTTGTTAAAAAGTAACTGTTTAGTCTGATGGTAGGTAATCATTAAAGTAGTGTGTCTGTTATGGCTAATGATCAAAAACATTGCTGAGCACACTTTCAGAGCATGTGCATACCTGTACACCATGAGAAATACTAATAAACTTTGTTTTCATGAAGTTCAAAAGGCCTTAAGGGCATTGTCCACATACTTCCTGTTCTAGGGCATGGGCTTGGGCCATCATGGAATCGATATCGTGCCCTTTCGGCACACGGTCCAGCATCAGTTGCTTGATTTTCAGCTCCAGGTCAGCGTTGGACTTCTCCAGAGAGCGGACCTTGTCTAGGTAGTTGGCAAGTCGGCTGTTGAGGCTTTGCATGGCCTCTTTCTCGTTGGTGCTGTTGCCATGAAGGCCGTTGAGGGACAGGTTGTTCATGCCGTTCAAATCTGACATGCTCAATGAGGAAGAGCGAGACAGGGGCTTGGAGGCAGCGAACGAGACGGAGGCTTTGGAACGGGCACGTCCGCTGTCCCTAAGAGACATGCTGGAGAAAGAGGGCTGCCGGCCCAGAGAGAAACTCCGTAATGAGAAACTAGACGCCATGACCTCTGAGGACGGGAATGAAAAGAGAAGTATTTCAGTATGTCACAGCGGTATCCTCAGTCTTTTTTTTATAAATATCTATCACTAAAAGTTGAATAATATCCTTATACTATATCACCATATAAGAAATGGATTGCACAACATTGTTACATTTAAAGATATATTTCCACTATATCCAAATGTACAATAAGGTATACAACAGTAAAGGTATTGTGTGCTTTTAGAATAAAAATAAAAATAAGCTTAAAACCTCCATCATATCCACATTTTGAGAAAACTTTTGCAGAACAATAATACTAGTAACCAAAAAATGCAAAGAAAATCATATTTGGCAGAAGAACATCACACATTGCCACCTAACCTCAAGACTTCCAGCTTAAAATGCTCTTCATACAAATGGACTTTTCAAAAGAAGCTTTTCAAACCAAAAATTTTCCATTGCTCCCCCAATGCTGGATTTTACATCTAGAAGTAAATGTCCAAACTCAGTAAAAAATGACTTCTCAACTCTGGGCTGCTTAACAGGGTTGGTTCACACCTTCCTAATCCATTTATCTCCTGCCATAAAGTGATAACCGTTTGACAGCCTGCTACTGTTAAAGAGCTCTGGGCTGAAGGAGTTCTTTATGCTGATCTGGGAACAGAACCCCAATTCTGACAGTGATGTCAGGGGTTATTCTGACAAAGACATGTCCAGTTATATCCCACCACTATATAAGACCATTTTGCAATGTGACATTATTAGCATGACAATTTAATGCTAATAAATAAACAAAACTAATAAAAAAAAAAAAAACATGGTAACATTTTAGTATCTTCTTCTTTCGGCTGTTCCCTTTAGGGGTCGCCACAGCGAATATTTACTTGTTACTATGACTTTTCCCCTCAATAAACTCCTAATTTACAGCATATTTATTTTTAGTAAGGTAGTTTTTGTAGTCGTTTCGCTTACATTTAAGAATGTAGAATAAGGGCATTAAAATGTGCTTTATAAGTACTGATAAACAGCCAATATCCTAGTAATATGCATGCTAATATTTTGCTTCAAGTTTTCTACTGTTTTCTAGTAAAATATTAAGGGCATCAGGCAATGCACAAAAGTTCACTGAGTGATAAAGATCACATGACATGTAAATGGACACTGTATTGTTGGCTCATCAAACAATGAACCTTCTTCTGATGTGAGGTTTGTTGTCTTGGATACTACGCTTCTTGACTACATTTTGAGTTACTCCAAAAAAGATAATGTGATTATTTTGTGGAGGTGCAACAACTTTAAAATCAGTTGTCAGTCACTACAAAATACCTGATATAAATTAAAAAGGAAAAATGTTCTCAAACCACCCAAGAATCCCTGCAATTTAAGTCTATATAAGTGAATATTAATATTAGTACCAAATATAATATGAATCATAACATATATAATTCCAAAGACATCTGATATTATAAGTTGATTTATATGTAAGACAATAAGTTCCACCAGATTCATACCTGTTGGACGGCTTCTGTGGTGAGGGATGTGTAGAGAGTTAACCTGTGGTCAGTTCTAACGGTGCCTCATATACAGCTCAGGACAGGGCGGGGCTTACAGTACCTGCACACCTGTGGGAGGAGTCTTCACATCGCTGTAACTCAAGACACCAGAGAACATGGCATGAAATATTCAACAGGTTTCTGATGTAACATGAACAAAGAGAAAAACAAAGCCAGCTCTATGTGCCTGCAGAACAAGATCTATGAGCCAGAACAGTGTTTACTACACTATACTATTCTTATTCTCTCTGAACTAGATCTGAAGGATAGCCTATCTTTTCAGTAGTTTAGTTATCAAACTGGGCTCTACTGAACAAAAATGATTGTAGCCTGGCCTAATTTACAGAGGTGTACACACAGAAACAGTAAATGGTTGTCCTGTATGTGTGTGTGTAAAAGCACATAGTTTCCCCCCAAAATTTAAAATTCTGTTTAAAATGTATTCAAACCTATATGGCTTTATACCTTCTGCTGAAAGAGAAGATATTTTAAAGAATGTTGGTAATCAAACTATTTCGGAAAAAGTCAGAATTGTGAGTTGTAAAGTCAGAATTGCGTGATATAAAGTCGCAATTGAAAGTTATAAAGTCAGAATTGGGAGTTGTAAAGTCAGAATTGCATGTAAAGTCTGAATTGTGAGTTGTAAAGATATAAATATAAATGATATAAATGATATATATAATGATATAAAGTCGCAATTGAAAGTTATAAAGTCAGTATTGCGAGCTGTAAAGTCAGAATTGCGAGTTGTAAAGTCAGAATTGTGTGATATAAAGTCGCAATTGAAAGTTATAAAGTCAGAATTGCAAGTTGTAAAGTCAGAATTGCGAGTTGTAAAGAATTGCATGATATAAAGTCGCAATTGAAAGTTATAAAGTCAGAATTGCGAGTTGTAAAGTCAGAATTGCGAGTTGTAAACTCAGAAATGCATGATATAAAGTCGCAATTGAAAGTTATAAAGTCAGTATTGCGAGTTGGAAAGTCAGAATTGCGAGTTGTAAAGTCAGAATTGCAAGTTGTAAAGTCAGAATTGTGTGATATAAAGTCGCAATTGAAAGTTATAAAGTCAGAACTGCAAGTTGTAAAGTCAGAATTGCGAGTTGTAAAGAATTGCGTGATATAAAGTCGCAATTGAAAGTTATAAAGTCAGAATTGCGAGTTGAAAAGTCAGAATTGCGAGTTGTAAAGTCAGAATTGCGAGTTGTAAAGTCAGAATTGCGAGTTATAAAGTCAGAATTGCGAGATATAAAGTCAGAACTGTGAGATATAAAGTCAGAATTGCGAGTTGTAAAGTCAGAATTGCGAGATATAAAGTCAGAATTGCGAGTTGTAAAGTCAGAATTGCGAGATATAAGTCAGAATTGCGAGATATAAAGTCAGAACTGTGAGATATAAAGTCAGAATTGCGAGTTGTAAAGTCAGAATTGCGAGATATAAAGTCAGAATTGCGAGATATAAAGTCAGAATTGCGAGTTGTAAAGTCAGAATTGCGAGATATAAAGTCACAATTGTGAGTTATAAAGTCAGAATTGCATGATATAAAGTCGCAATTGTGAGTTATAAAGTCAGAATTGTGAGTTATTAAGTCAGAATTGCGAGTTATAAAGTCAGAATTGCGAGTTATAAAGTCAGAATTGCGAGTTGTAAAGTCAGAATTGCGAGTTATAAAGTCAGAATTGCGAGTTATAAAGTCAGAATTGCATGATATAAAGTCGCAATTGTGAGTTATAAAGTCAGAATTGTGAGTTATTAAGTCAGAATTGCGAGTTATAAAGTCAGAATTGCGAGTTATAAAGTCAGAATTGCGAGTTGTAAAGTCAGAATTGCATGATATAAAGTCGCAATTGCGAGTTATAAAGTCAGAATTGCGAGTTATAAAGTCAGAATTGCGAGTTATAAAGTCAGAATTGCGAGTTATAAAGTCAGAATTGCGAGTTGTAAAGTCAGAATTGCGAGTTATAAAGTCAGAATTGCGAGAT
The DNA here is from genome assembly GCF_024679245.1 of Pseudorasbora parva. Taxonomy (NCBI): domain Eukaryota; kingdom Metazoa; phylum Chordata; class Actinopteri; order Cypriniformes; family Gobionidae; genus Pseudorasbora; species Pseudorasbora parva. The sequence goes on along the minus strand of NC_090194.1, from coordinate 14,859,417 downwards.
ATAAAGTCAGAATTGCGAGATATAAAGTCAGAATTGCGAGTTATAAAGTCAGAATTGCGAGTTGTAAAGTCAGAATTGCGAGTTATAAAGTCAGAATTGCGAGTTATAAAGTCAGAATTGCGAGTTATAAAGTCAGAATTGCGAGTTGTAAAGTCAGAATTGCGAGATATAAAGTCAGAATTGCGAGATATAAAGTCAGAATTGCGAGTTATAAAGTCAGAATTGCGAGTTGTAAAGTCAGAATTGCGAGATATAAAGTCAGAATTGCGAGATATAAAGTCAGAATTGCGAGTTATAAAGTCAGAATTGCGAGTTGTAAAGTCAGAATTGCGAGTTATAAAGTCAGAATTGCGAGATATAAAGTCAGAATTGCGAGTTGTAAAGTCAAAATTGCGTGATATAAAGTCAGAATTGTGTATCAACGTCAGAATTGCGAGTTGTAAAATTAGAATTGCGTGATATAAAGTCGCAATTGTGACTTTATCATGCAATTCTGACGTTACAATTCGCAATTCTGACTTTATAACTTTCAATTACGACTTTATATCACGCAATTCTGACTTTACAACTCGCACTTCTGACTTTCTGATTTTAACTCGCAATCGCAAGTTATAAAGTCTGAATTGCAACTTGTAAAGTCAGAATTGAGTGATAAAAAGTCGCTATTGCAAGGTGTAAAGTGTGATTTGCAAGATATAAAGTCGCATTTGTGAGTTATAAAGTCAGAATGGCGTGATAAAAACCTGCAATTGTGAGTTATTAAGTATCATACGATGACGTGACCAGCTATCATATTCCAAATGAAACAAGTTTACTGTATTTTCCAGCAGTAAAGTACCACTCACTTTTTCTTGGCAATAAATATTTCGTAAAAAAAAATAAATAAGGCTACTTTATATGATACGCACAATCCGATTAAGTCAAGCTGCTCTGGTTAACACCTTTTAAATGTCCACAACTCCAGTGTAATCCTTCACTCAAACTGTGTCATGGGAACAGAAGTTGAGAAGCAAACAGAGATCTTTTGTGTCAGCTCTTTAAACACAATGAAGTACCCAGATTCACAAGGCTGGACTCTCAGAGCCGATGTCAAACTAGATGGCACCACTGCGATTGATTCGATTCACACATCTATGTGTTTCAGGTTACATGTTGTTGCCATGTCTATTTCCTACGTGCCTGTAAACACACATTCTGACATGGCAGCTCACCGCAGCGACATTCCTAATCCTCTGCTCACTTTTCCTCACACTGAGGTTCAGTGCTTCTCTCTATATAAGGGATAACTCACCCAAAAATTAAAATGTTATGTTTATCTGCTTACACCCAGGGCATCCAAGATGTAGATGTGTTTGTTTCTTTACTAGAACACAAACAAAGATTTTTACCTCTTACCGTTGCTCATATAACGCATGTCAATGGGGTGTAATTCTGAGAGTAAAAAACACATAGATATACGAACCCATATTAAAACCCTGCGGCTCGTGGCGACACATTGATGTCTTAAGACATGAAAAGTTTGGTTTCTGTGAGGAACTGAACAGTACTTATTTTTACTTTTTACCTCATATTAGACAAATCTCATCTAGTATTCCCCAGCACCATTACTTCCACCAAAGAAGGTACTGTACCCAAGTATTTTGACCTTCTCCAGTGCTGGGGAATACTAGATGAGCTTCATCTGATATGGAGTAAGAAATAACATAAATACTGTTAGGTCTATCAATGTGTCACCTCGAGCTGCAGGGTTTAATATAAATTTGTATGTCTATGTTTTTTTTTTACTTTCATAAAATCACACCCCATTGACATGCATTATATGACTGGCACACAGCAACAGTTGGAGGTCATTACATTTGTGTTCTAGTGAAGAAACAAACATCAGATTTTCATTTTTGGGGGAATCCCTTAAAGCATCAACAATGGTAAAAGAGTACATAAAGAAGAGGTTTGGTTCAGTACAGTATATATTTTTACATTGTCATTAGCAGTGTTGTGTTTAATTAATTGCTAATTTAATTACTGTAATTTAATAAGATTTAAAGTAAAAAAGTAAAATAATAATAAAAAGTTTAAAAAAAAGTAAAATAATAATATATATATATATTTTTAAATGTCTCCAATTGAACATTTTCTAAAGTGACTGATCACCATCTAAATTTTTCAGTTGGCCGAATTGAAATTCATTTAATTCACAGAAATTCAATTCGGCCAACTGAAAAATTTAGATGGAATCAGTCACTTTTCAATTGGAGACCTGAATATTTTTTTTTACAGTGTTGAAAAATCAAAGGGAAACCTCTTTTAATTAGCTACTTCTCATGTATTTGCATGAACTACTGTAAAGACTATAGAATAACCTATATAAAACAATACAGGATTTGACATAAGCTTCAATGTTAAAAATGTATGTTTTAATGTAACCTTCTCAATTTACACACTTTAGTCAGTTCAATAATTTATGAAATTTTATATAATTTATTTGAACAAATTAAAAGAGCAGTTGCATTCAACTGGTTGAGGTTGATATGGAATTTAGAAAGTAATCAAATACTTCCTAATACTGGTTTAGAAGAAAATGCTTACAGATGCAAAACCTGGCAATAAAACAAGGTTGAAATTTAATTATAATAATGACAAAATTCAATTTTATATAATTATTAATTCACTTTTTAATAATAATTATTAATAAATATTTAAAGTATTCACTATTTGATCATCTCTCTTACTTTTTTACGGCACTATGGGTGGGCAAACAGATCCGCAACATCAAGATTGCGCAACATCAAGATCAAGGAAAAGAAAAACAAATAGCAGCAATTTATACATTATATGAGCTTTTCTAGGAGCGCTGTTAGATCACAGGTCCTTTCTGTCTGAGTAATTACTCAACATGTTTGGCTCACATTCATCTCAGTGTCTTTGTTCTGCAGCTTGAGTTACTTGTCATATTGAATCCCTTCCTACAACTTCCAAAAGGAACAGTTCACACAAAAATAAAGTTATGTGAAATTTCTGGCCAGTCTTTTCTCTATGATGAAAGGCAATGAGGGCTGTGCTTGTCAAGCCAAACATTCTCACTCCGTCAACAAATGAAGCGTGCCTTCAGTTAACCCAAAGGGTTAAAGTTTAGTACGCCACAAAATTAAAATTGTCTTCTGACCCCAAAAGACTGATATTGACACTTTAAAGCTCCAGAAAGGTAGTAAAAACATTAGACCATGTGACATCAGTGGTTCAGCCTTAATTTTATGAAGCGTCAAGAATGCATTTCTGTCAGGACCACTATCGTCAAAGATGATTGATTGACTATTATACAGTTTGGAGTGGCAGTATGGTTCTGTTCTGGGCAAGAACTCCCGGCGCATCCATGCAGCTTAGCATGAATAAGAGCAGGGCGAGCAGCAATAACCTAGGGTAAACAGAACAGAACCAACATAATGTATTGCATTAATGTCGATATTAAATGTAGCCTACAAAATAATTCAGGAATTTAGTCTGATTTAAGGGAGGAGCTGGGGATGGAGGCGGGTAAATGAGCTCTGGAGAACCTGATAGCTCTGATAGGCATTGTATTCATATAGGTAGACGTGATCAGCTGACAGTAAGCTTATGTGTTGACCTGATTTTTTTAATTATTGGTCTACGATGTTCACGTTAGCACCACGATTCTTGCGTGTGATGCTGATGGAGGAGCTGGTCAGGTGGCCAAATACTGAGCCAGCGTTCTGACGTTGAACCCGGAAGCGCGGTACTGTGTTTATTTCACAAATTTCTGAAAACACTGTTTTCGTGTAATGAATAACCAAAATTCATAAGGAGTGTTACATTTTAGGTTATGTTTACACAACATCGTTTTCAATTGAAAACAGAAAACGTTTTATGCTATAGATGCGTATAGTTTTCCATTACAAAGTGACACTACTGGAGAATACTACAGCATTTTTAATCTTTCAATGATCCTTGTGAACCGGATCGTTTTAACGTGTTGTCTGTAGAAAGGAAAAACGTTTCTGTTTTTAGTAGCTACATCGTTGCCGTGTAAACGAAGCTATACCCTCAATTTTCAATTCATTAAGGAATAAAATCTTTTTCAATTAATCAAAACTGGTCTAAATAATTTGTTCTTGAATTGAATTGATCAAGTTCTCAAGTTCAACTCATGACTCCGAACATACACAAGTCCTATGAACTAATTTCTGGGTATGTTTATAGTGATTTTCTGTCTTTCTGAAGCTTAAAAGCTCCATTCTCTTTCATTATATGGAAAAGAATACCAAAGAATTTCTTTTGAAATGTACCTTTTGTGTTCCACGGATGAAAAAAAAAGAAGACGTTTGGAACGACACAAGCATGAGTAAATAACTACAGAGTTGTCATTTTTGGATGAGCTAATCCTTTAACACATAATTCACTCACGGTATCTCAACAAGAGATGGGACACGGCTTATGATGACAGGTTAAAGACAAACATGTGAGAGACAAGATAATGCAAACTCAATAAAGTAGGCCTAGCTACCATAAAGAGTCGATACAGGAGACAGCCTGAACACACACGCGCAAACAAAACCGCTCTGTATGTCTGCACTTCTTTTTAGGCATGTCTCTGTTATATTTGCCTCACATTTTGGGCACACATTTCACATTTCTCTGAAAAAGGACATGTATTATCCTGATTTATTGCTGGCTCAGTGTTGAGTTATGAACTGTCTGTCCACACCTCACATTTACATGTTTATCAGAGAAGTATACGTAAGAAAAAACGCAAATTATGTGGTTGGGTTGAGGAGTGGTGAACTGTTGAAGCAAACGCTTTATGTTTTTAGTCTCAGCTGAAGGCAAACAGGGTGAGATTATAATAGAGGGGGTGTACAGACAGTCGACGGGTGTGGAAGTCGCCGTTAATAGAATGGATGCGATGGGGCAAAGATCGCCTTGCTTTGCTAATGTCTATCCAGTGTTAAATATCTAGCAAGAAGTCATACTAGCCTACACTAATCCCTTTGCATGTTCTAGTCTCTTTGCATATTTACTCATAGAATAGAATAGAATAGAATAGAATAGAATAGAATAGAATAGAATAGAATAGAATAGAATAGAATAGAATGTGTACATAAGTAAATTGAACTGGGAAGAGATGCTCAGGACAACATCGCCATCTTGTGGATGAAAGAAATAGTGCATTTCTATCAAGCGACATGGTGACTGGGTGACCAAGGCTCATTGATGCACGTGGGGAGCAAAGGCAGGCCCATGTGGTCTGATCAAACAGCTATTGTAGCTCGAATTGCTTTAGAAATTAAAGCTGGTTTTGAGAGAAATGTGTCAGAATACACAGTTCATTGTAGTTTGTTGGGTTTGGGGCTCCATTGCCACATATCAGTCAGGGTGTCCATGCTGACCCCTGTCCAGCATCAAACGCTCCAACAGTGGGCACTTGAGCATCAGAACTGGACCACGGAGCAATGCCATGTACGTCGCTTACCCGGGGAACACATGGCACCAGGATGCACTATGGGAAAGAGGGAAGCCGGCAGAGTGTGATGCTTTGAGTATAATGTTCTGCTGGAAAACCTTGGGTTCTGCCATCCATGTGGATGTTACTTTGACGCATACCACCTGCCTAAACATTGTTGCAGACCATGGACACACTTTCATGGAAAAAGTATTCCATGGTGGCTGTGTCCTTTTTCAGCACGATAATAATAATGTGCCCTGCCACAAAGCAAAAATGGTGCAGGAGTTTGAGATGTTGACTTGCCTCCAAATTACCCAGATCTCAATCCAATCAAGCATCTGTGGGATGTGCTGAACCAATAAATCCAATCATTGGAGGCCCCACCTCACAATTTACAGAACTTAAAGGATCTGCTGCTAACATCTTAATATCAAATACCACAGCACACCTTCAGAGGTTTAATGGAGTCCATTCCTTGATGGGCCAGGGCTGTTTTGGCAGCAAAAGGGGTACAAACACAATATTAGGAAAGGATAAATAGGATTAGGACCTGATTGGTGTATATGCAATAATCTAATTTGGTGGGCTCGTTCTGGGAAGTTTAAATATTATTTCATCCGTTTCGTTTCAGATCAATTTTTTTGTAAAAGTACAACTGTTTGATACTGGTTTGTCATATTTTGAGTAAAAAAACTCTACTCAAAGGGATTTATCAGTTTGAAGCAATCTGAAGTGATGATTGGTTATGGCTCAAGCCCAAATTTGCATAATAAGAGCAAGACTTAAACTTTTTAAACATTCTTCAAAGCATGTACAGTTTAACTGTAGGGATTTATTCATCAGTTTAAATAGTTTTTTTCTTTTTCTTTTGAGCTATTAAAAAAAAAGATTATTGTCAGTTAATAATGATTAAATACTTTTGGATTTGTAAGAGGCTTTCCGTTTGAGACAATTGATTTCTGGTTTTCTGGACTTTGAGTTTAGGTTTAAGGAAATTAATTGGTTGGAATTAATTTAAATTGTGATGTTGTTTTAAAAATCCACTTCTTGACCAGCAGGCTATATCAGACTCGTTGGTGCTAAAAGAGTAGTGTTTTATCCCCCCAAAAAATAAATAAGCAGAGCCAGCAGGGGTCACTGACGAGCTTCAGTTCGAAGCTAAAGACACTTCGTGTTCATGTATCTGTCCTTTTTGCTGATCCAGCATCACTTTTAATTCTCTATCCTCAACTGTTCAACATTCATAGGCCTATAGTTCATATATTTGCCAGATCAAAATCTCTATTCTCTTCTGAAAAAATAGGCTAATGACGTCTGCCTTGGATGACAAAATATCAAAACATTTGCTTTTATTTTAAGATAAAACAGCACAAACACCTTGGTTAGCTTGGTTTCCAATGCTAAAAAATAAATAAATAGAAAAACGGTTTAAAAAAATCAGGTTGTTGGATCATGTTTATAGTTATTGTGGATAATTGACTTCATGCATCCAGTAAAAATCCCAAACGACTCAGAAAAGATAGTTTTAGGAAAAATGTGTAGCATTTGTTTGCAGTTAATACTTTCTATATTTATATTGTAATGACATTTAGATATGCTGAGTGTGACTTGAAGGGACAGTTCACCCAAAAATGACAATTCTTTCATCATTTATGAATGATCCTGTATGAATCTGTATAAAACACAAAAGAAGATACTTTGAAGAATGTCGGTATCAAACAGCTGATGGACCCCAATGACTTCCACAGTATTTTTTTCTCCATACTATGGATATCCATTGGGTCCATCAACTCAGAAAAATGTTTTATTTCGTATAAATACGACGTGAATCGTACTAAACAAACAATTTTTAGAAAATAATTATCATAAAGGACCACCCCTCACCCTACCTCGAAAAATACCCATCTTTGGTATGTGGTACGAAAACTTACGAATGAGAATTCACCAAAACGTAAAATAGTTACAAAATGCCAATAGATCATGATATAAGAACGCTAAAAACCCAAGTAATGGCACCTAATAAAAGTGGAAACATTAAATATATAAAAGCGCGTCAGTGTAAGGTCAGTGAAATCAGCTAAATCAATATTAGACTGATCAGTGAGTGCAAAGTCAGGATGCAGCCTTTGACCCCACTTGACCTCTGCTGACCTCTGCTGACCTCTGTCACACTTGATTAGCCTGGACAGACCCCTGTAGCCTCCCTCTCACTTTCCAACACCATGCCACCCCCTCTGACCAATAACAGTGGTGTGTTTACTTCAAATCAAGAGACTGGCCATGAATAGTGATGAAATCTGAATTATTCACATTCACATGATTCACAGGACTAAAATGCCCTTGGACATTCAGTCTGAGGCCGCATTGAAAATCTGGGATTTTCTTTTTCATTTAAAGATAAAAGTTTTATGAAGTTATGATGCAACAAGAATATAAAATGTTTATGATTTGTGTTACTCCCTTAAAAAGTAACTTATTGTGTTACCTAGTTACTTTTTATGAAAAGTATTGTGTTGTGTTACTTTTGCGTTGCTTTTTCTCACCTGGGCTGGGTGTGCTTGTTTTTTTTTTACAACAAAAAATTTGATGGAAATGCAAAATCATGCCGGTACAGTAGAGGGCACAACGCAAACAGCCCTTTCAGCTGTGCATTCTGGATTGTTCAACACACATACGGCTAGCCTGGATGCCAGCCAAACTTAGTCCCGCCCACAAATTTTTTAGGTCGGGCGGTTTGGTCTGGCCTCGATCCATAGAGGAGTAATTATCCCCGAACAGAAATTGTTCAGACGAATGAAATCATCAGGGCGGGCTTTAGACGATGACGAACAGTAACGTAATCATGCACATCATCAAAGGGGCTTGGATTATATTTGTTCGAATCCTAAACGGAGAGCTTGTTTGTAACTGCATTCACCTTCACAATTTCTCTCAAAAATTATGATCATGTTGGGTAAGTACTCTGTGTATCATTAAATTCTTTTATTTTTTTACAACACCGGCAAAGATCGTTTATTCCAGCGCGCGTGCAGACAGGGTTGCCAAGTTTTTACAACAAAATCCGCCAACTACTAGCCCAACACAATAGCTTCTCGGGGGGTTCTCAGGTAAAAAATGGTGTTTGGGGGGTAAAATATGTGTTATTTTGGCAAGGTTGCTTGCTAAAATTCACACTCATGGGTCTATATATCACATAATAGTCGCTTCAACCCGCGGATATAGAAAACAATCCGCGGAAAAAAACACGGACTTGGCAACACAATGCAGTTGAGCTCTGTTGACATTTGACAATGTCGCTTCGCTGCTCTGATTGTTTGTAGGTCTGTCCAATTGAGGTCTTTCCTGGTTCGGTTGAAACATGCCCCATAATCACAGCCCAATGGAGCAATTTCAGACTCATATTCTTACTAGAATTGAGTATGACCACGTCAGGCTAACATTAGGCCCCTACAAGTGAAATCGGAAAAAAAAAATGCTGTGACGTCATTTCGAATAAAATCAGACCAAAACGAACTTTGTTTGGAGTTCGTTTTGAGAGTTTGAAACAGCTTGCTAAAGCAAGCTTTCCAGAAAAGTAAGCTGGTAAACACCTTTGTATCATTGGTCCATGCTGATTATGTAATAGGTGGGTGTGCGTGGAGGCTCCGCCTTCATTCACATGAAAAACATCCCGTCATGGTCTGCCATCCACGGGTGAAAACATGAACACACTAGAGAGCTGCTTTATAGTAGAAACTGAAATTGTACTTCTGATTAAACAAGATGCTGGCACTGCTTTCATGTTTAATATGGTAAATGTGCTTAATTTTAAGCAAACTATTGTATAAAGTGCTATATTAATAAACGGGATGTGACTTTAGGAGCCAGATCTTATGAAAATATAAATAGTATGTAATGTATGTATACGCCAAAATGAGTTTTTGAGTGCATATGGTACGCGGTTTTTCGTGTGCGTATGATACGCACTTTATGGCATATTATACGTACGAACCCCCCACCCCACCACCCTAATCCAACCCAAGAGCGTGTCATATGCACGCCATAAAGTGCGCATCATTTGCACGCCAAAACTCATTTTGCCGTTTCCATTCCACGAGATTTCACACTCGTACTATTGACGCATTACCATGAGATCGTGTTGGACTTTAGAGTGCCGAATTGCAGAGCTTGTGCAAAAATATCCTCGTTGATCAGATTTTTTCTTATGCTTTTTCATTTTTTTTCTTTTTTTAATGTAATTTTTTATTTTGTTGTTGAGGGAAAAGCATATAAAACATAATAACATATTCATCTAAATGCCGCTCTCTGTGTGGCCGTTGTCAGATGTTTGCTAACAGTATATTGCTTCTTTTGTAAATGAAGAACGAAAAATAACTTTGCTGTGAGTATTTTCATAGCCTTTAAACAGTTTCTACACCAGACGCGACATGACATGACAAATAATTGTAATCAGTGATGCTGTCTACACTGGATACGTCGTGATCCGATTTGCGAAAGTAACAGATATTTTGTTGTAAATTTAATTGTAACGCATTACTTTACTAGTTACTTGACAAAAGTAATCTGATTACATAACTCACATTATGCATTACTTAATGCATTACCCCCAACTCTGGTTACAAATTGACTTAAGACTGTTGGCATGTGCCCTTTACAAGGAAAGCATTATCAGCCTCTCTTCCACTCTCAATTTCGTGGCCAAACTGTTGTAGTTAGTGTGTTTTTTCTTATCTTTCCCCTCATTTTATCTTAAGTCATTCTTTCCTGTTTGACCGGCTGCAGCGTCCCCGTGTTTACGCGCACAGATGCTGCCAGGGTGTTTACTGTTTGTCTTCCAAACTGCACACAGTGACCGCTTAGCAGAATTAGTCTGCTGATATCCAGAGCCCATCTAGAGGGAAGTGGAAACGTTCAGAACACAGTTCAGCTCCTTTGAATGGCTGCCAGTGCATTCGGCCAGGAAGGCCCGAGCCAGAGACTGCAGTACATAGCTCAATTGAATCAATGATAAAGATCACTAGTGGTGAAATTGCAAACAGATATGAACAGATGTGTATTACACTGGGGGTCAGCACCTGCATCTGCCTTTCGCTCATTACTTTTTTTTTCTTCTTTTCATGCAGTTTGTGTTTCCTCTCCCAAAGCACAGGTTGCTTTTGTGCTTCAAACGGCCCAACAGAGGCAGTCAAAATGTGAATGAACATGTCTGAGGGAGAGATCCCTATCTAGAGAGGGCCCGTGTGTGAACACTTTAACCGCTGGCCAGCTTACAGCGGCTTTTAAAACCACTGCTTTTAATATAATTTTCCATTCTTTCAGCGATGAGAACCCTGGGTAAAAAAAAAAAACACAGGCGATGGTGAAAAGCTTACAGGGAAATTGTTAAATGACTAAGAGAGTTAATCAAGGAGAAGTATGCCTTCAAAAATTGGCCTAAAGTCAAAAAGAGAGAAATTGAGTTGCATCAAATAAGAGGCTTTGGTTAATTGTAGGATTTTTAGTGTGATACGGTGTGGCCAAGATATTCTTAGGCTTTAAAAGGTTCATATGCTAAGTTTTGCAGATCTTTGTTGTTTCAGATAAGAATTTAAGCAAATGACCATAGCATTATCTTTAGAGCTGGTCATTTCTAAACTAATATTTGAAAAATGACATCAATTGATGCAGCCTTTAAAAAGCTAATTGGCGACATTAAATGACACAGTGAGTGAACAATGTTTTCTTTTATACTATTCTTTTAAATACATATTTTTAAATGCTAATAGATCACTGTGGAAATATAGAATAACCACTTTCATTTTCCTCAATGATACAGCCTATGTGATATCAATACAAACCCAACAAACACAGTCTGTCAATGTGACGTCAGGAAGACATTGGACTAATCCAATATCGGTCAGACATCATATTTTAGTTGAAAATGAAAGTCGGGTTGATGTCTAAACTCAACGTTTGTTTGATTTCAAGCTCCAACATTAGACAGACATTGAAATTTGGTTGGACCGTACTTCAAAAAAAAAAAAAAAAGATTATGAAATGCATGGCAGCACATTAAAGGGTTACTTCAGCGATTAGCATATGGCTTTCTATCAGTAGAAACCCTGGAGTATATTCAAATTAGAGAACAAATTTGAAGCTGAAGCAGGAACGTAACGGCTGAGCAGAGTAACGGCTGAGCTCAGTGTTTTGACTGATTATTTCTCAGTAGTTTATTTCTCGCAAAAACGTATAGTATGCTTTCCATATATGGCATGCGTCTCACTGTATCATTGCGTCATAATTTTGTAATACTGTATAATTTTTGTAATGTGTTAACCTGGTCGCTATCCACTGCCATAGGAAGGAGCGCATGCAGGACTATTTTTATCATTTCTGCTTTTGAGAACCAAAAGTGATAGAAGAACATAGGGCATTGAATCTACAGCAGGGTGAGTAAACGATGGCTTTAATTTCATTTCAGGGTGAACTATCCCTTTAAATAGTGAATTCCCCTGAAGTGGGACACTGTCTAATGTGGGACACCTCGAGGCCGGCGACAAAAAGAAGCCCTGCAGATATTTTTTGCTGGGTCAGTTCTACGCCAGTGCCAGTGAAACTATGGGTTAGCCATAACTTTGGTGTCATGTAAATCACATGACTTCTCAAATGTCCAGTCATATATAAGGGTGTAGCAATCATCAACCAAGATGCACCTCATGTGAAGACCACCCAAAGTTCAGTGAAACAGTGTTTTGACAAACTTGATATTAATTAATTTTAAACAAAACAATCATGCTACTTTTGGGCATAATGTGCTTATTAAATGTTTGTTCGTCAAAAATAATTATAGCTTTGTATTTATAAAATCTTTTTATAAAATTTCCTCGCGTCCCACTTTAGAAAATTTGGTTGCGAAAAGTGGGACAGTATGAGTAGCCTTTTATGGGACAGTACTTCAGTCAGTCAAAACGTGTGGTGGGGCATGGTTTGTGGGACAAAATGATAATTTAGACATTTTAGTGTTTATTTCCAATATTAGAATTGCATATATGCATCCCTAACCAAAGAAATTAATAAGTGTGTTTTATTTCTGATGACGCAGGGAAACATGCCAAATAGTGCTATTTTCATGATTTATCCATTTTTTTTAATGTGGTTCAGATACAATGATATTTTGAGTTTCTATTTATTAAACAAGTGTCCTTCATTGTATCAACTCAAATTTTTAATTTCAATAAACTCAAAGTTTTAAGGCAACCAGGTTACTTCCTTTTTTAAGTTAAACCAACACATTTTTTTATTTTTTTACAGTGTATGTACAACCACTCAACCAGTCAACAATTACATTAATTTAGGTTTCATAAACACAATATGGCACTTAGGCAGAAATGATAAGCCTACCTTGCACAGTTTGTAGATGTCGATTCAGGAACCGCTCAAATTGATTCACTGATTTCATTCAGCGAAGGATTCAACCTGACAGGAAACTCGAGTATGCAATTATTTTGTACGATTCAATATTCGTGAAACAGAATGTATTTTTTATTTATTTTTGTGTGGTGCACAGACTTTTTCTATCACGTTCAATGCTGATACAAGCTCACAACTCTGGTAAAATAGGATTTATTTTGCTATGTGCCCAGGAGATTCATCGAATTGTGTGATGATGGATGTATGAAAGCAGAAACTATATAAAAAATCTCATTATGATATAACTGTAATTATAACCAACCACATTGTTTTAAATCCTGTTCCCAAACTACAGAAGGCCACTTATTCTGACTTGTCTTGATTGCACAATGCGGCTCTTGGCAGTATTCATACTTTCCCACTGTTACTAAATGTTTCCTTGATCTATTCCTTCACATTTTCATATTGAATGTAAGCTGTAAATCAGATTCACAGAAAGCGACTTTGTGGTGTGGGAGAACACATTCAGTGTATGAAGAGTCAAAAAAAAAAAATTGGTTTATTTAATTTTAATTACTGCAGAAGAAATTCATATAGGCTATATTTATGCATTTCTTATGCATTTCAGATAAAGCCAACCCGTCTCCGGCGTGGTGACTCCGGCCCTTCGATCATTCCTATTTAATAATTGTTTAATCGACATGTCATCCTCAATAAACCTGTCCTAGGAGTGATGCCTCCAATCTTTCGAATATTCAGTTCTATATAACTTCTGACCTGTAAGGTTGCCAGAATAATAATCATGCTCTGTTTGTTATTGGCCAGAGGAGCTGGCAACCCAACTGAGTCTGGTTTCTCCCAAGGTTTATTTTTCTCCATTATGCACCTCATGGAGTTTTGGTTCCTTGCCACTGTCACTTTTGGCTTGGCTTGCTCAGTTGGGGACACTACAATTTCAATTATTCAAATAAACTGAATTACTAAACTAAATCAACTAAATTCCTGATCTGCCCACATTGTCGCTATATGACAACTGAAATGAGCTAGATGACATCACCAATGTCAGATGACATCACTGTTCTCTCCAGAGTGGCTGTACAGCCAAATCAAATTCTGTTGCATTATTTTCCTGTAACACTGTGAAGCTGCTTTGAAACAATCGACATTGTAAAAATCACTATATAAATAAAGTTGACTTGACTATATTTAGTTTAAATGAGAAATATTTTAAGTAACATTTCTACTTATTAATAATGCAATATGCCAGAGTAAGTAAAAAATTGCATTCCATTTTTATTATTAACGCTAATGTAAAATATAAATGTAATAAATAAATAAATGTAAATTCGAATTTGTGACAAAGAATGTTTGAACTCAAATGACTGTTACTTACAGTTCTGAAGATAATAGTTGTTGTTTTTTACTTCACTATGCCTCAGCTACAAGTTTGCTGTAATTACCGTAACTTATTTAGTAAATAAAATTATTAACTGCTGCCAAATTTATGTAGGAATTCAATGCAGGCTAATTGTGATACTGGTCATAAATGTTTTATATTTAAACTCCTAATACAAATGCCAGGCGGATAACTGTTATTTTGTCGTGCAGATTTGGACTGAAATATTTCTGCTGCGCTTCCGAAATAGGTTCACGTTGACCTGCAATGTGCTCATTAGAAGCCTATGGAAAGAGCTGGAACTTAAATGTCGCATGAAACAGGCTTTGTGGAATGCAAAAGTCTTGTTGCCGCCAATTATGAACCCCAGGAGAAATACCTTCGACTTCCGACCAAAGAATTTTTCAAGTCCTTTCTAGCTGTTGGTGGGAGAGCTGAAGTTGTTGATCAATATGCAAAACAGGGTGATGAATATGCATGAAGGGGGGCCGGTAATTGCACGTCAGCGTGGCGGCACTGCTAATTTACGGCTCGGGATCCTGCAATCAGCGCGCTATTCATTAACACTGCAGCCGTTTCATCCGCGCGCACTCGAGTCTGCCAATCACCGCCGCAGACACAAAAGCCGAATAAAAAAAGTTTCAATTACCAGCCAACAACACTAAACACTATATTTACGCCGCTTTATGCTCTGAATGGCTGTTAACGCATTGTGAAAGAGAAGGGAGACGAACTTAATGAAACAACATAATCTTATGCATTTATATCACCTTTTTCTCTCGGCGGGCGCGTGCTCGTTAGAAGCCGCTTGTCTCGCGTGGAGAACAACAATTACCTTTCCGTCATAATGGGAATATGAAAAATGTCAGATGGAAAGATATAGCAGGCTACAGAATGTATTTGTCTATGGTAATTCCTGCAGCTTGTTTGAAGGGTGGACTTGAGTGTTTATCACTTGCTTCTTGCTCTTGGGGACCCCCTCACCTCACCCCCCCAAAAATTCTGTCATATGCTTAATGTCTAAAATTCTATAGAAATAGGCTACAGTTAGGAATAACTATATTAAACTTATAGACATAAATTTAGCACTGAAAGAAATTTTCTGAATTAAATGCAAGTTATCATAAATCTACTGTGTGTGGGAGGTTGCTAGAGTGTTGCTAAGCGTTTTAGCCAATTGCTATGTGGTTACTATGGTGTTCTGGGGGGTTTCTGCATGCAGGTGCAGGAGAAGTTACATGCTTAAAAAAAGTAAGCAATATTAATATTGCTGCGCATATTTATACATAAATGGTATAAGGGTAACACTTTACAATATGACCTCATTGGTTAAAAATAGTACTATAAAATTAACTTACAATGAGCAATATATTTGCTACAGTAGCTTATTTATTTATCTTTATTAGCATTATTAAAAATACAGCTGTTTATTGTTAGTCCGTTTTAGCTCAGGTCAATTATATGATGCTAACAACTTTTGTTTTTATGTTGAAATTAACAATAACTAGATTAATAAATGTTGCATAATTATTTTTAATTGATAGTTAAGAGTAACCACTCTGAGCTAATAACATGTTCCACCAACTTTTGACAACTAGATACGGCGCACACACATTTTGTCTCTGTTTTTGAGTGTTGTTGTATCTTTTTAATCTTTTTGTGAAATGTTTCACTTTAAAAGTGTACTTAGACTATCCAAAAAAGAAAACCTATCTGGTTTGATAATTTATTATCTAATGCAGTGACAAGTACATTTTTGAGAATTGCTTACTTTTTGGGGACCTGTAGACTGTGCCAGTCAGTTCTGACATGTGACAGCAGGGGAGCTCTTGAGTGAAATCAAGTTAAAAAGAAGGGTGGTGCATCTCAATATCAAGAAATGGGCAACAGGCCAGTATAGACAGGAACTCCAGTGTCTCCACGTGGGGGCTAGTGAACCCATATATCAGCATGTGATGACCTACAGGCGTGTGCTGTCAGGTCTGCGGCAGACCCCCTGTCAGATGTTGATCTCTCTTTTCTCTTGCTCTCTCTGGCTTTTCTAGCGACTCTGTAGGAAGGGAGTTCCTGGCTACAAGGAAAGAGTCCTGGTTAAAAGTAAGTGTCTGTCCTAAGGACATCACTGCTGTGTGAATCCCCTATTGTTCTCTCTGACACCCGTTTCTGTTTCCTCTGCAATAAATCTGCCCCTTCAGCCCTGGAACGTCCCTGCGCTGCCCCCCTATTGTCTCTCAAAGGAAACCTGCGCACGAGTGAGGCCTGGCTACGTCTTCACTACATCCAGGGGCCACAGGGGCAGCAGAAGAAAGCGACAGGAGGGAAGATCTGCAGATGTTCGCAAGAGCAACGGCAACTATGATAACAAAGAGAGTAGAATTTACTCAACCTTATGGCATTACAAATCTGTTTGACTTTCTTAATTTGGTGTAAAACTAAGGGGGGATATTCATGCTTCTCTTTCCATACAATGAAAGATCATAATGACCAAATGTCAAACTCCATAAATTGTTGCTCCAAGTCATATAAACTACTCAATGATCATTTAAAAGACTGATCAACACATGCATACACAGGCTACATAAAATATTGCAAAGCAAACCTCAAATGTCTCAATGTGTGAGAACCCAAATGGTTTAACGATGGTTTGAACGTCTTTGTGTACATTGTTGCATGTTTTGATTTGACTTGAGAGTGAATAGAGACTTAAATTTTGGGCTGTTTTTTTTTACACAAAATTAGTATATGCTTCAGACGATTGACTATACAGTTGAGTAAATACACATACCTGGGCAAATCCATTCATGAAATTTCCTCACTACTAAATATTCCACGGTCAGCTGTTAGTGGTATTATAACAAAGTGGAAGCAATTTGGAACAACAGGAAATCAGCCACAACGTGTTAGGCCACATAAAATCACAGAGCGGGGTCAGTGCATACTGAGGTGCACAGTGTATAGTCAATAGCTACAGACCTCCAAACTTGGTGTGGCCTTCAGATTAGCTCAAGAACAGTGCGTAAAGAGCTTCATGGAAGTTTGGTGGAGGGGGGATTATGGTGTGAAGTTGTAGGTTGGGCTTGGCCCTTTAGATCCAGTGAAAGGAACACTTAATGCTTCAGAATACCAAGACATTTTGGACAATTTCATGCTCCCAACATTGTGGGAACAGCCCCTTCCTGTTCCAACATGACTGCGGACCAGTGCACAAAGCAAGGTCATAAAGACATGGATGAGGGAGTTTGATGTGGAGGAACTTGACTG
Source organism: Pseudorasbora parva (assembly GCF_024679245.1). NCBI lineage: Eukaryota > Metazoa > Chordata > Actinopteri > Cypriniformes > Gobionidae > Pseudorasbora > Pseudorasbora parva. The sequence continues at coordinate 14,841,913 of NC_090194.1, read as the reverse complement.
TCCTGCACAGAGTCCTGCCTGACTTTCACCTAATAGACCACCTTTGGCATGAATTAGAGCGGAGACTGCGATCTCGCCAGTCCTTCTCATCCAACATCAGTGCCTGACCTCACAAATGCCCTTCTAGAAGAATGGTTAAAAATTTGCATAAACACACTCCTAAACCTTGTGGAAAGCCTTCCCAGAAGAGTTGAAGCTGTTATAGCTGCAAAGGGTGGACCAACTCCATATTAACCCCAACAGATTAAAAATGGGATGTCATTAAAGTTCATGTGCATGTAAAGGCAGGTGTCCCAAAACTTTTGGCAATATTGTGTACATGGATTTTCTCCATATTATCTTAATGTCCTTAAGTTTAGTGTCCCATTGACTTTCATAATATGAACAAAACAGCTGAAACATTGATAAAATATATTCTTCAGCGTTTGGAACAACATGACGATGAGTACGTGATGACAGAGTTTTAAATTTTAGGCAAAGAATCCCTTTAACACCTGACAAAACTCTTGGGCCAATCACAGCTCTACTCTGGAAGCCATCAGCAGGGGCCATTCATCATGCTTTGCTCAATGTCACTCTGTTGTATTGGGGTCACCATGAAGAATAAGCAAACATACTGGATATCAAACATCAACCAGTAATGTCTGCAGTAGCTATGCTGAAAATAATTAGCTCCAATCTCCACTCATCTGTGACGTCTTCAAACTGTACATTAATCTGCAACAGATAAAAAAAAAAAGAGAAGTTGGTCAACAGAAACATCATTAAACTCACTATTTCATTGATTAAAGCTCCAATATTTGTCCACGTGTTTATTTTAGTTTGAAAATGTGGTAAATGTGCATACTGTTTGTAGTTTTGCACATGTGAAACAGACTTCATGTTTGATGATAACTATTACTTTGCCATCAAGCTGCTGGTTGTAATGTAATGATCTCACTTTGGTAATAGCGAAAAACAAATGATGTTTAAAGTTGTTTAATTACATCATTAAACATAGTTTAATTTTTTATTTATTTTAAAATACCTTTTTTTCTATCCCAAAGACAACTGTAAGTGAGCCATTTTGCCCGAAAGTGTAAACACTGTAGATGTGTCCCAATGCAGAGGCTGCATCCTTCGAAGTCTGCAAAGGTCGGACCGAGCGTTAAGCAGTTAGTTCACCCAAAAATTAACATTCTGTCGTTAATTAATCACACTTTCTTTCAACATCTGTAAGACCTTCGGTCATCTTCAGAAAACAGATTAAGATATTTTTTATGAAATCCGGGAGCTTTCTGTCTCCATAGAGAGCCAGTATAAACTATCTTTAAAATCACATCTTAGTTAGATATGTAAACATTTGAACAGCTTTCAAGTTTTTTTGTTAGATATTTGAGTGAGCTGAAACCTAATACTTTCATTTAAAAGTGTAATCCAGCATTTTCTCGCAAAAAAATCCAACATTATCTCACAGCAGTTCGTACATATTTTACAAGGTGGCTAATTTGTGCGAATTTGTACGACCTCATGGAGTTGGAAAAATGTAATTTACAAATGGCTCAACGAAGTAGTATTTATAAGTAGGAAACTTGAAATTCTTGATGATACATGATATGCAGAGTGATGTTAAAAGGGGGGTGTCGATTTGAAACATGGTGGAAAGACTGTATAGACACTATAATATCTATAATTTATATAAATCAGTGAGCAAAAAGCAAGTCAGTAGTGAATGGTCATACATAAGTTAATCATACAACTTTCATGTTGTACATTATTTTTTTAACAATACTATTTAGTTGTGATGTATTAATTTTTCATTGTTTTAAAGGGATGGTAAAACAAGATTTCACTTTTCTATCTTCAGCTAGTGTGTAATGGTGCTGTTTGAGCAATCAACAACATCTGCAAAGTTTCAACGCTCAAAGTTTAAAGCAAAGGGAGATATTTGTTTTTTAAAGAAATCACTTTCTAAGGACTACAGCAAACGGCCGGTTGGGAACTACAGCCTTTTCCTCCAGACTAGCTGACATCAGCAGCTCCAATATTTAAATAAACTCCTCCTTTGAGAATATTAAATAAGTGGGGCGGCCATTTTTTATTGCTGTGGAGAAGAGTAGGCTGGAGTGCACTAGGCCGTTAGCCAATCACAACACAGCTGGGCCAGCGAACCAATCAGAGCCCATTACATATTTTTGAGGGACTGGCTTCATAAATCCAGGAAACTATCAGACTGTTTTTACAAGGAGAGACAGAGCAGTGTACAATAAAGGTAAAATGTATGAAAAATAATGCAATTTTTTAAAAACGAAGCATAAACACGCGTTACAGTGCACCCCACAAACACAATCAAGCCTTCGAAACAATGTGTTTTACCACCCCTTTAAATACAGATTTGATCATTTGGATTTACTGTTCACAAGTTTTTGTGTTATGTTTCTGATCTGAATGTGTGACATGTAATAATGAAGCATGGGGACTTTGAGGCAGCATGATGGCATTGCACAGAAATTACTAAGTTAATTCCTTATTTTTCGTCCCAATAACTGGAATGCTTTTTAGAAACATACATTGCTATGTATAAATATCACACAAAAATAGTGTGTAGATTTGTATACGTCACTGACAAAGGAATTAAAGCTATTGAAACTCAGTTGTTATGCTCCATCTCTCCGTACGGGACAGGAAAACAAAGTCTGTGCAGGAGGTACAAGAGGTGCGGAAGAAAGCACAGAATTTATGACATTCCTCACAGTGTGTAACAAACCACAGGAAGGTGTGAACAGCACGCCAGCTTCGATCCGCTACCTGGCAATGAATAGGACACTGTCGTCCACGGTCACTGCAGGAACCCTTGACGTGTCTTGACATTTGCCTGTCAATTCCAGTGGCTTAGTGGGTGGCGCTGGAGAAAGATTGTCCTATTTGACAGCAGCTATTTCACTAATCCAAAACAACAGCTGTAAGGTAAAAATGAGCAGGATAGGGGCTTAGAAGGGAAGGGTAAATTAAATCCTCATGTTGTCGAACAGAGATGGAAAATAGCACTCTAGATTTAAAAAAAAAAAAGGATTTTGGGAGGGGGGGGGGCGGGGGGGGGGGGGCTCAAGAATCTAATGTAGGCAGTTGGCAGGACTGGTGACAGACTTTTCTCAGCTTGTCTACAAAAGAGGCGTAGCTTTGGGCCAGTGACACACACGGAAATGAGGGCGAAGTTTGCGAGGTTCATGCGGTCTCCGAGGAGCAAAAGAGGGCCGCGGTGGGGCTTGCACATATTAACATCTACACGGGAGACTGTCATAGGACAGGTGAAAATAATTACTACTACTAGCGCAGCGGAGCTCATTACACATCTGGTTGAGTTTTGGGGGAAACTAGTGTAGGGGTGGTCCTCTCACAACAAGGAGAATGCCCTGTTAGCACAACACGTTGCTAAATGTCCGTCCCCAGTATGCAAACTTAGTGTTAGCATCTTCCTGAATGTGGGATCTCCTTCCAAAAAAACCCCCAGATCATATTCTGTGGGGTGATCCAAAAAGCGACTTTCAATTAAGCTGTACTAATCAATGAAATGCCTGTAAAATTGATTAGTTCATTAGCCTTCATCAGGAAACAGAAGGTACCGTGCCAGTAGGAAACCACAGATGTACATCCTTGAGACAGACCTAACTGCCAAAACTGATAAATCGTTTTTCGAGATGTTCCATTGGTGACAGTATTAGCAGAGCCCAGAAGGGTTTCCTGTGTGGAAGTGCATACATTTTAGTTCAAGAGTGGAAAGACGAAAGCACAGCTTGTGGGTCTTGCCAAAAAGTAAATTAATAAGCTAACTGAGGCATCAGCTAAGTGAGCCAGTGTTGTCAAGCACAGATCTTGAATTCATTAGCCTGCCGATAGAGCCATTTGACAAAATGATCATCTATAAAAACAACTCCTCCTTTTAGACGGGATCTGTCTGTGATGGTGTTGAAATGGTTAATACAACCAGGATATGTAAATACAACAAGAAAATGTGAGTAGTACTTGTGCAAACTTGCATCACAATGGTGCTGCCAGGATGTTGCTATGTGGCTGCTAGGGTGTTCAGGTGGTTTCCATGGTGTTGCTAGGTATTTTACATGTCAAATGATATTATGGTTTCTAGAAATTACTTAGGGTTTATAAATGGGATTTAAAAAGTCTATAAATATATTTGTGTGTGTGTGTATATATATATATATATATATATATATATATATATATATATATATATATATATATATATATATATATATATATATATATATATATATATATACAACCTTGACATTAAATAAAAAAAATTCTGTATTAATTTCTCACAGAGGTTTCTCACAAGAAAACGTTAATTTAAATGTTTGTCTAGCCTTTTGTGACATGTTCAAGCCGTGCAGATTGTCCACAGGCACTTTTTTTTTTTTTAAATGTCTGTCTTTCTTCTTCTTGGAATTCCCATTTCATAATTTGTCATGTTTTCCTTTTTCATTTGTGACATATTTTTACCCATTTTTGGTAAAACAAGATTTCTATGGAAGGGACCGTTCACCCTAAAATAAAAATTAGATTCCATTTATTCACCCTCATGTTGTTCCAAACAATGATTTTCTTTCATCGTTGGAACACAAAAGGAGACACTTTGGAGAATGTTTGAGAATGCCTTATATACATTTTAAGTCAGTGGCGTCTAAAACAACACTGGAGCCCCTTGGCTCTCATTGTATATATTAATAAAATCCATTTGCATTCTTTAATTGAAAGAAATACATACAAATACCGAATGAATGAGGGTGAATACACTTTTCAGTTGATTTTTTTTATTAGTAAATATGGAGTGAAGTTGGACAGTTACATTTACATCCCTTAGGATTGCTGTTTGGTCAGAATCATCCGGCTTGACGGTCTCATGAGGTCTTTGAAGATGTGACCATTCAGAGGTGATTGCGCAGACATGGTTTCCCTGGCAACCAACACAAAGCAACGCATGCATCTTGGACATAAGTAGCAACAGATGCTGCGCTGACCTCAGCCACTTCCTGGAAAAACAAATTTGTCAAAATACGAAAAATAAAGCAGTTAGATTAATGCAGAAGGTCCTTCACTCAGTGTTGGAGAGGAGTCAAAATTGTGTTGTAGTACTCCGTGGTTTTACTAGATGTATACAAAACATTCCCTGCAAGATGAACGAATGAAGATGGACGAAAAAATTGGATTCAAAGAACTGTTTGGACGCAGTACTGAGTGAATGTAGTGGGACTGCGTAAGAGCCAGAAAATTGACTTGCCGGTTCGACCAAAGCAGTGATTCCTTCTGAAGCAAACCCTTTGAAGTCTTCATAGGTATTTATCAAATTATGATTTATTTGGCTTAGAGGAAAGTTTACTTGTATAAAGCAACACTGTGTTCATGTGAAAGAGCCAACACGTGCACAAGAGCTACAGCTGGGCGTCCCTAGTCGAAATTTCCCCCTTGATTTTTGTCTTTGAAAACATCTTGCAGACCTTCAAGCTTAATTGTAGTCAAATTTCCTTGCCACGTAATGTTGATGGCAGACACCGCATACTTGCTGAGTCCATGTGGCCGCAGTCCCAGCAGTTTGGAATAGTGATAACGGCTCACTTTGATAAGAGCACTCCAGTGCAGTGGCGTAATGCCGCCATCTCTCTGCCCTGGCCACGGCGAAGGGAAGCAATCACTGTATCACAGGAAAACTCTGACCGCATGATATCACCTTCAAAATGGAGGAAACACGCACCGGCACACTCACATGTGATCAATTATTTCACAAAAACTTATGCAGGGAATTTCAGCCATTAGCTCCAAAGTGGGATCGTGGCCAGGGTAATGGCGGCTCCCAGAATAAACACATTTGGGTAATAGGTCACAAGGAACAGACTTGCTGTGAAGCCGGTTGTCGTTTTAGAACCGTTAAATGCCTGAGCGTGTGGCGGAGTTCGAAGCTAAGCAGTCGTAATTGCCGTAGGCCGGAGGGGCTTCCAATATCCTGATTGCCGTTGACCTTTATGGCTCTGGTAACTGAAACTAAGATATCACCACAAACACAATGCCATCCCGATCCACCAGTCCTGTACGTAATTCCCACAGTGATGGATGATGAAACTACTCAACAGCTGTGTGACGTGTTCCCGCTCTTGAAAGTCCTCGTCCGGCTGTGGTTTCATCCTGTTGTTGTGTTTATTCTTGCAGCGCAGCCAGGCCTTAGAGCCCAGAAGGTCTCGTTTCTCAAGCGCAAGTCAACTCTCCACAGAGCTTATATCAAAATAGTTTAAAAAGAAATCGTCTGATAGCTCCCAGCGAGCTAACCCACCAAATGCTTCCAGATTCCTCGGCTCTGACAATATAAACAACAGCACACTGGGAACGACTTTGCACAATGTGTCAGACTAGATGTTAGTAGAACAATGAGGGTGCAAATTTGCTGAATCCATTATCCTAACCAACGCTTGTCAGTTTTGAAGGAGAAACTAAGTTGATTCGATGATTTTCCAAAAGCATGTTGCATGGTGGGTGGCTTCACTCCAAAGGATACATTTCAAGGTCTTTTGTGGGTGGCAATCCAGGAAGTGGAACAATATGGAGAGATCAGAGCTGAAATAAAGCATGTAGTCTTCTTTGTAATTATGCAAAAACAATTACTAATTGCAAAAGAGCTTAATTTCAGAGCTTTGAAGAGCCATGAGGTAATATGAGCCTACTGGTTATGGGCAGGGGTGACTTGTGCAATGAACATCACCACTTATACGATTATCACCTGCCAGATGATAAAACGGGAAGAAATCCCATAGACCTGCAAACGCGTTTTTTTAATTTGAGTCAGGGGCGTTTACGTATGGCAGTTGCTATAACCTGGCATTCAGACAAAAAGGGGAAATAAACAGCTCATGATGCTGCTCTTTAGTTATGTTGCAGCTTTGAAAAGCAAATTAAAACAGCCATTTAAACATTCTAACCTGACCCGATGCCAACATTTTTGACAACGGCAAACCAGACTCGACCCGAGATCAAAAATCACAGCCAATCAGAAGAGCGCGTGGGCAGGCTCTCTGCAAGCAATTGGCAATGAAATTGATAAGTACATATCCAATTCCTAAAGCGTACACAATTGAAGCATGATTAAAAATCCATACTGAGTGACTGAAACAATTTTTTTTTAAACACTTGTTTGTTCACCATGACAGTTTGATCATAGTTGTTTCCTTTAATTTATTTTCAAGATCTGAGGGGAATTATCCATTGTTGCTTTCAGTAGGCTAAGCCTATGTCTATAAAGGTCACGAAAAATGACATTCAAACTCACTTTAAATTATTTTTACATTAAATAAAGCACATAATCTGCACTTGTCAACCTTTGTATGTTGTTCCAGCCACAACACTGCAGAAATTCAGAGTAAAATAAATATATGTTTTTCTCACGTGTCGCATTTGGTTAAGACACAGTGCAGGCTTAAATATTTCAGTATTGACATTGTTGAGTCTGATGTTAAGTTCTTTTAGTGGATTTTTGTCCACATTTTGTTTAGATATAATGTAATTATTTGGGAATGTCGTTGTTGTATGGCCAGAAAGACTCTTGCCATATGGTACCCTGGGTTTTTGTGAAATGCTGCCACTGCTTTAAGTTGATCTCAGTAGCAAACATATGTTAACATGACAACTAAAGTCTGTGGGATAATTTTATACTAATGCTAAAGTACGCCTGGCTTGCATCAGAATGGTCCATTGAGGTTTGTTAAGTCCAGTGGAATAGTGAACGTGATTTCACCAGTGATTTCATGTCAGTGTGTGTGTGTGTGTGTGTGTGTGTGTGTGTGTGTGTGTGTGTGTGTGTGTGTGTGTGTGTGTCCGTGTCTTTATGTATGTATGTATGTACGTATGTGTATACTATATATATATACCGTATGTATAAATAGATTTCTAAATTTCTAAAGAATCATGTGACACTGAAGACTGCCGTAAAAATGCAGAAAATTTAGCTTTGACATTACAGGCATAAATGACATTTTAAAATATAGAAAACAGTTATTTTACATTAAAATAATATGTTGCAATTTTACTGTTTTAACAGTATTTTATAAAATAAATGCAGCCTTGCTGAGCATGAGAGACTCTCAGAAACATTAAACAAATATATTAATTATTCCAAACTTTAGAACAGAATTATTAGTTTACAATTTTTAACTGACTCCCTGTTGTCAAACAAAAAGGTTAAAAAAACTAATAAAATAAACCCACTATATTTGTATTGATTAGAAAAATATCACTTAAAAAATTGACATTGTATATAACATTAATCCACAAAATAAGGTATTTACCTGAGTTACAATGGTTTCAAACAAATCTGTTCATGAAAAGATATCTACAAACTAAACAATTTTTAAATGTAATAAATGTTTACTAAAATTGTTTGAAATATAAACATTTCTATGCCAATTTTAGGGTGCATCACTGTGTCACTGCAAAATAAATGCCTCTGCACTCCTGTCCAGGTCTACGGTTGTCTTTTGTTTATTACTTGTCTCAAGCTGGACAGTGCACAACAGGGGTCTCAGAGGTGAAGGTCAAGGATAAGGATAGGAACTTTCCACCATTTTCTCTCCCCTTATTTATTTTTGTCTGTGTTGTTTTCTCAGTATTGCAATGCATCACTTGACATTACCCAAGCAAGTTTGAGCTGCAGAGTATCAGCTGAAAGCAATTTGGTACCGAGCGCAGCTGCCAGGCGGATAAGACTCTCCCTCTTTCGTTTACTTTGAAATGCTGCTTTTTTTTTACATCCAAAATACACAAGGCAGCCAAATTGCAGACATGTGTGCGAGGAGCAGTGAAATCCTGCATTCTTTCATGCCCCTCTATGCAAAACTCCCCATTGTTTATTTAAAGAACACAGAACACTTTAGCACTATTAAGAAACATGTCATATAGTAAACTAAAGGTTTCCTCCCAGGAAAAATCCCCTGTCGTTTATTTTTCTTTGCAAAAAGTTATTTTACTAACTATTCGCAAACTCACCGCATACACAATTAAAGCCATGGTGGTTGTAATTGAGTTGTGTACGGCTGGACACTAACAGGCAAGGCAAACGTGGAAGTGAGGTGCTTATTTGTGTTCAGGAAGTTGGACGGGTGGACTGGACTTCATCTCTAATTCACATCACATCACATCAATGTTCACACTAAACACCCGAACCATGCAGTTGCCTGGCATGAACCGGCCGGGGACTCGCTTTCAAGGTGCGGTTCTGCTTCAAACCTCAGCTACTGTCTGTACCGCTCATGTCCCCAAATTGGTTAACTAATCTCACCTCAGAAGTGAGATTATATAGTCATTTATTGTATTGGATAGTCACACGGATACCCCATAGTGATGTACTAAATTGAAAACGCACAACCAAACCCACTGGGACAAAACACTAAATTGTAAAAAACTACAAATTAAAGATATTAAAGGGGCTATTGTCTCCCCTATCTGTAGTTCCCTCAGTACAGCCATATAACTCAAAACTACAATTCCCAGCATTCCTCCTCCTCATCATCTGCACCTGATCAGCACGCTCATCACCAGAGTATTTAAAGGGCCACTGAAATCAAAATTTAAGTTTTTTAGTTTTTAGTATGACTGTGTTAGCTTTAAAGTTACACTGTAAACATTTTATTTTTTATTTTTGTTGGTTTAACTTAAAAGAGTAAGTAACCTGGTTGCCTTAAAGTTTTGAGTTGATTGAAATTAAAAAATTGAGTTGATACAATGAAGGAAATTTGTTTAATAAATAGAAACTCAAAATATTTTTGTATCTGAACCACATAAAAAATTTGATAAATCATTATTTCACTGTGCCATCAGAAATAAAACACACACAATTATCCAATATGCTTACAAAATCTTTTAATCTTTTAATAAAGGTTGTCAAATCTCAAAAAATGTTCATTGCAATAACTCAAAATTTTAATTTCAATGAACTCAAAATTTTAATTATTTTTTTTTCTAAATTATTTTTTACAGTGTATGAATAAGCTGGTATGTTCCAAAACTATGACCAATTTTTTATTTAGAATATATTAGCATTTAAAATTTAGAAGGCGTTTCTCAATGTCAAGGAAGGATCCTCGGAAGCCAGAATTCCGAGGATGCCACGTCATCAACACTCATCGAATGACTGTTTCAATGTCGAGGATCCTCGAATTTCAACCAAGGACTGAGTCCTCCGTTCGAAAAATATATCATAAACAGGAAAGGATGCATATAGGAGCCTTCGCGCTCTTCGCGTTCTCAAATCACCCACAATCCTATGCGCGCAGCTTTGCTATCTTCAGACGTTCGCGGAGTCGGAGCGTGAACAGGGTGAATATGCTTGAATCGGGGTTCGTAGATGGGAAAGAAGGAGGTGGAAACCGGCGAACGTTCAACAACTTTTGAACTCTGCACAGAATGCTGCATTTCAAAGCGATATGGAGGAGATTGATGATAAACAGTGTTAGAGGAAACTGGCTTTAGTGAACAGAGAAAGGTCTGCTCTTGCGCTCTAGTCAAATTGTATATAAACGAAACGCTATTGGCTGTTTCAAAAAAGGGGAGGAGCTGCTAACAGCTGAAGCCGTTTCAGGGGAAATTACATCAACACATTGAATAATGCGGAGCGTTTCAAGCAAGGGGGTAATCTAGCACTCGGAAAGCGTTCCACCCATAGGGGCGGCCATTGCTAACCAAGCCATCACCTGCTGTTAGCATCCCATTGACTCCCATTCGTTTTTTGAGTCACTTTGACAGTGAATAACTTCACTGACTCCATTTGTCCAATGTTTATTTCTAAAGAAACACGACAATGCATAAAAGGCTCCATTACCTTGTATCTTACACTATCGCCCTGTAGAAGCTGTTTTTGTAAAAATAGGCTAACGATTGCGTCATAACCAACGCGACTCTGTGGCACAGTTGAGAAATTACTGTATAGACAGGAGGAGACGCTCAGAAACAATCTTTTACTGTCTATGAGGCAGTCGGGGTGACGTGGAAACATAAAGTCCGATAAAGTCAAGGGAGAAGAATGGGGAGAAGCCGATAGTGAGCCAAAAGCAACGGGAGAAAATATTTAAACAACGTGATTCAGATTTCACTTTCCACATCTACTAGAAGACCTACAACTGTCTGACAGGAGGCTTACGTCACATCTACGTCGTCAAGCTCAGTCTGAGCCTGCGGAGTTCGCTCAGCCATCAGGAAGTGAGTGCTTCTAATTGACCTCATTTTTCCGCCATTGAAGTCAATGGGATAGCTCTGTCCATTTCTTTTACTGTCTATGGTTTCAAGGCACTTCAGTGGGCCTTTAAAGAGTGCCCTAGAATGAGTTGAAACAATAGGAACGGGACAGTCCATTGTTATAATAATTAACAAAATCTCTCTCTCTCTCTCTCTCTCTCTCTCTCTCTCTCTCTCTCTCTCTCTCTCTCTCTCTCTCTCTCTCTCTCTCTCTCTCTCTCTCTCTCTCTCTCTCCTAAAAGCTATGTACAAATTGTCATGTGTTATTTGCTTTTTTATTGCCAGTGTGTGACCAGCTTGTAACAAAACTTACATGGGACCTTCTCTGACTTACTAGGTTGTCTTTGAAAGTTTGTATACTGATTTTGAGCCAGTTTCACAAGTGTGCCACACAAGTCCTGAAAAGTGAATACAAAAGGTTTTGATTGCCCCTAGGTGGATGGATGCAGTATAGGTCATAATGTAAAGGGACGTGAGTCAAACAAAACAACTGGTTTTTGATGTTGTAAAAATGCAGGGTGTGACATCACGATTGACAGCTTCTCTGAGCATAATAGTCTGGGGCACCGACAGACCTCGTGAGAAGATTGGAGCTTTAACTTTAATTGCTACATTTCCAACTGTTTATTTGACACTGACATAATGAGTTGTTCAGTAAACTGTACTAAACGATTCTGCGGGAGTGTTGACGGGGCATTGATACCGCATTTCAACTTCACACTCAGTACTGCACAGACAGCGGCATATCTGGACATTGGCGGCTTCTATCATTCGATGGTTTCACTGGGGAAAATCATAAGCATGTGACGACTTCATTTCCAAGAGCATCTCTTCCGATCAATGACAGAAAGTACAGGATAATGCCGAAAGAGTTACTCTGTACTGTAATGTTAAGGTGTCATGCAATGAAAAGGGATTAATTTCAACTCTTAAACGGCCAGATCTATACAGTCTATAGTGTTAGATATACTTACTTTATAATTGATCATAATGGTGTAATTTTCTGCCGATATGATGCCGGTGAATTGCAGAGCTATTGCAAACATATTCATATCCCTATCATATCCCCCTCTTAACTGCTGCTTTCTCACTGCTGTCATTTTTGTTGTGTTTATTTTGTTATTGAGAGGAAAGCATGCAGTCTATATTTACATTCATCTAAACTCACTCTCAGCAGATGGCCTCTGGATGCTCGTTATAACAAAAATGATTCATTGCAAAGGTATTTACAACTTTTTTACTTCTAGGCACAGAATGAAAAAAGAACTTTGCCATGACTGTGAGTATATCAGGGCATTGACTCCTGTTCAGTCTCTTGTATGTTACGTGCGCATGAGTGTGAGGACAAGCGGTAAGTTGCAGGCTGCAGTTTACTTAACAACCACTGGTGTCGCTAATATTCAGGGGTTTCTGAATTCTGCATATACGTTAGATCCTTTTATAATGCACTTGTTCTTTCTTCAGTTGGCATTAATACAATAATAACAAAGACATAGGCCCCGTTTACACTAGTGCGTTTTCGTTTTAAAACATAACTTTTGCTGCCGTTATGCTTGCGTCTACACTACTGGAAAACTGAGACTTTTGAAAATGCTGCAGACCCCATTTTAGTTTAAAAACTCTGGGGTTGTGTTTCAGTGTACACGTTCCAAAACTGGAAAAAACTGATTGTACGGCTGAATTGATTGTTAAAACCGTTGGTGGCTACAATGCTTTTGGGAAACGCAGCCCAGAGCTGTCTCTCTCAATGGCTCAGTAACATACCAGCTTCAACGACAATCAAAACAATAACGCAGAGACGGAACTGCATGCTTTGCTGACTTTGTGGTCCTTTTTAGAGAAGGGTCCAGCTGCGGCTTCGGCATTCCCGCCATGAAACAAGAATGCCTATTGGGCGTTCCTGGTAGTGTCTCATTGACCAATCGCGATTAGTTTCTCAAGGCACATGGGTATGATGTCGTATGCGTGATTTTTCCCCCCAAACCAGTTCAGCGGAAATGCCCTTTAACCGATTCTAAACATTTAATTTGGCCATGTCAATCAAAATAACGATTGCCTACACCCAACCCTGATCCCTAAACTTACTGCGTTTTTACATTTTCAAAAAAACATCATTTTGTATATTTATGAATCCATTTACATTGTGGACACACACACACACACACACACACACACACATAATGGTTCATTTCGGCGTAGACATTCACGCGGAATCACACACACATATAATGGTTAGTAGACATACACGCGGATAGTTTAAAATGCGTACAGATAACACACCACTTGGCTTTAGAAAGTGACATGTATGTTTACGCAAAGTCATGATGATATGTTGCAAGATGCTAGATCTTATTTTGAAGCTTCTGTTTGAGGAAAACTAACTAGCGGCTAATGTTGAACATGTTATTCCGGATGCTGACAGCTAGCGGTTCAGCAGAAGAGGTGAAGAAGAAGAAGGGGGCGTTCCAGTCTGCGAAAACAGAAACCCCACCAGCACGATAACGCCCATTTGTGGCCGCAGTTGGATGATATTGCCTTTTTAGCATCCATTGTGCAGTTATACTGTATGCTGTATTATATATAATATGTGCTTTCTACATGCGCAAGAGGCAACTGCTTACACTTTTACGCGCATGCCCAGTATGCATGAACGTCATGTGACATGAGTTTACGGTCGTCAATTGTAGACCGAGATCATTTCTGAAACGCAATGGAAATATAAGGAACGTTTTCATTTTCATATAAGACATTCTGAATTGTATGGAAGTAGCGAACAGGAAGCAGAATTGCCATTTGAATTCAAATGTATGGAATATGGCTATTGCTGGGAATTCTGGTCCCCATGAAATTATGTTGCTATTGGGCCCCTTATTCTCCGTCAGACTTGGTGTTGGGGGAAAGGAGAGGGCGCTTACGTTCCCAAGAATTAGTCCCAACATAGTGACGATCATAAGAAGGTAGAATTAAAATGAGTTGAAAGCCATTCATATGTGTGATTTTGAGCTAGAAACGTTTACCTAGACAAAGAAATAAGTAAATTCAAATTCCCGTGGAGTGTGGCCAATACAAATTCATATTTGTGAATTAAAAGAGAGCCAATTGTTCAATTCTGAACATCCCTACCCCTAACGGTAAGCCTAACTGGAGAGATTAGCTTTTACTTTATTGTAGAATTTTTCCATTGAATATTCTTGAAGGAATTTGTGTCAAATATATATTCATTTAGTTTCAGCAATTATGTCTATGAAAAGCCCATTTGGGCCGACCACCATTTGCAAGTCAAGTTCTGTTAGTTGTTACGGCAAAGATCGCTATAAAATCTGTTGTCATTTGGCGTTAATCTAAATAGCTGGTGGAAGTGGAAAGGGTAGGAAGGTCACGGTAAACAAGAATGATGTCATGAGACCTGATGAATATGGTTGTAATCATGTCAAAAGCACTGACCTTTACATTGAGTGACAAAACTGAATTGGATTCAGGATCCTTCTACCAGCTAAACACTTCCAGCCTTCCTGTCACTGAATGAGGTCTGCAGTGTAAATATAATCTGAACCTTTAACACACCGACACACAGCGCGAGCATGAACTGATCCTCACATCCTTCTTTTGATTTCCAGGATGGCTGAGTGAATCCATCATAAACAGAGGAATTCATACTTCATTACAGTGTGCAGAGGTCTCCCCAGACAATGCGCTGGAGAACCCAGATCCTTTCGCATTCTTATGTCAAGCGCCAAGACTATAGTATCGTCCAACCAGTGACTAAGCGCTTGACTTCCCTGGTTTTGCCTCTTGTTCCCAGTGAGCAGCTGCAGAAGTGTGGCTTTCAGCAGTAAACAGGATTCTTCCGACCCACACTATCCTGCGGTTACCTGGAACCTTTGGACGTCCAGGCAGCACACGGAAACACGGGGGTTCTGTTGAATGAAAGAACCACTAAATAATGTCGCAGAGCCAATGCAGCTGGAAAACTCCACAGAAGCCCTTAATGACGTGGCGGTCAAGACCGTATGAGTCAATAAATCCTGGAAGTTATAGGTACAAAAAAGAAGAAGAGGAAAGGTGTATACACATGAAAAGGTTCAAATGAAAGGTTCTTTATGGATATTTTGAGCATTTTAGGTTCATCAGAGGATTCAGGCAAGACCTGCAACAGTGAGGAAGATTTTCAGTGAAGAACGTAATAACTTTATTACGGTCTGGTTCAGTGTTGGTCTAGTTGGTTGACCAGCATGGTCTATATCTGGTGAAGCTGGTTAACCAAGGAACTTTGGATGGGTTGGATGCTGCCCACCAACTATGCTTGTTTCTTTTAATAAGTGTAATGAAGTGACAGACCAAAGTTAGTCCCGGATCAACATGAGTGCATGGAATATTTTAAAGAGTGTAATTGCAACAAAATAAAAACTTGTCTCTTTATCTTACATGAATCAATTTGATACAGTCAAACCAAAAATTATTAAAAAATATTAAATAGTAGGTGCAGGACACTATAGTTCATTTATGTTAGTGAGGGTAGCAAAATAAAGTAAACTGTGACATATTATACCCAAAAATTCTTCCTATGCTGGACTACCAGTAAATATTTGGGACCAAAATTATTCAGACAGTGACTTGACCACACTGTAAAAAAAAAAGTGTTGATTTTTGTTGGTTTAACTTAAAAAAGTAAGTAACCTGGTTGCCTTAAAATGTTGTGTTTATTGAACTTAAAAATTTGAGTTGATACAATGAAGGAAATTTGTTCAATAAATAGAAACTCAAAATATTTTGGTATCTGAACCACATAAAAAATGTGATAAATCATGCAAATAGCACTATTTGGTATGTTTGACTGCATCATCAGAAATAAAACACACAATTACCCAATATGCTGACAAAATCTGTAACAGATTCAACCCGGCGCTCTGGTGGAGTTAAATAGTCTGTAATCGGTGCTCTTGGGAAAGGGAAAAGACGAATGGCAAAAAAAGGCAGGTCCAAGGCACTCAGTTAAGTGAAGGATAAGGAAATAATTAAAAAGCCTTTATTTGGTACGGCTTAAGTCATTTTAAAATACAAGATCCAACATCAGCTCTGCCCTGATGAAGACCAATTTGGGTCGAAACATGTTGGCTCTTGTATTTTAAAATGACTTAAGCCATACCAAATAAAGGCTTTTTAATTATTTCCTTATCCTTCACTTAACTGAGTGCCTTGGACCTGCCTTTTTTTGCCATGCTGACAAAATCTTTTAATAATATTTTCATAAAGGTTGTCGAATCTCCAAAAATGTTCATTGTATTAACTCAAAATTTTAATTTCAATGAACTCAAAATTTTAAGGCAACCAGGTAACTTTTTTTCTAAATACTTTTTTACAGTGCATATTTTGCTGAAGTGTTTTTTTCTTTAATTGCTAATTTTAAACCACAGACTGAACAAAATGAAGCATTGTATGGTAATTGGTTGACCTAAATTGGTATTATCCATTAGTGTATTTAAATTTAACAGCTGACAGCTGATTGGTTGATTAATCCATACCTTTCAATCAATTTATCTGACATTATCAAGATGAATTTGCTCTGACACAGTTTAACTCTAAGTTCTTGTCATATTTTATTACCTTTTTCTAAACTATAGCAAATAAACTATGATAATGTGAGAAAATGTTGAAGGTGTGTGAATAAATTTAGGTTTGACTGTACATATTAGAGAGATGGATTGGAACCATGGTCAACTATTGGAACATTAGATTAAGAAAATGGACAATAGAAGGTGAAGGGTTTGGGACTCCCAGAGCTCAGCAGCGTGTGGATCAGATCCAGGGTTGGAGTGGGAGGTGGTCCACAGTGACTGATGGCCCACCACGGCCCAAGAAACTCGAGTTGCAGGGAAAGCTTAACACACCTTGACATCCATAGGAAACTGAAGCCCAGCTCCGAGCAGAGTCCGATACGTACCACCAAAGGAGCTCGGCCGCACCGCTCAGCACAGCTTTTAACTCAATCTGTTTAGATGAGCGCACAGAAAAAGAATGTCTCCGTCCTGCACCTCCTCCCCTTCACCGCTCTCCCCAAAAGCCCTGAAACCACATACACAAATGCATTAAAATGACATGTAGGCAGATACGTATGGGAAATGAGCAACTGCCTTCAGGAAGCATTCAGTGCAGTGCCAACCAGTGAACTGACATGAGATCTCGCTGTGTACGTTTGCTTGGGAGCAGCAAATATATGTTGTTGCCTGCAAGACGCTGCCAAGATGTTTGGAGAAATCAAGGAAATAACCCTAAAGGAATGTGTCGGCATGGACAAAAGGACAGTGAATAGTTTGAATAAAAAAACTGCAGAGGTTTGTTTGATGATTGCATGCATTGGCTGGAGAGCCTGCATGATGTAACTCCATCTCCGAATGAGAAGAAAATCAAAGGAGTGGATGGAAATATATAGTTCACAGGACTCTCTCAAGAGACTGGCGAGTTTAATTGCAATGCACCTAAAAATAATTTATTATGTCATTATTCACCCACCATCATGTCGTTCCAAACCTGTATGCTGTTATTATTTTCTTGTGTAACCTAAATGAACATTTCAAACAAGAGTTTTTTCCAAAATGGAGAAAAATACCTTTAAAGGGTAGGTTCACCCAAAAATTCTATCAATAATTACCCTAATGACGTTCGACACCCGTAAGACCTCCGTTCACCTTCGGAACACAAATGAAGATATTTTGGTTAAAATTTGATGGCTCAGAAAGGCCTTTGTTGACACCAATGTCATTTTCTCTCTCAAGACCCATAAAGGCACTAAAGACGTAGTTAAAAAGCCCATCTCACTACAGTGGCTCTACAATAGTTTTATGAAGCAACGAGAATAGTTTTTGTTTTAACGACGTCTTTAGTGCCTTTTATGGGTCTTAAGAGAAGAAATGACATTGGTGTCAATGAAGGCCTTTCTGAGCCATCGGATTTCAAAAAAATATCTTCATTTGTAGCCTAGAAATCTAGACGAACCCTAGCGGCAGCAAATCTAATCTGCCCGCGAGTGTCGTCTAGCAACTCTCAATACCCTTCTGAGCTGTATTCGCCAAACTCTTGCTGGGCCAATCACATCGTGTATAGAGTCGGTGGGCGGGGCCATAATGACGACGGCCGAGTTGCGTTTGCTGCTTCTAGTAAACACAGAAACTGGCGAACGGCGGTCTTTCGAATCAGCTTTGACAGTGACTGGAAGACTTGGAGTTAAGCTTTTCTCTGAGAAAAGAACAAATAACGGCACTGAAGTCATTCTTAAAAAGGGAAGATGTGTTCAGAGTTTTTCCGACCGGATACAGCGAATGTTTAATCTATCAACAAGCTCCGTTTCACCTTCAGTTGCTCTGGTTAGTTGTAGCGTAATCCTATCGCGTGCAGAGGGAGTTTAAAAGACAACCGTTTATCCCGCCCCTCGGATTGAGCCCCATCTATGGTGAGTTTCCAGACCAAACATCTTGATGTGGGTCTGGCTATTCAGGCTACTTAATTTGTGCTCCGAAGATGAACGGTCTCACGGGTGTGGAACGACATTAGGGTAAGTAATTAATGACTGAATTTTCATTTTTGGAACAAAATGAGAACTCAAAAGAGGAACCGTATCGACGTGGCGTTTTCAACATGGCGAGAGCTTCGCAACAAACTTCGACTTGACAGAGATACTGTTCTTGCATGTGCTTTATTAGACAGGTGAGCAAATGTACATGAAACAAATCAATGTTATGTAGCTCAACAGGATAAAATATTAGAATATCAGCCGTATGATGCTCTAATGTTAATGTAGCTACAGCCAACAAGCTAACACACAGAATAATAGTATGACTTTCAACACACTCAAGTGCAGTTTAGATAGTGTTGACCAATTGAAACAGCATAGCATTTCCTCACAATTTTAATCCGTCAAATAAACTGAGCCGTATGAGTAGTAATTCATCACATGCACGTAACATTAGTTCGGTAGAACATCCTTGTTTCTTTATATCCAGTGGGACTTGCATGTGTGGCGCTGATATCTGTCTCTTATTAGTAATCGTGCCCTGCTTCATACCACATCCATAAACATTATCCATAGGTATGGCGACAAGTTCCATGATTCCACACTCCTTCACTGCGTCATCAATCTGCACCTTTGTTATTGTTTTGAAGAGGTTACTGACCCCTAGTGGTGAAAAAATACATAGAGTAGCTTTAATAATTTTTTTAATAAACCAAGAATATTGCAGCTTAAATTTGACACCTGATCAGCAAGCATTTTGTTGTATGGAAAAGAAGCTGTTTTCACATTTTAATAATTTCGTTTGTGTTTTAGGTACACCAGTCTGAAAATCCCAAATGGTGATTGAGATTTAAGAGCTGCAGTGGAGGGTATGATTTTCATTAAATAACTATACTTCAATTTCGAATAATAATGAATGACTTCAGAACAAATTTGTTCATGGCGCTCTTTTTTTTCTTTTTGAAGCTGACAGACGTGGTCACTATGAACTGTCTTTGTATGAAAAAAATGAAGTGGGAAAGAAATAGAACCAAGAAATAACAGCAATGACATGAGGGTGAATAAACGATGACAAGAAGTTTAATTTGTGGATGAACTACCCCCTGAACATCTCAGTTCATCATCGGCCAAGTCTGGCCTGGGGATACTGTGATTATTCTCCCTTCATTGAGCGAAACCAATGAATCGAGGTTGAAGTTTCAACAAACAATGCCATATATAACACTGCCCTTCTGACAAGAAATGAGGGTAAGGAGTGAAAGAGAAAAAAAAAAGAGAAAAGGATCTGGTGCTTGCACGAACCAGGGCTGTAAATAGTCCTGAAAGCTGTATCTCAGAAGGAGAAATGGGAGGCTGGTCATCAGCCAACACAAACACAGGGCTGGCCCGAGAGGATCTGCGCCGCTGGGCCCGTTTTTCCTCCTTTTCAAATCCTGAGCCCCATGCCCTCATCTGCTGCCCTACTCCACATCCCCTCGCAGCTGTCAACAGCTGGGCCTGTCATTCACTGGAACCTCTTTTAATGAGCAATCAATCACTCTGCTATTTGTTTATCTATATATATACAATATGAAGCCATGTATGGAGCCTCCAGCCAGGCTTGTTGCATTCAAAGCATGCGTACGGTTATGTTGCCACAGGCATACGGTGGATTGAGCCCTGCAATTATTTTTGAAAAAGTGTGGCGACACCTGCAGGAAGGCCGGGATGCGTTTAGACGTAGCGTGTCATCACATACTTAGTATCAGCATCAGTTTGCAAAAGATTTGTGACGCATCGACACTTTTCAAAAACGTTAACAGCCCAGCGCATTTTCGCATTATTCAGCCAATTCAGAAAATAAACAGGCGTTCATGCGCTGACACCTTTGAATTTCAACACGCGTTTGTGCCAGTATAATGGTTACTGCGAGAGCGCACGATTGATAAACACAAAAATATGACCGTTTCTGCCCTGGTCAGGATGGTCTTGTCCAGGTTTTTACCAGTTTTGGTTGATAAAAAAAAAATGTTGCTAATTTGGAAGCCTTCAAAACAGAATGGGTTGGGTAGTAATAGAGACCTTCTGAAGTGAATTGATGGGTTTAGGTAAGAAAAATGTCTATATTTAACACGTTATTATGTAAAATACCACCAGACCGCCTTCCATATTCAGCTCACACAAAAAACGCAACTGGCACGATGTCTGACATCAGATAGCGTTTCGAAGAGGCACTGCGAGAGGCGCTAACCTTTCTTCATAAGCTGAATACGAAAAAGGGGTCTGACGGAAGCTAGATATTTTACTTTATAAAGTTTTAAATATGGATATTTTTCCTACACAGACCCATTGATTGACATCAGAAGGTCTCTATTAACCCCCCGGACGCGTGTGGATTAGTTTTAGAAGGGATGAATGCACTTTTTTGGACTTCAAATTTTGGGCTCCTACTCACTGCAATTATAAAACTTGGATTAGCCAGGACATTTTTTAATGTAACTCCGATTGTACTCGTCTGAAAGAAGAATGTCATATACACTTAAGATAGCCTGAGGGTGAGTAAATCATGGGCTCATTTTAATTTATGGTTAAGCGCGCGCGCGCGCACACACACACACACACACACACACGTTGGTCTATGTGGTTTACAGGGACTCTCCATAGGCGTAATGGTTTTTATACCGTACAAACCGTATTTTCTATCCCCTTACACTGCCCCTGCCCCTAAACCTACCCATCACAGGAAACATTCTGCATTTTTAATTCCTCAAAAAAACATCATTTAGTATGTTTTTAAGGCCATTTGAATTATGAGGACATTTGATATGTGTAATACCCATGTAGTTATACAAATTTGTGTCCTCATAAACCCATTAACAGGCTCACACACACACACACACACACACACACACACACACACACACACACACACACACACACACACACACACACACACACACACACATATTAGTATAATAAAAGTAGATTGTCTGTAAGGACCCACCATGACACGCAGGGGAAGAATTGATATCATAGCCACAAATTAATATTAATTCCACAATAACTCACTGTAACTGTTATTACTATTACAACTTATGAACTTGTGGCTATGCTTATTATTTTATCTCCTTGTTTTAAATCATTTGTGACCACATTTTACTAATTTGTTAGTACAACTTGAACCAATGTTGTGGAAACAAATCCTTAATTTGAGGCCACAATATCCAGTTTTTTTTCCTGCATGTCATGTGCAGGTCTCTGTAATTATCTCCAATATTTCCATGTTCTTTAGTAGGCCTACATGATACCATGGTCACTTATTTTTGGACACTATCCTTACAAAAAATAATACTACCTCACAAGAATTACACTGGCTGTACCACGGTTACAAAGATGGTACTTTGATGCAAAACCACTGCATTGAATTTACATGGTCCCCCAAGAACACCATGGTACATGTCCAAATACTACGGTAGTAGCATGCAATCAAATTCAAAGATATCATGATATTTTATGATAAATAATATGTAAGTATTTCAAAAGAATGTGCTGTTTGTATATATCCAAAAATGATGGGAAAATGTCTATTTTTTAAGTTCCACGTAAATACCATGCTATATTAGTGTTGTACCTTATTACAGTCACAGTGTTTTTGGTGGAGACTGTCAAGGTGTTCAGTGTGTTTCTTGTATTCTGCCAACTGCCATTTGAGTTTGCATGTGTTCATGAGTAAAATCAGTCTGTCCTGTCAAACACATGACATTAATCCCATTAAAAAGCAGGGCCCATTATAGTTATGGTATGGATCAAGTGGTGCGTTATCCTGCAATATGCATGTATTGTTACACACAGTGACATCTGGAGCACTAGTCTACAGACTGTGGCAGCCTGTGTATTTTACTTAGACCTGCATGTGAGTTCAAAGCCACTCGAGTGAGAGGCCATTTTAAGTGGAAACATGAAAGCGCCTCTCAACACGCCAAATCAGAGACCAGGAGAAAGCTTAAAGTAAACATATAACATGCGGTCTTGCTGTAAACAGATGCAACAAGGAGTTAAAACTACAGTTAGCTGCATACACCAAGACAAAACCACAATCGAAAGGTTTCAACATATCACACAGGCGACAGGTCCTGGTTCTGGGGGGGCCTCCGAACAGGTCGTAGCTCACGCTTCATAACATCGTGTCCCTTGGCTCACATACATGTGGCCTGATGACTGAGTGATAAGGTAACGCCAGGCAACAAGCGGTTTGTGCACATCACCACCTCAAATATTTATTTGATCCTGTCAAAGTCTGCGGCGAACAATAGGAATATTGACAGTATAGGGATGAGAATGAGCTAGTTTGTTTGAGTGTTTTAGCACCGTGGACTCCCGTGCGGGCTGTTGCTTTGTGAAAGTCCAGTATTGTATTTCTTTCCGCTGCCAAAGCGCGCTTCCTGCGCTGGGGTAGAGTCGACCAACACTGACCTCCATTTCCTTTGTTGAGGTCTGAACTAGCGCTGCCACGAGCCCTCAGGCCCTGCCTCCAGACTCCGGCCTCCCTGTGCGGACCTGCGAAGCCTCCCGGGTCACCGCCACCGCTGCCGACGTTTCCTGCGGGAGTCTGTGGATCAGACCGCACCTTTGGATATCTAGAGGGAATTTTGCAGTTAAGACACTTTTGGCTCAATGATAGCAATGTTGACTGACTTGCTAGTCCTTATATAGTTAACCAAAACAAACATTGTTCCAAAAACCTGTATGACTTCTGTGGAACACCAAAGAAGCTATTTTGAAGAAAAATAATAATAATATCCCCATATAATGAATGGGGTCCAATGTTGTTTGCAACCTAATGTTATTCAAAATATCATCTTTTGTGTTCTGCAGAAGAAACCCAACCAGGTTTGGAACAACACAAGGGTGAGAGTATGGCAGAATTTTCCTTTTTGGGTGAATATCCTACATAAAGGGATTCATAAAGGTTCATCAAACCTGTATGAGTCTCTTTCTTCTGATGAACACAACATAAGATATTTGAAAGAATGTTGGTCACCAGACAGTTGATGGACCCAATTGACTTCCATAGTAGGAAAAAAAATACTAGGGAAGTCAATGGGGTCCATCAACTGTTGGATTACCAGCATTCTTTAAAATATATTCTTTTGTGTTCAGCAGAAGAAGGAGATTAATACAGGTTTGGAACAACTCGAGGGTAGTTATGACAGAGGGATTAAATTATGACAGAATTTTCATTTTGGGGCAAACTATCACTTTAAGTTAGCCTGACAAGCCAGACCCACATCAAGATGTTTGGTCTGGAAACTCACCATAGACAGGGCTCAATCCGAGGGGCGGGATAAACGGTTGTCTTTTAAACTCCCTCTGCACGCGATAGGATTACGCTACAACCAACCAGAGCAACGAAGGTGAAACAGAGCTTGTTGATAGATTAAACATTCGCTGTATCCGGTCGGCAAAACTCCGAACACATCTTCCCTTTTTAAGAATGACTTCAGTGCCGTTATTTGTTCTTTTCTCAGAGAAAAGCTTAACTCCAAGTCTTCCAGAGTCGCGGTCAAAGCTGATTCGAAAGACCGCCGTTCGCCAGTTTCTGTGTTTACTAGACGCACGCAAACGCAAATCGGCCGTCATCATTATGGCCCCGCCCACCGACTCTATACACGATGTGATTGGCCCGGGCAGATTAAATTTGCTGCCGCTAGGGTGCGTCTAGATTTCTAGGCTAACTTAAAGTATTAAACAATGTTACAAATACGTAGATGTTCAGGGGACAAAATACCAAGCCAAAAAGCATCCAGACTGGCCAAGCTGGTCTGTTTTCTTGGTTTTAGAGTGGTTTATAATGTACGCTAAAAGTGTACATTTGAATCTGAACCTCTAGGCTACTTAAGTTGCAATGATCAAATCATAAACCCTTAGCTTGAGCAACAGTTTAGTAGAGCTTGCAAGTAATGCCTGACATGCATTTGACCTAATTGTGAGTTCAAAAAGAAAAATTTGGCCTTCTCAGCATATAAATTATTACTGTGAGGATGAATGTTTAGTTTTTTTGCAGCTCTGGTTTTAAGGGTCAAGTTTTAAATAATAGTATGAGTTCTTAGATCAGGGGTGTCCAAAGTCGGTCCTGGAGGGCCAGTGTCCAGCAGATTTTAGCTCCAACTTGCCTCAACACACCTGTCTGGAAGTATCATAGATGTCTAGTATGCCTAATAAGACCTTGATTAGCTGGTACAGGTGTGTTTGATTGGGATTGAAGCTAAACTCTGCAGGACAGTGGCCCTCCAGGAGCAGGGCTGGACACCCTGTCTTAGATCTATCACTTTGTTCTTGGGTGAACGCATATTATAAATGCTTATGTCATTAAAATAAGGTAAAATGTGGACAAATGTGGCATGCAGTCCAGTTAAAGGGATAGTTCACCCAAAACTGAAAATTCTGTCATCCTTTACTCACCCTCAAGTTGTTCCAAACTTGTATACATTTCTTTGTTCTGCTGAACACAAACAGTTGATGGATCCCATTGACTTTCATTTATTTTTTCTCCCCCAACTATGAAAGTCAATGGGGTTCATTAACTGTTTAGTGCCCCATATTCTGAAAAATATCTTCTTCTGTGTTCAGCAGAACAAAGGGTGAGTAAATGATGATATAATTTTCATTTTTGGGCAAACTACCACTTTAAACGTCATATATAAGTGAATCAATGTCACATATTAACCAAAACAGACTAAAGAAATAGCATCTATCTTGTTTCAATCTACATTTGCACCTAATCTTTATATCTAAAAGTGACAGTTCCAACTCTCTATTCTGATTGGATTATCTGTCATCGAAGCCATCTGATATACACAGACAGATGAGATACTTGTGATCACATTAGAATTCTGTATTAATTTGCCAGGTTATTGCCTTGCAACCAGGAATTCTACAATTAGGCAGAACCATATTATATCAATAATAATAATTATTGGACGTGCATTTTATTTCTGTCACCGCTTCACATCACATTTTCCATTAGCAGTAAAGTCACTGTATTGGCTGACCTCTCTGGCTTATTGTTTTATCTCAAATTAAAGTTTAATGTGAAGCATCATCATCGTCAGTAATGACCATTAACCAGGGAGACCCCCAAAAAATTGGTCCCAGGCCCTGGTAATTTTAATGACGAGTACAATGACTCTGCTGTAATATGAACATTTTCAAGGCGACATTATTTTACAAATCTTGTTATCAGTATAGTTGTTGTTTTGCCCCAGTGTTAACTGGTACTCTTTATTATGCGTCATGATACCCGCAGGGCTCGTATCCCATAATTCCTCTGTTACTGGCACAAAGCTGGCTCTGCTCTATTCTGCCTTTCTAGCCAGGAAACCGTCAGAGCAAATTCAGCTTTGCCTCTCAGGCTGCAATCTGACATCAGTTTGCTTTTGTTCTTCAAAGAGTATGAGTTTCATCCAGAATGACGTTTGACTTGTATGGGGCAAGAGGACTCTGGAGCTAAATTTGCACATATGAGGGGAAAAAAGAACAAATTTAGTTTCACAGTTTGATTAAATTTCACATGTGGGACCTCCCAGAAAACTCTCCACATTAGTTTATAGAACACGAGCGTCTTTTTACCGGGACAGTAAGGGCCTTTTACCTGCATGTCATAAAGGTTAACATTCGAAAACTTGCTTGCAAAATGGAGCTTTACAGGTTTATTTACTTAAGGCAGCAGTGCTGTTGCCTGTAGGGCCAATTGACCTGTGCTGCTCTGTGGCAGTGCACTACTGACTCTTTGAACTTGTAGTGTTGTTCAGACGGTCCTGCTCCAGGGGCTGGTAAGGAAGTGAGGAGGGAGCTCTGGGGGAAATTGGGCTTTACCCAAGGGGGCCGGGTCTCCAGCCCCTGAGGTCCATGACACTACACAGCCACAATCTGGTTTTAAAACACACACTGGATTAAGACAGGAGGTGGTGTCTGGCCAAAACAGCAGTCCAGGTGAGTGAAAGAAAGCACCTTTATGACAAGCTTTAAGGCTGGATACGTGACCAAACACAGAGCAAAAACACACATACCATGGAAGGTAGAGGTGAATTCATAATTTTATTTAATCTCCAGATTCAATAAAAGTGTATGCTGCTATTTATGGCATGCTGTCGATTAGAACAGAATCATCTCTCACTTTATTAACCAACAGATTTTGTGAGTAATGGACCGAATGGAAGTCTATGGATTCAGGCATCACACTAAAATAAACATTAAAATACATTGGCATTTTGAGTTTTTGTATTTTCTGATCGGCTGAAGATTACATTTAACAGATCACCAAGACTGCATTTATTTAACCAAAAATACTGTAAAAACTGTAATATTGTTAAATATTAATTTTTTTTGATGGTAAACCATGAATTTTAAGCAAAATTTGGGGGCCAAGAATTTTTT
This sequence comes from Pseudorasbora parva, assembly GCF_024679245.1. Classification (NCBI taxonomy): domain Eukaryota; kingdom Metazoa; phylum Chordata; class Actinopteri; order Cypriniformes; family Gobionidae; genus Pseudorasbora; species Pseudorasbora parva. Next base: position 14,814,723 of record NC_090194.1, on the reverse strand, counting down.
TTTGGATTATTATTATCAATGTTTCGACTGCTTAACATTTTTGTAAAACACACACACGTGAAACTAGATCTTTTTTTCTTCTTTTTTTTAACACTTCTGTGGCTTATTTTCATGATGAGAAACCTCATTGTCTCTTGGTTCTTGTGGAATCTCAAACGTGCTTCATAACACGCGGAAATTAACCCAATTAGTTCTTTCTGAAGCTCAAACGTGCTGTGCAACACGAGAATGAACCTCATTATTCTTGCAGAAGCTCAAATGTGCTGCGTAACATTAGAATGAACCTCATTGTTCTTGCAGAAGCTCAAAAGTGCTGCAAACACGTGTAAACTAACCTCATTGGTTCTTGCGGAAGCTCAAACGTGCTGATTAAAACACACGAGAATGAACCTCATTGGTTCTTTAAGCTCAAACGTGCTGCGTAACATAAGAAAGAACCTCATTGGTTCTTGCAGAAGCTCAAATGTGCTGCGTAACACGAGAATGAACCTCATTGTTCTTACAGAAGCTCAAACGTTCTGCGTAACACGAGAATGAACCTCATTGTTCTTACAGAAGCTCAAACGTTCTGCGTAACACGAGAATGAACCTCATTGTTCTTACAGAAGCTCAAACGTTCTGCGTAACACGAGAATGAACCTCAGTGTTCTTGCAGAAGCTCAAATGTTCTGCGTAACACGAGAATGAACCTCATTTGTTCTTGAAGCTCAAATGTGCTGTGTAACACACACGAGAATGAACCTCTTTGGTTCTTGAAGCTGAAACGTGCTGATTAAAACACACGAGAATGAACCTCTTTGGTTCTTACATGTCAAGCAAGCATGCTCAAGCTTCCTTTTACCATAACTGATGTATGTACTTATGTTTATATGTGAATAAAAGCCTAAATTAAATCTGTTTATCATATCCACCTTATTTTTCAGGTAAGCACAGTGTCTGGCTTTCGGTTTTATTCATTTCCAGTTACTTTTAGCTGTACAAAACATTTGTTATGCTGATTGATATTGTAACCTGGTATTTTTTTACCATATTATTTTAATGTACTGTCTTAGTTATAAACCCGCTGGTTTGTAGTGCAAAAAGTTTCAGTTTACTGCACTTTGGCATATTCTTCTCATTATTTCCCTATAGCCTGTAATAAATCAGAAGTCTCGCACATTCACAGAAAATACCTTAAAGTGCCATCCACTAACATTGGCACTCTTGGTAAATATGGGCAAAGAAGGCTGTGACAATAAATGTGTCATGGTTAATAAATGCTACATGGTTTATCCTTTTGATCTGCCATTTAAGAAAAATTAAACTCTCATTGAAATAAAACAATTGGGGGGAAACTTACATTATGAAATAATGCATATTCTCCAATGGATGTTGACCACAATTATTGTCACCCCTAGAAATTCTTACGCGTAAAATATCTCTGAAGTATATTCCCATTCATAGGTAAAAAAATGTTTAACACACCAGGGTGACTAGGAGCATCAAATTATCCAGCCATGACTTCCTTTTCCACAGCAGTATAAATATGAGGAAACAGAAAGGCCAAATTCCCTTAATCATCCATCAGAATGAGTAAAACCAAAGAATATAGTTCTGATGTGCAGCAAAAGATTGTTGAGCTTCACAAAATAGAAAGTGGCTGTAGGAAAATAGCTAAAGCATTGAAATTTCACATTTTCACATCAGGTAGAAATCAAGCACTCCTTTTTTTCTCCTTTCCTTTTTCAAATCAACTAAAGATGTTACAAATCTGCCTGGAAGAGGACGTGTGTATATAAATTGTCCTATTGCATGGTTAGGAGAAAGTACACAAAAAGCAACCTGAAGCCAAGTTTAAATTAAATCTTTTTTAATTTGATAACATGTTTCGAGTGCACAAAATTTATTAACATTTCTACACAATATTTTAGGATAACAGCGCAACCACTGGCAAACGGTCTCTGGTCAGGAGCATGGAGAAGAACATGATATTTATAGGACAGCAATTGGCCCTTTTTACCAGTTCCAGAAGAACAAGCGGCTGCCATGCTTGGATGGCTGTAGCTCAGCCTCAATTGGAGGGTTGGGCTCAGGTCTAGGTCTTGAATGGTAAGGGTTTTCAGGCACGGGTCGAGAGGTTGCCACCTTGGTCACCTGTGGGAGAGGTCGAAGGCGTGAAGTACAGGATATGGAGGAAGACCAAAATAACATGAAATCACTTCTAATAAAATAACAAAATCAATATTTGACCCACTTTGGACAGATCTCCTAGGTCAGGCCTCTCCCAGCCCAGCTTCTCCAACACACAGCTATCGAACTCCTTCTGCTGCTTACGGCATTGGCGCAGCTCAGCCAGGTTAGAGTAATCCAAACAGGTCCAGTACTCTGTGAAGGACTCGGCACAGTTTCCCTTTATCTGCCTGTAAGCCAAACAATATGTGATTTTAAAAACGAATTACATAAAAGTAGTGGGGTTCACACCATGTTTTAACCAGCCATGACAGCTCATTTTCTGTCCATGCTGAAAGCAAATAATGCCAAGCTATATAATAAAATGACATTGACCTTTTATTTTCATGACATCCACAGAACTTCTACAGAGTGACAGCATCCTTTTTATGGTTATCCTTGTCGTAAAATATCCAAGAACACCCGAATAACAGGGTTAGTTCACCCAAAAATGAAATTGATCTCATTAATGACTCACCCTAATGTCGTTCCACACCTGTAAGAACTCCGTTCATCTTCAGACACAGTTTAAGATATTTTATATTTAGTCCGAGAGCGTATGCAAGTGTATGCACACTATACTGTCCATATCCAGAAAGGGAAAAAAAAAAAATCAAAATAGTCCATATGTGACATCAGTTGGTTAATCTCTTGAAGCATCGAAAATACATTTTGGTCTAAAAATAACAAAAACTACGACTTTATTCAGTATTGTCTTCTCTTTCTTGTTTGTTTTCGATCCTCAAATAAAGATTCAAATGGTTGTGAATCAGCGTATCGATTCATGATTCGGATCGCGTGCCAAACTGCTGAAATCACGTGACATTGGCGATTCAAATCATTGATCGATTCACTGATTCATAACTGTTTGAATCTTTATTTGAGGATTAAATACACAGGCAGAAGAGAAGACAATGCTGAATAAAGTCGTAGGTTTTGTTATTTTTGGACCAAAATGTATTTTCGATGCTTCAAGAGATTCTAATTAACCAACTGATGTCACATATGGACTACTGTGATGATGTTTTTATTCCCTTTCTGGACATGGACAGTATAGTGTGCATACACTTAGATACACTGTCGGACTAAATATAAAATATCTTAAACTGTGTTCTGAAGATGAACGGAGGTCTTACGGGTGTGGAACCACATTAGGGTGAGTCATTAATGACATCAATTTCATTTTTGGGTGAACTAACCCTTTAATGCCACAGAAAAGAAAGCAAGATACCATACAAAATGTAGCATTGCTTGTCATTTCTTGTGTCACACCTTGCAATTTGGCAGGTCAATATAGTATTTGCTATACTGCAAAGACAAGCCCTATGTTTATAATGATTTTGATTCTATTACTTGGAATATGTTGATATATATATCTCATCCCCATGGTCATATTTTGGAATTCATAGAAGCTTATCCATCCATACACTTGCCCACGCATGACGGACAATGCCACTGTGCAGCTGCATTACAATACGAAAATGCAAGACTACAGTAATTCACCCTTCGCCTGGAGTTTGATTGACAGGCAATCTGACCAATCAGAACCCCGAATCTTCCATTAGTACTGCTTTTTATTATTTATTAAACTTACCCACATTCAAGTGTTGATAAAGAAAGAATGCATGAAGCAAGAAAAAGAATTAAACTTTTTCTCAGAATAGAGTCTCACAACTAAATATTCTAGGGGCCATGAAACTGTTGTGAAAACAGTAGAGACTGCCGAGGAAAGAGTTAATAGAATCCCTCACACACACCACACATACTTTCATTTCATTTCATTAAGATATTCTAGAATATTCCTCTGTATTCTTCTGTTCTATTTAACATCTCAGAATGGGTCACACCAATAAATAAGAATGATAAATACAGAGAAATAAAATCAGAAGAGATTGCAAGTTGTTTAAATAAAAAAAGTGTAAAATGCTTCACAATTGCAATGAACTCATCATAAAAACATTATCTCTCTATAAAACTCTGAAGCCAAATCAGGACAAACAAGTGAAAGTGTTAAATACCTGAAGAAGTTGACTGCACACTCATTGACTTTCTTGCCTTCTTTCAGACACTTTCTGGGGTCCTTCTCCTCCCAGCGGCACAACATGAACTCTTTGTTGGCCTTGTCACATTGAGAGCCATAGTGATGAGCAGCCGCCTTCAGTACGGCTGATGATACACTGACCTGCACAGAAAACAGTAGAAAAAGTCCTGAGAACAAACATAATGTAGAAGACAATTATCTGACTTTAAGTCAATGCATTATTTGTGAAAAAAATGTGTGAGACCCTGGACCACAAAACCAATCATAAGTCGCAGCCTCGCAGGGGTATATTTGTAACAATATCCAACAATGCATTGTATGGGTCTCAAAATTATAGATGTTTCTTTTATGCCAAAAATTATTAGAATATTAAGTAAAGATCATGTTCCATGAAGACATATTTACAGTTGGGACTTGGAAATGTAAAAAATATTAACAATTCATTATTATTAGTAGTAATATGCATTGCTAAGGACTTAGCGATTTTCTCAATATTTCGATTTTATTTTATTTTTTTGCACCCTCAGATACCAGATTTTCAATAGTTGTATCTCGGCCAAATAATGTCCTATACTAAAACAAACCATGCATCAATGGAAAGCTAATCATTCAGCTTGATCAATAACTTCAGATGATGAATTTCAAAATATGACTAACGTTAGTGGTTTTGTGGTCCAGAATCACATATGTAAGTTATGACATTAAAGAGATTTTGGATTCTTGTGCAAAAAGTCTTGTTATTAAATTGGATATTGATAAAACCTACAAAACAATAGGGATTACGAATCACGTTTTTCACCCGTGTCTCTAATAAACTTGCTAAAAATATATATTTTAATAACAAATATGAAAATATAAAACCACTGACAGATTGCAAACTGCTAAAAACAAGACCAACGTAGTCAACAAATCAGTAATCCAGATCTTTCAAATTCCTGCTTTCTTTTTGATCTTCACTAACTGCATAACGTTACACTTCAATGCTAGTTAAACACATTTAAATGAACTTAACAGGTTAACGTTAACGTTAGCAGTGCGACTCCTCTAGCTTTAGGCTAACAACTGTTGTTTTTCATTCATTCCGACTCACCTCTTCGACGTTTAGTTCCTGCAACGTCGGAACCTCAACCACACCGGGCATGGTGTGAATTTTACTGCACCAAAACTAACCAAAATGAGGATGACAGTTCACACTACAACACAGCCCAATGTCCTCGTCTGCAGCAGGACGAGGCCCACGGAGAAGGTCAGTTGACTGCGCATGCGCAAACAATTACAGGCGCCTTTAGAAAACGTCATGCGTGTTGAAACTGGGACGCTGTGGCGCCATCTTGGCTCCAAGCGCAATGCAAAGTAATTCCACTACTTTTCTGCTGATTTCAGAACATTTTCCTAGTTCTGTGACTTTTAAATATCGTTTATTCTATCACTTTATTTATGCATGACAGTTAGATCTGTCTCAGAGGAGTGTTTTTACCATTACAAGTAGAGTCTCGGTTGTGTTTCCATGGAAACAGTATCAACATGGAGTTCATGGGTAGCAGTTATGATGGAGATTACAAAAATGGCAGGTAAATCAACTTGATTTGATGACATGCATAAGTACTACCAAATGCAATCGAATTTGTGAATGCCATTTACTTGTGTTATGTAATATTTTATGTGTATGATGCATTTAAGATGTGTCCAGTTCCTCATTAGCAAAGCCTCATTCGCATGCGGTGTGAGCGCAGCATATCATAGAGTTCATCACAATTAACTATAAATGATAGAAAATATTTTTCAGGCACCTGGTGAATTAAAAATATTTTAATGTACAAAACGATATGAAGTAAAACTATTCTATTTAATAAAATGTAAGACTGGGAATGGTGAATTTTATATGGGGGTTCCTGGATATGTTAGATTTTTTTAATGACTGAAAAGTTAAAAATTAAAATAAATTTCATTGTAACAAAAAAACAATAATGCCACAATTTTTCTTTTTTCAATATGCTCTTACTCTTCAGATATAAAAGATATAATAACTTTGATAAGTAATAAGTTAGGCAAGCCATCTCATTTCCTCTCATCGTGTTGTCTTTAACAGGATGGAGGGGTTGGGCGAATACACAATTCCCACTCAGACTAGATATGCCGGAGAGATGAAAGATGGCATGTTCCATGGAAAAGGAGTGCTGCATTTCCCCAATGGAAGCAAATATGAGGGAACTTGGGAGAAGGGGATATCCAAACAGGTCTTTCTCTGCTCCTAATGTTAAACAAACATAGCATATAAGCTCTACCAGTATTATCAAGAGCTTATTATTGTGTTAATTACCCTCATCCATCCCCAGCTCCTCTTCGTCCACTCAGGACTTGGCATTTCAATTCCTCTTTGGGTGTTATTGCTGTTCTCCGTGCTCTAACGTTAATCCATGCTAAGCTACCTGGAATGGCAGGGATGGACAGACCCATACCGCCAATCTAAACTGTATGCTAATTGTCAATCATCTTTGACGATAGTTGTCCTGACAGACATAATACATGTCAACCCCCACATATACAGCAAGTGTCATTTCATAGAAAGATAGCATAAGCACACTTTGTGATGGCTGAAATAATAGCTTTACTGATCAGAATGAAGACAAAGAGTATTGTGACACGTTATGGTTGTTTAAACATTTAAAGTAGTTCACCCAAAATGTATCCCATTAAATTATCACATGATTTACTAACTCTCGTGCCATCCTAGGTGTATATGGCTTTCTTCTTTCAGACGAACACAATCTGTGTTATATATTTAAAAATACTTGCTCTTCTAAGCGTTATAATGTTAGTGAATGACGCTTCTGATTTTGAAGTCCAAAAAAGTGCATCCATCCATCCATCCATCCATCCATCCATCCATCCATCCATCCATCCATCCATCCATCATAAAAGTAATTCATACTACTCCAGGGGTTAATAAAGGCCCTCTAAAGCGGCGTGATGGGTTTTTGTAAAAATATTCCATATTTAAAGTTTTAAAACTAAACTAGCTTCAGGCAGACGGCCTACAAAAGTTGACTTGCACCAAAAGAGTAACTTCTGATGCAATGTCTGACTGTATGTAGGATAGTGTAAGCTTTGACGCCTCTTGCAGTTCAAACAAATAGAGCCGGGCGACAAACTCAAACTCCTCTTCTCGTATTTTAAAATGCTCTGATATTTCTCTTTAAAATTCTAATTTTAGACTTCTAATTTTTGACTGGTGTTTTGTTTTACTCTATCCTCTGCGCTTCGTATTTGTCAATGCGTCATGTCAGAGGTTACTCTTTTGGCGTAAGTCAAATTGCGTGGGCCTTCTGTTGGAAGCTAGTTATTTTAGTTTATAAAGATTTAATATGGATATTTTCCTTACAAAAACGCATCACTTTGCTTCAGAAAGCCTTTATTAACCTCCAGGAGCCATACGGATATCTTCTATGATGGAGGAGTTTTTTTGGACTTCAAAATCAGGTACCATTCACTCCCATTATAAAGCTCACCCTTTAAAGGATAAGTTCACCCAAATATGAAAATGATTTCATTAATTACTCACCCTCATGTCGTTGGACACCCGTAAGACCTTCGTTCATCTTCGGAACACAAATAAAGATATTTTTGTTGAAAGCTGATGGCTGAGAAAGGCTTCAGAAAGGCCTCCATTGGCATTCAGCTCATTCCCACTCACAAGACCCATAAAGGCAGTAAAGACGGCGTTACAAAGTCCATCTCACTACAGTGGCTGTACAATAATTTTACAATGCGATGAAAATAGTTTTTGTGCAGCAAAAAAAAATCAAAATAATGACTAACCCTTTAAGCTCATCATTTACTCACCCATGTTGTTCCAAACCTGTATGAGTTTCTTCTATTGAACACAAAATAGGATATTTTGAAGAATGTTGGTAACCAGACTGTTGACTGTGGCCATGGGCTACCATAGTATTTTTTTCCTACTATGGAAGTCAATGGGGTCCATCAACTGTCTGATTAAGTACATTCTTTAAAATATCTTCTTTTGTGCTCAACAGAAGAAAATTAATTCATACAGGTTTGGAACAACATAAGGATTAGTAAATGATGACTGAATTTTAATGACAGTACTTTAATGTGTTGTGGTTATTTTGCTAAGACACCTGTGTGATCTATATGAACACAGATGACTCTTGCTTTGATATTTTGTATTTTATGCAATGACATGTTGCAGTGTGTCCTGAGTGTCCGAATAGTTTATGTGGACTTAATTTTTTTGTTTCACGTATAGGGAAAATACACATTTTCTGATGGCCTGGAGTATAAAGAGACTGACTGGGATTACTGTGATGGCAAAGACAGGCGGTTCTACTCTGAGAGGCGTAATGGCCTCAAACCAGCAGGTAGGGTCTGAAATTACTGGATTTATTAGGTGGGATTCATTTATAGCTTAGCAGCATGATTCTCTAAAAATATAAGAAAGAAAATAAGTCTCATCATGCCTTTGAATAGGAGAATCCCAGTTAACTGATCAGGACCCCCCGAGGCTTATCCCTGATGGTTGCTATGACAGCGGCGATGGCTTTTATGATCCCAACACCAGAGTCATCAAAGACTATGATGGCAATTTTCTCAGGAACGCAGGTAAGAGAAAGTGCCATAGCAAGTGAGTTTGTGTGTGTGTGTGTGTGTGTGTCTGTGTGTGCTACCAAGTCATTCACAATTTCCTACACCGTGTTCCATGAAATCCACAACATCTCAATATATTTCTTGTCCAATCCTTTTCTCAGTCCATGATCTGAAGTACCTTTTCGTAAACATTTGCTTTTGGTCCTTCCACCTGGAACACATAAAACCACAAGCATCCATTGGAGTGGCATAAACGGATTAGCTAAATGCATGTAGATAGTGTAGGGCTGAAGATTGAGCAGCGAGATTGTAAGATAACTCATCTGTAGGTCTTTTCTCTTAGCCAGACATGCCTCAGTTCTGTAGTCATTTGAATTGTTTTCAAGGAAAATGTAAAACACATTTTCCAGTGCCCGACGTGGGATCCCTGATTTGAGGTGAATTCATTATGTCAGCTTTATAGATAGGAGGCCAGAATCCCCCAAGCTGCGTCATTGATTAGACAAGGTTGTGGAATTAATAATCCCTGTTACCCGAATTATTTTATTGAATGTACTTGAGCTACAAGCTTCTTATAATTTAATACAGTCTATTACTTAAAAAAAAAAAAAAAAGTTAAAGTATCTATCAGTGAAGCTATTTAAAGGGGCCGGTATTATTTTTTTAAATGATTAACTATACCACAACCATTTGAAAGTTTGGGGTCAGAAAGACATTTTTTTTTTCAATTATAAGGTTTTCCAAAAACATAAAGATTTTTAAAAAATTATCTTTCTATTCCTCAAAGAATTCTGAAAAGCAATTTCCACATAAATATTGCAGCAGCACACCTGTTTTCAACATTCACAATAATAAGAAATGTTATTTGAGCACAAAATCATCAATTAATTAACATAATTGTATTATGTTAATTATGTCTACATTTTATCATTTATTTTTTAAGGTGCACAATACATTATTCATTATTTATTGTGAAACCATCAATACCAAATGGTGGAACAACATTTGATAAATGTAACTTATAATAGTATATTTGCTTGTGCAAATATTTAATATGTGTATGCATATTTTTTTATGTAATTGTAATACAACCTAACCAGTCATATGTGTTAATATGCATTGACATAACCCAAATTAGCATCCCATCTTGATCTGTGAAGGACAATTTAAGATCTATGCATAGTATCATAGCTAGTCTCACTTGGGTTCATCTGCAGTAAGTATCAATTTACCATTTTCCATATTCAGTAGATTTAAAAAAAAAAAAAAATCTGTTTGCATAGGAAGTGTTCTTGTATTACATCTACGCTATTTTTAATTACTGGTCTACACGTGTCAGACTTACATCTTTGGCTGTTAACACAATTTTTTTCCCTAGACCATATCTAGGTATCTCTATTTAGAAGGTTGCTTTGGAATTATTTGGCAGTTTGCTGTATTTTCCAGTATTGCGAGATGCATAATTTAGTAAACACTGTCTAGAGCAAATACATGCAACACGATCCGCAGCCCCACCTTTCGTCACAGTCTGATTGTGAGCTTGCATGTCTATTTCATACATCTACAGTTACTATAACATAGGAAGACAGACACATCCTGAACAGATGTCAAAAGACTCACGTATGGAAAAACATGCATAGATTTCGTAAATTGGAAGCTGTTTATTGGTATTGTTAGGAAACAGAATCCATGTGTGGTAAAGAAATAGTAGCAACATGGTGACACAAATAGAATTTGTCTTTGAGCAGTTCTCACTTTCTTCCTTATGTCAGTTTTTATCATTCATCTGCTGGAAAAAAAAAGGTCCGAAAGTGATTCCAACTATTGCGTTATCATTATATTTGAGTTGTGGTGTGGACAGTTTTTAGAACTATATCTTTCCATTGGCATTGTTCTGAACGAGCTTCTACCACATCTCCCACCCTTTGAGTGTATGTGGCCAGTCTATTAGTTTTGAGGCCAACTACATTGGTAAGAATATTGATTTTGTACACACAAAAAAAAACATCTGACCTTATATAGTGCCTTCCTGGTGCTGTGCTATTATAGGAACTTAAAGGTGCTGTGTGTAGTGTGTAGGATCTATTGACAGAAATGCAATATAATATACATGTTCTCAGTGGTGTATAAAGACCTTATGTTAAAAACAGTTATATTTTTATTACTTTAAAGGGTTAGTTCACCCACAAATGAAAATTAGATGTTTATCTGCTTACCCCAGTGCATCCAACATGTAGATGTGTCTGTTTCTTCAGTAGAACACAAATGAAGATTTTTAACTCCAACCATTGGTGTGTGACAGTCAGATAATGGGGTGAATAGGTAACAAGTCTATGAGAGCAAAACAAACAAACAAAAAAACATGCTTAGGCAACGTGCACAAAAACCCTGCTGCTCCTGACGACACATTGATTTGTTAAGACACGAACCATGTGAGAAACACATCTGTGAGAAACCGAACAGTATTTATATATTTTTTTTAGTACAGTTTTTTTACCCCATTATCTGACTGGCACACAGCAACGATTGGAGTTAAAAATCTTCCATTTGTGTTTGACTGAAGAAACAGACACACCTACATGTTGGATGCACTGGGGGTAAGCAGATAAACATCTAATTTTCAGGTGAACTAACCCTTTAAAATGAGTCATTTCTATCTACATACACCGCGTGTCCCCTTACAGTGAAATTGCCATTTTGCGCCGTCATGTTTCTACAGTAGCCCCAAAAGGACAAACTTCTCTACAGAGCGATAGTGACTCTTTGCTCTCTCTCTCTCCGCCGGCCCCCGTAGGGAAAGGGAGAGGTGAGCAGTGGGTGATTGCAACTCACAACCTCACCACTAGATGCCGCTAAAATCTGCACAGTGCACCTTTAAAGCACTGATATGTGTATTTATGTGTTCATATTGGACAGTTATTTGTGTCCCTAAATATTCACACACATTTCCATGTGTCAATCACACCATGCCTCTATTCAGGGTTTGCAAACACACTGTCACTTCTGTGTCAGTGTGGTATATGTTCAGTCTTCATATCAGATCACTTCCAGGCCTCTGGGATTACATCCTTACCACATGCGGCTGGAAAGTGAGAGCAAACATCAGAGACCGAGACTTGCACAAGAGCGCAGACCTGTCACATTAAACCACGTCCTGGTTATGACTCCCAGAGCCAAAGCCCACCCGCTTCTACAAGAGTCCACATCACAGACTTCATTTGCATTTACATTCATGTTCTAAGTAGAAGCTTTCTAACCAAAGCCACTAACAATAAAGTGGATACATTACGTAAGTCATAGTTACCAGTTATGACTACTCGACGTAGTAACATTGGCTCAACCTTTAAAGGGATAGTTCCAAAAATGAAGGATAAGACATTTTTTATCGCCTGTAATATATCGGCCACATTTTCTTATTGGACAGATAACATTAAAAATTAACATATATCGGCCGATACAATATCAAACTGAGTAAGAAAATGGATATTGCAGCCCAGTTTATTTAACTCGTCCAAAAGAACTTCTTTACTTCTCTGACTAGGCTAGTCAGTCCCTCACTCAGCCCCATCTTTCCTGGCACCCTTCAATACCTCTGCCCCTCGATCATCTCTAACCTGCTAAAGACTTCTAAAGGTTATGTTCACCACCATTAAGTTTAGTTTAGCTGTGTTTTTTATTTTGTCATTTTTTGTGCCGGTTTCCTTTGTTCTACTTTCCTGCCACCTATTAGTTGTCATGGACATTCATTTCACTAGCACAACTGTCTCCATTTGGTTCATCAGCATTGTGTATTTAAAGGGTTAGTTCACCCAAAAATGAAAATTCTGTCAGTAATTACTTACCCTAATATCGTTCAACACCCGTAAGACCTCCGTTCATCTTCGCAAATGAAGATATTTTTGTTGAAATCTGATGGCTCAGAAAGACCTTCATTGACACCAATGTCATTTCTTCTCTCAAGACCATAAAAAGCACTATTAAAAGGTCAATCTCACTACAATGACTCTACAATAATTTTATGAAGCGACGAGAATAGTTTTTGTGCAAGAAAAACAACAACTAAATAACGACTTGTATAGTGATGGGCTGATTTCAAAACAAAGTTTTGAACGTTTTGACTCAGTGTATCGATTCATGATTCGGATCGCCAATGTCACGTGATTTCAGCAGTTTGGTTTTTTGACACGCAATCCAAATCATGAATCAATATGCTGATTCATAACCGTTTGAAACTTTGTTTTAAAATCGGCCCATCACTATATAAGTTGTTATTTAGGTTGCACAAAAACTATTCTAGTCACTTCATAAAACTATTGTAGAATCACTGTAGTGAGATGGGCTTTGTAACGACGTCTTTAGTGCCTTTTATGGGTCTTGAGAGAGGAAATAACATTGGTGTCAATGAAGGCCTTTTTGAGCCATCGGATTTCAACAAAAATATCTTCATTTGTGTTCCGAAGATGAACAGAGGTCTTACAGATGTCGAACGACATTAGGGTAAGTAATTAATGACAGAATTTTCATTTTTGGCCGAACTAACCCTTTAAGTTCCTCATTTGTTCTCAGACTTTGTCCGGTATTATTTTATATGCTGCTACGTTTTATTTAATACTGTACTAAACTTATTCGATCCATCCTCCTTATTATTTGACCAGATTGTAACAGTGTTGTTGAAGTTGTCAGCTAGCAACAACTTGCACTTCCCAGTATAAACACTCTTGATGAATTATGTAATTAAAGCAGCTATGGTTTCAAACCACTATAATTTGAACAGAAAAGCAAGCATACTGAATGCATGATTTGACATGGCACATTTAAATAATAAATAACTATTGCCTTACCTAATGCAGCAAAACTGAACTTGTATTCAAATTCCGAATGGAAGTTCTGCCATGATCAATGAGGCTGACTGCACAATTTATCTCTCATTTAGCATAATGTCTACACTTTGTTTGTTACAAGTTAAATAAAAACACGAGGATTTACAAAAGTGCAGAACTGAGCAGTGAGTGGATTTTTGGAATTACATGATAGAATTTCTTGGGGGATGAACAATCCATTTAAATCCCCTGGCCCTTCTACGGGCAATCTGTTTGCCCGACCAATGGCAATTAAGCATGACGTCTACCCTGTCTAGTCGCGTGGATGGAGAGATTATTCGGATAGACTTCATAGTGGAATTCCCACTTAAGCATCTGGCTTTTAAATCAACTGCATCTCTTATGTTGGAGTGTTTTATAATATGGAATATTGTGTATCCTGTATATCTATTTTTATCACCTGGAGGTGGCGGTACGTTTGTCAAAATGGGTGTGAAGACAGAATTTATTGCCAGTAGCTTCCCTCCAGGATGGAGGATCACAGAGGGCGCAGATGCAGAAGAGGCAAATGAAGAGGAACCACATTCCCTTTGTGGGAGGATGTTTTTGGGAGGAGAGGAAAGAGGGACAAGTCCAACTACAGCTGTGGGGCAGAGTAACAGTAGGATCCAGGAGGCAGGCATGATAGGGGGTGGCAATCCCAAGCAGCAGCAACCCAGACTGGACAGGAAGGCCTGCGGAAATGCCCAGGCTGCAGGCCAACTCTGAAGCTGGTTAGAGCACAAGAAAAGCAGATGGGAGGAAGCCCTGAAGAATCTCAACACATTGGTCATTTGAAGTCAGGGAGGGTGGGTTATTGCAAGCAGCGTTTACTGGCATATCATGTGGGACTGCCCCTTGAGATGGGCACAAGGCAGACTCCATATGTCCTGTTCTGTCCCAGTTGACCAGCTTCTCCTCCTCTTTTTCTTCAATCCAAGCACACCAAACCACTGTAACTTTGTACTCCAAGCAAAGTTTAAGCCATATGTTTGTTTTTTTGTTTAAAAAAAAAAAGGGAAATTATGACCCCCCCAAAAAAACTTTAAAAACGTAATTTAAATGACCAAAATAACATTACATTTAAGGGTTAGTTCACCCAAAAATGTAAATTCTGTCATTAATTACTTACCCTAATGCTGTTTGACACCCGTGAGACCTCTGTTCATTTTCGGAACACGAAGATATTTTTGTTGAAATCCGATGGCTCAGAAAGTCCTCCATTGAACCCAATGACATTTCCTCTCTCAAGACCAAAGTCTATCTAACTACAGTGGTTCTACAATTATTTTATGAAGCGACGAAAATTGTTTTTGTGCACAAAAAAACTAAATAAAGCAATCCGAATCATGAATCGATAAAATTATTGCAGAATCACTGTAGTGCGATGGGCTTTTAATGACGTCTTTAGTGCTTTTTTGGGTCTTGGGAGAGGAAATGACATTGGTGTCAATAAAAGCCTTTGTGAGCCATCGGATTTCAACAAACATATCTTAATTTGTGTTTAGAAAAGTAACAGAGGTCTTACGGGTGTCGAACGCCATGAGGGTGAGTAATTAATGACATAATTTTCATTTTTGTGTGAACTAACCCTTTAAATTTAGTGGTCTTTGCACCTTTGCTAGTGTCTGTTTTAAACCTCTAATCCCAAGTGTAAAGCATTGGTGTGTGGCCACTTGTGGAGATGAATTATACCTCAAATCCTTTGGCTTGTTGAGTAGAGGTGTGCTGTTACTTTTCTATGGCTAGAATATACGTCTTGACTATTTTTGCCCTGATTTGCAGTCTGACCGAGTCAACACTAGTTGCCAAAAGTCAGAGCCAGTCAGGAGATTTTGGGTTGTTGGAGTTATTACAGAACATCGTGTAGTGTTTGATGGGAACACACACCAAATGTTTTAGCTTCAGACTATGATTCCATCCAGTCTATCGAAACCACAATTTCAAAACATACATCGTAGTGCATGACGTACCTTTTACACTGACTTCCAACTCCCTCAACTCCCACCGCTAATCTGTCCAGACCATAGGCTACTTACAATATCTACCAACCCAAGGCTCCATCCAAATGAGCTTGGCTAGCTTTTTTTTTCGCAACTCAGAACACAGAGTCGCTACTGTAGTCAGTTCCTGTACATCCGTGTTTGTTTTTATTGTCATGCATCTTGTCAGGACTTGATAAAAGACTTGAAACTCCAGTAGTGTGTGATCATCCTCAGTCGTCATGATGCCCAGTTTGTTTTTTATTTTCAAAATTGGCAAAGTGTATGATACCTTGTGTTTTAAAATGTGTTTAGTTTAAGTTAGTGTTCCAACCTAAAGTTATCTGACTTAGAGCTTTCATTCTCATAAAAAGAGGGACCTGAAACAGGAATCGGAAAAGCACAGAGACTTGGAAGGTGGGCACTTTAGACTTGAACCAGAATGTAACAAACTAGCAACCACCTTGAATCACGGTGGCATCTTTTGCACATGCAAGCACAACTCATGTTTGCTTCAGAAAATGTAAAAATAGTTTTAATTACAATACTCAAATTCCCTGAACACCTAATTTTCTCCTCTATAGGATTCTTGGATAGAAGGGGAGGATAAAGTTTGCCTGAAATACTGCTGTAAGAACATGTGATGATTCCTGTTTCCTTTCTGGCTGGAAAGGCTTTGAAACATGAGTGGGGGTGTCACTAAAGCCCCTGTCATTACACAGAACGTTTGCAATAAGCATTGCCTAGCAGAGGTAGCAGGATTAGAGGCTTTAAGGACTAGGGTTTCTAGGTTGCAGTAAACCTGAAGCCAAGCAGGCACTAGGAGGCAGGCGTTTGGTTTACGTTAGGACTGGAAATCCTGTTTACAACCAGCTTTAATAACACTGTGTAAATGAGCAAGGGGGTTGATACACTCCATTTACAGTAATTAAATTTGATTGACCTGTCAAGACAAACTAATATATAGACCACATTTCACCATGTGTCACCACCCTTGTAGAAAACTACAAGTTACTTCTACTATGAAAATAAACTTTGGTTATTTTGGGTGTTTTTTAGTGCATTGCTATTTTGGTTAATATGTGGTTACTGCTCCAAGTAAAAAGAATCCACCCCCAAATTTATATTATATTCTTGTCTCTGGATATAACCCAGATCCCTTGATTAGTGTGTCTATGGGAGTTTTTAGCTCTTTATTGTCTGCCAGGCAAACATTTTAAATCTTATCATATGAGAGTATCATTAATTTCTGGAGCAGGGCAAGTTAAGTTCTGAATAGTTTGCATAACAGATTTAGAATAAACAAAGAGAAACAATACTAGTAAATCTTGGCTTAGCCAAGATGTTGCTCTATCCTAAGTATTTGGGGGTTTGAGTGTGATAATGCTCTTTAAACTAGACTATTGACTTTTGCCTTAGCGTCTGTTCAGACTTCACTTGCCAGAAGCTTTACTGCCATACGGTTTGCAGTGGTTTCCTGCTTCTACACTGTAAAAAAATATTTAGAAAAAAAGTTACCGGGTTACCTTAGAATTTTGAGTTCATTGAATTTATAAATTTGAGTTAATACAATGAACATTTTTTAGATTCAACAACCTTTATTAAAATATTATTAAAAGCTTTTTTAAGCATATTGGGTAAATTGTGTTTTATTTTTGAGGACGCAGTGAAACTTGCCAAATTGTGATATTTTCATGATTTATCAAAAATTTTATGCACTGTAAAAAATTATTGTTGTTTTTTGTTGGTTTAACTTTAAAAAGGAAGTAACCTGGTTGCCTTAAAATTTTGAGTTTATTGAAATAAAAAATTTGAGTTGATACAATGAAGGACACTTGTTTAATAAATAGAAACTCAAAATTGTATCTAAACCACATAGAAAATGTGATAAATCATGAAAATAGCACTATTTGGCATGTTTCACTGCGTCATCAGAAATAAAACACACAAAATTACCCAATATGCTTACAAAATCTTTTAATAAAATTTTAAGAAAGGTTGTCGAATCTCAAAAAAAAATTCATTCTATTAACTCAAAAATTTGATTTCAATGAACTCAAAATTTTAAGGCAACCAGGTAACTTTTTTTCTAAATAATAACAGTGTGGTGTTCAGATACAATAATATTTTGAGTTTCTATTTATTAAACAAATTTCCTTCGTTGTATCAACTCAAATTTTTAATTTCAATAAACTAAAATTTTTAAGGCAACCAGGTAGCTTACTTTAAGTTAAACCAACAAAACATTTTTTACAGTGTATGATAATTGCTTAAGGTTCACATTTAAAAATCCCACCGCCCCTATTTTTTTTTTTAGTAACAGCAAACCTTGTCATGATAATCCACCTGGTGGGAATTCACACACATAGCTCCTCAAACCTTGGAATAATCTCAGACGACAGTCAGAGATCCTAAATCCATTAATGAAAAGTGCGGCTCTGTTTGGAAGGAAACACTTTTCCTTTTGATTATATTATAGGGATTAAGATAAACACCTCCTAACAAGGTACCATTACTGCTTCCCTTCTGACTCCTGGGCTTTGATCGTGGAATGTGTATCATATTCATTAGGCCACCTGAATGAGGGCTCAACTCGAACATGTGGAAAGGAGGCTCGAGTGAGGAGGAGGTTGTGATTTGCACAAAATACAGGCATGTCGCTGAAATAAGAAAAAAAGCAACTGGGAAAAGTTAAAAAAGCCAAGTGATTACTTTCTCATTAATAAAAAAAATTAATTATACTGCCACATAAACAAAAAAGACATGGGCAAAAGGGAATAAATTGATAAGGGGAACAATCAGAGTAAAAAAAGAAACTAAACATTAGTAATGAAAACAAATAGATGGTTATATGGGTTACGGAAATTCAAAGAGATGAATTTCAGCAAAGTTGTAGGAAGTATGAGGGCTAAGACAGTTCTTTAAACAGCATTCCCACAATGAATGTGCAATTGTGAATGACCTATGAATGAATGACTATTCCAGTCATTTGTGGTTACTGGACAAGGATTTTTTAAAATCATTTTAGAGATTGCACTCAAAAGAGATTTACTCAAAAATATTGTATAGAACAAAAGCTTGCATGAAAAAAGTAAATTAAATCCAGGACTACAGAAACCCCATCTAAACAAATGGACAATAAGGACTGCTTGTGAATTTGTTGTTTAAGAGAGTAACATGTGCTTATTAAAATATGACAATTTTATTCTAGCAGGAACAATATTTAGGCCTAATACATTGTTGTTTTGCTTGTTTCCTATTATTCACACGTATGTAAGGTATGGTATATTATAAGCACTTTGCTTTTGTAAGCTAGACGACGGACTTACCTGATACGCAGTTCAATTTGAAGCCCTATTGTCATGTAAATCGCATGTCAAAAGTAACTATTTGCGAGCCCTTGAAGCCCTCGACAACTGATACAGAGGAGAATTTATTTGCAGTAGATTTGATGTGAGTGACACGTCTGCTCTGAAATAGGATTGTATTAGCCTATGAATTTAGCAAGTGTATGAATGCCAGGCAAACAATAAGTAGCTGAGGTGCTAATTTCGTGCAAATATTACCGTGCGAACTCGGACCATTTACCGAAATGTAATTGTAGACCGACCCTGTCCATCAGCCATTGGTTGAAGCGTCCGCGGAGGTATTAATTGGCTTAAAATAGTGATGAAATGTTCCTCTCGAGTGTGACCTCCATGTGGAGAGCGTGAGGTGGGAGCGACTGAATAAAGTGAGACGTTAGCATGCAGCTGTCGCAGAATGGACCGGTCGCGTGCTGGAAAAGTCTCAATTGCTGCGCGCGGGAACCAGGTAGAAGTGGCGGGAGGCGCGTGGAGAGGCCGTTTAGGGCCATCGCGTGCAATTATCGACAATCAGAGGAGAGCTTAAGACCTGTTCTCAACAATGGGCCCAGTTCGCCACGTTCATGGGGGTGAGCGCTCAAGTGCGTGCAGCTGCGCGCTCACATTCAGCACCAGCAGCAGAACTACCTCGCGCTCCGCAATTAGCAACTCCTTTCAGTTTTAACCATTTAAAAAAGCAGTATATTATCCACTGTTTTTGGTTGCGGAATCATCTCTGGGAAGGGAACGAAAGAAGGGAGCGATTGATTGTCGCGTGAAGTAGGCTGCTGAGAGCGAATTTTCATAATTGTTGTCTTAATCCTGCACGTAAAAAATGTAAATTGCCTTTAACCGCATATGAATGAGTTTGACACATGCCTTTTGGAGCTCGATTTTTGACCAAACAATCAGAAAGAAAAAAACACCACGTAGGCTATAGCATTTAACAATGATGAAAACGTCATGCTTTTATTATAAATATAGAAAGAGTTTTCCTTATCATAAGGAGTGAAATATGTATTATCTGTCCTTGTAGATGACCAAGAACACGAGTGGATTGTGCGAACATGCAGGAAGAGCTGGGACGAATTCATCGGCCACTGTTCAAGAAGCAGAACACAAGAATAAGTGAGAATACTCACACACAGTTCATTGTATATGGATGTCATCTGAATATTAATGCAGCTTAATTTGTTACATCAATTCGTTTTTTTTTTTTTACAATCCCGTTATCCTTTCCAAAATTGATAGGCTCTTAAAAAATAAGTATATTTTCAAATGTAATAAAACTGATTATCATTATACTGACAACTGTTAAACTGTATCCCACAGAAATCGGACTGTATGTATTAATGAATGTTTAATATTATGAATGCTAAAAATAAAACCTGACTTTGCATTGAGTGATGAGCATGTTGCCTGTACATTAAAAATCGACTGTTTATTATGCAACCTTTTACACAATTAGCATTTTTGTTTAAAGTGTTCTCTACTTAGTTTTTATTATTATTAATATTATTATTATCATAAGAAGTGAAAGTGTCCAATCAGAAAAATATATCAACTGGCCACAAAATAATCACATCAGAAGAATAATGAGTTTAGGTTTTAAAGGTCATTGCTACAGTTTATTTTAAAGACGGAATCATGTTTGCCTTGATAATAGTGGGGTTCTGGTACAAACTCAAGTGAGAAGCGTTACATTATTGCTGTATTCCGTCCAAGTAAATGACCGTGTACTCTGCTGAATACTGAAGTAAATGAGTCAGATTCTTGCTCATCTCGAAAGAAATGAGAATCAAAGTTTTTTGCACTTAAAAAAGTGTGTGTGCTTGAGTGCAGAAAGGATAGGTTAGTCAAAGATTATGTCTCATTGTGTCTTTTGAAAGAGAACACGGGATACGAGATCAATCCTGTGATGTGGCCTGACAGGGAATTCCTGTGTGTGATGCTGATGGAATCAGTGATGGAGTCATTACTGCACACACTGACCCGTGAAGGGTCTGCCAGCTCCTCCATCAGCCTGTGATTGCTTCCTGCTACACTCGTGCACACACAGGCCCATATACCACAGTCAGAAATTAAACAGAGCTCAGGGCAAAAAAAAAAACCACACTCTGAAAGTGACAAAAACCATCCAGATATTTGCCAGATATATTTTTTAAATTGTCTGTAATATTTCATACATGTCATAATATCCTAAGCTGTCATAATAACTTGTAGGAGTCAGATATAAAATCTGCGTTTCATGTTATAAATACCATTGTACTTAATTAAACATTTTATATATATATATATATATATATATATATATATATATATATATATATATATATAGGCAAATATTTCTTAAATATATAAATGTATTTATAGCCTAACTGTAATATTTATAATTTGACAGCCCTAGTGTGTATATATATATATATATATATATATATATATATATATATATATATATATATATATACACACACTAGGGCTGTCAAATGATTAATCACATCCAAAATAAAGGTTATGTTATATATGCGTGTGTACTTTGTATAATTATTATGTAGATTTTAATGCACACACATACATGTATATATTTAAGAAATATTTGCCTGTATATATATTTATATATTATAAATATTGTATAAAAAATGTATTAAATGCATCGATGTATGTGTATTTATACATAATAATTATACACAGTACACACACACACACACACACACACACACACACACACACACACACATATATATATATATATATATATATATATATAACACACACTTCAAGAAATACCATCATAGCTATATAAAAATAGCTTTTTTTTAACTTTTATCAGTCAAGAAAATGTGGTACTGTATTTTAATATAACAGATATTCTGATTGAAATTGTATATTATTTTTTGTCAAAGTATTTGACATACTGAGAGAGAGAGAGAGAGAGAGAGAGAGAGAGAGAGAGAGAGAGAGAGAGAGAGAGAGAGAGAGAGAGAGAGTTATTACAAAAATGCTATTGGTAGAATTGATGATAAGTTCTGGGAAAAATCTACCAATCTAATTTACAAGAACAAATTATGTTTTTTTAAAGGTTTTTAATTAATTTCATTTATTTAAAAGAAAAACATTTATGATGCACAGCCATAGAAATAGTTAATTATTTTATTATTTTTTTATTTTTTTACAAAACAGACATGTGGAAGTGGGGGAAAGTGCTTACAGGCTACCTGTCATAATAAATACAAGAATGCAGAGGCCTTGTCCCTCTTTCAGAACAGAACAAGTATTTCTCAAATTTAAGTTACAATTTCAGACTTTTCCCCCCGGTTTCAGACCTGTACACCTAACACTCCCGCTCTCTGGTCACAGCTGAGGCTTATACGGCACACATGTATGAAGAAAACAATGAAACACAGACACATTCGTCTCAGGACACTGCTTAAATTAAAAATACATTACATGTACATTTTCTTTACATGTAGCTATCTTTACATTTTACTCAAGTGCTCTTTTTAGTCTCTGTCTTCCTCTTCCATTCTATCTTCTGCACAAAAGATTGTTGTTTGTCATTGAAAATCCCTTCTTGATCCTGATGTTTGATCTTTTCGTTCTCCTGTTTTAGTAAAAATGTTGAGAGCACTGTTCAGATCAAAGCTATTTGTAGTTTATGATTGCAGGTAAACTGGTATGACAACAGTTATTGCAAAGCATTTTTGAAAATAATTAAATTAGGGACGGTTTAGACATCCTCCTTGAAAAATGAAACCTTAGACTATAGTCATTATTCTTTAACGTTTCACTTGGAACTAAAATGAAATAATCAGTTTCTAACAAACTATCTGCTTTCAAAACAAGATGGCAGCAATTATTTATACAATTAACTGATGGGCTTAAAATTAAGAACCATTTTAATTTAAGAAAAATAAGCCCTGCTGGCTTTTTAGGCCCTTTGAAAACACGGATGCTTTGCATATGGGTGTAAGAACAAGACAGCAAGCTAAAGTGAACTTTCTTTTAAGTAGCATAGATTCGTTTCACTTGCTTAGCATGACTTCCATGTTCAACTGTGGCGTGTTTCGATGAGGAAAAAGAGATAAAATATGTCTTACCACCTGGTCCTATGCCACTTATTTCCCATCCACATCTCTTGTGCTTTTCCCTTTTTCAACCTAAATGTTTAACACTGATGCTGGTAACTTTACATTCCTTTTGTTTGCATTCAGAGTCTCCAAACGCTGAATAAGAGTCGAGACTATCAGGAGAAGGGGCGGACAAAAAGTCTTTTACAGTGTGTGCTCGAGTCTTTTTTTAACTTTTTTTGTCCAGAAGTACAGATCCTGGTCTTGGCGATGCAAGTCCTAAATTCACAGGTCACATATGCAGCTTCCCTTAACCGTGCGTGACTGGATGCAGGTGAGTAAAATCCCGTCCAGCGAAACCAGAGAGGAAACAGTCTCTCTCCTTGCGAGTTCAGAGGTCAAGAGCAAGTGGGACCGTGACCTTCTCCTTCAGCCAGGTCCGACCTGTGGGGTCAGGCGCAGGAGGGATTGGAAGTTTGGAGCAGGAGGTCAGGGTGAAGGGGTCAGGGGTCAGTGCGAGGTGGGGGCGTTAGCGGCTGAGAGGGAGCTGCGGCAACGCCATGGCCTGATGAGGGAGACTCTGTGTAGTGAGCACCGAGAACGGATGGCCTGCCATGCCAAAACACAAAGAAACAGATACTAATATTAATCTATCTATAGTGATTTCGGAATATCTTCAGGTCAAAGAACACACTAGATAAAAAAGCTAACAATTTAGTTAAATATACATGTATATAACAGCAAAAACGTTTGGAATAACTACGTTTTTGTAATGTTTTTGAAAGAAGTCTCTTATATGTTGACCAAGGTTGCATTTATTTGATCCACAATACAGTAAAACAATTATAATGTGAAATATTAGAACTTAAAATAACTGTTTTCTATTTGAATATATTTTAAAATATGAATTATTCTTGCAATGTAAAAGCTGTATTTTCAGCATATTTTGTCCAGTCTTCAGTGTCACATGATCTTTTAGAAATCATTGTAATATGCTGATTTAATGCTCAAGAAACATTTTTATCATTAGTGTTGAAAACAGTTGTGCTGCTTAATATTTTTGTGGAAACTGTGATAGATTATTACTAATATATGTATAGACATACACACACACACACAGGCTACACACACAACTATTTGTTTTTGTAGAATGTGGGGACATTTCATAGGCAAAATGGTTTTTAAACTGTACAAACCATATTTTCTATCCCCCTACACTGCCCCTGCCCCTAAACCTACCCATCACAGGAAACATTCTGCATTTTTACTCAAAAAACTCATCCTGTATGATTTATAAGCATTTTAAGTGGGGACATGGCCAATGTCCTCATATTTCACCCTCTCCTTGTAATACTTGTGTCATACCCATGTCATTATACACATTTATGTCCTTATATGTCACAAAAACATGCCCACACACACACACACATGGCATTACATGATGGTAATCTATCACAGTTTCTACAAAAAAAACATTAGGCAGCACAACTGTTTAAATTTGACGGCATTATTTTTTATATATTTAAAATTTTATATATGCTGTAAGGACAGCAGTATCTAAGGAAACACTCACTTTCGATGTACCCGTGCAGGGCCACCATGCGTGCTCTCTCAGGACTGCCGAAGGGGGAGTAATGCAGCTCGTCGGGCAGCGAGGGGGGCATGCGGGCCTGCGGGTGAGCCTGAGGTGGGCCGCCGTGCTGCGGAGTGTGCTTTTTATGTCTCGCTCTGCAGTTCTGAAACCAAACCTATGCAAATACAACCAATTGTCAAAACAAGCTGTCTCTATTAACTGAATTTAAACGGATTGAGCATTAAATGGGACAATAAGAGCTTCATCACCTGTATGACTCGTCTACTCAATCCTGTCATGTCCGCCAACTTCTGCAGGGTCTGAGCGTCAGGGTTGTTGTCCTGTGCAAACTGCGCCTGCATTACCTGTGCATGAAACAAGCGTTGCCTTAACATTAGGTCATTTACTAGGGGGAAACGTCTATTTGCGAAGATTTTATACATCAAAATGATCAAACATATTCAAAAATATAATTAAAAATGATAAAATAATCAGTACTATATATATATATATATATATATATATATATATATATATATATATATATATATATATATATATATATATATATATATATATATATAATGTTTTTGAAAGATGCTCACCAAGGCTGCATTCATTTGACTAGAAAATCAGTACAAACTGTAATATTGTGAAATATTATTAAAATAACAGTTTTGTATTTGAAGAAATTTTAAAATGTAATTTATTCCTGTGATCAAAGCTGAATTTTCAGCATCATTCCTCCAGTCTTCAGTGTCACACGATCCTTCAGAAATCATTCTGATATGATGATTTGAGGCTCAAGGGACATTTACTATTATTGTCAGTTGGAAACCATGAAAAAAAAAACTTGCCCCAAAGTTTTAAATAGTAGTGCATCAAGCTTTCCTTAAAACATATTTAGCTGCACAACTATTTTCAAAAATGATAATAATCAGAATTGTTTATTGAGCAGCAAATCATATTAGAATGATTTCCGAAGGATCATGTGACTTGTGAAAATTCAGCTTTTATCACAGGAATAAAGTACTTTTGAAAATATATCCCAATAGAAAACAGATTATTTAAATTGCAATAATACTTCCACAATATTACTGCTTTTTTGTTGTTTTGTATTTTTTGTGTTTTTGAAAAGGAATTCAGCCTTGATGAGCATAAGATATTTATAAAAAAAAAATTAAAAAAACTTTCTGTAGTGTATATTTACAATACATTTACATTGCTGACAGTGCCGCATGAAAGGTAAAATGCTGTTCCTTATGAATTTAACCTGGAAGCTTTTTTAAACATAAATAGAACTGAAATGTGAATTCATAATGGACAAAAGCAAACCCCAAAAAAGGGTGTTTTGCTTCCTCATCTCAGACATCCACATGCCACTGTGTTTGATAATCTTACCTGCAGTTGTTCCGCAGTAAAGGACGTTCGTGCCCTTTTGGCCGGTTTTGGTTGACTATCCTGTTCCGACGGCACCGCTCCCTCCAGAGTGAGTCCGCTTCCTGCGTGAAAACCCAGGAAAGGGTTGTTAGGAGACCTTTTCAGATCGATGAGAATTAAAGTGTAATGCATCCGAAACACACGCACCACTCTCAGCGGCCCGTTTCAGGTTCTCCACCATTGTGTCGTAATGGATCCGACAAAGTACTTTCTCCTCCACCAGCCCAAACTCCTCGCCTGTGGACAGCTGACGTTTGCAGGAGAAGCAGGCGAAGCAGGCCAGATGGTAGGCATTGCCCCGGGCTCGCCGTACCCAGTCGCTGGCGTAGATCTGCCGGCCACAGCGGGCACACTTTGTACCAAACCTACTGTGAGACAGAGAAGGGCTTGGGCATCAATACTCATCCCATAAACAATACAGTGCTTATCATTGCAAATAATACCCTATATTATAATAATACAAGCATTTTGTGTGTAAATTATGTTGTTTTGAATTCATAGTGTAACATGTATTCCAGTTTAACAGTTAACAGGTATTTTTCTCTCTCCACAGAAAGCCCTTGCCAGCAGAAGACAGAATACAGATAGGCTGAACCGTGTCCAAAAGATAACCACTAAACGTGTCAGACACGGCTGTACAACTCTCAGCACAAACAAACCACAAGTAATTCTCTGAGCCGCAGGTCGGCAGGAAATGTCTGCTGATAAACTGTGCTGATAGGATCCATAAACTCATGATTTTATCCAACAAAGTGCATTATGTATGTAAGACATCTATTTTTAAAGTGTGAAGAGCTTCCAATATCATTTTTTTCCACATATCTAAATGAATAAAGGCAGGGATTGGATATATTACATTTTTAATATTTACTATATATAATAAAACAATATTATAAATAATTATTAATAAAGTTTATAATTTTATTATTAGAAGTTTTATATATTTTTTCAGTTGATTATACAAATAGTAGTTATCAAAAATGTTCTAAATCAAATATATACCATTTATAATTATGTGCTGTCAAATATTTACATATTTACTTAATATATGTGTACTATTTATAATTTTTACGTATGTATAAATACACACACATGCATGTATATATTTAAGAACAATTTGAAACATTTATATATAATATAATTATATGTGATATAGATTATAAATTATATATATATATATATATATATATATATATATATAAATGTTTCTTAAATATATACATGAATATACATATATACATGAGTGTGTATTTATATATAAATAATAATTATACAGTCATACACATTATGTAAACAAACTTTTATTTTGGATGCGATTAATCACGATTTGACAGCACAGACAGATAGACAGATAGATAGATAGATAGATAGATAGATAGACAGACAGACAGACAGACAGACAGACAGACAGACAGACAGACAGACAGACAGACAGACAGACAGACAGACAGACAGACAGACAGACAGACAGACAGACAGATAGATAGATAGATAGATAGATAGATAGATAGATAGATAGATAGATAGATAGATAGATAGATAGATAGATAGATAGATAGATAATTTATAATAAATATAACTGTCATTCTCTCTAATAAATGCACGTTCAACTGTACATGCATAATTCAAACAGGGATTTTTTAAAAGATTATTTCAGTCTTACATGTTTTTGTAATTTTTTTGGTTGTAGACTTTTATTATTTATACATTTATTTCATCCATTCATTCTACCATTGTCCGCACTGATCTGCCATTGTCCCTCTTTCAATTGTTGTTGTTTTTTTAATACCACATAATAATTAGTCATTATTTCTAATCATACACTGCAAAGCTGCAGTTATTTGTTGATTTTCTTGTGCAGAAATTGAATTAAGATGTTGCATGTTATTGATGTAACTGCTGACGGTACATGTTAATCATCACATGCTCAGCCAACTGTGATTTGTAAATGTCTACGCATTCCATATTTAATGTAGCCCTGCATTTTCAGCAGCCCTATGGCCGTGCAGTGGCTTAAAGCACCTAATCTGTTATTCTGTGATCAACAGGACTTGATGAACAACCCTGCAGCGATACAAACCAACAGCAAATAGACAGAGCCTGCTGTAATGAAGTGTTATTTTGACTGGACGGGGCTGACCACGCCGTGCGTTTTTGACCCAGACATCACATTCTGGTGACCAAAGAGGGTTCCAGTGATGAGAGGACTAGGAGAGACTAATGCTCTGCAGATGGCCAGTCGCGGCCCTTTTTTGGCCTGAATCTGAGCCCTCCCTCCCTCCCTCTCCACCACCACACCTCTGTCATTTGGAGCTCTTGTGTAAACAAAGTGTCATACACAACCTCCTCCGACTGCAAAGAAACACAGGATATCAAGATAGCCATGTTTTCTCCGCATACGCTACTGAAGAATGATGACACCGGCCCCTCGGGGGGTTCATCCACTGGAAATGACATCATAGCCCACCAGGGAGCCCCACGGGGCTCAACAAACCAGGAAACTTGTGTGCATGTATAATAATTTGTCTCTGCCAATCAGCACTTCAGTCAGGATGAGCCAAGAAGCAAAAACAAACCTGAATCAAAAAATATTTACAGTCCACTTATGCGCAAAGTATCAATACATAAAACACGGCTCGCGTATTAATGCCTGCAAAAAGCATGCAGAGGGGTTTCTGTGTACACTGCACACCATATTCTGACAGCATCATTCCAGACAAAGAATACAACGTTTTGAGTAATGATGCATTTCAGACGTGTGTTTAGAGGAGAAACATTGTGGAACGGAGCCGTAATCTGTCATGGCAGTTCATTTACCGCAAAACCTTTCAGAAAAGCCATAAAGATCTTAAGGGGGTTTTGTTTTTGTTCAGATCTGCCGCACGTCTGATTGTGCGTTGTTGTGCTTTTACTGGATTTATTTCTGTCCAGCATATCATAACTCGCTGGGGAAAATTCCTGCAGCCGCAAAGCCTTTCCCTCAGTTCTGAAGAAATTCACCTTTGGCTGGAAAAGAGAAGCTTGTGGAAGCACAAATTCTGTTGATTAAATTCGATATACTCTTGAAGTTTTATAATCCGGGGGTAAATCTCCCTCTCAGAGCCTGCTGAGACTTATTAATGACGTTTGCTACGGCAAGCCTCGCTATTATTATTGCTCATGGAAGTTTTTCCAAACCCTCAACCATGAGTATTACATTTGGTGTGTAACCAAACTGTTTGTTATATGGCCATAAATGATAACGGCAATCTTGCGACATGTTGAGGTGTGCTTATCCATTCCTTAGTGATCGGATTGGCGATTCCTGGTGTGCGATAAATTGTTCAAGAAAAATAGTAGACCTAGAGACCAAAATAAAGACTTGCACTCTGCCCAAATATACCTACTTCAATACTATATATTAAACAAAAAGGCAAAGGAGTAGTATTTCAAAATTTGTGTACTATACTCACATTTTTAAGTACAGACAACTTGGAAGTTTAAGTCATTTCAACTTAAATTACATAAAAAAAATTAGTTGAATCTTGGGCAGCTTATAAAAAAAGGTTGACAATTGCGTAACTTATTTTAAAGAGTTGAAGCAATGTAAAAACATATTGTCATAACTTGATGATGCCATTTTTTTTTACAGTGTAGTATTCGGAAAACAGTAGGTGAAAACCTGGATCACTTCTTCAGAAGCCCGTCTGATGGACGCGACTATCCCATGAGGCCACGGGTGAGGATTTGTGAATGCAAGTGACGAAGTAGGTCACATGACGATGACAACACGGTATGTAATGAGTGCCAACTTCATTCATATCAGAATGCGATTGCAGTCACAGCACTGGATGTTTGTTGGTAACTAACAACCTAGCAACACCTTTGCACCCATTCCAGCTAATTATTTTCTAAACCGCCAGAAAATATTTTTCTCTTTGTTGGAGCCTTTATTTTAATATACACTGTCAGAAAAAAAGGTACATTTTTCTGTCACTGGGGCGGTACCCTAAGGTACAAAACCGAAAAAAAGTACTAATATGTACCTTTAAGGTTCTACCTTTAAGGTACTAATTTACACTCTTAAAGTACTGATATGTACCTTTAAGGTTCTACCTTTAAGGTACTAATTTACACTCTTAAAGTACTGATATGTACCTTTAAGGTTCTACCTTTAAGGTACTAATTTACACTCTTAAAGTACTGATATGTACCTTTAAAGGTACTAATATGTATAATTTAGGGGTGAGACAAAGATGTACCTTTTCACTTTTGTACCTCAGGGTACCGTCCCAGTGACAGAACTGTACCTTTTTTTCTGAGTCTATATATATATATATCGTCTTCTCTTAACTCTTTTGTCATTGTAATTTCAGTCACTCATAAATATTCTCCACCAAGTTGAGTTACACAAACTCTGTTTACTTCTGTTTGCATTTAAACACAAGGAGTTTTGCACGCGCATGTGGCCATTACAGTACGTCATCTCCTCCAAATCTACCAATCTCCGCTCCGCACAAACCCACTCAGGTTACCGCCTTACTCCATCACCCTATCCTTATCCTTTGGTTGCTCTGATTAACAGCCTCCTCTGACTTCCTGTGTGGCCTGATGCTCGTGCCTTTGTGGCTGTTTCTCTTTAGTGTAGGTACAGTCACGGCTCTGACCCTTACCGCCAAATCTACCTCTCCCCCCACGGCACACAGAGCAAACCCACTTTGATTTCCTGTAATTACACTCTATTAGAGAAGCTGTCAATCTGGCCCAGATGAGAGACAAACACAAATGAAACATATCTTTTTTTTGTTTTGCTTTCTTGCAAGAAATCAATGGAGATCCTTTTCCTTTCAAGCATATGATGGCCGTCCTATAATGGTGTTTGTGTAGCACCAGCAAAACAATCCAGCTGCCAAAGAACAAACATAGCATCGTGTTCATGAGCTTCAGGTACACACGACTCTCAACGTCACTACAGCCAATCATCTGAGCATCAGAAAGAAATCCTTTCCAATGAAACTGAGTGTAATTTGACTGAGGTCTGCTTGATATCGAACCATATAAAAAAAAACAGATGTCAAATGCTACTTACTAACTGTTGGAGGTTATGATCTCGACCTCTATGAAAGATATAATTGGGTAAAAAGGCTCAAACAGACTAAAAAAAAGCTTGTATAGGCATACCAAAAACACTTCTGTTTGCAGAGGACTTGACAAGAGGGATGTTTCAGTGCCACCAGAGAGAAACACACATTCACTCTACTTCAGATCACTGAACTCGACTCCACCAGCTTGGAGTTATTTCTGTCTCTTTTACAAGGCAATATGTTACAGAGTCATTCACTATACTGCTGCCGTGTTCCTGTGATTCCATGTCAGAAAAAACACACACCATCCTGATTAACTTGCATAATTAGGGAAGAAAGCCGAGGCTTTATTTTGTTATGCAAAGACCAACATAAACCTCTATGTTTGCTTTTTTTGACATGGAAAACTGTACGGAAACTTACTGTTTGAGGGCAATGCATAGCAATTTGAAATATCAGTCAATTTGGATATTGGAAACGTGCATTTATTTTATTTATCTAAATTATTGAATTAATTATTCCTTTTTATTGACAAATGTTATATAAATATTACAAATCACATGAAAATTCACAAATTTTAAGGTCAATTAGAAGAAATGGGAATATTGTTTGGCATATTTATGATTTTTTTTTTAATTTATATTTATTTATGATTTTTCAAGATTTTCCAAGAAACAAAGAAACAAACAAAAACTAATTCTGAACAGGGGGTATACATTCTGTTTTTAGGTAAGTGTAGATTCACATGCAGTGAAACAGTCCAATATTTTAGAAAAATGTCATTTTTAAAGTCTCAAAATTAAAGTAAATTCTTCCACTGTATATTTATTTAACTATTTCTATCCATTCACTGTCCTGCTTATTTATAATATTTAATGCTAATAAAATAATACATATTAAATCACTTGGAAGACTTTAAAACCCCATTTAGCGTCAGTGAAATTCGGTGAGCTTTTTCTCAAAGCATTCAAATTTCTATTGTGTTGAACCACAACTCGCAATTTTCATCCCGAATAAAATCTATAAAAATCCATTTTGTGGCAGGCTTTCTTGCATTCATTCAAATGTCTTTCGCACGTCCCCTGTGCCAAAGTTTCCTCTTGAAATCTCTCCTGTGTAAACATCTCTACCTGCCACCGAGAGATCCTAGACTCAACCGAACCGCTGTTGCTCTTTGAAGATCAAGACACTGATGCACCATCTTGTGGAGCATCTCTTCAGATTATTGGGCTTAACGTAGAAAACAAACCCTCTCCTGCACTGCAGCATTGACTTTAAAGGGGCCAGTCATTCACATTGACGGGCAATAAGCAGGGAAGGCTGGCCAATATCATACTGCCATTCACAGGCCTCGCTGAGTGCTCTGCAATCATGCCATATCGCAGCCCTTGTAGCCTCAGTGCAATTTCACAGCTTCCCTGTCGGATCTCCCTCACTCCATGCCTTCCCATCAGCTTATTACTGGATCTCAACCAGAGCTTTTCGAGATCTTGAATTCTTTAACTTGTGTTTGCTTTCTAACACTATTCAATTGCATACAAGGGAACAGTGGCATATTTAACTCAACTAATAATCAAGTAATCAAGTTCTATTTAGAACTCTCCATTATATTACTATTGGCATCATCTCTATTTGTGGCCCTTTTTATCATAATCCAAAAGTACACTGCACAAAATGTGCTTCATTGAATAAAATCTAAATTACTGGTCAGAAATATTATTTTATAGGCTACTGAATCAGAAACATCAACCAATATTACACAACGCTATTTTGACCATAGATTTTTTTTTTTAAGTAAAACAAAATTATGCGTTATTATTATTCAGAAGACACGAATCTCTATCCAATGCATCAATTATCTACAAAGACGAAATACTTCTAATAAATCGATTGTCATGAAGAATTATAATGTGAGAGGTCTTTTTCACTGACTTCATCACAATTAAACTCAATTACAAACGGCGTCTTGTGTAAATATCTGCAGCCTATTTGTTGTGGTGAGAATGATATCGTTACTTTATTATTATTATTTAAGGAATCATTTAGCATTCACTCACTCGCTACACTCACGCAACACATTTTCAACCATAAGCAAATAGTGACGCAGTTTTTCGTTTATGCGCACACCCGATAATTTTGAGGACAGAAAGTGAAAAACTTACCCTACCTGAAATAATCCATTTTACAGAAGATTTCCTTATTTTTAATGTAGCAGCTGCTGTGTTGACGCAGTGAAGTCCTGCAAACGGAACATTCCAGACACCTCACGTGCCAGATCAGATTATTAACCTGTAACAAACAGAACAGCGAAAGTTAAAATCCAACAACAAAAATAAAAATTATCCTATAATAATAACAACAACAACAATAATACTAATAGCCTAATAATAATTGAAATAAATGAAATAAGGATTTTTTTTAAGTCTACACGTATGCACAGTGAATGTCTTTTCTTTTTTTAGAATTATTTTGGTGTGCATTTAATAAAATTCGCCTACTGTAGAACGAAATGTCAACGTGCATTAAAATTATTAGGTCAAAGCAAACACATGTTTCTTGTTTGAACAATCCCAAAATGACTGCCATATAAATACGTGATATGCTACTAAACAAAATGTTTAAGTTGTGATTTTAAATAAGAATCTGTTATTTTTGTAATAATGTTCCTAGAACTGCTTTGTAAGCGTTTAATTATAAATGTAGATGCACGAAAGCTAAGAAGCCTTTTTTTAATTACAAGAGAAAAACTGCATAATAATAATAATAATTGAATAATGTTAATGAAACCTGCAACACATTCCTTCTAGAAATGCGAGTGTTGATATTCTAAATCGGATTATTAATATTTTAAACCTGATTATTGATATTTTATATATATATATATATATATATATATATATATATATATATATATATATATATATATATATATATATATATATATATATATATATATATATATATATGCTTTTTACCGTTTTCTTTGGAACAATTATGACAGGTGTAACCTCCTGACGAAAATGTTTGCTTAAATATTCTGACTGGAAAGATTTTTTTTTTTTTTTTTTTTGTAAGGTTGGCGTTTGAAGGTTTTTAATTATTTACTTGTTTGATGCATTTTCAGAGTCTCAGACCTCGAGAAAGGAAAACTTACAAAGGCGGCGTCTAAAGAGCGTTCATCCTGACTAAAGTGTAATAAACTCACTGTAATAAACTTTATTAGTTTCCGCAGAAAAAGCAAAACACACTCAGACAGATCGCGCTCTAAAGATCCTCGCGCGTAACACGCGCACTTCCTGAAAAACAAACAGGCCGAGAGCACATGCACGCGACGATACTGTCAACATCTCCACACACACATACACACAAAAAAGGCTATAAATGTTTACAGCCGAGCCAACTATTATTCGTAAAAAAAACAGCAAATAGCAGAACAATCCAAATCTAGCCTAATTGGCTAGCCTTTATATGCTATTATTAATTAGCCTAGATTATATGTAAATAATAATTTCAAATTAACCTCTTTTTTAACCATTTCCCCTTCACATTATTTTAACATGCTCCTCTGACCTAAGTAAAACACTGTAGGAAAATATTACAGAGACTTTAATTAAGCTGTTATATTAAAGTAGACATGCATTGTTCAGTAACGTTTCTGCTTGTGATAAAGTTGACCCCAGCAAAAAACAAAACAAAAAAACATAATAGGCCTACAAACAAATCAATAACGAGACTTTTTGTAGACTATTTTCTCATGTTTTATAATACTGATTTTTATTTAAAGTATTTAAAATTAAAATT
Organism: Pseudorasbora parva; assembly: GCF_024679245.1. NCBI lineage: Eukaryota > Metazoa > Chordata > Actinopteri > Cypriniformes > Gobionidae > Pseudorasbora > Pseudorasbora parva. The sequence continues at coordinate 14,779,737 of NC_090194.1, read as the reverse complement.
AAAAACAAAATGCTGCTTATAATCAGTTTTCACAAGATTATGAAATGTTACAAATGTATTTAAACAATCATTGTTAAGTACTTCATAGGCTATATTCGATCTATTAAATTGGCAGCGGTGCATCACACCCCACATATGAGGGTTAAAATAGCACAGAGAACCATTTCAATAATTAAAAACGAAGGCAACAATTCTTTAGCCTACATAATGCTGTTTGCAAAAGTTTTAAAGAAGCTCAAATCAAAACATTATATTAGCCTACATCACAGTCAGTTCACTCGTCACATGAGAAGACACAAGCGCGCGCCCTCGTACCTTCAGCAGATATCTGTCCAGGATCTCGAGCCCGCAGCTCGCGCACACGTTCTTCCCGGTGGACGCCACGGACGAGGCGGTGGACGTGGGCGAGCAGATGGACGGAGTTGAGGGCGGACTGGGCGAAGAGCGCGTGTCGTCTTTCTCCATATTAGATCTGTGAGATTCTCCGTCAGACTGTGACTGCAAGAGCGGCATTGAAAATAGCGCAATGAATATAGCATGATGTTTAGGTTATTTTGCTGACAGGAAAATTCTGAGAAAAATAATTCACCCCACAAAAACTCTAAACGTAAAAAAATGCCCATCCAGAACATTTCGATTGTAAATAGGCTAATTATAAAGAAAATCGAAACTCTTCAAACTCACTGAGGAAAGCCTGAAATGCTCGTGTAAACTTAGGCTAAATGTAATTTTTCTAATGCTTTTCTTAGAGCAAAAGTTGTTTACTAAATTGAAATAGTCCAATAACACACACACACACACACACACACACACACACACACACGCACACACACACACACACACACACACACATGCATTATACCAGTAAAGAGTTTTGTATTCTGTGTAAAGGCCTTTTCTGCAAAAGCTCAACGCAGAGACGCAATAAAGGAGCACGGCCGCTCCGCGCGCTCACCATCGCGTGTCCGTGTTGCCCGTCCACGCAGCGCGACGCTCCCGGTGTGCTGTGCGAGTCTGGAGAGATCACCTACAACACAGTCAAGCCACAGTGCTCCATGTCAGGCATGTTCCCAGCTCTATATATGCGTCCAAAACAATAAAAACGCTTTTAACTGTGCATTGAGAGCCTCGCGACAAAAAGCCCCTATTTTAATGAAGCGATTTCAATTTGGATTGATTTTTTTCCCCACACTTAACCCGTGCCTCTTCCCATAATCGTATTTCCACGCAATCCAGGGAGCTGGGGGGAAAAAATAAACTACCTGCAATTACAAATAGCTTGAAATGCTCGCGATAAGAGGACCCCAGAGTGTCAATTTCAACTGCCAATCAGAGAAAGCAACGGGCCACCCAAAGAATTGCAAATTTGATTTTTAATGGCAGTAATTAAAATCTAATTTTTCCTCTGCAGACTTGGCATGTGAAGAGGATGGACCGCAAATCACACTATTCAGAATAGATCCTGATTCTCATGACATCACTTTAAGGTGAAGATGTTACAGGCTGCAGGAGATTATGATGATGATGATACACAGGACTTTCACATCCAGTGAAAACAGCCTTTTCTTTCCATGCAGTTTGATAACAACGGCTGTATTATGGTGACACACAACTGAATACAACACGATAAATGTCTTACCTGTTTTGAGGGAATTCCTTCGGAGAGAAACTGATTTCCCTCTGATAGAGGGGCCAAAGCCTCATTTTTCCAATACATTTGACGGTTTCACCTTCTCTTTAGACAGAAATTGCTTCAAGCGTTTTGTGTTGTTGTTGTTGTTGTTGTTAAATATTCCTTATTCCATGCGCCCTGCCCGGTAAATGCGGTCTAATATGAACCCTAACCGACGTTTCCTCTCGGATAGTCAATCAATAACGATCAATAATCTCTGTATTTAAAAAAAAAAACGTGTAAAAGAAGTCTTCATTCGTGATAGGTCAGGAAACCGGGAGCAGACGCGCCGAGCGCGAGCGGTTCGTCGGGACGCCTTATTTAGAACGGTTTGCAAGATATTTCCTACTTTTCCCCTCTTTTGGGATGCAGTTGCTTGAGTACAGGAAGTGGAGAAAATTGAGGGGCTGGCAGGTTTTGCTCCTGCTCTCCTCATAGGCAGTCAGAGCACAGCCTACCTTCTGAAAGTTTACAGATCAGAGGGGAGGGAAGAGATGTGGCCTGAGTATGTATCGACATTTTGTGATGCTGTTTGGGCTTTAATTGTCTGACAAATTAGCGATTCAAAAATGTATAATACTGGGCTTCCAAGTTAATATTTAACTGGGCTGTTATGGGGATCGATCGTATTAACATTTACTTAATATATATAGCCTATATATAAATATTTATTATTATTATTATTTTTTAATAATAATTGTAATTTGTAAGAATTTGTAATTGTGTTTATACTACATTTGATTTATAAATTGACTTATAAAATATACATGGTCTTCCAGTCCTTAGAAAATAAAATATACCTACCAAAAATGTATTATTCTCAATAAAAAAAAAAAAAAAAAGTAATTAAAAAGCATTAGGCTATTTAACCGTTTTCTCTTTTATACACCAGAATGCTCCAAATTAATATTTTGGTTGTATTTGTTATAATAGCTGGATTGGTAGTAGCCTAATGCATTGCAAGATTTTTTTTTTTACTAATGTTCAATGCAATTAATGCAATGGCCGATCGTATTATTTGATTATTTATATAATTTAATTTATTTGTAGGCTAATAGTATACACTCAAGCAACAGGGCGTCGTAATCTGTCTTTTCTATTGCAACAACATTTTGTTAATGTAGCCTATCGTTAGGCATATTTAAAAATTGTATAATCTAATCTCCATATTTTGATGCAGCTGACTCTATTGCATTCACAATGCCATCTGTCCTTGAATTGGTTTAAAATGGACATGCGAGTTGAAAAAATAAAAAAACAACAGCATGCTATTATTATGTGGGGGAGAAACGGGAAAGATGAAAATACATATCCATCAGATATTCAGATATCCGTCGTTTCTCTTTTTCAACAGTTGCATTAGTGAAAAAATATCGTCTGTATTCGCATTGTTAAAATGAAGGGTTGCATGTAAGACACTAAAGCGTCCAGGTTCAATGGGTACAGCAGTTACAGAACCCAGCTATTACTCTCTTTCATTTGAATGTGAACTTATTGTTTTTTGAGGTTTGGAAACGTGACGCGACTATAGCCTATATACCGATATTATATATATATATATATATATATATATATATATATATATATATATATATATATATATATGAAAAAATCAAATTAAAAATACACAAATAAAACAAAATAAAGCAGAATAAAATTAAATGGACAGAGGTCTAATGGCGTATGTTAATTCGAATTTAAAAACGGTTTTAATTCATTCAGAAAAATATTTTAGGGTTAAATTGATATTTAAATAATATAACTCTGCTTAAGACAAAATATGAACTACCATAGCTAGTTATTCCTGTTCCTAGGCTAATTGAAAACGGCCGCAGTCTAATTAAACGTATTAAGACAGTGCTAAAAATTGTCACTATTTGTTAGGTAGGCTATTATTATCGATCATTACAGACAGTTCAAATCAACAAAAGCAACACATCAGACACCCACACACAAACACAAACACACACCCACCCACCCACCCACACACACACACACACACAGAATCCAGTTTGGACATCTCATAGAAGGACCATTTCATTTATTTTTGGACACGACATGAGCAAAATCTATCAAAATACCTGGATATTTACACTTGAACCAAACTGTCCAAGACATCAACTATTGTGATGCCCCTCTCCAGATCATGTGATAAAAGCCCTTAACACTTCAGACTTAAAAAGGCAAGATATTAATAGTTAAATAAACAATGCAGAATATTGTGCTTCCTTGACATATTGGACTCCAACAGTGTAACAAAGAATGGTCAATTCTGAGTAGTATGTAGATTTTGGATCATAAGACTCACAACACACAACAACACTTTCACAAGCAGCACATGGGGTAGTTTATAAGTGGATAAAAAACAAACAAACACTATATTCTGGAAGTATGACAAGGAAGGGATGTAAATTGAGAGGTGCAAAACTCTTAAAGGGACAGTTCAGCCAAAGTTCTCATGATTTATTCACCCTCATGATGTTCCAAACCTGTATGACAAAACAATATATTTTAAAGAAGGTTGGGGTTCAAACATTGTACCCTGACTTTCATTTTTATGAAGAAAATAAAATAAAATCAATAATTTATCAAAAAATCCTGGCACAACATAACTGAACTATCCCTTTAGAGAACTGAGATTACTTGGGTAACATCAATATAAACTTAAATTCGCTAGAATTTTGTGGTTAGATTCTGCTTACATCAGCGGTCTTTCACAGTAAAAAGACTCCCCCGCTGGCTGAGAAACAACAGCACTACTAATCAAAGGTGTTGGAGCCCCTCTTCTTATGACATATCACAGTCTCGCACTGGCCAAGAGACAAGAACAGCTTATCTCCACACATCTCACAGTCTGTTCGGTGCAGCGACACTTGGCCAGCCGTTGGAGAGGTCATCTCCTGAATTTGCGGAACTGCTTGCGGTAGGGCTGGGACCTCTTGTCTCTGTTATCGGGGGGCTTGTTGTAGATGTATGCAGAGGGTCCGGAATAGTCATCTGGGTTTTCTTCCATCATCTGCAGCTTGGCTTCAATGGCACGGATCTTTGCATTAACACTTTAAACAGTAGGAGAAAAAGAAAAGAAAACCTTCTTATCCAGTCCAAATGGGTCAATTTAGTCAATTTGAGCACAAGGCCATTTGGAAAGGGAGTAGATAAGAACAAAAACAGGAGGGAAACTTAAGGAGCAATTCAAAACCAGGAAGAACAGAAATAGGAAAAATGAAAGGAAGCTTAGAGGTAATGTCCCAAACCTCAGTGTAGTTGGCATCTCCTCTGCTTCACTGGACGAAGGATCTAAACTGGCCGGCACATTTTTGTCTCCTCTGAAGGGTTCAAACCTCTGAAATCCAACAAACACAGACCAGGATGGATACAAGACAGTTTGTGAGACAATGAGACAACATGCACTGAGGGGTTGTTTAACTGAAACACATTTGGTTGCATTAGAGACCAGAAAAACGAGATTTGGCTGCTTATTAGTCACATGCTCCCTTGGAATAGTGTGGGAAAAGTTGGGCTACGCAACATCATAAACATTCATTCCACTCAAAAATGTCCCTCCAACCACCCTTGTGACCATGAGGATGATAGCAGCTCATGAGAATCTGTGGGGAATAAAAACAAAGAGTGATTAGAAAATGCTTTAAAATGGGTGATGACACATATTCAGCCACTATAGAAAAAAAACTGAAAAAATGACAAGAAAATATTTTTATGATCAACTAAAAAAATCAAGGTAAAAATGCTTTCGCATGCATTTAAGTTCCAAAACGTGACGCTTTTGTTAAGTCAACCTGAATATTAACTGGCAAATGTGTGGGCTGGGACTTTATTTCTTTTCGGATGGGAATTTTATTTGTAAGGACCAATTTGTTTGGATCATGAAGAGTTAGCCAATGTTGATACTATTAGAAGCGCTTACTGTTCCAAACCTGAAATCCAAAGTAAACTTTGGCACATAACTACTGTACATGCACAAATTATACTTCATCAGAATAATCATTTTGAGCATCGCTATTACTTTTCAAAGCAATCAGACCTGGTGGATGGTAAAACAAGTGAAAAAAACATGGACTTTCAATGAATGACCATATCTAGGGACCAAAATATCAAATATCAATATCACCCTCCTTGAAAGTAGTCATTCCTGTTCATTTGTGATGTAAAAAGAATTTCTAAAAAAATGATTAGTCTTTTGTGTGAAAAAAAATCCAACATTTAAGTTGTTATTCACTGAAAATCTTGTCCTCCTCCCATTCGAGACTGGCATGTACAAGAAGGTTGCATCATAACAACATACTTTGCAAGGCCAAGCAAAGTTTCCACTAAAAAATGTCAAAATGTAGTTGTTTTTTCACTGGCTGCGCCTTGGTTTAAGCAGAAAAACATTGTGTAAAATAATGTAATAAAATAATGTTTTCTAATGAAATATAAGAGGAACATCTATCAAAGTAAACTTTGATTTCTTCTCTTGTAAAATCACATCCTTTTTCATTTTTCCTTTTCAAATACAGAAAACCATACAGCAACGTTCTTACAGTCCGTTTCTGATCCTATCCCTTACATTAAGTTACAATCAGTCATTTTCCTTTTATTTTCCTTTAGATCGCTACATTCCACCCAAACAAACTGTGCTCATGCATAAAGGGCAAACCATTTGTTATATACACCACATTATCAGAAAGCTCCAGTGAACCAGGGGGCTTCAAAGCGCACGGCTGATACAAACACAGCGCTGATACTCACACAGGTCTTGCTGTCAGTGAGATCGCCTGCAAACAGATCCACACAAACACTTTCACCAGCCTCACAATGAGCACAATGTTGGGTGGAGGTGGTCAGGAGGACCTGGAGACAGACCAGCCTGCTGCTACTTGTTGTCAACAACTCTGCACTGTTGACCTTGACCCTAGCCTGGTGTCCCTTTCCCCTCAGACGGGGAGGGGCAGAGGGGCGTGATTCTCAACCACACAGGATTTCCTCACTCCTAGCAGCAGCTGCCTATTGTTAAGGAGCAGGGAAGCCCGAGGAGCCCCTCTCTATAGCTTAACTATAGGTGTGATTCATGACCTTTATGGTATATTCCATGGAACAACTATAGAAAGCATGAATAATATGTCTAGGACTGACTGAAGTTACGGTACAGACTAGAAATGTACATTTCTGATGTAAAAATGTGAGTGGTGCACATGCAAAATTGCCCACCATGATGAAAGGGTCTTTTGGGTGGCTGTCAGGTAGTTGTTGTGGTTGCTAAGGTGCTCAGTGTTTTCAGCATGTTGTTAGGATGTTTTGAGTGGTTACTGGGTGGCTGTACTGTACATATATATATACACACATACACCTAAAAGACTACTAGGAACACCATACTAATTCTGTGTTTGACCCCCTTTCGCCTTCAGAACTGCCTTAATTCCACGTGGCATTGATTCAAGAAGGTGCTGAAAGCATTCTTTAGAAATGTTGGCCCATATTGATAGGAAAGCATCTTGCAGTTGATGGAGATTTGTGGGATGCACATCCAGGGCACGAAGCTCCCGATCCACCACATCCCAAAGATGCTCTATTGGGCTGAGATCTGGTGACTGTGGGGGCCATTTTAGTACAGTGAACACATTGTCATGTTCTAGAAACCAATTTGAAACGATTCGAGCTTTGTGACATGGTGCATTATCTTGCTGGAAGTAGCCATCAGAGGATGGGTACATGGTGGTCATAAAGGGATGGACATGGTCAGAAACAATGCTCAGGTAGGCGGTGGCATTTAAACAATTTCCAATTGGCACTAAGGGGCCTAAAGTGTGCAAAGAAAACATCCCCCACACCATTATACCACCACCACCAGCCTGCACAGTGGTAAAAAGGCATGATGGATTCATGCTCTCATTCTGTTTACGCCAAATTCTGACTCTGCCATCTGAATGTCTCAACAGAAATCGAGACTCATCAGACCAGGCAACATTTTTGGTGAGCTTGTGCGAATTGCAGATGAGTGGTACCCGGTGCTGTTGTAGCCCATCCGCCTCAAGGTTGTGCGTGTTGTGGCTTCACAAATTGCTTTGTTTTATACCTCGGTTGTGACAAGTGGTTATTTCAGTCAAAGTTGCTCTTCTATCAGCTTGAATCAGTCGACCCATTCTCCTCTGACCTCTAGCATCAACAAGGCATTTTCGCCCACAGGACTGCCGCATACTGGATGTTTTTCCCTTTTCACACCATTCTTTGTAAACCCTAGAAATGGTTGTGTGTGAAAATCCCAGTAATTTAGCAGATTGTTTAGCCTGGGAAAACCCAGGCAACTTCAGGCAAATTTAGATTTGCTCTGCAAGTAGTCTGGCAAAGAGCCGATGCAAGCCCATTTCTAATCCGTTGAAATCGCAACACCAATCAGAAACTTTGGGGCGAGCTTTACACGATGTGATGACAGCACAGCGACGATAAAGCAGATTTTGTAAATTAGATGGATGCCGCTGTGGAACATCACTCGTTCAAATCAGCTATCACGTCTGTTTTAAGCTATTTAAACTTTTAATTTTCTTTAAAACCCGAGCAAAGAAAAACACTCGAAGCCTTCATATCTATAAAAGAAGTTTACCCCTTTGGTGGCTAAACGAATAGATCTAAAGGGGGTCGCACACCGGACGCGAAGCGCCGCGTTTCAGAGCGCTCAAAATCCTAGAAGATGCTGTGGATGGCCTATGTACAGAAGCATGGCTGTAAGCTTCAAACTTCTCGTTCACTCAAGAGATTCCCGCTACAAGCTTGCAAATATGTGACAGTAAAAGTGAAAGTAAACGTTTGTCATTTGGTTTAGCCTAATTTTTATAAAGTGATCGAGTTAAGACCTGGAGCAAACCTGTGGTATTTAAATTGACAAAGCAAAAGTAACATTACACATTTATACCCATTTTCAAAATAACATTAGGTAAAATAAAACTATATAAAATATGCAAATATCTATAATAATAATAATAATAATAATAATGTTATTTTTAATAGGTTATGACATCTGTTTGTAATGTTGTATTTATTGTGCATTGGCTACTACTTATGATATGCTAGGACAGTCAATTGATCAACTAGATCACAGCACATCTCAATTCTCACACAGATGTGTCTTTGTGTTCCTCCGAGTTCATTCTTTCAAGGTAGCCTGGCAAGATTGGTCTCCATGAGAATGCAAGTCTATTCTTTAAATTGAGAAACAGCCAGTGTTACAAAAGATTTCTATATCAAATAAATGCTTTTCTTTTGAACGTTCTATTCATAACAAAACCCTGAAAAAATAATCACGGTTTCCACAAAAAATATTAAGCAGCACAACTGTTTCAACATTGATATTTAGCACTGATTTTTAATATAAAGTATGTTACAAATAGAATGTGTTATTTATTATCAATAATAAGAAAAGTTACTTGAGCAGCAAATTATCATTTTAGAATGATTTCTGAAGGCTCATGTGACACTGAAGACTGGAGTAATGATGCTGAAAATTCAGCTTTTTGATCACAGGAATAAATTACACGACTATAATACTGTTCCACTATATTATATATATAAATATATATATATATATATATATATATATATATATATATATATATATATATATATATATATATATATATATATATATATATATATATATATATATACACACACACACAAGACAAAAAAATTATATTTTTACTATATATATATATATATATATATATATATATATATATATATATATATATATATATATATATATATATATATATAAAAATATACAATAAATATACACACACACACACAAGTGTATATACACTCTTGTGTATATACACACAAGATTTTTTTTGGTTATTGAAGTCTATTTTGCTCACCAAGGCTGCATTTATTAGATTGTGTCCTTGGTGAGCAGAATAGACTTCAATAACCAAAAAAAATCTTACCATCCCTAAACTTTTAAACGGAAATTAATGTTTTTTTTTTTTTTTAAACCAATTTCATTTACTAAAGTAGGATAACAAAACAGAATCAAGTTGTTATCTAAAGTATATCTTTTTTTCATTTTTTTCTTAAAATCAAGCTCAAATAATCAACAAATAAATTAAACAAATAGTATATCTTATAAATGTTAATTTTATGTCAGCAATGATTTTATTTATTATTTCTTTAGTATGTTTAAATTAAATTGTGTGATATATTTACAAGCTTTATATCACCCACTCTGCTCTATAAGACATCAGCATCAGTCATTCAAATGTCAAACAGCAATAGATTAAAAAAATATATCTAATTTGAAAAATGATATTCTGGCTTCTAGATATGGCCTTCCTTCAATATAAGTATACTGGATTTTGTCCTGTTTTATCATCTGCAAAAATTTAAAGTCTGATCACTTAGAAAATAAAACGCTTGATTTCATTCATAATGCAAAATCAGTGCAGAATGGGTTACTAAAGGCTTGAGATTTTAACAAACCTCTAACCTTGTAATTAATAAAATAGTAAATGGCGATTTGTGATACTCACCTTTACCTGAGCGTGAGCCCAACGCACCACTAACTTCTTAGAAAGTGCCAATTTTCCATTCAGACATTGAATAGCCCGTTCAGCCTCCTGTGATGGACAGAAAACACATTTTATGATTCATGATGATCACAATCATACATGTCACTATCACAACCTCACACTATCTGAATGAAAAGAGTGAATTTTCACGCCTGATCATTCATTTACATTTGAAATCCTCTATTCGTCCTGCTCAAAGATCGTCTCTGAAGAGTCTCTTCTGAAGTCTTTGGATTCCAAACCTTCCTTTGGGTTTGCTACTTTCGTCTGTTGCTGGAAGCATGGCGTAATGATAGGGAACAATAATGGCTGATGATGGATCACTAGTTTTCCAAGCTCTCATGAAGGGCGTGAATGAGATCTATAAACACACATTTCCCCTTCAACAACACCCTTGGGACTGCCTCATATTACACTTCTTATCTCATCAGCTGTCTGGGTGCCTCTTAAGGACTTGCATATCGCTACTGGACCAAAACTCACACTTCCTTTGGTATTTTGGGTTGTTAATTCTTAGATGTTGTAAAGAAGAACAAACAAAACCTCTTTGGTGTGGAAGTTGACAAAGCAGTATCCTCTTGGCTGGCCCTCCAGAGGTCCTGACTTATGGAACAGGAAGTCAAACTGCTTCACTTTGCCAAACTTCTCCAGGAGCTTCACTAAGTGGTACCTGCAGGAACACAGAGTGAGGAATTTTTACTTTGAAGACTATTTGCCTTTTTGCAAAATACCTCCATGATGAGAATACCAAGGACACTGGATTCACAAGCAATTGCATCCATGATGCTTTCTTTAGCAAACGCGACAAATAACTGTACTGACCAAGAATAAAAAATGAATGATAACCATTATTACAACCACAAGGGAATAATGCATGTCTTGGAATCATAATTCTTTGTAAGCAAGGCTTGATCAGAATGACAGGTCTCTTTACACCTTTTTAGCTGCGGTAAATCTTTTATTAACACAATACAAAGGATACAGCAGTGGGACAATGAGGATATAAAAAAACGGAAGACTGAATTCCCTCAAGAGTTTAATTTAAGACAAACAATTACAACGAGTGCAGCTTCTATAACTTCTGTCCGGTAATAGCCAATAGAAGATATGGGAAATGACTACCTTAAGCACCTTATTATTGTCAAACAAAAAACAGTTACTGATTAAATCGGTCAAATGTTGTTTTGGACCCCATTGACTTTCACTTGATAAACACATTGGAAATATTCTTCAAAATCTCTTTTTGTGTTCCACAGAAGGAAGAAAGTCATTGGGATTGACAGCGATGCCATTTTGAAATGTTGCAAGCCAGATTTAAATTCACAATGCCCATATGATCCCCATGCAGTGTTGCCAAGTTTGCGGTTTTCCCGCGGAACTGGGCTACTTTAACACTGTTTCCGCAGGCTATTTTTCATGTCCACGGGTTAAAGTGACCCCAATTATGTGATATTTAGCCCCAGAAATGCTAATTTTAGCAGGGAACCCTGCCAAAAAACATATATTTTACCCCCCACAATGCATTTTTTTACCAGGGAACCCCCACAAAATGTGACTGGGCTTGTTTTGGGCTAGTTTTCAGTTGCAATTGGGCGGGTTTTGTTGGGAAAACCTGGCAACCCTGTCCCCATGGGTCAATGTGTCAGAACAAGCCAACATGAAATGGCATCAACATCTCATTCTACTTATAAATCGTGTCATTTTTCCAAGTGAGAGTAGAATGTGCATCTGTTGGGAATTGAATTAAAATCGCAAAAAGTGGGTGTTGCATACCAGATTGGATCAGGCCACTGGCATGGTCTCTATATGAATAAAACATTATTAAAAATATATATAGGCTTCGGTGGCACCTATGAAAGAAAAGTAACTGGTCAATTTTTTGATTGCAAGTAGAAAGCGCTTCTAAAACAGGAATAATGAATTTCTTTCCAAAAGAACTTCACGCTGAACCTGTGCTATTCAAACAAATAGCGAGTACAAATAGGCTTCTTCAAACAACCACATCCACAGCATTCGAGAGCAGTCTAGCATGCAGTCCACACATAAGACAGAACATTTGCAAGTACCCTTGCTTCTGCATGTTCACCTGTACGTCATCCAAACCGTTAACATTTAATGTGACTTGACGCTGCATGAACACCACTCCATTTGCCCCCAAAGTTTTTTCAGTATGTTGGCAACATTTAATGCAATGTCAATATGTCAATGACATGACGCTCTTTTTTAGTCTATTTATTTATCCTAAAGGAGATTTAAAAAAAAAAAAAAAAAATCACTATTTTACATTTTTTTTTTTTACTTTATGCCATTAAAAGCCTCATTAAAAAAGTAAAAATCTTGAAGGAAAAAAACATTTTTGTCTTGTTTGTAGTCAAAATATCAAAAAAATCTTACATTAAGAAACATTTAATAGACAAGTAAAAAATATTGTCTTGTTTTGGGAAAAAATAACTCAAAATTAAGAGTTTTTTGCTTAAAATAAGCTAAATAATCTGCCAACGGGGTAAGAAAACTTGTTTTCTGTTTGAATTAAGATTATTTTGTTTACCCCATTGGCAGATTATTTTTCTTATTTAAAGCAAAAACTCTCTAATTTTGAGTTATTTTTTCCCAAAACAAAACAATTTCTTTTGCTTGTCTAGTAAATACTTATTGTTTTAAGAATTTTTAGAAGTTTGGACTAGAAACAAGACAAAAAAGCATTTTTTTTTTTTGCAGTGAGTATTTTTATAAACCTTATTACTTACAAAATCAAAATAAGCTGCGAATCAGTTTGTTTTTTTGTGGATGTATTTTTTTTATATTATAAACATAAAACTTTAATTTTTTATGTGATGCAACCAGTGGGCAGAAACATGAAGGGGCAAAAAAACAGAAATTATATCACCCTCATTACGTTATGTCAAGGTCAATAAGTTTTCATCTTGGCTGCTCTTACTTGCCATTTACCTTCAAGTAAATATGAATTATTTTGTCACTAGAGTTGACTTTGTCTCCAATTATTCATCTTGACATAGGGTGATGAATGTGGCATCACATGGGCATCCCCCACAACCAAATTCCAAAGATGCAGTAATGCAGCTCAGGAAGGCATCCAAGCATTTCCTTCAGCTGAGAAAAGGCTGGGAAAGCTTAAAGACGTGCTAAGGATAGGATAAACAACAACACATTTGTGGAACTACTACCTATGTTGTAGTTCTTCTAGCATGACAGCCAGAGTGGTCTGGGAGTAGCCTCCTAAACCGAGACAAGGAGATGCCTGGGATTTCTTTGTTTTCGGGTGGTTAAGGTTATTTTTAATCCTGGAAAGGTAGGAATGCAGATAGAACTGGGGGTCCTGGCTTCAGTATTAATGTTTTCCCCTCCCGTCCCAGGAGCTTTTCTCCAAGTAGTATTTCGCACTTTCCCAGCCACCACCCTCTCGCGCTTGGGCCATGGGATCTTCCTGACTTGCCGCAGATTGAAGAATTGATAGTGGCTCGACTCAAAGAGACAACCTGCATATTTTTTTAAGACCACAATGCACATCCCTTGAGGGCCATAAAATGTGCTGTGGGGAGGAAGAAGGGGTCTGTCCAAGGAGCTTGGAGTATTTTGTGTTGACATGAGCCAAGCATGTCATCTGTTTGGAACAAAATTATCGGAGCGCTGCTCACCCACCTGCAACGTCTTCCGTTTCAGTATCGCTACGCAGTGTGCAAACCTTGAGAAACACCGCAGCATAGAATCAAGAAAACAGCACGGATATCAAGGTCAAGAAGCGATTCCAACAGACACGTGTCTATTTCAGATGATTGGAGGGTGTGGTCTAAGGCCAATGCCGTTTTCCTCCTCAGCCGTCCCATCGGATAGGGCCTCCTGTTCCCTGCTGCCCACGTAACAGACAATGCAAAGCAGAGCTCCAAAAGCACAAACAACCTGCGGCACATGGTAGATCCATCACCGGCCCTAAATGGGCCCCAGCGGAGCATGGACAGGTCAATATGTCAGCCTGTTATTACGACAGCAGCCCCTGCTTTGTGTGAATGGGCCGCGTCCGCCACACTACAGGCGTTTACTGTGGGAAACGAACCCTGAAAGAAAGAGTTTGTATGTTTCTTTAAGAGTGGCTGTGTATACGTGATGGGGTGGAGCTCTATAAATGTTGACGGATGTTTTCATTAGATGGAAATACGAAGAAACGCTGTCATCGCCGTCCTCATCATGGGTCATCAATCTTCAGCACCTGCCGCCAGCATGTCACTCAAACTGCAGGATTTAGGCCCCGATATACTTCAAGCAAAACTGAAGAACTGGTGTGATGTCATTTCAAATAAAGTCAGGCCAAACCAAAGTTTGTTTGCAGTTTGTTTTGGTAGTTCGAAAAAGGAACTTTTTTAGAAAGTTTGCTCCGGCTGGTAAGCACCATTGGTCGATGGTGATTAAGTAACAGTTGTGGCTCTGTGGCTCCACCTTCATTGACATGGACATCTTCTCCGTTTCACTTCTTCTGTTCAGTCGATCGAAGTCAGATGAGCAGTGATGGCAGTGATACTTAGTAACGCGTTACTCTAATCTGACTACTTTTTTCCAGGAATGAGTAATCTAACGCTGTACTATTTCCAAACCAGTAATCAGATTCAAGTAATTTATTCAAGTTACTGTGAGTTACTATTTTAGTAATTTTCCTTGTAAAAAAATTAAAAAAATATATATTTTTGCTTTCTTCTTGTATCCCGGGGAGAGTATTTTTTCAGGAAATATTTTTTAATTTAAACTTAAAAAGTCAGTAGATACATTGTTAAAGTAACTGTTAAAAATCCACTTCCAATAAAGTGAGTGTTGGCAAAAACGGTTGTCATTTCTATGTTGAGGCGGCAGGAGCGTTGTCAGCAACTGCTGAATGTAACTAATAAAGTAACTTGTAATCTTACTTAGTAACTTTTAAAATCCAGTAATCTGTAAAGTAACTAGTTACTTTTTAAAGGAATAATCAGATTACTTTTTCAAAGTAACTGTGGCAACACTGCAGATGAGAGTAGAAACATGAACATACCGGAGAGCTGCTTTGTAGACGAAATCTAAGTTTGAATTCTAATTTAAAACACTGACACTGTATTTTCATATTTAATACCATAAAGCTGCTTGCTTTAAAGCAATCTATTGTATAAAGTATAAATAGAAAAGCCTGACAATACCGGTCACGGAATGGTGTGTATTCAAATGCACGTCTTCACGCACGAAAACTCAGGAGATACCAGGAGAATGCATTACACACAGACTGTACAAGATACAGGACAAACAACTACCACAAACTAGGGCTTTTATACACAAACTAAGGAGCTCATTAACAAGGCACAACTAAAACTGAGGAACCTAATCAAATCAGTTGCTGTGGAGACAAACCAACCCAATCTCGCGGCAATTTGTACGTATTTTATGAGGTGGCTAATTCCTATGATTTCGTACAAATGACCTAACCTCAAACCCCCCCCCCCCCCCCCCCAAAAAAAAAACCTACCTGTTATTGTTGTTTAAAAAAATCATACAAATTCATGAGTGAGGTCGTACGAATTGCCACCAAGTGCAAATATGTACGAATTGGTCATGATGAGACAGCGTTGGACAAACAGGTGGGAAACAAGGATGACTGAACTAATAGAAAAACTGAGAAGCTAACTAGAAACAAAACACACACAAAAAAAAAACTAATGAAAACAGAACTGACATGTAACAACATCACTCCTAAATATATTTAAACACTGTGGTATTCTGCCATGTTTCTCACTGACACACCCCCAACTCATAAAGGTCGGGGCTTAAAGAAATGTCTGAGCTTTCCACTTGTTATGACATTGTGGTGATGATCATGTGCGTTTATCTCATGAATATGATTTTAACGACATGACCTGAATGCACCATTAGCCCTACTCTAAATTAGCTCCCCCAAAATGAGTTCCTAGAAATAAAATCATTCCTATTCCCTGCAGTGCGAATACGCCAAAATCGGGGTATTTCAGCCATTAGTTTTAGGAACTATGAAAAGGTTTCTCAGGTGAGAAAGCCCCTATAGAGATACAGATATTGGCTAGTCTCATTAAACTTTCTAGTTCTCTATGATCTGAAACGCTTTATATCAGGACACTGATAAATAGCTTTCCAGTTCTAAAATGATTATGACAATGAGACCGTTCTAGAAGTGCCTGATTCCTCTGGAAGTGTACACTAGTGGATTGAGACACACCCTAGACAGAGAGTTTGAGCAGGGCTGATTCAACAGGTGGAAAGTATGACACTTGTGCAATTTAAGCAATGTGACTTGTCATGGTGCCCAAGCACTGACTATCAGCATCATACATTTATAATACGTTTCAGTGGAAAAGAAACAAGAGGAATTGAGCAACTGCTCATTTGTGTCCAGAAACCGTAATTTTCCATCTAGCTACAGCTTGTGATTAATGTAATGATGATGGTGAAACGTACAGTCAGTAAGGTAGATGGATTAGCACTCAGAAGAGACTGTTTATACTGAAAGAACAGAATGATTTCCCTTTTGTCTGACTGAAATTTGTTGGTGACTATTTGCAGATCTGTAAATGTGAACTATACCGGCTTTTCCAAACCTGTGATGTATTGAGATCAATCATATTAAATAAAAAATAAGGCTGTTTGTAATGTGGCATGATGGAATGAATGACAAAAAAAGTGTTTAAACGAAATACTCTTACATCAGAATCTAAGCTTGAAGTCTCACAGCTGATGTTTCCTATATTTCAATTTCCAAAACGATACTTTAGCTTGCAAATTTAGAGCAAACTGACAGATGATAATTGGTTGCAATTATCTTTATTAATAATATAACATAAGAGAGATAAATGAGGTGTTCATATTGTGCTTTTGTTTTTAATCCCAAAAAAACTACTGTGTAAATCTCATAAAAACTGTCAACAGATGTCATATTTCACACAAATATTTTTGCATTTAGAAATTAATCTTATATTCTAGGCCACTAGATAATTTTTTGCATTGTGACAATTTTTTATTATAATTAAGCATGTCGCTGTCATGAAAAATATCATGCAAAAAATCTTAATGGTCCTTTTTGACTTAATACATTTTAAGTTTTTTTTCAAGCTTTTCTTTTGATTTTTGGGCGAAAATTTAAAAGTCCGAATTTTTCACTCGAGATTCAGCCTATGAAAGCTGACATATTGAGCTGTGGTAATCATGTCGGCAACATGAGTTTGATCTCCTTCTGCTGCTTTCTGCCTTCTCTTCCTTTCCTCTGCTATCGGCTATACAAAAACAAACACTGCATGTGAATGGGGTTGGCTAAGGTCCTGTTTACACCTGGATAAAAACATCTGCCAGATGTAGAAGTTTCTCTTAAAGCCAATACGGAAGTGACTTAAACTGCAATTCATCGACTGGCCACCAGAAACAGGCTCCAAGAGAGAGAGCAGAATCTCATTGAGCCCCATATTAAAATGACCAACTTTACAGCAGAAAAAAACACGTTTACAGCCTGGTGCGAATTGTGGTTTTGGTCTATATGGCTAATTTTGCCCTTCATGACAACTTTGGGGAGGTGAATTCTTTTTATAGCTCATCCGTTTCAATTATATTAAGCTTTAAAGTTCTTCGTAATTAAGGGTGTGGCAACTTTGAGTGACAGGTGGATTGCCGTTTGTCTGCTGTCTGTTAGTCATCATGTTACCTCAGCTCCAGCCACATCCTCACCTCTTTTCACATTTTCAGGGAGTGATGCTCTGCCAAGATGGCAACGGGCAACTTTAGGCTCTTCAGAAATGGCACGGACACAACGTCCATATATATATATATATATATATATATATATATATACAGTCTATATTTTTACAGTCTATGATTAAAAAGATTAGAGTGCACACTCCAAAAGCAATGTGGTTACATGCTTTTCTGGCTACTTTATTTACACCTGTATTGAAAAACCGATGATACGTTTTTCTGTTCAGCCTATAATTGTCTGAGGCTACTTTTATTTTGACAGCAGCAAGAAAGGCAGTGCCTGTCCTGAACTAAAATTTCTTGATTTCAAACTATGCTGTGCTATATCTAGTTGGCCACTGTCATATTTCACGTTTACTGTGTGCTGGATGTAAAATTATCAGTACCTGGTCTTTATTTGAGAAAATATGATTCCAGTGCTCACACATTTACCAGATTACTGACTGTTGGTTACAGTTACTTGCTTTGTATGTTTCAAATATTTATTTATTTGTGAAAAATACCATAATAGGATTACATAATCAAGTTACTAAAGCATAAATCAGATAATAATTTTTTATCAAGTTCAACTTTTTTTATATTTTGATCAATTTTACTATTAATTATTTCTAATTTAGTAAATTGCAGCAATTGTTATGCATGTTATTTAAATAAAATATTGAAATATCATATGTACTGGCCACCCTTCTCTCTAAGAAATTGGTTTCGGCCATCAAAAACATTCGGCCAGCAAACAAGATTGTTAACAGGTGTAAACAAATCCAAAAGGCCAAACTGCTGTAAGAGGTTATTGTGTTATAAACATTTGATCCATTGCCATGAATACCTCAAAGCATTTACCTCATCATCTCCTTGGTTTCTTCATAAATCTCTCTGATGATCCATCCACAACTGCTACAGTGCAATACCTAAAGTACATTTTTACCTCCCAACTCAATTACTACTCTCAATTATCCACTTACTTGGAAACTCCAGAAAAAAAATCCCTTAGGGTGAACGCTGACCCCACATAGCAGGACTTTACCACTGTGTGTCTGCGTGTGTGTGTGTGTGTGTGTGTGTGTGTGTGTGTAGGATCTGCAGGACCCTGAAGTGAAACTCTCTACTACAAACACTCCCAGCATGTGAACTAATTAATCTTCCCAATCACCAGCCTGTGGGCATCACGGCTGTTTTCATTCAAGCAGGTTATTTAAAGAAAAACAGAAGAGCGAGAGGGAAGGAAACGCCTGTCTAGACGCCAGCCCGGGCAAGCCGTACATTTTCCAGGGGCACTCTCGCAATGTGTGCTATTTCTCTCGCGCTTCCCTTCCGTGTCACCCAGCCACCCCCTCTCCACCTTGAGCAGCCACTACAGGTTCACAAAGTAAACACGCCAGGTGAATGAGAAATGATGGCAGCCCCTCAGCAAAACAGGTCTCCACGGCCGAGCGGCTCTCTTTAACACGCCTTGTCGTCATCTGCTCATTCTCCAGCACAAAGACACACTTGGCTAATCAATCACCCAGGCAGGGCCGCAGGTCTGCCTCAGAGGCAGTGCAGCACTGGTTTTCTGGCAAAAACTCACTCTGTGATTTTGGGGTCAATGTTGCCGATCCAGAGCCGATGACCGTCCTGTGCCGAACCACCTGACAGGATGGAGGCATTCTCCACAGTCTCTGAGGCAGACTGCATTAGGGGCCTGAGAAAAGTCAGAGAGCTATTTCAGTCATATTCAGGTAAGTGTGTGTGTGTGTGTGTGTGTGTGTGTGTGTGTGTGTGTGTGTGTGTGTGTGTGTGTGTGTGTGTGTGTGTCTATCTGACTTTAACTATCTATGCATCTATGTCTGTCTATCTTTATCTACCTGAATTTGTGTGCATCTATACTGACTGAGTCTGTCTTTATCTACCTGACTGTATCTATCTATCTATCTATCTATCTATCTATCTATCTATCTATCTATCTATCTATCTATCTATCTATCTATCTGTCTGACTATCTATCCATGACTGTGTCTGTCTGTCTGTCTATCTATAACTGTGTCTGTCTATCTATCTATCTATCTATCTATCTATCTATCTATCTATCTATCTATCTATCTATCTATCTATCTATCTATCTATCTATGATACGCAGATTAAATGCAGAATGAACACGATAATGTCAACGATATTTTACATTTTCATTTGTCGATTAGAAACAAGCAAAAACACTGTAAGAAAACTGATACTGATAAACAATATAAATTAAGTCGAAAATAATTAGTTATACACATCAATGGCTGTTGGGCTAACACATAGCAAGCAATGTTAATAGATTACGTTAGCAAAACACTCACCCTCCTCTCGTATTCCTCTCCTCTTTTCTCTAAAACTAAACTAAAGATGCTATTTAGAAAATGTGGTGGCGCTGCCTCAAAACCTAATATTCATCTCGTATATATGCCACACGAACGAGTCAGACAAAAACATTGAATGCAACCAGTTAGCTTAGCATCCCTAACATCAACAACGGCGCCACAGAGTGACGTTAACAGCATATTCTGATGACGCAAAACACTACAATGCGATGACATGTGCCCTTGAGCTGCTCATGTTGTCAAAAAGTGACTGTACTGCAAGCCATGCCTGCTAGGACACATTTTTCTACGTGAGGAAAGTAGGTATGGGTGAATTACACTTGTATTGTTTATCACATTAGATGGCTCAATGTATTTGTAGCTGCTCGCAGTGTCTGTTTGAGTGTGTGTGTGTTTGATTTCTGTAGGCTACTGCTCATAAGTAGCGTCATGGCATTGCTGTGTTTCACTTCAGTCACTCCGTCAGCTCCGTCATTTGTCATGTACTACATACACTACATACAGTGTGGTAATGCACACTTGCGTTAAAATGAACAGTTTGTCTTTGCTGAAGAAAAATCATGGAAAATTCGTATTCCTTGTAAATTATTCCTTGGGTAATGCCTGGAAACATTTTTATTAATGAAAACCACACAAGGCATAAATAATTGGAAGGCAAAGTAAAGCACGCGTGTGCAGTTTTGTTTCAGAACATGATATCGATGATATATCATTGGTAAAAGTGTCGTTTTAGGTTGCCCTATCAGATGAAGAATTATTTCATTTTTACTAACAGACTTCTGTTCTTAAAATGTTCCATTTTAAGCACTTTCTTCTCGTATATGATGAATAATCATCTTAAAACGACTTACTTCTCATCACTGTATGTAAAATAGAATAATATTTAATTAGCTAGATATTTTATGTAGAAAAATAAACTGATTGCACTGGGTAAATGTTAGAAAAATGGAAATAAATGCCTTTTTTTAACACATTTTAAAATCATATAACATTGTTAAATTAACACTCTTCACCCAGTTTTACAGTGTGTGTGTGTGTGTGTGTGTGTGTGTGTGTGTGTGTGTGTGTGTGTGTATTAGGGATGCAACAATACAGTTTGTCCACGGTTCAATAAAAATTTTTACCACGGATTTCGGTTCGGTTCGTTTTTTTTGTCATTCTATTCTTAGGCGATTGGAACAGAAAGAGGTTAAGGAGAATTTTTTAAAATTGTAATACTCTTTTCTTTATTTTAACTTAAACCTTGTACACATTCCTAGTGTATTGTATAATATAAAATAAATATAGGCTATATAAAGATTTACAGTGGCAGCTCAGAGATGTACAGTAGCATTTAAGTATGAAATTGAATAAATAAATGTAGGCTATAATTAAAACTACATAGTCTTCAATATACAACATTGATTGAAAGCTAGTGTATTATTACTTATTCAAGAGCAGTGAGTGATTTTTTTTTTTCTTTGTCTATTTTAATACCTCTATAATTTTAGAGGTGAACTGTCCCTTTAAGGACAAGCGTTAACAATCATTAGGCTGCACTGCTAAGACCTGCTCGGTCTCATATACAGACACATGCGATTTTACTTTCACTTTAGACATAACCGACTGTGTTTATATATGTTGCGTTTGACAGTATTAGCGCAGTATGACTACTTTGTCCAGTAATCATGTGTCAGCGCATGTAAAACGTCAATGAAATGTTAAACCGGCAAGGCTTTAAAACGCGGCTAAACACCCCCTAACTTTAGCGCATATGATTGGATATTTGCTCATATCAGCGCGTAGACTCACAGGCACACTCAAACAGAGCCCAAATAAACTGAGATAAATATTTCAAAAGAAGAGAAATATAAATAATTAATTAAATGCAAAAAAACAAAAAACGCAATTCAAAAGCGCGTATTGAACCGTGAATGCCTTACCCAACAGTTCAATATTATTTTGAGTATTGTGGCACCCCTAGTGTATGTGTGTATATATATAATTTTGTGATAATAATATTATAAGAAATAATATTTTCTTGTTCTGGGCGCTCGCACGTGTGTGTGTGTGTGTGTGTGTGTGTGTGTGTGTGTGTGTGTGTGTGTGTGTGTGTGTGTGTGTGTGTGTTCACGGTTATATCCACAGATTGTGCGGGCCATGTAATACAGAAATAATATTCCAATCAATCGCGGGTGGATGAGAAATAAATCATTGTGTTCATTTACGTTTTTATCGAGATAATTATTCTGGAAATCCATTAAATATGCAAATCGCATCCAATCCTAGCCGTGGGCGTTCACTTCCAAGTCTCCAGTGCGCGACGCCCATCAAAACCCAACGTTCAGGAGAGAGCCTCAAAACCAGTGTAGAAAATAGCCTATTACTTATTAGTTAGGATGTTTTTGGATCTAAAAACCACACGAACATCATTAGTTGACCTCAGACAACAGTATAAAAAATTAAAAAGCCAGTTCATGACACCTTTAAAGGGATAGTTCATGACACCTTTAAAGGGATAGTTCATGACACCTTTAAAGGGATAGTTCACCCAAAAATGTAAATAAAAATGTACCCATAATTTACTAACCCTCAAGCCATCCTTTGTGTATATGACATCCTTCTTTCAGACAAATACAACCAGAGTTATTTTAAAACATGTTCTGGATAATTGAAGCATTATAATGCCAAATAATGGCAGAACAAAATTTGAAGTGCATCTGGCTCCGGGGGGTTAATAAAGACCTTCGGAACTGAATCGTTGGGTTTGTGTATGAAAAATACCACTTTTTGGGCTTCAAATTTTGGGCTGCCAGTTACTGCACAGACTCGTTTAACAAAGCTGATAACGGTGGAATTCGCGACCATAGCTGGCAAACGATGCTTTCTGGATACGCACACTCTCTAAGAAGGCCCCTCTTCTGAAAAGTACACTTTACTATAATTGCTCGGCTGGGCCAAAGTGTTGTGATTTGTCAAATGTCTTACTAAACCGCAAGTTTCAACATTCAGCCAGACTTTATTTTGCATATGCTTTTGGCGGGAAATATTTAAATGAGGAATACTGTGACATGTTTGTTCCCGTAAGCAAACTCAAGACTTTTCAGGGAGTTCAGAAACCGTGTGCACTGATAGAGATTAACTCCTTTAGAGTGGCTGGCTTTGTGGCTTTTAAACTCGCAACAAATCAATGGTTGTATAACATCATTTGCGAGCCACACTCTCTTTTACGCTGGTGTAAAAGCAGTGGCCAATACAGCATGAAATCCAACCACCGGTTTACATTACCCCAACCATGCCAATATGCTACACTGTCTTAGTTTTTACTGTAAGGACTTTAACAGTTCACACTGTAAACATTTCTTTGATGAGGTGAGCTCACGCAATGAGGGTAATGCCAACCGTTCTCATTCCTACTGGTATAAATCAAACGGCAGCGCACTGTAACCCACAGACCACCTGTGCAACAGTTTTTCTGCTTGACGGCCCCTCTAAAACCTGCCATCGGCTCTTCTCCATCCACACCCCTTGGACCAAAACACCCGTGTCGGACAACTCCCATCTCCCAAGGACAACAAGAAGAGTCACGCTTTTCATTTTTTTGAGCTGCATCTAACCATAACAGCTGCGACTCCCAATTGAACCTGCAACATGCATCATCAAGGGCTGATAAAAATCGCGGCTCGTGTGTGTTTGGGGAAAAGGTGTAGCAGCTGCTATCAGACCCGTGCCATCGAGTTATCTTTATCACAGCAACTGTAAAAACACATAGCCAAACTTTTTTCATTCGTTGTCCTTTGGAGAAGCAGAAGCCAGGCTGTATTTTGACTAGTGGGATACCTCACACTAGCCATAACAAAGAAGCACTGACAGAGGCGCAAGCAACCCGTGAGGTAGCTCTTTCCAGAGCACCTGCGCTGTTGTTACAGTCCATTCTGATAAACAACCTCCATTTGAAGATTTATGCTACGAAACTGGGGAAATAAAGCACCAGCAACACACACATCGCAGGACTTGCAGTCTTCACTAATGAGCTGATGAGTTGAATCAGATGTGTTCGATTAAGGAGACAGTGTTGGGGGACCTCCAGGACCAGGATTGAGGACCACTGCCCTAACCCTGAGAATTAAACTCAGCACTGTTTGTGCTACGGACATGAATGATACGTCAAATCGCGCAGCTTGAGGGGAGTTGTGCTATTACTTTTCTTAGCCATCAGACTTACAATTTTCACCTGGCGGAGTATAAACAAGTTGGAAAATGTATAAACTTACATTGAAGGAAAGTCCTGAGACATATCAAGGGACTAAAATCTTAGTAAAGAGAGGTTTTTTTTTCTCCTACGTGAGCCAACTAAGAAACCACCCAGAACACCCTTGCAACATCATAAAACATGCTAAAAATGACGTGGAGTTGACGTTTGCACACACACATTTATTTTCTTAAAATGTAAAAAAAGAAAAGTTAGTTTTAACACGGATTGTTTTATATATATATATAACAATCCATGTTAAAACTAACTTTTCTTTTTCAAAAGAGAGTACGCTCTAAAGGAGTACAATGTGTGTGTGTGTGTGTGTGTGTGTGTGTATATATATCATATAATAACACACAATGGCTTGCTATGATATAAAATCATAGCAAGCCATTGCATCTATGAATTGTATTTTAATGTATTTTTTAAAGATTCAATTTTAGTTACAAACTGTATTTTAAATATAACACATTAATATATATATATATATATATATATATATATATATATATATAATTTAATCTTTTAAAAATACATTAAAAATACAAGATGCAATGGCTTGCTATGATTTTTGTGACACAAATGCTACATACTATATATTATTTTTTAAAAAAAACCTCAAGGTTTTAATTTATCAAAGAATGAAATTCTTGAGAAAAAAAACTTGGCATAATGTTTTTAATATTATAATAAGCAGTGGTTAAAATTGTAAACATTATTAGAAAAACATTTATCTGCCAAACCAGAGTCATGTGGTTTAACATTCAGAAACCTGCAGAAAAAAAACAGGAAATTCTAAAATGTAGATGGCTCCTGCTGACCCTCATACCGGTCAGTCGAGGTCAATAAAGAATTACCAAGGTCAAAATTATCTGATCATTTGACCTTTTTATAACAATAAAATACTATTATATATTTACTTCTGATAAAAATTATACAAGTTTAATCAACTATATAAAACCAACATAAATACATTGAGTTAATTCCAACTTTGCACATCCATTTTAACTTAGAGATTTAAAAAAAAGAAAAAAAGGTGTATTTTTCTTTTATTATCTTGGACACTATCATTTAACCACTTGCTGTTAGATCTATTTGTACTTAAATGACAATGACACTATTTTAGAAACTATAGCTTTGCTTTTTCGTTCAGTTTTCGTGAACCGTTTGATGAAATTGGTGTGCTCTGTCTCTGGATGGCATGCTTTTACGATTTTATAATTTGACAGAAAATTCTGTCACCCTCATATTGTTCCAAACCTGTATGAATTCATTTCTTCTGTTGAACAAAAAATAAGAATATGTGTAACCAAACAGTTGATGGACCCCATTGACTTAGTATGGAGAAAACATACTATGGAAGTCAATGGGGCCCATAAATTGTTTGGTTAACGACATTCTTCAAAATAGCTTCTTTTACGTTCAACAGAAGAAACAAACTCATAAAGGTTTGAGGGAGAGTAAATGATGACAGAATATTCCTTTTTGGGCAAACTATTCCTTTAAATCCCTCCCTGTTCTAGCTTGTACTATTCTAGATGATGTTTGTATTGCTAGCTCTTCTTGTGTTATTGCCTCTTTAAGATAAATCGCTTGTTTGCATCCCAGTTTTCTAAGTCTTTTTGGATAAATCCATCCTCTGCTAAATCTAAATGTAAATGTCTCTGTACTGGTCTTTTTAGATTTTAGAGACGCCCCCTGGTGGAAATCCTAGCCAGTGGCCAATATCCAGTTGTTGTTGTTTTTTTAACAGATCTCAAAATCTATATTTGATGTAAAGTTGTTCTAAACGCTTAACATCATTGCATTAAAGCATTTTCTTTCCATGTTTTAGTATAGTTACCACAGACATGGCACTGAGTCATCTGAACCTCCTGCGTCCAGTATTGTGCAGATTTGGCTCTTCTGTTGTGAGGACCCCGCTGGTGACCAGATCAAGTGTCCCCTTTCTGCCCCAAGCAACCTGTCCCGTGGTCCTGCCGAATTTTGCCCGTCATTATGCCACAAAGAAGAGTAAAGGTGAGTGGAGGACCACGGCTACTTATCTCTCACAGAGCCACAACAAAGAACGTCCAGCATAGGGGTAGGAGTGGATGTTGTATTTGTTTTCTAAAGCAGTGCTTGTTTAGCTTCACTCAAGTGGGCTTTAAGCCCATATGAAGGGAGAAGAAATTCCCTCTTTTCTCTGTCTGACCTCCAAATCCTGCTTTCATTTGTAATTGCTAAAACAATCAGCCAGCATGCTGGTCACAGTCTTTCATTTCCATCTGCAGCTCTTCTTTTGAAGCCATCAGTGATGAAGACATTAATGTTTCTTTCTTCTTTGCTGCTTTTTTATAGCAAAGGCAAAAGGGCAGACGGCTAAAGTGAACATCAAGGCAGCATTGGTGGAGGATATTATTAGCCTGGAGGAGGTGAAGGAAGACATGGGTGCTGTCCTGACTTCCCTGAAAGACGATTTCAGCCGCAACCTCAGCATTCGCACATCACCAGGTCAGGACCAAGCAAGATATTGACACGCAGGCAACTCTGTTACTTAAACTCAAAGCTCTGATGCTTAGGTCACGGTTTGACTAGTTAGCCCCTGCTGGTGAATGCTATTACTACACCACCTGACCGCATCTTTGATCATTGAAAGCCATTCAAAAATTCTGAGATGTGCCTATTCTGAAGAATTACATTTAACATTTAAAACATGCATATTTTATTAACTCATAGTTGATTTCTTATTAGCGTTCAGAGCGCTGAACTGGCATTGGCAAGACTTCACAGAATTTGAATTAGAATGCAACTAATAATTCTGCTCAGTCACACAGCACAGGAATTACATAATTAATTTTGACTTATTTATTCTGTGATATTTAGAATACATTTGCTTCTAAACAAAATCAATGCTATCAAATCTTGAAAAAAGATCTCAAATCTACAACACCACAGCATGTTATCACATTTCGTTTCAAAGTTTGATTCAATTTCAATTCATCATTTATTCATTTGTTGTATGATAATGTATGTTTATGGGTAATTCATGCTTAAAATAAAAATAAAATAAATGTATTTTTGTTGGACAGTTATACCATATTTTTTGGATTTCATTCCATTTCCTTAAATTCAAATAGCAATTCTGTAACTGCAATTTACATTCAGTAAGATAGGAAAGAGACAATTAAATGAAAGAAAAATCTTAATTCTAAGAGATCTTTAGCCTTTTGAAGATCTCTACTATATATTTTTAGATTCACATATTTGCTTTAATATCTGCTTTTATTTTTAATCAAAACTACTTTGAAAGCAGTTTTCACTAAATGAACACACAAATATTTAATTATTTTCAGTCTTTTTTATTATTATTTAAAGGTTTAAGAAATACCACATTTAGACTTCCATTGACTTTTTTAAAATAACAAAGCAAATAAACTATTCAATCAGAGTTTTGAATCGGACGGTTTCAACTGATTCGCAGAAATAAAAATGGCTTTTTGAAGAAGCTCTATTCACTGAAAAGTCCCCCAGACGGTCACATTAACTTATACTTTTTTTTGCATCACGGTCAGTTACAAGATACAAATTCCAATGGTGTTTGGTGCCTCTACATCAACTCCAGTCCTGGAGGGCCAGTGTCCTGCAGACTTTTATGTAATTAAAACGACCCGATTGTATTTTGCATTTTGAACACCTTTATTAGCTTGTCCGGGTGTGTTTGGTTAGGGTTAGATCTAAACTCAACAGGACACTGGCCCTCCAGGACTGGAGTTCAAGAACCCTGATCAACATTATCAGTGTCCCTGAGGTCATACAAGGCTAAAAGAGTATTGTGTTGCCTCGTCCTCCCATGAGGATCAATGCACAGCGATCCACCGTTGCACATGTTTTGGCCTTGACCATTGTTCCACAAGGTGGGGTCACCCTGTTTCCAATCCTACTTCCTGAGGTACATCCAGGTCGACCCTGTTCACTCCAGCCCAATCCCTAAAGACCCAACAGTTGGGCATTTGGAACATGTGGTTATGGAGTCCATGTTCTTCACTTTCACCTCCTGACCTTCGCCAGAGCTTCTCCTTGATCCAGCATGGACTTGGTTCCATGGAACGAATATGGAAAGTCAGATGGCATGACGTTCTTTTAAGCAAATGATCAAATCATCTGGATTTAATTAAGCAGCGAGTTTATTATGAAGGACAGGAGAATCACCTTGGCCGAGGGAAGGAGGTCACGGAGTGCAGGATTAATGGGGTGACCCAGTGTCTGGGCACACTACACGAGGATTACGACCTGTCTGTCTGTCATCTGTAGGATAGACCGCTTGTGCTTGGATCTCCACAAATGTACATTCTTTTATTCCAGATAAATCTGCTGTCAGAGGACATCGCTTCACAAAAGCATTTGTATTTTCCAAACACTTCATCTCAAGGACAGGAGTTTGGTGGTTCTAACAAAAGGCTCAAACCGTCATCATATGATGGTTCTTCAGCAAGCAAGTGATTTTAACATCAAGCCAATTTGCTTCTAAATATTGACTAGCTTTTAGGTTCTTGAAACGGAGAGGGCAACAATTGGTACCATGACCAGGAAGAGCCCATTTGGCTAATAACTTCCCTGTTAAACTTCAAGGTTTTTTAGTGGAGGAAACAGCAATATGTTCCATGGAAGCATTAGCAGATGTGAACGCTTCTAGGTAGCACACACACTATCTGAGTTGGGTTCCGGGGACAAATATCTTAAAGGGTTAGTTCACCCAAAAATGAAATTGATGTCTTTAATGACTCACTCTAATGTCGTTCCACACCTGTAAGACCTCCGTTCATCTTCAGAACACAGTTTAAGATATTTTATATTTAGTCCGAGAGAGTATGAAAGTGTATGCACACTTTACTGACCAAAATGTATTTTCTATGCTTCAAAAGATTCTAATTAACTAACTGATGTCACATCACTACTGTGATGATGTTTTTATTCCCTTTCTGGACATGGACAGTATAGTGTGCATACACTTTCATACTCTCTCGGACTAAATATAAAATATCTTAAACTGTGTCTTACGGTGTGGAACGACATTAAGGTCATTAATCATTGATTGCCAATGTCATTTTTGGATTAACTAACCCTTTAATGCCTTTGCTCATGATAAGATGTTGGTCACAGATTGGTCAAAGACCCATCAGAAATTAGACAGAAACTGGTTTTCAAGTTTCGCAAAATATGATCTTAGATGTAACAAGCTGATGACAAAATGGTACAAATATGGATAATTTGAAGTTCTTGAGTGTTTTCTTTGGGCAAAAATGCACATGCAGGTTCTCTTGTGAAAGATCAAAGTGCAGTGCGGTGCGTCTCAGCTGTTCTCTAGCCTCTCAGAAGTGTGGGATAAAGCAAGGTAAGGCCAGGGACAAAGGGTGGGAGACAGAAACATTGCTGTGTGAGGTAAGGCAGATGAGGGAAGGAGACATGCTGGCGAAATGTTCTGGTTTTCTGTCTGGAGAGAAAGGAGTGGGTGCTTTCATCCCTCAAGGAGAGCGAGACATGTCGTCACAACAGTCATCCAAAGGTGCCTCTTCTTTTGCAACTTTTCTTTTTTTTTGAGACGGGTTGGAAAAGGATACAGGCAAATGTCTAGTTGTCAGAGCGAGCAAGGCTAGATATTCCATTGTTTTTCTGGAAGGGACAGTTCACCTGAATGAAAGTTCTACCTTAAACCAGTATCACATTATTTCTTCTGTGTAAAAAGAAAAGGAAGATATTTTGACTTATGTTTCAGCTTTTTTTTCTACAATAGGATTCAGTGTTGGTTTGGATCCCAATGACTTTCATTGTATCAGTTGCAACATTCTGCAGTTCAGAAACACACATTTCCTGGGAGTCGAATCCATGACCTTGGTGTTTCTAGTGCCATGCTTTACTGTTCAAGCTTAAGGAATGGCCCTCAAACAAGTTTTTGGCTAAACTAGCTGGAACTGTCAGCCACATTAAGCGACAAAACATCTTGTTGGTTACTTGAGTTCAATTTTTGTTGTGACTCACTCAATATCTCACTCAGTATCTCATGGCAAGTAATTGCATATGAAACATCACATTTCTCTGTTTGGTAATTTTTTATTTGGATGCATATTGCTTTCACTGAGTACAGAAAAATTAAGGTACTTTTACCATCACATCTTATAAGAAGTATTCTTTATGATGTTTTTTTAACTGGCATATTACAAGTTTGTTGCTTGTTTTTTTGTTGTTGTTGCTTTTTGTGGCAAATGCTTGAATACCTCACTGAATAATTTTGGAGAAAACCCCTGGTTAACAAAGGATTGTGTTATGTGTTCAGGTGCGCTTGACCACATTATAGTCACCACAAAGGATGGCAAATTTCCTCTCAACCAGCTGGGCCAGATATCCATGAAGTCTCCTCAGCTACTTGTGGTCAACATGACTGGCTTCCCAGAGGTATGTAACCAAACTACAGCTTCCTAGCAGAACTTCATAATTCTTCATAATTCTCAGTTCATAATGCTGCATGCAAAGTCAAGTACACACACACACACCAAAAACACACTTTTTCTCCTACTGAAACCTGAGTGTGATGGACTCTTTCCAGCCTGGTTTCAGAGAAATTGATTGATTGTTGGGGGAAGCCCTTTGTTCTTGGAGAACGATTGAAACGTAGGCCAAGAGTCTGTGGTTAGCTGTCAGGCCAGGAAATGACCGCAAAGTGGCCTCTGGAACTTAGACCTGAGTTAATGTGTGATATCTCTCTCTCTTTTCTGTCTTTTTGCCTCTCCACACATTATGAGATGCTGTCTTTCTGTTTTTCCTCTCTTCTTTCTCCCATCACCACACTCTCCGTTGATATATACGAGTTCTTTCTGCGTGATGTTCAGATAACCCTAATGAGATTAATACTCTCTCCTCTTGGCCTATGTCCACTCAATACCAAAGGCTCTGGTTTCCTGGTGGCTCTAAAACCCAACAATCTACCTTCGTCATCCATCCTGGGAGACTTCAAACCAAAGCATGTAAGGGATAATGTACAGTCAGCCAGCCATTATTGCAAAATACATCTTAATAGGATGATCAAAACCAAAGCAGTGGGGTGTTACACCCTGAAGGTGTTACATGGCTTTTTAATATATATATATGTATATGTATTTAAATTCAAATAAGTTTGTTTATTTCACTTGTAGCTTTAACTTAAATCTTCTGTTAATGGTCCATTACAACATATTAGCCAATCAATAACAGTCAATGAATATTACAATGTTAATTGATTGCATTACATTACATATGTTGTCATGAGTAGAGTGAAATATACTGTAAGTATTTATAGTTACTGTAAGTTGTCATTATACACACATTTTAACTGCTAAATGCTGCAATTGTCTATGTAATAAATGTAATAAATCCAGAAATACGATCAAATTTATCTTTCTTTATATTAACAGTGGCCGGGGTGACGCATTATGCTATTGATATAATAATTAACCATTTGCAAATTGATTTGCCTCTATTCATCACCTCTATATGAACATAATGCTAAAAAAAGTCCCTGCACAGTTTCATGCTTGGATGACCATAATGCCAGATGCGGCCGTTTAGGGTGTCAGGAAAAACTGGCCATTACCTAACAGGGCTGCAAAAAACAACACAGAGGTGACTGGCCCGGCCCGAAAGTAAACAGCTTCATGATTGTTCTAATCCATTACACAGTCTTTGAGAAGACGCCGTTGTTTTCCATTCATTCATTAGAGGGCCAGAGAAGGTCCAGTCTTGTTGAGAAACCCCAGTGGCTGTTGTGTGTTGTGGTGCAGACAGCCGTCATTAGCTTTCGATCTCTGTGTGCCTGTGTGGTATCCAGAATCATTAAGAAAGCTGCATGCTTTTTTTAGCCCACAGTTTCTCAAGCTGACTTTGAACTCTCTTGTTTTTGTTTTTGTTTTAGTATAGAGGGTAACTAGGCTTCTTTCTTTTTTTTTACTCCCTAACCAGAAAAATTCTGGTTTTAACGTAAATTTCTGAACCACCAGGAAGTAATGATGGATGGCGTTCAGAAAAGAATCACACGCACACAGCAGCTGTGAGTCACTGAATTAGACCTCACAAGAAATGCATTTAAAGTAAGAGTAATGTGTGTACAGAGCAATCAGTTTTCTTTAAAAAGTGTGTGCGAGTGTGCGTGTGCATCTGAGTGAGCGAGTGTGCGTCTGAGTGAGCGAGTGTTCATCTGAGTCCGTGAGTGTGCATCTAAGTGAGCGAGTGTGCATCTGAGTGTGCGTCTGAGTGAGCGAGTGTGCATCTGAGTCCTTGAGTGTGTATCTAAGTGAGCGAGTGTGCATCTGAGTCCTTGAGTGTGCATCTAAGTGAGCGAGTGTGCATCTGAGTGTGCGTCCGAATGAGCGCTTGAGTGTGTCTGAGTGAGCGAGTGTTCATCTGAGTCAGCGAGTGTGCCTCTGAGTGAGCAAGTGTGCGACTGAGTCACCCGGTGTGCTACTAAGTGAGCAAGTGTGCGACTGACTGACTGACTGAGTGTGCAAGTGAGTGAGTCTGCGACTGACTGAGTGAGTGTGCGACTGACTGAGTGTGTGACTGACCAACTGAGCGAGTGTGTGAGTGAGTGTGTGACTGACCGACTGACTGAGTGAGTATGCAACTGACCGACTGACTGACTGAGTGTGCAACTGAGTGACTGACTGAGTGTGCGACTGACCGACCTTGAGTGAGTGTGCGACTGACTGACTAAGTGTGCGACTGACTGACTGATTGACTGTGCGACTGACCGACTGACTGACTGACTGACTGAGTGTGCAACTGAGTGACTGACTGAGTGTGCGACTGAGTGACTGGCTGACTGTGCGAGTGACCGACTGACTGACTGAGTGTGCGAGTGACCGACTGACTGACTGAGTGTGCGACTGACCCCCTGACTGACTGAGTGTGCGACTGACTGACTGAGTGTGCGACTGACCGCCTGACTGACTGACTGACTGACTGACTGACTGAGTGTGCAAGTGAGTGAGTCTGCGACTGACTGAGTGTGTGACTGACCAACTGAGCGAGTGTGTGAGTGAGTGTGTGACTGACCGACTGAGTGAGTGTGCAACTGACCGACTGACTGAGTGTGTGACTGACCAACTGAGCGAGTGTGTGAGTCAGTGTGCGACTGACCGACTGACTGAGTGAGTGTGTAACTGACTGACTGCGTGTGAGAGTGAGACTTTGATTGAGACTGTGTTTGTTCGCTAATCAGACATCACTTGCTTGCGTTGTGTGCACTCTAACAAGATGATATTTTTTAAAACTCATTAAAAAAAGACAGAAAGCTTTGCAGACTTTGGCCAGTGAAGCATTTTATTTATTATTTTATTTTATTTCAATCATATACTATGGAGCATGCAGTACAGTAGTATTTCATACAGCCTAAATCCTTATCTGTGAAACCGGGCAGCACCATGATATACACATGCTAGTCTGCCTGCACACAAGTTCAGACTGTAATCTTAGTCTAGTCTGGCCACAGGAGTTGTCATAGGTTTTGAGGTGAACCGGCAGAAACCCCCGACACAGGGTCACGCAGGTCAGTGCCCTGCACTGCAACCTCTCAGCTCCATCCCACGGGATCTGGCGCTGACAGCGCCCCGCGGCGCTTCCTACACCACACACTCCACCCCACTACCCCTCTCTCTGGAGCTCCATCATGGGGAGATGCTGCCCAGCTCCTTCTGGATCAAAGGGCCTGGGGTCAGGGTACTTCACTGATCTGGAAGGGGGGTGGTCTAGTGAGATATAAGGGCTGGAGAGATGCAAAGGGTGCAAGAAGGTTTGCAGCAGGTACCGTAAGCCCAGCTGGCTGTCATTAGCTCTGATGTGTATGTGTGTGTTTGTACAATGTGTCCTCAGGCCACGGCAGCCGTCACCCGTGCCTTGCAAGACAGCAGCATGGGACTCAACCCAGACGTGGAGGGCACCATCATCAGGGTGCCTGTTCCCAAGTGAGTGTTTTACTGCCCAGGGCCTGAATCCTCATGACCACTCTCACCTTTTCTTTTAACATCACTTCTTACAAGCTATGTTTGCTTTCACTTCAGTTCTCACTCACTTCCTGTTTGACTGTGCAATGCTATTTTCCAAGTACTAATGTCTTTTTGTCTTTTTAAATTAAGGCAAGCTTTACAATTGCTGTTGAACATTATAATTTTAGAGGGGTTTTGCACACTTTTCAGTTGACCAGACTAAGAGATCAACTTGAGCAGCTGAAAACCTGTTTGACCAGGCTGGAAGACCAGCTTAGGTCATAGCTTTTTTTCCCATCAAGGGCCTCTTTTCACTTGAGGCAGTAAACAATCACTAGCAAGAATAATCTA
The DNA here is from genome assembly GCF_024679245.1 of Pseudorasbora parva. Taxonomy (NCBI): domain Eukaryota; kingdom Metazoa; phylum Chordata; class Actinopteri; order Cypriniformes; family Gobionidae; genus Pseudorasbora; species Pseudorasbora parva. The sequence goes on along the minus strand of NC_090194.1, from coordinate 14,744,845 downwards.
GCATAGTAACACCCTAACAACCATCCAGAATACCTTATCAACTGAATAGGAACTCCTTAATAAGTTGCATGAGTTTCTTGAAATTCATGTTTAATTTCTTGAAGTTCATTTCAATCAAATCCTGTTACTTTTAGTCTGCTCTATGTATTCAAAGTGGATCTGTTGTCTGTTCAGTTCGTGTTTAAGATAACTTTGTATTGTTTTCATGTTCCCTTCGGTGCTACATACCCTCTCTATTATATGTGATACAAAAAGGAAAACTCAGTGGTCTTTAAACTCTGACCACCGCTCCTCTTTCCTGCCAAGCCAAATAGTCTCGCAGCACGGCCTTCATTCTACAAACCACAAAACTCTTTGATTACGAGGCTGCGCTACAGCTACAGCAGCAGGTGCTTGTCTGGCAGCGCGTACGGAGGGGCCGAACGTCTCGCCCGTAATCAGCGCAGCCTCGTCGCATGCATTTGCATTTCTAAAGAGAGCGGGAGGCTTGATTGGCTCGGAATCAGTAATTATGAACATTGTTTGCAGTAAACAGACACTACTCTTGGACTGTTTGCAAATGGCTGGCAGCAAAATGCCAATTATAAGATGGGGAAACTTCTACACCTACATCAGAATTTGGGCGAGAACAACTGTTTGCTGATTGTCAAACTTTTTTGTTTTGTTTTTAAAAAAGATTATAGCTCTTTCTGGCTTAAAAATGTATCATAAACACTTTGTCTGTCATAAGCCTCATAACATCAATGTGTAAATAAATAACAGTCAGTTTTTTTCTATGCATCATTTGGTCTAAAAATATAAGTCTGCAGGATTTTTCTTCAGAAAATTATTATGATTTCAAATGAGTCATGCACTGAGTTAGTTTAATTGTGTATTTGTCTGCCAGGGTGACGCGAGAACACCGGGAGAATCTGGTGAAACTGGCGAAACAGTTCAGTAACAAGGCCAAGGACTCGCTGAGGAGAGTACGGTCCAACACCATCAGTCAACTGAAGAAGTCCAAAGAGGGCGTCTCTGATGATACCATTCACTTGATCGAAAAACAGGTCATTCAAATGAGGAGCAACATAAAACAATTGTTTGGATTTAGCAGTTGAAGTAGTGATGAAGTATTTAGAAACTGTTGTAGAACAGCAAAATTACTAGCCTAACAAGCCAGACCCACATCAAGATGTTTGGTCTGGGAACTCACCACCATTGACAGGGCTCAATCCGAGGGGCGGGATAAACGGTTGTCTTTCAAACTCCCTCTGCACACGATAGGATAGCGCTACAACCAACCAGAGCAACGTGAAGCGGAGCTAGTTAACAGATTAAACATTCGCTGTATCCGGTCAGCAAAACTCAGAACACATCTTCCCTTTTTAAGAATTATTTCAGTGCCGTTTTTTTCTCAGAGAAAAGCTTAACTCCAAGTCTTCCTGAGTCGCGGCCAAAGCTGATTCGAAAGAGCGCCATTCGCCAGTTTCTGTGTTTACTAGTAGCATGCAACTCTTTTTTTCATTATGTTAAGCCCCGCCCACCGACTACATACACGATGTGATTGGCTTGACCAGAGTTTGGTTTTTCCAGCTCGGAAGTCTATTGAGAGTTGTTAGACTACACTCGCGGCAAATTAGATTTGCTGCAGTCTAAATTTCTAGGCTAAAAAATTACAGAAATTCAATAAAGATACCCATTTTAAATAAATATAAATTGCAAATTGTATTAGTAGTAATAGTAGTAGTATTGATAATAAATAAATAAACGTGTTTTATATAAGAATAAATCTATATTAATCTGTAATTATGTAATGTTGTAGAACAACAAAATTACAGAAATTAATTAAAGACCAATGTTTAATAAATTAGTATTATTTTATTAGCAGTAGTAGTAGTAATAATGAATAACAAACAATTAAAATAATTATTTTGTATTAATAAATAAACTTTATTTGAAAGAACTGTTAGAATAACATCAAAATTACACCAGTGTTTAATAATATTAATTAATAAGTAGTAGTGGTAGCAATAGTGGTAGTAGTAGTAATAATTCTAATAATAATAAATAAAAGTAATATTTGTCATTTATTAATAGATTAATGTATATTATTACTAGCAGTAGAAGTAGCTGTATTAATAATAATTTATAATATTATTAATAGTTTTTATTATTAAAAAATAGTTTTGTCAAATCAATTAATCATATCTAACATAAACTATTCTAAATATATAGTTTGTGTGTGTAGTATGTGTGTGTGTGTGTGTGTGTGTATTATATATATATATATATATATATATATATATATATATATATATATATATATATATACTCGATTTGATTGCATTAGATAGAAAGTAGTAGTAATAATAATTATTATTGTTGTTGTATAACAAATAAATAACTACTCACAAGGTTGTTGTTTTTTCCCAGTTACATAAACGTGTGAATAAGTGAATATTGTAAGTAATTATGTATAACTAATCAAAATATAAATTTGTTCTGTCCAATATCACCAGGTTCAACAAATGGCAGACAGTTACGCAGCAGACATCGACAAACAGCTGGCCACTAAAACCAAGGAGTTACTTGGATGACAACAAGGCCTTCCAAACTAACGCCACTGGCCCGTTTGTCTCGCTAACATCAGCTCAAAGGCAGTCAGCTGTTCTTGACTGGAACAAAAATCCCCCAAACAGAAAAACAGTTAATGATGCCGGTGATGGAAGCACTGAAGGTGGTGTTTTGGATGGTGTTTGGGTGTTTTTCTCATGCATAAACAAATGTTGGCGTGGCACGCCAGTGGCTTATGGTGCTCCTTGTGTTCACATCTCCAAACAAACAAACGGAGGACAAATGAGGTTTTAATGTGATTTAGGGTACACCTCCTAATCAAAGTGATGCCACAAACAGGGTGTTTATGTAAAAAGCACCGCACTGAATGTAAACTCTGTGGTCTTAACAGGAGGGTGAAAGTCACACAGGATGAAGAACGAGTGCACAGGGCAACATTCTGCCAACATTTGTTTTGCATTCACTATTGCAGCCACCAAGCTAAAAATAGTCATTATTTTCATCTTTATAATCAGATCTAGCAATGTAAACTGAATAAAATGCATTGGTTAGTATTCTAGTGCTGTAGCCCACTCTGGTGTGTGTGTGTGTGTGTGTGTGTGTGTGTGTGTGTTTGTGTTTGTGTTTGTGTTTGTGTTTGTGGTTGTTTTCATGTTTTTATATTCCGGTGTGGACTTCAACCTGAATGCACACTGACTCATAGGGACTCGTGTCACTGTGGGGACCTAAATTAAGGTCCCCATGAGGTAACAAGCTTATAAATCATACAGAAATACTTTTTTTTTTAAATGTAAAGATACAGATAGTTTTCTGGGATGGGCAAGTTAGGGTTAGTGAACATATATGTAGGTACAAAAACCATTATGTCTATGGAGAGTTCCCACAATAGTGTGTGTGTGTGTGTAGTTTTCTGTGATGGGCAAGTTAGGGTTAGTGTAGATATATGTAGGTACAAAAACCATTATGTCTATGGAGAGTTCCCACAATAGTGGTGTGTGTGTGTGTTCATTTTGTCTTTTTAATCATATTTCCAGATCCGCTGTTTTTTAACTTTGAAATGTAATGCCTAAGATTATTCTAGAATGACCATTTAAAATATACCTTATTTTATCATTAGAATAGAGTTCAACAATTCAGAATTCTCAATGCTAAATTACTGATTTCGACTTAACCTCAGTTTGTCACTTATCAGTGAACAGCTCTTAAAGGATTAGTTCACTTCAAAATGAACATTTCCTTATATTTTACTCCCCCCCCCCCCATCTCATCCAAGATGTTCATGTCTTTCTTTCGTCAGTCGAAAATAAATTATGTTTTTTTGAAAATAACATTCCAGGATTTTTCTCCACATTGACTTCCATGACAACCAAAATGTTGACGATACAAATCAATGCAGTTTCAAAAGGCTTCAAAGGGCTTCAGAGGCTCTGCGCGATCTCAGACGAGGAATAGGGTCTTATACTCTGAGGTTACTACTCAGAGGTTTGCCAGTGATTGAGCAATCACGTTGAAAACGTCACACTAGACATAGTTGGAAGTACCGCCTCTGTGTTTACAAAGTACACATGCAAAGATTAAAGTCCCAGTGAACCGGAAGAAGCAACTGAGGTTTCTTCAGTGCTCTGATGTATTTCGTAGTGAAACAGAATATTGAATGGAAGGCCGGGTTTTACTTCAGCTCTCCTCCTCTCCATATCTCACTCTTAGCAGACCAACGATCGGAGGGGAGTGGTTTAGCATTTTCAAACCCAAGCCGTCAAACTCCCGTCATCTGAGAAGGAACACCGTTTCCAGATCGGAAGTTACTTTTCAGATTTTTATTAAAGGGGTGGTAAAACACATTGTTTCAAAGGCTTGATTGTGTTTGTGGGGTGCACTGTAACGTGTTCCTGTTTCGTTTTTAAACAATTGCATTATTTTTCATATATTTTACCTGTATTGTACACTGCTCTGTCTCTCCTTGTAAAAACAGATAGTTTCCTGGATTCATGAAGCCAGTCCCTCAAAAATACACAATGGGCTCTGATTGGTTCGCTGGCCCAGCTGTGTTGTGGCTAACGGCCTAGCGCACTCCAGCCTACTCTTCTCCACAGCAATAAAAAATGGCCGCCCCCCTTATTTAATATTCTCGAAGGAGGAGTTTATGTAAATATTGGAGTTGCTGATGTCAGCTAGTCTGGAGGAAAAGGCTGTAGTTCCCAACCGGCCGTTTGCTGTAGTCCTTAGAAAGTGATTTCTTTAACAAACAAATATCTCCCTTTGCTTTAAACTTTGAGCGTTGAAACTTTGCAGATGTTGTTGATTGCTCAAACAGCACCATTACACACTAGCTGAAGATAGAAAAGTGAAATTGTGTTTTACCCCCCTTTTAAAGATTACCACGACAAACTATTTTTTTTTCTGTGTATTAACTTGCACGGATTAACTGTTCACCCTAAGACCTATAATATGTGCTAACAAATTAAATCGGGGCAATTTTGATTTCAGGATAAAACAACGATGTTGGACGATTTTGAAGCTGAAGATGTAGTGTTTTTTTGTTTTTTGGTAAAGGGCGTTTGCATCAGTCCTTGCACGTTCACTTGGGGCGGTACTTCTGCCTACTTGTGATGTTTCCGACGTGCTGATCGAAATCCTGGGGACATTTTTTTTTACATTTCCCCAAAATTACCAATCATTTTGACTAGATAAGACCCCATTCCTTTGGTTCAGTTTGGAATCACACAGATCCTCTAAAGGCTTTTGAAACTGCATTCGTTTTAATCTTCAACATTTTGGTTGCCATAGAAGTCAATGGTGTGAAAAATCCTGGAATGGTTTCCTCAAAAAAACTTTCTTTTCAACTGAAGGAAGAAAGACATGGACATCTTGGATTGGATGGGGGTGAGTAAATCATCAGGAAATTTTCATCTTGAAGTGAACTAATCTTGAACTTTCCTTGTGAGTGTGAAGAACATTTTAATAATCTAAAGACCCTTTATACAATATAAAGAACCTTTTATGCAATGAAAGGTTGTTCATGGAATCATAGATGCCAATAATCCTTTTTTTACACTGATCTTTCCTAATCGTTAAAGTCACCATGTAATCAACATTGACAATTCTTTTTTCTTTCTTTTTTACGGAATATGGCAGTACCCTCATCATCTTGAAATAAAATATCTCCCCTTCCTCTTGCAGCAAATTCTCCAATGATGCGTTTATCGGTGCAAGGGCGAGGCAACCTGTCACTCACATGAGATTGACCAATAGCAAACCACAACCATCCAATCAATTCCACATGGACAAAATCAGCCCCGCCTACATTTGTTCTTGTTCAAGGAGATTTTACAGTAATCACATTTTTTTTATTTCAGTAGCTGGTTGAAAGCCAAAAATGGAAAAAAACGAGACTAGTAAACAGGAAAGGCGGCTGTTTCTAATTAGTTGTGTTAGAAAATTAACGCAGTTGTGGTCTAAGAGCTTTGTGGTCGTATTATATTCTGTGGTCAGTTATTCCTTACATATCCAACACTATTCCTTGAATGTCAAAAAGCTTTGAAAAGCATTGTCTCTAATGGATGAAAACATGGGGTCACTAAATAAACACAAGTTTAGAGGAGCTAGTTCGCAGACAGAGGAAATGGGCAGGTTTCCCCCGGTCCATATGTCAGCAATTTGGGGGCATTGTATACCTTGGCCTGAGAGAGAGGCTCATGATCGATGGAGGGGTGAAAATCCCCAGTCTCTGGCTCCGCGCGTTGCCCCGAAAATTGCTTTCAGCTGATAGCTTCATTTCACTTGACATTTATCAAGTGGATTACTGTGTGTTTCTCTGTTTACCACTACCATGATGGAGAGGATTGCGATAGCAGCGGGGAGACCAAATGTTTTTCCTTCTGTGTCACTGGAAATATATACATGTAAATTAGCTCTGTAAACTCTTGAATTGACAGTAAACTCGCATTGCAGAAATATATACTTGCGTTTTGTGGACCGTCACCTCTCTTGACCTGCTGCGTCAGAAAAGGGTCAGTGTAGGCGCAAAATCAAAACAGCAATGCATCTGTGCTAACAGCGGCCTTTTCTGTCTTGCGACGTGGAAATGTGTGAAAACCTTGCACATTTCCTGCCTAGTTTGCATGCAAATGATTAAGGGCTGCACTGCATTATTCATCCTCTCACTCTTATGACAATGCTAGAACACTGATATGCTGGTTAGGTGGGATTATGAGCACTTTACAGACAACGGGGTCTCCAGGAGCAGCGCAGCGCTATTATACTTTCCCTGTCCGCGTGCGCTGATTACGGTCCACGCACGCATCCGTACGCGGAGATAGTTACCGGGGACCTCGAGAGCGCGTTTAATCACTTCAGCGGCACCGAATTGGCTCCCGCGCGCTCGACGCGTCCTCGCCTGAAGTGCGCGAGCCACCCCGACCGCCTCATCAAGAATCCAATCAGTTTAAGCGCGAGATGCACTTCGCTGGAGATGAAAAGAGCTTTTCCGTCGGGATGTCGGTGCCATAAGGGCATGATCACTGCATATGCAAAGTGGAAGGGAAATTAGCGCGGATTCTCTTTCTTCTGATATAGTCATGCATATATCAGGGGAGCGTAAGGAGTTCACAGCGAAGCCTTTTCGGCGAATGCATTATTCATTCTTGATCTCGGGTCAATCTGAACGCTTTTTAAAGAATTACACAACTTAATATGTGGCTTGGTTGTGAAATGCATTGAAATGCAGGCATGATGATAGCCTACGTGAACGTGCGGTTCGATTTAACCGCTGCATGCTCATGTCACTTCACACTTGAATTGGACTTACAGCTTGCTGCTGTTATTCGATATCAGCCTAACAAACTTTCCCTCCGTCATCATTTATTATGCTGCCTGGTACCTGCGATGAAGCACAGTACTGAAATCGCTCTAACCTTATTATTTGTCCATGTGTTTTCTCCAGTTTTCTGCAACTAAACTCGAATCCCTTGATGGGTCTCACATCAATTTGTAGATATTTTCAGCCATATGAGTTTTTGTAAACTGTTTCTGGTTTAATCAGAAATTTGAGCATTTATGTACCCTCTTAAAAGGTTAGTTCACCCAAAAAATGAAATCATTAATGACTCACCCTAATGTGGTTCCACACCCGTAAGACCTCCGTTCATCTTCAGATCACATTTTAAGATATTTTATATTTAGTCCGAGAGTGTATCCAAGTGTATGCACACTATACTGTCCATGTCCAGAAAGGGAATAAAAACATCATCAAAGTAGTCCATATGTGACATCAGTTGGTTAATTAGAATCTCTTGAAGCATCGAAAATACATTTTGGTCCAAAAATAACAAAAAGTATGACTTTATTCAGCGTTATCTTCTCTTCCTTGTTTGTGTTCAATCCTCAAATAAAGATTCAAACGGTTATGAATCAGTGAATCGATCAATCGATCAGTGAAATGATCGCCAGTGTCACATGATCCGTGGCATGCGATCCGAATCATTGATCGATTCACTGATTCATAACCGTTGAATAAACAAACGAGGAAGAGAAGACAATAAAGTCGTAGTTTTTGTTATTTTTGGACCAAAATGTATTTTCGATGCTTCAAAAGATTCTAATTAACCAACTGATGTCACATATGGACTACTTTGATGATGTTTTATTCCCTTTCTGGACATGGACAGTATAGTGTGCATACACTTGGATACGCTCTCGGACTAAATATTAAATATCTTAGACTGTGTTTCGAAGATGAACGGAGGTCTTTTGGGTGTGGAACGACATTAGGGTGAGTCATTAATGACATCAATTTCATTTTGGGGTGAACTATCCCTTTAATCTTTAATCAAAATAAGTTCCCCTCCCTTTTGCAGACATATCTTGATCTCTGATGTCGTGTTTACTGGCACGAGGGTGGGGCAACCTGTCACTTGCATGAGGTCCACCAATAGCAAGCCACGACCATCCAATTAATGGAGTGAAGCAAGAATGACGTCAGAACCCAGAAGCCTAAGGCCATGTATCCACCAAAGCGTTTTTTCACGCAGCTGACTGGCGTATTCAATTGTTTTCAATGGGAGTGCCGCGTTTTTAGAACACCATGAGCGTGGCGAGGGGCTGAGAGAGTGTTTCACAATCAAGCGCTGAGCGCTCTGCATTTTTACCCATCGCCGAGAGATGAAGAATGTTCAACTTTGAGGAAAACGCAGCGCTCATCACTTTTCACCCAACTGTCCAATAACAGGGGAGGAGGGGCGGGACAAACACAACACAGACCAACCGTCACATTCTGCTTGTACAAGTACAACATCAACAGATGAAAACAAGCAGCATTGAATATCGGAACAAAATAATTTAAAACAAGAGCCAGAGGAAATACTTTAAGTTGTATTTTTATATAGAATCAACACAGAAACAAGCTATCTGTGAAATGAGATACAAGTAACATGTCTGCGGATATTTCGTATCATAACAAGCAAATAGTCTCAACTGGGGGAAAAATGCTGCGCTGCCAAAACACTCAAGCACCCACAGCGAGGCGTTTTCAGCAGAGCACCTAGCGTTTTCAGGTGCTTAAAAACAGGTGCACCGTTAGTGGTAAAGACCAAGGGGGTAATCTAGCGCTCGGAAAGCGTTCCACCTCTAGGGGCTGCCATTGCTAACCAAGCCATCACCTGCTGTTAGCATCCCATTGACTCCCATTCGTTTTTGAGTCACTTTGACAGTGAATAACTTTACATCTGAGACGTTTAAAGACTCCATTTGTCCATTGTTTATTTCTAAAGAAACACAACAATGTATAAAAGGCTCCATTACCTTGTATCTTACACTATCGCCCCGCAGAAGCTGTTTTTGTAAAAATAGGCTAACGATTGCGTCATAACCAACGCGACCCTGTCGCACAGTTGAGAAATTACCGTATAGACCTGAGGAGACGCTCGCAGGCAATCTTTTACTGTCTATGAGACAGTCTGGGGGGACGTGGAGACATGTCCTGGAGACTAGTCTGATAAAGTCAAGGGGGAAGAATGGGGAGAAGCCCATAGTGAGCCAAAAGCAACGGGAGAAAATATTTAAACAACGTGATTCAGCTTTCGCTTTCCACATCTACTAGAAGACTCACAGCTGTCAGACAGGAGGCTCACGTCACATCTACGCCGTCAAGCTCAGTCTGAGCCTGCGCAGTTCGCTCAGCCATCAGGAAGTGAGTGCTCCTATACTGACATCACTTAACGCCGTAGAAGGCAATGGGATCCCTCCGTCCATTTCTTTTACTGTCTATGGTAAAGACTAGAAAGAATACAGCTATGGCCACTGATGCGCACATGAATATTGCTTATTTTATTATTGTTTTTCCATTATTGTTGGGGTAGCTTAGGTGTAGACCAAGCGGCAACCTCCCCCAGTTTTTGTTGAAGCCAATACGGAAGTAACTTAAACTGCAATTTATCGACTGGCCACTAGGGACAGGCTCCATAAGGGAGCAGAAACTTATTGAGCCAATGTTAAAATGCCCAAATTTACAGAAGAAAAAAACATGTTTACAGCCTGGTACAAATTGTGGTTTTGGTCTGTATAGGTAATTTTGCCCTTCATGACAACTGTGAGGGGAGTGACTTTTTTTTATAACTCATTTGTTTACATTATATATAGCCTTTAAGTTCTGCATAATTAAGGGTGTGGTCACGTTGAGTGACAGGTGGATAGCCATTTATCCGCTGTCTGTTTGTCATTGTGTCACCTAAGCTCCGCCCACATTCCAGCCCTTTGTTCATTTTTCTGTTATCCAGGTGTGATGCTCTGGCAATGGCCAGTTCCTCTATACTTTACGCTTCAAAACTGCTCTTCACGATCCTATGGGTGACGTCACAGACACTACGTCCATTTTTTACAGTCTATGGTGTAGACGTTAATAAAACTGATGTCTGATAAGTAGCAAAAAATATATATATTGTTATTTTATCATGAGAGTGCCTCATCTGGGCTTTGCTGTATCCTCGTGTCTTTCAATTTATAAGTTAAATCAAGCCTGTGATAAACATAACTTGACGATACTTGATGTGTTGTTCTACAATGTACACTGCACACACTCACACCAAAAACTGGTTTACTTAAAAAACATACATTTTCAAAAATGAACAAAACTTCTTCAAAATTTGCATTTTCGCTATGGTTGTGTGTAACTTAGGCTTACGTTAACAAAACATCAGAACCAACACATTAATAAAGTTCTGCCCTATACTTTTTTTTCTTGTTCAAGAAGCCGTCCAACTCAGAAAAGACAACTTCTGTTTCGTGCTAATTTTAAGTTCCAGTGAAATTATTTGGCATGTACAGAATTTTTTCCCCCAGTTGAAATCGATAGTTGTGACTGGACATATTGAAGGACTTATCCCATTATATATATATATATATATATATATATATATATATATATATATATATATATATATATATATATATCCCCATAAGGATAGTAAAACCTGAGATTACATTGTGGAAACCAGCCTGCGGTCTCCACTTTTCAAAAGGCTTATAAATCATACAGGATGAGTTTTTTTGAGAAAGTAAAAATACAGAATGTTTCCTGTGATGGGTAGGTTTAGGGGCAGGGGCAGTGTAGGGGGATAGAAAATACGGTTTATATGGTATAAAGACCATTACGTTTATGAAGAGTCCCCACAAAGATAGTGAACCAGACATGTGTGTGTGTGGGCTGGTAATCCCTATGTTATGGGGACAAAATGTCCCCACAAAGATGGTAATATCCGAAATCCTTGTCCTTGTGGGGACATTTTTTGGTCCCCATGAGGAAAACATCTTATAAATCATACAGAAGGAGTTTTTTTTGAGAAAGTAACAATGCAGAATATTTCCTAGAGTGTAGGGGGATAGAAAATACGGTTTGTACAGTTTAAAAACCATTACGCCTATGGAAAGTCCTCATAAAATATGGAAACACTACGTGCGTGTGTGTGTGTGTGTGTGTGTGTGTGTGTGTGTGTGTGTGTGTGTGTGTGTGTGTGTGTGTGTGTGTGTGTGTTTGCGTTTGCTCTTGGTTATCAGTTTCAGGTGGTATAGGGGGTGTGACATGTTCATTGGGGGCATCTGATTAGACAAAATAAGTCATCAATATTTTTGGTATGTTTTCCAGGAAGTGGAAAGTTTTAAAAAATGTATTTAGTTTAGCTAAACTTCAACTTGTTGCTGATTGCAGTATAAATGCAAATAGCTATCTAGTTTTTAAAACAAAATAAAATCTGTTAGTTGGGAATTTATTTTGTGGAAAAAGCTTCCTTCCGGTTGCCCTCCATCCAACCTGAACGACCTAAACCTGCGCTATATGTGCAATTACATCCCGGCACAGGGTGCGCTCATTAGATGAATCCTATTGAACAGAAACGTCTTTGAGTTTGAAGTGGTTAAACTGTCATTTCAAATCGTCTGGACCTTGTGATTACCGGCACGGGAGGAATTATATATTTAGCTTTAAGTCCGTAGCGATTTCCTGCCCCCGTCTTGATCCTAAGTGACTGGAGCACTAGATACCCCCATCTCCACGGAGTCGTGATATCCCCCCAGGAGGACCGTAATCAACGGCTCAAAGCATGGAGAGATGCGAGATGAGGTGAGTGTGGGTCACGGCATACATGTGCACATGCACAAAGCTGTCTGTATTGCTGAGCGCATATTATTCATAAGTCTTTACCGGATAAACGAGAAGGGAGGCACCTGCCATGCAAGTTAGTTAGAGGGACACGCGACTGGGGTGAGAGGCCTCTCGCTGAGCCTGTGATCACAAGTGACACTGGAAGGGAATGAAAGTGGACTGCAGTTCATAAACAGATCTAAAGATTGGGTAGTGGTTTGACTGACATCTAATAATGCTTTTCCATTGTTTGTAAAAATGGACTAGATGGATGCGTTTGACCATTGCGCTTGTGTCTTTTGCAACATTTCGGCATTCTAAAAACGCAGCACTCAAAAACTGGTCTCTGTAGACATTCGCTTCCCGAAATTGAATACTTCCCTACTATTGCAAAAAAAAAAAAAAAAAAAAAAAAAAAAAACAGTACACCAAAAGAGTAGTATCTGAATATAATAGTATAAAAATACTGTAGGCAAAAAGTCCTCGGATGACCTGTACGTCCTGCGGAATTCTGAAGTGTGCATTTAATGGACACTTTACTATCCCATTAGGCCACGGGAGACTATTTATGAATGAAGGTGAGCAACATAACAGATGCTGGTAGGTCACATGGTAATGAAAACATGGCTGATGTAGTAGGTCAGGATTGCATAAAACATACTTTTTTTAACGGCCGCAAAGTAAGTTCAAATTCAAATGTAGCTGCACAGTCAATATGCGATTTTGGACACACTGCTTTAGTTTATTTTTAAAATACCTGCACCTTGTGTCTAAATGGCCGGATGATTCAATATTATTTCTACACAGCGAGGAAAGCTAAAAATAAGTAGGTTAGCTTCTGTTTTAGCCCACCAACGGCACCTTATAACCCTTTTAACCCTTCCTGACGTGGGACAAAATGCCCGATTGGCGATATCTCAACACGTTAAACTGAGCAATGCCATTGTACCATTTTAATAGGCTACTTTTAAGCGCATATAGCTCAGTAATGTCAGTTTTATGTATTTTCTGAGAGGGGGCGGGGTTTTTGTTGGGAACGTCAGGGGAGAGACGCACTTCGATTACACTGGATAAACCCGCAGAATCTTTTGTTAAGAAAATGAAACAAAATGAATAAATTGACCCTACGATGAGCATTTATACTTTTAAAAAATGTGCAATATTTTCTTCTTCTTTTTTTGCGATCCGAGTGGCGGGTGGGTTATTAGAAAACGTTGGTCGGGTGCGGGTTGTTTATACCTTGACCCGCGCATCACTGGTAGGTGAATACGGGTGTTATAAATTAAATTTGGATGTACATCAGCCATGTTGTTACTGTCACGAGCACCATCGTCAGTTGCGTCACTTCACTGCCATTCACAAATCCTCTCCCGTGGCCGTCGGTGGAAGTAGTAGGTCATCTGAGGACTTTTTGCTTACTGTGTTTCAAATATTGTGCATTTGGGCATACTCTTTTGGTGTATAGATTTTTTTTCTCATACTATAGAGTAGGAATTTTGGATGCA